>NW_028270176.1:83990058-84676938 GCF_037043375.1 Chiloscyllium plagiosum
ATCTTTCCAGCATGTCATTGAACTGTAACCCCGGACTAGATATCTTTCCAGCATGGGGAGCTTTGCAGACCACAGCAGTGCATTGATCTACAAACACGGACGAGATATCTGTCCAGCACGGGGAGCTGTGCAGACTACAGTAGTGCATTGATGTATAAACACGGACGAGATGTCTGTCCTGCACGGGGACTGTGCAGACCTCAGCAGTGCATTGATCTATTAAACTGGTATATTTATCAGTCCAGCACGCGGAGCTGTGCAGACTACAGTCGTGCATTGATGTATAAGCACGGACGAGATATCTGTCCCGCACGGGGCCCTGTGCAGACCTCAGCAGTGCATTGCTCTATAAACCCATACGAGATATCTGTCCAGCACGTGGAGCAGTGCAGACCACAGCAGTGCATTGATCTATAAACCCAGACGAGATATCTGTCCAGCACGTGGAGCAGTGCAGACCACAGCAGTGCATTGATCTATAAACCCAGACAAGACATCTGTCCAGCACGGTGATCTGTGCAGACCAGAACAGTGCATTGATCTCTGAACACGGACTAGACATCTGTCCAGCACGGGGAGCTGTGCAGACCTCAGCAGTGCATTGACCTATAAACTCGGACTGGATATCTGTCCAGCACTGGAAGCTGTGCAGTCCACAGGAATGCATTGATCTATAAACACGGACTAGGTATCTGTCCAGCACGGGGAGCTGTGCAGACCAGAGCAGTGCATTGATCTATAAACTCGGACTGGATATCTGTCCAGCACGGGAAGCTGTGCAGACCACAGCAATGCATTGATCGATAAACCCAGACTCGATATCTTTCCAGCACGCGAGTTTTGCAGACCACAGCAGAGAATTGATCTATAAACACGGACTAGATATGTGTCTAGCACGGGGAGCTTTGCAGACCACAGCAGTGCATTGATCTACAAACACGGACTAGATATCTGTCCAGCACCGGGAGCTGAGCAGACTACAGCAGTGCATTGATCTGCAAACCCGTCCTAGATATCTGTCCAGCACGTGGAGCTGTGCAGACCACAGCAGTACATTGATCTATAAACACGGACGAGATATCTGTCCAGCACGGGGTGCTGTGCAGACCACAGCAGCTCATTGGTCTGTAAATACGGACTAGGTACCTGTACAGCACGGGGAGCTGTGCAGTCCACAGCAGTACATTGATCAATCAACCCGGACTATACTGCTCCTAGGATGCTGCCGGAACTGCTGTGCTCTTCCAACACCACTAATACAAAAACTGGTTTCCAGCATCTGCAGTCATTTTTTTTGCCTAGTTATCTGTCCAACACGGTAAGTTGTGCAGATCACAGCAGTGCATTGATCTATTAACCCGGTCTATTTATCAGTCCAGCACGCGGAGCTGTGCAGACTACAGTAGTGCATTGATGTATAAACACGGACGAGATATCTGTCCCGCACGGGGACCTGTGCAGACCTCAGCAGTGCATTGATCTATAAACCCATACGAGATATCTGTCCAGCACGTGGAGCAGTGCAGACCACAGCAGTGCATTGATCGATAAACCCAGACGAGATCTATGTCCAGCACGGGGAGCAGTGCAGACCACAGCAGTGCATTGATCTATAAACCCAGACAAGACATCTGTCCAGCACGGTGATCTGTGCAGAGCAGAGCAGTGCATTGATCTATAAACACGGACTAGACAGCTGTCCAGCATGGGGAGCTGTGCAGACCTCAGCAGTGCATTGACCTATAAACTCGGATTGGATATCTGTCCAGCACGGGAAGCTGTGCAGACGACAGCAATGCATTGATCTATAAACACGGACAACATATCTATCCAAGCTTGGGCAGCGGTGCAGACCACAGCAGTGCATTGATCTATAACCCCGGACTAGATATCTATCCAGCACGGGGAGTTATGCGGACCACAGCAGTGCATTGATCTATAAACACGGTCTCGATATGTGTCTAGCACGGGAGCTCTGCAGACAACAGCAGAGAATTGATCTATAACCACGGACTAGATATGTGTCCAGCTCGGGTAGCTGTGCCGAGCACAGCAGTGCATTGATCTACAAACTCCGTCTAGACATCTGTCCAGCAAGGGGAGTTGTGCAGACCACAGCAGTGCATTGATCGATAAACACGGACGAGATATCTGTCCAGCACGGGCACCAGTGCAGACCACAGCAGTGCATTGATCGAAAAAACACAGACCAGATATCTTTCCAGCACGGGAGCTGTGCAGACCACAGCAGTGCATTGATCTACAGACGCCGTCTAGATATTTGTCCAGCAAGGGGAGTTGTGCAGACAACAGCAATGCATTGATCGATAAACACGGACGAGATATCTGTCCAGCATGGGGAACTCTGCAGGCCACAGCAGTGCATTTATCTATACTCCCCGACAAGGTAACTGTCCAGCACGGGGAGCTATGCAGACCTCAGCAGTGCATTGACCTATAAACTCGGAATGGATATCTGTCCAGCACGGGAAGCTGTGCAGTCCACAGCAATGCATTGATCTAGAAACACGGACAAGCTATCTGTCCAGCTTGGGCAGCGGTGCAGACCACAGCAGTGCATTGATCTATAACCCCGGACTAGATATCTATCCAGCACGGGGAGCTATGCGGACCACAGCAGTGCATTGATCTATAAACACGGTCTCGATATGTGTCCAGCACGGGAACTCTGAAGACAACAGCAGAGAATTGATCTATAAACACGGACTGGATGTGTGTCCAGCTCGGGTAGCTGTGCCGAGCACAGCAGTGCATTGATCTACAAACGCGGTCTAGATATCTGTCCAGCAAGGGGAGTTGTGCAGACCACAGCAGTGCATTGATCGATAAACACGGACGAGATACCTGTCCAGCATGGGGAACTCTGCAGGCCACAGCAGTGCATTTATCTATACTCCCCGAAAAGGTAACTGTTCCGCAGGGTGCGCTGTGCAGAGGATAGCAGTGCATTGATCTATAACCTCAAACTAGATATCTGTCCAGCACGGAGAGCTGTGCAGACCACAGCAGTGCATTGATCTATAAACACGGTCTAGATACCTGTGGAGCTCGGGTAGCTGTGCAGACCACAGCAGTGCATTGATCTACAAACACAGTCGAGATATCTGTCCAGCAAGGGGAGTTGTGCAGACAACAGCAGTTCATTGGTCCATTAACACGGATCAGATATCTGTCCAGCACAGAGAGCTGTGCAGACCACAGCATTGCATTTATCTATACTCCCCGACAAGGTAACTGTCCGGCACGGGGAGCTGTGCAGATCATAGCAGTGCATTGTTCTATAACCTCAAACAGCACTGTATTGATGTATTAATGCGGTCCAGTTATCTGTCCAGCTCAGGTAGCTGTGCCGAGAACAGGAGTGCATTAATCTACAAACGCGGTCTAGATATCTGTCCAGCAAGGGGAGTTGTGCATACCACAGCAGTACATTAATCTGTAAACACGGTCTAGATATCTGTCCAGCACGGGGAGCTGCGCAGATCTCAGCAGGGCATTGAACTGTAAACCCGGACAAGATATCTGTCCAGCACGGGGAGCTTTGCAGACCACAGCAGTGCATTGATCTATAAACACGGACTGGATATCTGTCCAGAACAGGCAGCTGTGCAGACCACAGCAGTACATTGATTCTACAAACACGGACTAGATATCTGTCCAGCACGGGGAGCTGAGCAGACAACAGCAGTGCATTGATCTATAAACCCGTCCTAGATATCTGTCCAGCACGTGGAGCTGTGCAGACCACAGCAGTACATTGATCTATAAAAACGGACGAGATATATGTCCAACACGGTAAGCTGTGCAGATCACAGCAGTGCATTGATCTATTAACCCGGTCTATTTATCAGTCCAGCACGCGGAGCTGTGCAGACTACAGTAGTGCATTGATGTATAAACATGGACGAGATATCTGTCCAGCACGGGGACCTGTGCAGACCTCAGCAGTGCATTGATCTATAAACCCAAACGAGATATCTGTCCAGCACGGGGAGCTGTGCAGACCTCAGCAGTGCATTGACCTATAAACTCGGACTGGATATCTGTCCAACACGGGAAGCTGTGCAGACCACAGCAATGCATTAATCTGGAAATACGGACAAGATATCTGTCCAGCTTTGGCAGCGGTGCAGACCACAACAGTGCATTGATGTATAACGCCGGACTAGATATCTATCCAGCACGGGGAGTTATGCGGACCACAGCAGTGCATTGATCTATAAACACAGACTAGATATCTGTCCAGCATGGGTAGCTGTGCAGACCACAGCCGTGCATTGATCTATAAAACCGGACTAGATATCATTCCAGCATGGGGAGATGTGCAGACCACTACAGTTCAGTGTTCAGTATAAACAAACTCGATATCTTTCCAGTCCGGGGAGCTGTGCAGACGACAGCAGTGCATTGATCTCTCAATCCAGATTACAGATCTATTCAGCACGAGTAGCTATGAAGACCACAGCAGTGCATTGGTCTATAAACACGGAGCAGATATCTGTCCAGCACGGGGAGCTGTGTAGACCACAGCAGTGCATTGGTCTATAAACCCAGACTGGATATCTGTCCAGCACGAGGAGCTATGCAGACCATGCCAGTGCATTGATGTATAAACACGGACTAGATATCTGTCAAGCACGGGGAGCTGTGCGGACCACAGCAGTGCATTGATCGAGAAACCCGATCGAGATATCTGTCCAGCACGGGGAGTTGTGCTGACCACAGCAGTGCATTGATCTATAACCTCACATCAGATATCTGTCCAGCACGGGGAGCTGTGCAGACCACAGCAGTGCATTGATCGATAAACCCGGTCGAGATATCGGTCCAGCAAGGGGAGCTGCGCAGACACCTGCAGGGCATTAATCTATAAACCCGGACTAGATATCTGTCCAGCACGGGGAGCTGTGCAGACAACAGCATTGCATTGATCTATAAACACGGACTAGGTATCTGACCAGCACGGGGAGCTGTGCAGTCCACAGCAGTGCATTAATCTATAAACCCGGACTAGATATCTGTCCAGCACGGGGAGCTGTGCAGACCACAGCAGTGCATTGCTGTATAAACCCAGGCTAGGTATCTGTCCAGCACGGGGAGCTGTGCAGACCTCAGCAGTGCATTGATCTATTAACACGGACTAGATATCTGTCCAGCACGGGGAGCTGTGCAGACCACAGCAGTGCACTGATCTATACTCCCAGACGAGTTTTCTGTCCAGCACGGGAAGCTGTGCAGACCACAGCAGTGCATTGATCTATAAACCCGGTCAAGGATACTGTTCAGCACGCGGACATGTGCAGACCACAGCAGTGCATTGATCTATAACCTCAGACTAGATATCTGTCCAGCACGGGGAGCTGAGCAGACCACAGCAGTGCATTGATCGATAAACCCAGTCGAGATATCTGTCCAGCAAGGGGAGCTGCGCAGACCCCTGCAGGGCATTAATCGATAAACCCGGACTAGATATCTGTCCAGCAGGGGGAGCTGTGCAGACCACAGCAGTGCATTGATCTATAAACACGGACTAGGTATCTGTCCAGCACGGGGAGCTGTGCAGTCCACAGCAGTGCATAGATCTATAAATCCGGACTATACTGCTCCTCGGATGCGGCCTGAACTGCTGTGCTCTTCCAACACCACTGGTTTCCAGCATCTGCAGTCTTTTGTTTTGACCGAGATATCTGTCCAACACGGTAAGCTGTACAGATCACAGCAGTGCATTGTTCTATAAACCCGGTCGAGGTATCTGTCCAGCATGCGGATCTGTGCAGACCACAGCAGTGTATTGATCTATAAACATGGACAATATATCTGCCCAGCACGGAGCTATGCAGACCACAGCAGTACATTGATCTATAACCCCGGACAAGATATCTGTCCAGCACGGTGAGCTGTGCAGACCACAGCAGTGCATTGATCTATAAACATGGACTAGATATCTGTCCAGCACCTGGAGCTCTGCAGACCACAGCAGTGCATTGATCTATAAACACGGACGGGATATCTGTCCAGCACAGGGAAATGCGCAGACCACAGCCATGCATTGAATTATAAACGCAGTCTACACATCTGTCCAGGACGGGGAGCTGTGCAGAGCAGAGCAGTGAATTGATCTGTAATCCCGGGCTAGATAGAACATATAGAACATAGAACGTAGAAGAATATAGCGCAGTACAGGCCCTTTGGCCCTCGATGTTGCGCCGTTCCAAGCCCACCTAACCTACACTAGCCCACTATCATCCATAAGCCTATCCAATGCCCGCTTCAATGCCCATAAAGAGGGAGAGTCCACCACTGCTACTGGCAGGGCATTCCATGAACTCACGACTCGCTGAGTAAAGAATCTACTCCTAACATCTGTCCGATACCTAACACCCCTTAATTTAAAGCTATGCCCCCTCGTAATAGCTGACCCCATACGTGACAAAATGTTCTCATGGTCAACCCTATCTAAACCCCTAATCATCTTGTACACCTCTATCAAGTCACCCCTAAACCTTCTTTTCTCCAATGAAAACAGCCCCAAGTGCCTCAACCGTTCCTTATACGATCTTCCTACCATAACAGGCAACATCGTGGTAAACCTCCTCTGCACCTGTTTCAGTGCCTCCACATCCTTCCTATAGTATGGCGATCAAAACTGCACACAATACTCCAGATGCGGCCGCACCAGAGTCCTATACAACTGCAACATGACCTCAGGACTCTGGAACTCAATTCCTCTACCAATAAAAGCCAGTACGCCATATGCCTTCTTCACAGCACTATTTACCTGGGTGGCAACTTTCAGAGATCTGTGTACATGGACACCAAGATCCCTCTGCTCATCCACACTACCAAGTATCCGACCATTAGCCCAGTACCCCATCTTTTTGTTACTCTTATCAAAGTGAATCACCTCACACTTATCTCTATTGAACTCCATTTGCCAATTTTCTGCCCAGCTCTGCAGCCTATCTATATCCCGCTGTAACCTGACACATCCTTCCTCACTGTCTACAACTCCACCGACTTTCGTATCATCCGCAAACTTGCTCACCCATCCTTCTAGCCCCTCCTCCAGGTCATTTATAAAAATGACAAACAGCAATGGTCCCAAAACAGATCCTTGTGGAACACCGCGAGTAACGGCACTCTAAGATGAACTTTTACCATCAACTACTACCCTCTGTCTTCTTCCAGCCAGCCAATTCCTAATCCAACCCTCCAACGCCCCCTCAATGCCATACCTCCGTATTTTTTGCAGTAGCCTACCATGGGGAACCTTATCAAACGTCTTACTAAAATCCATATACACCACATCTACCGCTTTCCCCTCATCCACCTCCTTAGTCACCTTCTCGAAGAATTCAATAAGGTTTGTGAGGCACCACCTGCCCTTCACAAAACCATTCTGACTATCCTTGATCACATTATTCCTATCCAGATGTTCATAAATCCTATCCCTTACAATTCTCTCTAAGACTTTGCCCACAACAGAAGTGAGACTCACCAGCCTATAATTACTAGGGTATTCCCTACTCCCCTTCTTGAACAAGGGAAACACATTTGCTAGCCTCCAGCCTTCTGGCACTACTCCTGTGGACAACGAGGACATAAAACTCAAGGCCAGTGGCTCTGCAATCTCCTCCCTTGCTTTCCAGAGAATCCGAGGATAAATGCCATTATGCCCAGGGGACGTATCTATTTTCATCCTTTCCAGAATTTCCAATAACTCTTCCCGACATACCTCAAAGCCGTCCATTCTAATTAATTGTGACTCAGTATTCACATCTGCAACAATGTCCTGTTCCTGAGTGAATACTGACGAAAAGTATTCATTCAGTACCTCCCCAATCTCTTCAGCTTTCACACGCAACTTCCCACTACTATACTTGACTGGACCCATTCCTACCCAAGTCATTCTTTTATTCCTTTTATAGCTGTCCAGCACGGGGAGCTGTGCCGACCAGAGCTGTGCATTGGCCTATAATCCAGGATATATATACATATCCAGCACGGGGAGCTCAACTGACCAGAGCAGTGCATTGGTCGATAAATACGGACTAGATATCTGTCCAGCACGGGAAGATGTACAGACCACAGCACTGCATTGATCTATAATCCAGGATATATATATATATATCCAGCACGGGGAGCTAAACTGACCAGAGCAGTGCATTGGTTGATAAATACGGACTAGATATCTGTCCAGCACGGGAAGCTGTGCCTACCAGAGCAGTGCATTGGCCTAAATCCAGGATATATATACATATCCAGCACGGGGAGCTAAACTGACCAGAGCAGTGCATTGGTCGATAAATACGGACTAGATATCTGTCCAGCACGGGAAGATGTGCAGACCACAGCAGTGCATTGATCTATAAATTCGAACTATATATCTGTCCAGCACGGGGAGCTGTGCAGACCACAGCAGTGCATTGATTGAAACACCCAGACTCGATATCTGTCGTGCACGGGGAGCTTTGCAGACCACAACAGGGCATTGATCTATAAACCCAGACTAGATATCTGTGCAGCACTGGGAGATGTGCAGACTACAGCAGTGCATTGATATATAAACACGGACTAGATACCTCTCCTTCACGGGGGCTTTCCGGACCATAGCAGTGCATTGATCTATAAACACGGACTAGATATGTTTCCAGCACGAGAGGTTGTGCAAACCACAGCAAAAAATTCATCTAATGACCCAGACGATTTAACTGTCCAGCACGGGGAGCTGTGCAGACCACAGCACTGCATTGATCTATAAACACGGACTCGATATCTGCCCAGCTCGGCGAGCTTTGCAGACCACAGCGGTGCATTGATCTATAAACCCGGTCTAGGTAACTGTTCAGCACGCGGAGCTGTGCAGACCACAGCATTGCATTGATCTATAACCTCACACTAGATATCTGTCCAGCAAGGGGAGCTGCGCCGACCACTGCAGGGCATTAATCTATAAACCCGGACTGGATACCTGTCCAACACGGCGAGCTGTGCAGACCACAGCAGTGAATTGATCTATAACCCCGGACGACACTGCTCCTAGTATGCTGCCTGAACTGCTGAGCTCTTTCAACACCACTAATCGAAAATCTGGCTTCCTGCATCTGCCGTCACCTTTTTACCGAGCTATCTGTCCAACACGGTAAACTGTGCAGATCAGAGCAGTGCATTGTTCTATAAACATGGACTAGACATATGTCCAGCATGGGGAACTGTGCAGACAACAGCAATGCATTGATCTATAACTCCGGACGAGATATCTGTCCAGCACAGGGAGCTATGCAGATCACGCCAGTGCATTGATCTGTAACACGGACGAGATATCAGTCCAGCACAGGGAGATGTGCAGACCACAGCAATGCATTGATCCATAAACACAGACGAGACATCTGTCCAGCACGGGGAGTTGAGCAGTTCACAGCAGAGCATTGATCTATAAACCCGGATTATACAGCTCCGAGGATGCTGCCTGGACAGCTGTGCTCTTCCAACACCACTAATCCAAAATCTGGCTTCCAGCATCTGCAGTCATTTTTTTTACCGAGATATCTGTCCAACACGGTGAACTGTGCAGATCAGAGCAGTGCATTGTTCTATAAACATGGACTAGATACCTGTCCAGCAAGGGGAGCAATGCATTGATTTATAACTCCGGACTCGATATCTGTCCAGCACAGAGAGCTGTGCAGACCACAGCAGTGCATTGATATTTAATCCAGGACTAGATATCTGTCCAGCACCGTGAGCCATGCAGACCACAGCACTGCATTGATCTTTAAACCCGGTCAAGATATCTGTCCAGCACGGGGAGCTTTGCAGACGACGGCAGTGCCTTGATGTATAATCCCGTTATAGGTAACTGTCCAGCAAGCAGAGCTGTGTAGAACACAGCAGTGCATTGATCTATAAATCCGGACTAGATGTCTATCCAGCACGGGGAGCTGTGCAGACTTCAGCAGTGCATTGATCTATAAACCCGGACTAGGTGTCTGTCCAGCACGTGGAGCAGTGCAGACATCAGCAGTGCATTGATCAATAAACCCGGACTAGGTGTCTGTCCAGCACGTGGAGCAGTGCAGACCTCAGCAGTGCATTGATCTTTTAACACGGACTAGATATCTGACCAGCACGGTGAGCTGCGCAGATTACAGCAGTGCATTGATCTATTATGCCGGTCTAGATAGCTGTCCAGCACGGGGAGCTGTGCAGACCGCAGCAGGGCATTGATCTTTAAACCCGGTCTCGATATCTGACCAGCACGGGGCGCTGTGCGGACCACAGCAGGGCATTTATCGATAAAACCGGACTAGATATCTGTCCAGCACCGGGAGCTGTGCAGACTACAGCAGTGCATTGATCTATAAACCCGGACTAGATATTTGTCCAGCACAGGGAGCTGTGCAGACCACAGCAGTGCATTGATCTATAAACACAGACTAGATATCTCTCCAGCATGGGGAACTGTGCAGATCAGAGCAGTGTATTGGTCGATAAACACGGACTAGATATCTGTCCAGCTCGGGGAGCTGTGCAGACCACAGCAGTGCATTGACATATAAACCCGGACGAGATATTTGTCCTGCACCTGAAGCTATGCAACCACAGCAGTGCAAGTGTGTCCATGCCTCTCTGAGGAAAATCCATTGGAAGAGGCTGAGATGAATTATATTTCACTTGCTCTAACTTTCCATGTTTTGTGATGTACTCTTCCAAATTTCAGTGAGAATGGATTGTAATGTCCTGAAACAAACTCAACTGCATCTTACGGACCAGCAATGGGCATGTTCCTATCTGAGGGACAGCACTCCAAGCAATCAGACAAACCGCTTAGTCTCCAGCAGAATTCTTTGAGAAAACCAACCGATGTGACATGTCCTAAATATGGCGGCAGGGTAGAAATCTTCCAGCTGAAACTCTTCCGTTCAACTCGCAAATTGTGTCGTTTTTCAATTCCACTCGCTCATTGTGTCTTTTTTTCTTTCTTCTGTTTATCGGAGGGCTGTTTTCTTCCCAAACTTTTACAAATGTAAATGTTAGAAGTGTCCTAGAATGGAAGAGGCTGATGTGGCGAAATGGGGCCTCAAAATTTCAAGCACAGAGTGGCTTGAGAACTGGAAATGCTGAGGCATGGAGACTGGGCCCAGTGTGGCCTGCAGACTGGTCTGGTGTCGTCTAGAGACTGGGCCCAGTGTGGTCTGGAGACTGGGCCTGGTGTGGACTGGAGACTGAGCCCGGTGTGGACTGGAGACTGGGCCCGGTTTGGCCTGGTGATGGACCCTGTTGCAGCTTGGAGACTGGTCTGTTCTGCTCTGGAGACTGGGTCCGGTGCGGTCTGGAGACTAGGCCCGGTGTGGCCTGGAGACTAGCCTGGTGCAGTCTGGAGACTGGGCCCGGTGCGGTCTGGAGACTAGGTCCTGTGTGGCGTGGAGACTGGACCCAGTGTGGCCTGGAGACTGGGCCCGGTATGGCCTGGAGACTAGCCTGGTGCGGCCTGAAGACAGGGTCAGGTGTGGTCTGGAAACTCGGTCCGGTGCAGTCTGGAGACTGAGCCCAGACTTGTCTGGAGACTGGGCCCAGTGTGGTCTGGAAAGTGGGCCCGGTGTGGTCTGGAGACTGGGCACGGTGCGGTCTGGAGACTTGGTCCAGTACCGTCTGGAGACTGGGTCCAGTTTGTCTGGAGACTGGGCCCAGTCTGGAGACTGGGCCCGGTGTGGTCTGGAGACTGAGCCCGGTGTGGTCAGGAGACTGAGCCGGGCCTGGTGCGGTCTGGAGACTTGGTCCAGTACGGTCTGCGGACTGGGTCCGGTGTGGCCTGGAGACTGGGTCCGGTGCAGTCTGGAGACTGGGTCTGGTGCGGCCTGGAGACTGGGACCGTGGACCAGTCTGGAGACAGGGCCCGGTGTGGTCTAGAGACTGAACTCTGTGTAGTCTGGAGACTGAGCCTGGTCCGGTCTGGAAACTGAGGCGGGACAGGTCTGGAGACTGAGCCGGGACCAGCCTGGAGACTGGGTCCGGTGTGGTCTGGAGACTGGGCCTGGTATGGTCTGGAGATTGAACCCAGTGCAGTCTGGAGACTTGGTCCAGTACGGTCTGGGGACTGGGCCCGGTGTGGCGTGGAGAATGGATCCGGTATGGCCTGGACACTTGGTTTGGTGCAGTCTGGAGACTGGGAGAGTTGCGCCCTGGAGAATGGGTCCGGGCCTGTCTGCAGACTGGGCCCAATGTGTACTGGAGACAGGGCTCGGTGCTGTCAGGAGGCTGGGCGCAGAGCAACCTGGAGACTGGGCTCGTTACAGTCTGGAGACTGGGCCTGGTACATTCTGGAGACTGGGACCCGTACAGTCTGGAGAATGGGCCCGGTGCGGTTTAGAGACGGGGCCCGGTGTGGCCTCGATACTGGGCCCGGCGTGGCATGGATACTGGGCAGGGTGAGGCCTGAAGACTGACCCCAGTGCGGTCTGGAGACTGGGCCCGGTGCAGTCTGGAGACTGGGCATGGTGTAGCCTGGAGACCGGGCCCAGTCTGGAGACTGGGAATAGTGCGGTCTAGAGACTGGGCCCAGTTCGGCCTGGAGACTGGGCTAGTTGCAGTCTGGAGACTGAGCCTGGTGCATTCTGGAGACTGGGCCCCGTACAGTCTGGAGAATCGGCTCGTTCAGGTCTGGATAGTGGGCTCCATGTGGCCTGGAGATTGGGTCAGATCTGAAGACTGAGCCCAGTGTGGTCTGGAGACTGGGTCCGGTGCGGTCTGGAGACTGGGCCCGTGCAGTCTGAAGACTGGGTGTGTTGCGCCCTGGAGACAGGGTCCAGTTCAGTCTAAGACTGGGCTCGGTCTGGAGAGTGGGTACAGTGCAGTCTGGAGACTGGGCCCAGTACAGCCTGGAGATTGGGCCTGGTGCGGTCTGGATAGTGGGCTCCATGTGGTCTGGAGACTCGGCCCAGTGTGGCCTGGAGACTGGGCACAGTCTGTCATAGAGACCTGGACCGGTGCGGCCTGGAGACAGGGCCCGGTGTGGTCTGGTGACTGGTCATGGTGCAATCTGGAGACTGGAAACAGAGCCCATTGCAGTCTGGAGATTGCGCCCGTTGTGGTCTGGATAGTTTGCTCTGTATGGTCTGGAGACTTGGCCTGATGTGATCAGGGTACTGGGCCCGGTGCAGTGCGGTGTGAAGACTGGTCATGTGGCGGTCTGGAGAGGGGGCCCGGTGTGTTCTGGAGACGGGGCCAAGTGTAGTCTGGAGATTAAGCCAGTGCAGTCTGGACACTGGGCGTCTTACAGTCTGGAGATTCGGCCTGCTGCGGTCTGGAGATTCTGCTCAGTGTGGTCTAGAGACTGGGCCCGTTGTGGTGTGGAGACTCGGCCCGGTGCATTCTAGAGACAGCGACTGGTGTGGTCTGGACACTGGACCCGAAACAGTCTGGAGACTAGGCCCTTTGCAGTCCTGAGATATTGCTCAGTCTGTACTGGAGACTAAGCTCCATGCCATCTGGAGGCTCGGCACATTCCGACCTGGAGATGGGGCTTGTTGTGTCTGGAACTTGGGCCCAGTGCGGCCTGAAGACACAGCTGGATGTAGTCTGGAGACTCGGTCTCGTGCATTCTGGAGACTGGGCCCATTGCAGCCAGGAGACTGGGGGCAGTCCTGTCTGGAGATTGGGCGCAATGCAGTCTGTAAACTGGGCCCGATGTGATCTGGAGACTGGGCACCGAGTAGTTTGTAAACTGGGCCCAGTGAGTCTGGAGACTGGGCACTGTGTGGCCTGGAGACTGAGCCCAGTGCAGCCTGAAGACATAGCTAGATGCGGTCTAGAGACTCGGTCTGGTGCATTCTGGAGACTGGGCCCAGTACGGTCTGGAGACTTGGCCCGGTGCAGTATGGAGAGCGGGCCCAGTTAGGTCTCGAGAATGGACCCGTTGCCGTCTGGAGACTGGGCCCAGTGCCTTTTGGAGACTGGGCCTGCTGCGGACTGGAGACTGGGCTAGTGACGGTCGGGAGACAGGGTCCGGTGTGGCCTGGAGTCTGGACACAGTGCTCTCTGAAGACTGGACTCGGTGAGGTCCGGAGACTGGACACGGTGTAGTCTGGAGACTAGACACGGTATGGTCTGGAGACCATTCAGGTGCAATCTGGAGACTGGGCACAGTCCAGTCTGGAGACTTGGTCCAGTGTTACCTGGAGATTGGGCGGCAAGCCTGGAGACTGAGCTCTATGTGGTCTGGAGACTGGGCCCAGTGCAGCCAGGAGACTGGGCCTAGTGGAGTCTGGAAACTAGGCCAGGTGGGGTCAGTAGACTGGACCCTGTGCAGTCTGAAGACTGGTCTAGTTGCAGTCTGGAGACAAGGTCCGGTTTGGCCTGGACACTGGACAGAGTGCATTCTGGAGACTGGGCCAGATGTGGTCTGGAGTTTGTACATGGTGCAGTCTGGAATCTGTGCACGGTGCTGTCTGGAGACTTGGCCCAGTGTGGTCTGGAGTCTGGACACGGTGTGGTCAGGAGACTGGGCCTGGTGGGGTCTCGACACTGGGCCGGATGCATCTTGGAGACAAGGCCGGTTCAGTCTGGAGACAGGGCCCAATGTGGCCTGGTGAAAGGGCCCAGTACAATTTGTGACTGAGCTCTCTGTGGTCTGGAGGCAGATTCCATTGCGGCCTGGACACAGGGCTCAGTGCCTTTTGGAGGTTATGCCCAGTGTGGCCTGAAGAATGGTCCCGTTTTCGGTCTGGCCACTGGGCACTTTTCAGTCTGAAGACTGGGATCAGCGCAGCCTGAGGACAGTGTGGGCGGCACGGTGGCACAGTGGTTAGCACTGCTGTCTCACAGCGCCTGAGACCCGGGTTCAATTCCCCCCTCAGGCGACTGACTGTGTGGAGTTTGCACGTTCTCCCCGTGTCTGCGTGGGTTTCCTCCGGGTGCTCCGGTTTCCTCCCACAGTCCAAAAAGATGTGCAGGGTCAGGTGAATTGGCCATGCTAAATTGCCCGTAGTGTTAGGTAAGGGGTAAATGTAGGGGTATGGGTGGGTTTCGCTTCGGCGGGTCGGTGTGGACTTGTTGGGCCGAAGGGCCTGTTTCCACACTGTAATGTAATCTAATCTAATGTAATCTAAAAAGAGCCCTGTGTGGTCTGGAAACCGGGCCCGGTGCAATCTGGAGACTTAGCCCTGCATGGTTTGGAATGTGGGCCCGGTGCAGCCTGGAGATTGGTCCCAGTACTGTCTAGAGACTGGTCCTGGTGTTATCTGGAGACTGGGCCTGGTGCAGTCTGGAGAGTTTGCTCAGTGTGGTCTGGAGACTGAGCAGTATGCCATCTGGAGGCTCGGGGCATTGTGGCCTGGAGACCGGCTCGATGTGGTCTGGAAGCTGAGCACAGTGCGGCCTGATGACATCGATAGATACGGTCTAGAGACTCGGTCTGGTGGATTCTGGAGACTGGGCCCAGTACGGTCTGGAGAATGGGCCTGTTGCGATCTGGAGACTGGTCCCAGTGCAGTCTGGAGACTTGGGTCCAATGTGGTCTGGAGACTGGACCCAGTGTGGTCTCGAGAATGTTCTGGTGCAGTCTGGAGACTGGGCCAATGTTCTCTGTAGTCTGCACCGATGCAGTCTGGAGACTGGGCACAGTTCAGTCTGGAGACTGGGTCCAGTGTTGCCGGGAGAGTGGGCCTGGCACAGACTGGAGACTGAGCTTGATGCGGACTGGAGACTGGGCTAGTGGCCTCCAGACTGGATACATGCTCTCTGGGGACTAAGCCCTATGCGTTCTGTAGACTGGGCCCAGTGCAGCCATTAGACTGGGCTACTTGCGATCTGGAGACAGGGTCCGCTGCGGCCTGGAGACGATACACAGTGCTTTCTGGAGATTGGACCCGGTGTGGTCTGGAGACTGCACAAGGTGCTTTCTGGAGACTGTTCCGGTACAGTCTGGAGACTGTGCCCAGAGTGCTCTGTAGTCTGCACTGGTGCAGTTTGGAGACTGACACAGTCCGGTCTGGGGACTTGGTCCAGTGTTGCCTGGAGACAGCCCTATGCGGTCTGGAGACTGGGCCCAGTGCAGCCAGGAGACTGGACGTGGTGTAGTCTGGAGACTGGATATGTGGTGCTGGAAGAGCACAGCAGTTCAGGCAGCATCCAAAGAGCACCAAAATCGATGTTTCGTGCGTATTAGATTAGATTAGATTAGATTAGATTAGATTAGATTACAGTGTGGAAACAGGCCCTTCGGCCCAACAAGTCCACACCGACTCGCCGAAGCGCAACCCACCCATACAGTTACCCCTTACCTAACACTATGGGCAATTTAGCATGGCCAATTCGCCTGACCTGCACATCTTTGGACTGTGGGAGGAAACCGGAGCACCCGGAGGAAACCCACGCAGACACGGAGGGAACGTGCAAACTCTACACAGTTAGTCGCCTGAGGCGGGCTTTTGCCCGGGCTTTTGCCCGAAACGTCGATTTCGCTGCCCTTTGGATGCTGCCTGAACTGCTGTGCTCTTCCAGCACCACTAATCCAGAATCTGGTTTCCAGCATCTGCAGTCATTGTTTTTACCCAGTCTGGAGACTGGGCCCAGTGCAGCTACGAGACTGTGCGTGGTGCGGTCGGGAGAATGGGTCCAGTGCAGCCAGGAGACTGGGTCTGGAGACTGGAAACTGGGCCCGGTGCAGTTTGGAGACTAGGTCTGGTGCGATTTGGAAACTGGGCCCTATGCGATCAGGACACTGGTTTATTTGCCATCTGGAGACTTGGCCGGCTGTATTCTGGATACAGGGGCCTGAGCAGACTGGAGACTATGCCCTGTGCAACCTAGAGATTGTGCCTGGTGCAGTTTGTAGACTGGACCTGGTGAAGTATGGAGACTGGGTGCAGTGCGGCCTGAAGACTGGGCATGGGGCGGTCTGGAGACAGGACCCGGTGAAGTCTAGAGACTGGGCCCGGTGTGGTCTGGCGACTAGGCCAGGTGTGGTCTGGCGACTAGGCAAGGTGTAGTCTGGAGATTGGGCCCGGTGTGGTCTGGAAATTGGGCCCGGTGTGGTCTGGAGATTGGGCCCGGTGTGGGCTGGAGATTAGGCCCGGTATGATCTGGAGATTGGGCCCGGTGTGGTCTGGAGATTGGGCCAAGTGTCGCCTGGAGACTGAAACCTATGCAGCCTGGAGGCTGGTGCTGGTACGGTCTGGAGACTGGTCATCTGACAGTCTGGAGACTGGGCCTGGTGCGTTCTGGAGATTCTGCTCAGTGTTGTCTGGAGACTGTGCACTTTACAGTCTGGACACTGGGCCCCGGTGCGGTCTGGAGACTGGGCCCAGTACAGGCTTAAGAATGGGCTTGTTGCGATCTGGAGACTGGGCCAGGTGTGCTCTGTAATCTGGATCGGCGCAGTCTGGAGACTGGGCACAGTCCAGTCTGGAGACTGGGTCCAGTGTTGCCTGTAGACTGTTCCTGGCGCAGCCTGGAGTCTGAGCCCTATGCGGTCTGGAGACTGGGCCCAGTGCAGCCAGGAGACTGGGCCCAGCGCGGACTGGAGACTGGGCTAGTGGTGGTCTGCAGACAAGGACCGGTGTAGCCTGGAGACTCAACATGGTGATTTCTGGAGACTAAGCCCTATGCAGTCTGGAGACTGGGCCCAGTGCAACCAGAGGTCTGGGCTAGTCGCCGTCTGGAGACTAGGCCCAGTGTGGCCTGGAAGAAAGTGAGGACTGCAGGTGCTGGAGATAAGAGCTGAAAATGTGTTGCTGAAAAAGCGCAGCAGATCAGGCAGCATCCAAGGAGCAGGAGAATCAACGTTTCAGGCATGAGCCCTCCTTCAGGAATCAGGAAACTGGGCCCTGTGAGGACTGGAGACTGGGCTGATGCTGGTCTGGAGACAAGGACCGGTGTGGCCTGGAGACTGGCCATGGTGTTTTTTGGAAATTGGGCCCAGTAAGCTTTGTGGTTTGGACCAGTGCAGTGTGGAGACTGGGTCCAGTGTTGCCTGGAGAGTGGGCCTGACACAGCCTGGAGACTGGGCCCTGTGTGGTCTGGAGGGTAGGACCAGTGCGGCCTAAAGACTAGGCTAGTTGCGGTCTGGAGACAGGGTCCAGTGTGGCCTGGAGACTGGACACGGTGCTTTCTGGAGACTGGTTCTGCTTTGTTCTGGAGAATGAACATGGTATATTCTGGGGACTGGGCTGGGTGTGCTCTATAGTCTGGACCGGTGCAGTCTGGAGACTCGGCCTGGCGCTACCTGGAGACTGGGCCCATTGCAACCAGGACACTGGCCCCAGTGTGGACTGGAGACTGGGCTGGTGGCAGTCTGGAGACAAGGTCCGGTGTGGCCTGGAGACTGGATACGTGCACTCTGGAGCCTGAGCCCTACGCGATCTGGAGACTGGGCCCAGTGCAGTCTAGAGACTGGGCCCAGTGTGCTCTGTAGTCTGGACCAGTGCAGTTTGGAGAGTGGACACTGTCCTGTCTGGAGACTGGTTCCAGTGTTGTGTGGAGACTGGGCCTGCCGCAGCCTGGAGACTGGGCCCATTGCAGCCAGGACACTGGTCCCAGTGCAGACTGGAGACAGGGCTGGTGACAGTCTGGAGACAAGGTCCGGTGTGGCCTGGAAACCGATGCGTGCTCTCTGGAGCCTAAGCCCTATGCGGTCTGGAAACTGGGCCCAGTGCAGCCAGGAGACTGGGCTAGTTGCAGTCTGGAGACAAGGTCCGGTGTGGCCTGGAGACAGGGTTTGTGTGACCTGGAGACAGGGCCCGGTGTGGTCTGGAGATAGGTCCCGGTGTGGTCTGGAGACTGGACATGGTGCGGTCTGGAGACTAGGCTATTTGTGGTCTGGAGACAGGGTCCGGTGTAGTCTGGAGACTGGGCCCGATGCGGTCTGGAGACAGGGGCTGATGTGGCCTGTAGACTGGAAACAGTGCTTTCTGGAGACAGGGTCCACTGTGGTCTGGAGACTGGACATGGTGCGGTCTGGATACTGGGCCTTGTGTGGTCTAGAGACTGGGCCCGGTGTGGTCTGAAGACTGGACACGGTACTTTCTGGAGACTGGGCACGTTGCTTTCTTGAGACTGGACACGATGTCGTCTGGAGATGTTGCAGTGCAGTCTGGAGACTGGGTCCGGTGTGCTCTGTAGTCTGCACTTGTGCAGTCTGGAGACTGGGCACAGTCCATTCTGGAGACTGGGTCCAGTGTTGCTGGAGATTGGGCCTGGCGCAGCCTGGAGACTGATCCCTATGCGGTCTTGAGACTGGGACCAGTGTAACCAGGACACTGGACTCTGTGTAGTTGTATACTGAGCCCTATGCGGTGTGGAGGCTGGGCCCAGTGTGGCCTGAAGACTAGGCTAGTTGTGGTCTGGAGATAGGGTCCGGTGTAGCCTGGAGACTGGATCCGATGTTCTGGTCCACAAGTTAAAGTTATAAATTGGGGCAAGGCCCATTGTGATAGTATTAGGCTGGAACTTTCAGAAGATGATTTAGCGGAAGCTGTTCACAGGTGAAGGGACATCTGGCAAATGGGAGTCTTTCAAATGTGAGATAATGAGAGTTTAGGAACAGTGTGTTCCTGTTAGTGTGAAAGGCAATGCTAGTAGGAGTAGGACATGACAGGGGATATTGAGGCTCTGGTCAAGGAAAAGAGAAGGAGGGATATGTCAGGAATAGACAGCTGGGAACAATGGAATCCCTTGAGTTTACCGGGGTGTAGGAGAACTTACTAGGGAAATCAGGAGGGCAAAAAGAGGGCATGATATAACTCTGGCTGATACGGTTAAGGAAAATAGGAAGAGATTCCACAAGGATATTAAGGGCAAAAGAGAAACTGGGGAGTGAATAGGGCCTCTTAATAATCAGGCAGCCATCCAATGTGATTCCACATAAGATGAATTAGGTTTATTAGGTTTATTGTCACATGTACTCAGATGAGGACAGTGATAAGTTTACAAGTCGCTGCACGTGATGCAACCTCAGTTGCAAAGTTCCTCTCCTCCCTAAGGTGCAGAATCTTGGTACAAAGCAAAAAAAAAGAAAACACAGTTAAAATGTCAAACATTATAGCCCTTCCTATAAAGCTGGAAAAACACCGAAACACAGTTAACAGTTCAACAACACAGTCCATAAGGGCATGGCCATGCTGGATTCACACTCCTCACAAGGACTCAACCTCCCTCACTCTGCTGCCTTTCAGCCTGTTACTTCTCGACGGGTGAGGTCCCACATGAATATTTCGCGTCAGTATTTACTGTGGCGAAAGACATGGAAGTAAGGGAACTCAGGGAAATAAATCCATGTCGTGATGTTTTGCAAAGAGGCCTCATTACAGAAGAGGAAGTGCTGGAGGTCTGAAAATGCATAACCATAAAAAAATACCCAGGACCTCTTCAGGTTATTGAGGGAAGCTGGCGAAGAAATTGTGGGTCCCTTTGCTGAGATCATTGTATCATTCCTTAGAGTTCTGAGGATGGGTCACTGGATCCGAAATGTTAACTCTGGTTTCTCTGCACAGATACTGCCTGACCTGCTGAGCTTTCCCAGTACCTTCTCGTGGTTCCTGATTCACAGCATCCACAGTTCTTTCGTATTTTATTTGTATGACTGACAACCACGGGTGAGGCACTGGAGGACTGGAAGTCAGCTAGTGTTATAACATTATTTTAAAAAGAAAATCTGCAACGAAAAGCCAGGGAACTACAGACCGGTGAGCCAGATGTCAGGAATGGGCAAGTTTTCTATAGAGATTCTGTGAGACAGAATATCCATGCATTTAGAAAGTCAATGATTGATCTTGGTTCGGCAGCACGTCTTTGCGTGGGAAATTGTGTTTCACAAATTTGAGTGAAATGTTTCAAGAGGTGGTCAGGAAGATAGATGAAGGTAAAGCAGCATACATTGTCTACATGGGCCTTAGTGAGGCCCAACAAGGTTACACATAGTGGACTGGTTAATAAGGTTATATCACAGGGGATCATGGAGAGCTAGCCAATCAGATACCAAACAGGCCTGGCAGTAGGAGGCAGAGGGCACTGGGAGAGATTTGTTGTGACCAGCGGTGGGCCAGAAGGACCACTGCTCGATACACTGTTGTTGGTTATTTTTATAAATGATTTGGATGAGAATACATGAAGCATGGACAGTAAGTTTGTAGACTACGCAGAAAGTGCTGGTATAATGGACAGTGGAGAAGGTAATTTAAAAGGAAAATGAGATCATGATCAACTGGGCCACTGGGGTGGGGACTGGCAGATTGAGCTTCATGTAGATAAATGTGACGTGTTGCATTTTGTTAGACAAACCAGGGCAGATTTACAGTCAGCTTTTGGGCCTGGGGGAGTGTTGTCATTCGGAGAAACACAGGGGTGCAGGGAGTTAGCTCCTTGAAAGTGGAGTTGCAGGTAGACATGGTGGCATACAAGGCATTAGGTACACTTACCTTTATTAGTCAGAGCATTGAGTACTGGAATTAGACATCATGTTGTGGTTGTTCAAGAGAATGGTAAGGCCACAGCTGGAGTACTGAGTACAATTTTTGTCGTCCTGCTATCGGAAGGATGTTATGAACTGAAAAAGGTGACAAAAATATTTTAAATGATGTGAAGGAGACTGGGGGTTCTGAGATATAAGTATAGCATGAATAGGCTGGGAATGTGTACCCATTTGCGTAGGAGACTGAGAATGAACTTCGAGAGTGTTATAACATCTTGAGTGGCACGGATAGTGTGAATAGCCAAGGTCTGTTCCCCAGGGAAGAGATGTCCAAAACCAAAGGGCACACATGTAAGGTGAGAGGAGAGAAAATTAAGAGAACTAAGACGTAAATATTTCGCACAGACAGAATGTGTGTGTAATGGGCTGTCAGATAAAGTGGTACAGGGGAATACAATTGCAACATTGAAGAGACAATTGGATGGGAACATGATTAGGGAAGGTTTAGAGGGGTATGGGCCAAACACAGAGAAATAGGATTAAGAAACCTGGTGAGTATGGACAAGTTGGGCCGAGGGTCTGTTGCATACTGTATAACTCTAAAACTCTGAGTCTTTCAATCCTCTTTGCACACCAGTTCTTTATTGCACTTAATTCATTTCTAGGTCAAACATCCCCTTCAAAGAGCGAGCTCCACTTACTTAGGAAAGCGAATTCCTAACATTGCTCTAGCAATAAAAACCACAGCTGCAGCAGAATTCTTTTCAATCACAATCTGTAACTTTTTGCCCGGGATAATCCCTCAGTCTACCATTACCATCAAGCCGATGGTAATGTCGTTCAGTTACAAGTGTGGGTGAACATGCCAGGGTCAGAACCATGTGTACCTAAAACCGATGACAACCCATTAACGCTACTGCACTTGACTGGTTACATTCCAACCAGCAGAACAAACACCTGTTTGAAAGGGAGAAATGATCCCAAGACTAACACATTAGAAAGTAGCTCTTCAGAGCTGACACATCCAGTCATAAATGATGATGGACGAATAAACAGCTTATTGGAGGAGAGGGCTCCACAAATATCCCCATCATAAATAACTGAACAACCCTGCACATCAGTGGTAAATGACAAGGATACAGTGTCTGCGCCATACTCAGCAAGAAGTATTCAGTCGATGATCCACCTCACCCTCGCCATGATGCCCAGAGAATAACAGATGCCAGTCTTCAACCAATTCAATTTGCTGCACATGACATGAAGAAACAGCTGAACACAGGAGATACGACAAAGGCAATGACCCCTGACACCATTCCTGCAATAGGACTGAAGACTTGGGCTGCACAACAAGCTGTGTCCCTGGGGAAGCTGTTTCATTCCAGTTCCAACTCTGACATCTCCCTGGCAATGAGGAAAATTACTCAGCTATGCTCCATCCCCTATGAGGAGAATAATTACAATCTGTCCAATTACCATGCCCTCTGTCCAATCACGATAATCAAATTGGTGGGAGTTCTTTTTAACAGAACTGTCGAGCAGCACAGAAATAACCCGCTCAGTGTGGGTTTTGATGTGTCCCCATGTGGAGATGGTGCAGTTGTGGAAATGTCACTGGATTACTAATCCAGACCAGGCTAATGCGCTGGCAGCGGGTGGAAGTTAAAGACAATTAATAAAATATCGAGATCTAAAATGTGGTGTCAGTAATTTGGATTTTGCATCCAATGTTGATTGTAAACATCGATCTCCTGCTTTCCTGGTCTGGCCTAAACGTGACTCCAGACACACAGACATGTGATAAACTCTTCAATGGTTTCTGAAAAGGCCAAGCAAGACACTCAATTGTATCAAACTGCTCCGAGGTCTTAAAGGATAAAACTGGACAGAATACCCTGCTCCAGCTTTGGTATCGGAAAAGGGAATGGGAAACATAGTCGTGTCGACCCTGCAGAGGCTTCCTTCCTAACATCTGAGAGCTTGTGACAACATTTACAGAACTTTCTCACTGCCTGCACAGGTACATCAGGAAAGGAGTAGGTCATTCAACACATTGAACCTCCTCTTCTCGATGTGCTTTCCCCACCCACTGTACATATCCCTTAATGTGATTAACCTTGGGAAAATATAAAAAATATCTGCAATAGTAACTTCAGTCTTTCAATTTTGCGCCTCCATTCACTATACATGTAGTTCTCCTATAATGCGTGTTTATTGAAATAATTTGGCTGAAACGCAATTAGTGAACTGTGGACCTTATTTTCATAAAGCGATCTCCTGTTCGCAGTGACGTCATTCCATCCCCAGCACCAACTGAACATCCACAGCACCAGCACGAGGATCATCTCTCTGCAAAATGCACACTCAATCTGTTCAGGGAGAACAGGGATGCAATCCGGTCTTCAAGCCTTGAAACTCTGCCTGACACTGTGATTTGTAATCGACATTTAGGAAGAACTTTATTTCAAACCGTGGGGTGTGGGGGGAGAATCTTGGGAGAACTGGAATTCCACGTTCGCATCATGTGATCAGCCATCTCGCATGCTTTCTGGTGAACTGCTTCGTGAACGGTAAAGTGATGTCGTCAGAGCTTTTAGTGTTGTGTTGCATTTACTGTGCTACTTCATTACAATATAAGATTTAGAGATTTACTTCGACTGTGCTGCCGTTTGTGTTAGATTAATTATTATCACTATTATTATTTTAGTTTTGATTTTGACTCATATTTTTGGTGTTTTGTCCCCAACGCTGTTTCTCCCCACAGGCCCCATTATTTATATTGCATGATTTTCTAATACACAATGTCACACAGGAACACAGCTACTGTGATATCGGAGAAGAACCATTATTAATCCCTGATCCTCTACCTCTACACTATACTCCTGATCTCCCCCAGCCCTGTAGTGTCTAGAAATCCTTATTTATATTCAGCGCCTGGCTTCCACAGCCTGATGTGGGAAAGAATTCCTCAGGTTCACTCGTCTCTGAGTCCAGACATTTATTCTCATCTCAATGCAGATTGGCCTGTCCTTAACTAATACTGTGTTCCCTTTTATTTAGACATCAAAGTCAGAGAAACTATCATCCCTGCTTCTAATCTGTTTCACCCTGTCAGAGTTTTATATATTTCGCTGAGATCTCCACTCATTTTCCTAAATCCCATGGAATACAGGCCCAGTGGCCCCAAACTCTGCTCCAACAAAAAGCGCGTCATCCCAGAGATCAGCCTGGTCATCCTTCGCTGCTCTCCCCCCCCAACCCCTCCCCCACCGCCCCACATACACATCTAAATCATGTATAATTACCACAAATAGTAAGGGACAGAGCACTGATCCCTTGGGTACACCAGGGAACACTGTTATCCAGTCACACAAACAGCCTTCTACCAGCAACCTCTGTCTCCGACCACACAAACAATTTTGGAAATAGCTTGCCAATTACACTTGACACCCTGAGATTTTACCTTCTTTATCAATTTTCCATGTCAGGTATTTTCAAATGCCTGGTTGAGAAACCATATAAATGAATTTCTTGAAAAATTTCAAAATAATTCATCAGGCATGATTTCCCTCTGATAAATTGATGCTGCTGATCCCTCATCAACATTGTCTCTCAAATTAGATTAGATGAGATTACTTACAGTGTGGAATCAGGCCCTTCGGGCCAACACGTCCACACCGACCCGCCAAAGCGTACCCACCCAGACACATTCCCCTACATATACCCCTGCACCTAACACTACGGGCAATTTAGCATGGCCAATTCACCTAACCTGCACATCTTTGGACTGTGGGAGGAAACCAGAGCACCCGCAAGAAAAAACAGATGTGATGCTCTCATATATCTACCTATCAATGTTCTCCAGTTTCACAGGCTGAACTTTCTCTTGGTTTCTAATGGGTTCTAATTGTTCCCTGACAATATTATTCTGCTTGATGCCCTTGTGGGATATGTTGTGAGTCTCCCTCGAAGAAGGGCTTATGCCCGAAACGTCGATTCTCCTGTTCCCTGGATGCTGCCTGACTTGCTGCGCTTTTCCAGCAACACATTTTCAGCTCAGTCACCCTCGTCTTGCCTGCTAACACTTCTCCATGCTCCTGCATTATTAAGACCCCTCTGAGTGAATTTCTCAGTTTCATGAAGATTACTTCTCATCCGTTGAAATTCTAGAGAACACAGACCAAGTTCCCCCATCAAACAATCTTGCGATTTGAAGGATTAATCTGGAGAATGTCCATTCAGTACATGTTGTCAGTGTATTCTTCCTTAGTTTAGAACACCAAAAATGTTCGCAATACTCTAGGAACATTCTCACCAACACTCTGTGTAAACGATGTAGGACATATTGACTTTTAGTAGGAGTAATTTACTGCAGGTACTGGGATCAGTATTGAAACCAAAAAATACTGGAGATCACAGCGGGTCAGACAGCATCCATGGAGAGAGAGAGCAATCTAACGCTTCCAGTCTCAGGTTTTTTGTCAACCTTTATGTTTCTTGTTAGTTTGCATTCTTGATCTCTTTTTAATTTCCTTATCAGTTTGTTAGTCCTTCTTTGTTCCAAGGAATTCATAATATCTGGCATTTTCCTGAGCCACTTTCCTTGATCTAATACAATTTTAATTTCTTTTGTTAAACATGGTTGAGTCACATTACGCTATTTATACTTGCCGCTTGGAGCACTTATGCATCCTGGAAACCTTACAGTGTTTCTATAAATAACAGACATTGCCTATCTTCCATTTAATAATTTTCAAATTCGCTGAAGCCAACTTGTTCCTCATACCTTTATGGCTTGCATGACTCTGGTATATATATGTAATTTAAGAAAAAACATTGGTTCGTGTTCAGACATCATGTAAAATTCAATGTACTAAGATCACTTTTCCCAAAAGCTCCCTTACCGCAAAGTTTTCAATTCGCTCTTCTGATCATGTAACACCAATCCTAGAATTGCCTGATCTCTTGCTCAGTGATCAACATTTTATAAAGGACCTTAAAGCAGTTGAGGATCTAAACTTTAAATTTGGCCGTTCTCAGAAGCAACAAGGAAATGTAGATTTTTATTAACCACAAAATGGTTTTTAAAGTAATGATTTGACTCTGTGAACTTGTACTGCTGCTTTGCTGAATTAAGTTAAATAGAAGATAAGAGAATCCAATGAATTTTTCATAATATGAATTATAAGGCGGTGATTTGGTATTTTAAATAACCTTGAACGAGCCAACATGGGGTGGTTCTGTGCAAATAACAATCTGTTTCCCAGGAAATATCACTTAATTAAGCTGTTGTCAATCATGTCACCATATTGCAGTTGATTGGACTTTTCTTGTAATTAAGGATGCGCTGTCTCTTAAAGAAACATATAAATAATATGTAATTTTCGAATGCAATAGTGCAGTTTCGCCACAGAGTATAGAAGCTTTAACCTCTGTGTTGCTCATCAGAATTGCGTCAAGCTGCCTTATTTTACTAAACTAATAAAATTGCTTCGTACAGGCCAAATTCCGTTGATTTTTTTAACTGATCTCGATCCAAGGGGACCCTCTGGAGGGATTCATACATTCACAAGAGGGGCCAAAATTTCACAGGTTGGTAAAATGCTGTTGCTGCTGTATAGGACCTTAGTGACATCACATCTGGAGTAGGGTGTACAGATTTAATCTCTTCACTGAGTAAAGGATATTGCCATTAAATCAGAGTTTAATCCCTCAACTGATTTCTGCAGCAAAGGCGTTAATCATAGACACCCTACAGTATGGAAGCAGGCCTTTTGACCCACCGACTCCAAACTGATCCGCCGAAGACCATCCCAACCAAACCCACACCCCTATCAAATTTCTGTAACCCTTTATTTTCCATGACTACTGCACCTAGGTTAACATAGCCAATCCACCTAACCTGCACATCTTCGGACTGTGGGAGGAAACTGGAGCACCCGGCGGAAACCCTTGCAGACACTGGGAGAATGTGCAAATTCCAGACAGTCACCTGGGGCTGGAATTCAACCTCGGTCCCTGGTGCTGTCAGTCAGCAGTGCGAACCACTGAGCTACTCAAATGTGGGCAACACAACTTGCCTACACATTGAAACATTAGCACAGCCTCATTACTGCCCAGTAATGGATTGGAGACCTTCCACATGTGAGGTGAATGAAATAAACATTGCACTGTACATACACAGTATGGCCGCTGGCTCGCTGAAATTTCTGTGCTCTCCCTCATCATATATTGCTTTGGGAGAAACAGATCACGGGTTGTTTTGCTCCCTGCACATTCTACCTGTGTCTGCATGGATTTCCTCCGATATCATCCCACAAACCAAAGATGTGTAGCTCAGGTGTACGGGCCATGCTAAATTGCCAGGTCAGGTGTAAATATGGAGGAATGGGTCTGGTTGGGTTACTCTTCAGAGGGTCGGTGTGGACTTGTTGTGCCGAACGTCCTGTTACCACACTATAGAGAATCTAATTAAAGTCTTTAATCGGTTAGAAAGCAGATGCAGGTTTTAATTTATTAATGTGCAAATTCCAGAATTCCTTTCAAGACACTGCCTGGAGATACCTTCAGATATTATCGATGTGAAGGAGGTGATAATGTGTTTTAGGCGTGAGGTCTTGTTTGGAGTCTGTCTGTGTGTTCACCTCCAGTCAGACTGGCTTTATTTCCAAAGTAGGAGTTCAAAAAAGGCCACCTGGACTGATGTCATTTTTGTAAACAAACTAGAATGTATCCAGAAAGACAAATCTGCAAATTCAAATTCATCTCACGGATGTATACGTGTGTGTGTGTGTGTATCTGTGTGTGTCTATCTGTCTGTCTGTGTGTGTGCATGGGAGGGTGGTAAAGAGACTGTGTGAGTGCGTGTAAGGGGAGAGTGGGAATGTATGTGTGTTTATGAATGTGTGTGGATGGGTGGGCGTGGGAGTGAAAAAATATTTTTTAAAAAATTAGAGCCCAGGAAGAAACCGTTCGGCCCTCCAAGCCTGACCGGTTCAAATCTACTGTCTAAACTTGTCACACAATTCCCAAGTGTGTGTATCCCTCTGTTCAGATGCAGCTTAAATGAATATACCATGCCTGCCTCTACCACTTCTGCTGGCAACGCCTTCCATGCACCACCCTCCGGTAGAGGTAGAGGTAGAGAGAGAGAGAGAGAGTAAGGTGGAGAATGGAAATATGCATGCGTGTGTGTAAGGGTGAGGGGAGTGTGTGTCCACGTAAAGACACAGATTCACTGAGAACATGATGTGGAAACACAGGGGAAACAAAAAGACAGGGGTGAGAGACGAACTGGAGGAGTTACACTTTGGAAGGTCCACATCGCAAGAATGAAAACATTGAATAAAGACATTGCCAGATCAACGGAAGTGGGTCAATAGACAATAGACAATAGGAGTCGGCCATTCGGCCCTTCGAGCCTGCACCGCCATTCAATATGATCATGGCTGATCATTCCTAATCAGCATCCTCTTCCTGCCTTATCTCCATAAACCTTGATTCCACTATCTATGAGAGCTCTATCCAACTCTTTCTTTAATGAATCCAAAGACTGGGCCTCCACTGCCCTCTGGGGCAGAGCATTCCACACAGCCACCACTCACTGGGTGAAGAAGTTTCTCCTCATCTCTGTCCTAAATGGTCTACCCCGTATTTTTAAGCTGTGTCCTCTGGTTCGGCACTCACCCATCATCGGAAACATGTTTCCTGCTGTCAGAGTGTCCAATCATTTCATAATCTTATATATGTCTTTATCAGATCCCCTCTCAGTCTTCTAAACGCAAGGGTATACAAGCCCAGTCGCTTCAGTCTTTCAGTGTAAGGTAATCCCGCCATTCCATGAATTGACCTCGTGAACCTACGCTGCACTGCCTCAATAACCAGAATGTCTTTCCTCAAATTTGGAGACCAGAACTGCACACAGTACTCCAGGTGTGGTCTCACCAGGGCCCTGTACAGCTGCAGAAGTACCTCTTTGCTTCTATACTCAATTCCTCTTGTTATGAAGGCCAGCATGCTATTAGCCTTCTTTACTATCTGCTGTACCTGCATGCTTGCCTTCATTGGCTGGTGAACAAGAACACCCAGATCTCTCTGTACTGCCCCTTTACCTAAATTGATTCCATTGAGGTAGTAATCTGCCTTCCTCTTCTTGCCGCCAAAGTGGATAACCATACATTTATCCACATTAAACTGCATCTGCCATGCATCTGCCCACTCACCTAACTTGTCCAGGTCACCCTGTAATCTCCTATCATCCTCATGACATTTCATTCTATCATTACATCAAATTCTGAATCTGCATCACAGAACCAGCCCAGACACCATAAACTGTGACGAGGGACCAGCCCAGCATGGAGAGCTATGCAGACTACACTAGAGTATTGCTCAGTAAACCAGACTATCTGCCCAGCATGGGGAATATTGCAAACCTTTGCCAACATATTGCTGCAACGCTTGCAGTTGATATCTGCCGAGCATGGAAAGGTTAGTAGCCTATACTACAAATGACAGTAAATGAGGCTCCCACAAATTAATCTCTCTTTATCTCCATGCTGCAGCTCAAGGCAAGGATTTGTGTGTGTGTCTTTGTAAGGGTGAGGGGAGCGTGTGTCCACGTAAAGACACAGACTTGGCAAATCCCTTTGCCCAGACACACTTGTTTCGTGGTTTCAGAGCTTCCCCTCTCTACAGCCTCAGGTCCATTTTTTGTTCATGTTACAGACCCAGATGCTGTAATCACAGTCCCCATGCTCCATCCAGAGTTGGGTCACCAAATTCTCAGCTCTCCTTGAATGTCTGAGGCAGGTCACAGCACAACCTCTGCCCAACATGAAACTCTACATGGGACACACTGGGAAGTGAACAACAGCCCTGTACACACCAACTCATTGTTTTTGATTTTCACAAAGCCAGCCCTCGTTATACTCAGGAACCAAATAAAAGGCCAGGGGAAGATATAGAGGGACAGAGAGATTCACATTAAGATAGAATCAGACAATTCATTCACTGAGAACATGATGTGGAAACACAGGGGAAACTAATAGATAGGGGTGAGAGACGAATTGGATGAGTTACACGTTGGAAGGTCTACATCGCAAGAATGAAAACATTGAATAAAGACATTGCCAGATCAGCTGAAGTGGGTAATTACATCAAATTCTGAATCTGCGTCACAGAACCAGCCCAGACACCATAAACTGGGACAAGGGACCAGCCCAGCATGGAGAGCTATGCAGACTACGCTAGAGTATTGCTCAGTAAACCAGACTATCTGCCCAGCACGGGGAATATTGCAAACCTTTGCCAGTATATTGCTGCAACGCTTGCACCTGATATCTGCCGAGCATGGAAAGGTTAGTAGCCTATACTACAAATGACAGTAAATGGGGCTCCCACAAATTAATCTCTCTTTATCTCCATGCTGCAGCTCATGGCAAGTGTGTGTGTGTGTGTGTGTGTGTGTGTGTGTGTGTGTGTGTGTGTGTGTGTGTGTGTGTGTGTGTGTGTGTGTGTGTGTGTGTGTGTGTGTGTGTGTGTGTGTGTGTGTGTGTGTGTGTGTGTGTGTGTGTGTGTGTGTGTGTGTGTGTGTGTGTGTGTGTGTGTGTGTCTGGGGCAGTGATCAATATGAAAATCATTGTTTGAGAGAGTATACACATGGAGGAAATCAGTTCAAATATGAACAACTGGTAGAGGGTTGGGTAATGTCTGACACAGAATGAAGGATCGATATGATGGTGTGTTTAAGAATATTAAAGTAAAGACATTGCCATACCCAATAGCAATATAGATCAGTGCACACAGGAATGACAGATGGATGGGATTTCGGTGTAATTTCAGATCCTAGCCATGGAGAATCGACTCAGTGTTTTCTGCAGGATTGAATTTGGAAGGGTCGGCAGCATATTATTACCATCGTTAAGACTGTATTTCATAGCGCAAGGTTCAAATAACAGATGGGATGAGCCAGTGAAGTACATCCTAGAGGTGTCAGTAGTTACAATGAGGAGTTGGCAGGGTATGGTGTCAGAAATCAGTTCATGGCCAAAGCAATCACGACAGTCGAGATTTCTCTGTTTCAGCCTCAGATATTGGCCAGGAATGAGATTGAGGCAGAGGAAGGAAATGGAGTTTATAACTAGAACAGAAGACAGTGAAACCCCCACCCCCAAGCTCCCAATATATAAATAACAAAGCCAGTGATACAGTGAATCGTGGGTGACAACAGAACCTGAGTATGTCAACATTGACACTCAGGAGTTACACTGCCAGAGGCAAAGAGGGAGAAAGTGAATTATCAAGTTCACTGGCACAGTTAGTAGCGGTTTGTAAAGTGACTACCTTGATTCAAAGTCTCATCAAACAACAATAACAGTAGCAGAGTCAATGAAAAGAACAGAATTACAGTCAAATATGATTTATGGAATTAATGACTGAACAGTGAGACTTACAAGGGACACCAACGAAAGCCAGGACTGGATAGTAAAAATATTGAATAATGGAAAGAGCACATTCGATCAGCAATGATAATGAACGTTGATCATAATATGCAGAAAGAATCAAAATATCCCAGTCCAATCTCCTGTCCATCCTTGGAACATTCCAGTCTATTGTTCTCAGATTCTGATGCATTCTTGGAGCATTCCAGTCTAATGTTCTCAGATTCTGATCCATTGTTGTAACATTCCAGTCTAATGTTCTCAGATTCTGATCCATTGTTGCAACATTCCAGTCTAATATTCTCAGATTCTGATCTCTCTTCCCCCCCTCTCTCGAGCTGCTGATCCTGGTTAGTGCTGGCAGTGATGTTCCCACTCATAGTATGGGAGAACACATTGAACGGAGCTCATTTATTTTTACAAGTTGGAAACCCTCCACTGGGATAATTACAATCCTTGGAGACTGACATTAATCACAGTCACCAAACAAACAGGCTCAGTTAATCCTTCCTTACATCACTTTAAACATCACAATAAAATGGAACATTTACTCGATGGATTGTTTGATGTTTGATGAGGAATGGACCATAATTCTTTCACTATTTTAAAATCTTTCTTCACGGTATGTGAGAGTACTGCCTGAACACTGCAGGATTGTATATGTTCAACCCAGTTTATTAAAGGATACAAAGATAAAATAACAGACTAGCTGCTTAAAAAGTCTGGTGGCGACATTTCTAGAGACCTTAAATCAAGGTAGCAATATTTCTTGCACCTTTGACTTTAAAGCTGTTTCTGGGTTTACGTGCACGGGTGTCAAATCGTTCCATAACCTTTGAACATCATTCAGTGCCTTGAGGCTGCTGCTCAAAAAAAAGGCGGACGTAATTCGGTCCCCATATGCCTGTTACAGAGGGACAGGAGGAGGCCATTCAACCTCTCGAGACTGTTGTACAAGGATATAAGAAGGCCAATCAGACTCTCGTGTCTGTTAGATGGACAGGAGAAGGCCATTCAGCTAATTGAGCATGTTATGCATAAAGTATTAGTTTTAAAATGCTTATGGAGGAAAGTAGTCCTGATATAAATGTTTAATTTTATAGCTGAGTCAGGTCAATTTTGAACATTTGGGGCTGGCAATTTGAAAAGCTGCTTGGGAGAAGCTAGTGGCATGAAAGTGGGAAGTCTTCACAAATGAGATTGCAGAGTCTCTCGACAATATGTTCTTGTTCATGACCAGGGTAGGGCTGGTAGGTGTATGGAATGTTAGATGGCCAGTGAAAATGAGGCTCTGTTATAGAAAGAGAAGGAAGCATGTGATAGTAATAAATAAAAGGGATCGATTGAATCCATCAAGGAATACAAGGTCAGTAGGCTAATACTCAAGATGGAAATCAGGAGGGTAACATGGGAAAGTGAGTATCTTCGGCAAATTGGGTAAGGGAGAATCCAAACAGATTCTACAAATACATGAATGTCAAAAGAGGAATTAGGGGGAGGATATGGCCCCTTAAAGATGCCGATGTGTGAAACTACAGGAGATGGGTGAGATACTGAATGAATATTTCATATTTTTATTTACTGTGGAGAAGGATATGGAACACAGAGAACTTGGGGAAATGAATAGTGATATCTTGAAAATTGTCTATATTACAGAAGATGAGGACCTAGACGTCTTAAAATGCCTTAAGGTGGATAACTCCCTCGGATATTTTAAACGATTGTTGGATAGGTAAATGGAACTTAGTACAATGAAGGGCATGATGGTTAGTCTGATCTTAGAGTAGGATAAACAGCTGGCATAACATCAAGGGCTCAAGGGCCTGTACTGTGCTGTACTGTTTTATGTTCTGTGGCCTGATCAGGTGCACCCCAGATCCCGTTGGGACTCTAGTGAAGTAATTATTCGGTCTTTGGCAGAGATATTTGTATCATGGACCGTCACAGGTAAGGTGCCAGGAGACTGCAGGGTGGCTCATTTTCCGAAAGATTAAGAACAGTTGGTACAGAAAAGCCAGGAAACTGTAGACAGTGGGCATGATGTCATTGGTGGGTAGGTTGTTGCAGAGGATTCTGAAGGATAGGATTTGGAAAGGGAAATTTCAATTAGAGATAGTTAACATGACTTTGTGTGTGGGAAATCGTGTCTCATTAATTTAAACTAGTTTGTTGAAGAAGTGACAAAGAAGATTGATGAAGGGAATAGAACTGTGGAATAGAATATGGACGTTAGTAAGGGGTTCAAAAATCTTCCTCATGGTATAATGGTTAGCGTGGTTAGGTCATATGTAATGCAGGGAGAGTTGGTGGTAATTGTCTCGAAGATAAGATATGAAGGAAATGGTTGTGCACAGTTATGTTTTTTTTTGGACTGGAAGCCTGTGATCATCAGTGTACTACAAGAATCAACTGGATTTTGTCATTTATATAAATAGTTTGGATGTGAATATAGAAGGACTGCTGAGTGGGTTAGCAGATAACACCAAAATTGATGATTTAGTGGACAGTGAAGATGATTACCTCAGAGTACAACGCGAGCCTGGTCAGATGGGCCAAAGGGCCAAGGAGTGGCTGATGGAGTTTATGTTAGATAAACGGTAGGTGTAAATTTTGGGAGGCAAATCGGGGCAGAGCTTACAGGTAGAATCCTGGGAAGTATTGCAAAACACAGACACCTAAATAAAAATGATGGAAGCCCTGTAATGTGGAAACATGCCGTTCAGCACATCGATTCCACACTTACCTTCCAAGTAGCATACCACCAAACACACATGCACTACCCCGGTATTTCTACATTTCCCACAGCTAATCCACCTAACTTGCACATCCATGGATACTGTGGAGCGACTTAGCAAGGCCACTGCATCTAACCTGCACATTGTTGGACTGTGTGAGTGAAGACAAGCACAGAGTGGAAACTCACACTAACACAAGGAAAATGTATAGTCCCACACAGTCACCCAAGTATGGGATCGAACCTGTGCCCTCGTTGCTATGAGCCAGCAGTGTTAATCACTGAGCCACCATGGCGCCCCAGTGATCGGTTCAGAGTGACTGCATTCCCCCACTTTTCCTGGAACCTTCACAACTGTTCAGATGATGTCGAATTCCAGTGGGGAACCTCCGACATGTCCACCTTTACCCTGACACGAGGATTGACACCCATCCAAACTGTGATGGACAGGGCCTTCAGCTGCAGCTGACCCATCTCCTGCACTTCTGCCTTCACCCTTTCCCCTCCTTCCCAGATCGCGTTGTCCATTAATACTGCAGCATGCACAATACTTGCTGTTCTAAAATAAAACAAAGAGCGGCACATGGTGTAGATCTGAAACAAAAACTATTCTGATGAAGAGTCCCCAGATTTGAAATGGTAACTCTGCTTTTTTCCTCCAGATGCAACCAGACCCGCTGGGGTTTTCCAGCAATTTTTGCACATCTAATTCCCTGTTTAAAACATGCACAAAACTTCGCCTGCAGTTTTGCCTTCGATATAAAACTCCCACCTGGATTTTTTTCTCCTTGCTTTTTCTCCTTGCAGCCGCACTGTTTCTGTGCAGCCTGAGCACAGTGCCTATGGTGAGATTAATGGTAGGTTCAGCGATATATTTCCTGAAGCCTTTCCTAATTTTACAAACATTTTACAAGAATTTTACAAAAACCGCCTCGTGATTCTCCCAGGGTGTCTACTTACGCTGGCGGAGTGGAGAAGGTCAATGATCTCCCTACGATGCTGTCCATTCCTCTCGATGGCTGAGACTGCTCTAACCTGAGGGGCAATTTCACAGCAGGTAGTCCTGGTCTGGTGTCATGGCCCCCACTCCTAGTCCTTGGGGAAGGGAAGTCCAGCCTGTGACCCTCTCCACCCAGGAGGAGTTCCATGTCCATGCCCATGACCACAGTGCTGGTTTTGGAAGGGTAGTAATGTCTCCCTGCCAGCTACGCACATTGTGTAGGCAAGCTCCACATGGACTGTGCTTGTACCAGTGCATTATGGGCATTCAAAGATGACACTGGTTCCCGGGATGCTAGGTAATTCCAGGATCTCCGATGAGTGGGGAGGTGCTCTGAGAATGGTGTGTTGTAGGAAGTGGAGGGATTCTCAACGTGATTCGCATTGCATGGGCTTGAACACCAATTAATGTAGGGAGTTTGGTGAGATCCCCTCAGCCTCACGGTTGGAATCTCGCCCCAGACACAACTCCACTGACACTTGCATTTTAAAAAACATTAATTATTCAGATTAATCGATAAGAGCATAAGGAATAGGAGCAGGGGCAGGACAGCTGACCCGCAAAGCCTGCTCCACCTTTCAATGAAATCATAATGGATCTTTTCATAGATTCAGCTTCACTTACCCACTCTATCACCATTACCCATAATTCCTTTACTGTTTCAAAATCCACCTTTGCCTTAAAAACACTCAGCAAAATCGCCTCAAATACTTCACTTAGCGGGGAGTTCCACAGATTCAGGTGAAGATGTTCCTCCTCAACTCAGTCCGAAATCTGCTTATACTCATTTTGAGGCTATTTCCCCTTAGTTCTAATTTTACCCAACAATGGAAACAACATCCCTCCTTCTATCTTCTCTATTCCCTTTCTAATTTTATGTTTCTATAAGATCCACACTCATTTTTCGAAATTCCAATGAATATAGTCGCAGTCTACTTAATCTCTCCTCAGTATTCAAGCTCTTAACTCTAGAATCATCATAATGAAACTCGTCTGCACCCTGTGCAGTATCAGAACATTCATTCCCAAAGTAAGGAGACAAAACCTGCACACAGTACTCTTTGTGTTGCCTCACCAGCACCCTATAACGCGGCAGCATATCCTCCCTGGTTTTAAACTGCATCCCGCAGGCAATGGAGCATTATATTCCATTTACCTTCTTAATTACCTGCAAACCCACGTTATGTGAGTCCTGAACAAGGACATCCAGCTTCCTCTGCACAGCAGCAGGCTACAATTTTTTTCACCATTTTAATAACAGTCCTTTTTATCGTTATTCCTGCAAAATGGATGACCTCACATTTACGAACGTTGTACTCCACCTGCCAGGACTTTGCCCACTCACTTAAAAATCTCTATCCCTCTGAAGACGTTCAGCTCCCTCTGCACACTTTGATCTCTCACTTATTATCTGTCATCTGCAAACTTTGTCACACTCTGAATCATCTATGCAATACCTTGGTCATTTGTTGTAAGATTCTGCTTTACAAACACACACATGTCATACTTTATTTGGAGATCTACCCTCCCTCTCTTCAGTTTTGTATAACATCCCTCAATATAAAATCTACTGGAGGTTCAGTTCCCAGTGTTGGTCACTCTGTCACCATGTCGCTCTAATTCCATTGAATCATATCCATTCCTCAATCCCTTTTGAGAATATAGAACATACTGAGGTGTGTTCTCTCATTCAGCGTTTTACCCATTATCCCCTGCTCCATTGTCACTTTTATTCCTCATATTGACCCAGTCAGGAAAAAGTCTGGCACTGCCATACTCACATGTTCAGGCCTGGTGGGTAATGTTCCATGAAGCACCATCACCATCACTGGGTATATCCTGTCCCAGGGCAGGGCAGACCCACCAGTGGTGGGGGCACCCTGGGATACAGTCAGGGAAGGAGTTACCCTGGAATTCCCCAACAGTGATTCTAGAACCCAGGAAACCTCATACTAACAGCTCAAAGATGGCCAAGGCAATTTGCCTGAGGATGTACATCTCCTGCCCCCCTACCCCGCCCCATGCTGATAACTCAGTTCCACTCGATGTTGAAAACAAATCAGAGGAAACACTGAGGGTGACAAGGACACAGGAAGTCCTCTGGGTGTGGGACTTCAATGTCCATCATAAAGAGTGTCGCCACAGGCCCACCACTGACTGAGCAGGGAGAGACCTCACATACACAGCAGCCAGACTGTGGGAAGGGATGGGAAAGCCAACAAGAGGGAAGTAATCCCACTAAACCCCTTGTCACAGATGGATCGGTCCCTAACAGTATCTGTTGTTGCAGCCAGCACACAGTCCTGGTAGAGGGAATATCTCGGCCTCATATTGAAGATCCTGCCCACTGTGTTATGTGGCAGTCCCTCATGTGAAGTAGGACATACTTCCAAAGGAAGGACCAAGTGGAAATTGCACATCAATGAGTCACTGTGAGCTAGCAGCAGCTGTAGCATCAATGGACTTCCCTCCACCATATAGTCAGAAGTGGGCTGTTCACAGGTGGTTCCAAAATGTTCTGCAACATTCCCATTTACACCTATACTGAAGTAGGCTATTCATCCCATCAAGAGTATTAAACAGGAACAGAATGAGTCCATTCAGTCATTGGAGGCGTTTACTCAGCAATTGGAGCAGATCTTTTAATTTCTCATACCTGTTACACAGGGAAAGGAAGGGACCATTCAGCCTTTCAAAACTGCTACACAGGAATACCGGAGGACGGGTTACTAAGCCAGGAACAGGGATAAATCAGGGAGAAATCAGTCTCTAACAGTTTAACACAAATTAACGAATGTAGTGACACAGTGACCAGGGCTGGCATCTCAACTATTTGCGAACAATATCAACGGTTCCCAGAAATGGAACAAACGTGTTCTAACTAAATTTAAACTGACACTAAGATAGACAGGAACTGAAGTTATCAAGGGGAGGTAGAGTATCTGTCAGTTGATAAGAAATGGACAACAACTTGGTAGATTGTGTATAACGTGGGTAACTGTGAACCTATAATTATTTTTTCAGGAAGAATAAAAGGCTGTGTTTAAATAAATGGGGAGGGATTTCAAGACCGAATGAAACACTGATTGTTGACCCGTTCAGACACGGGAAGTGTTGCTCGACCTCCCTGATGATCTGCTCCCTGATGTTCCCAGGGATCACATTGTTCTCAGTTAACACGGGATATTTTGATGTAATTGGTTGATGGTGGGAAGTGGATGGGAGAGGGTGTTTTGAGCCGTGTATCCAGGGGATGGCCGTTATCCGAGGGGTCATCATTTCTATCCACCTCGCGATCCGAGGACGATGGGAATGGTTGAATGAAGAGGCTGTGGCTGCTGTCATGATAGTGGGTATTTAGCAACACGATGTACTGTGCATGGGTACACTGCAACATTAATGGAGTGAAAGTCGGAGTGTTCAAATCACAAGAATTGCAACTAAAGTTATTGCCAGATCAGCTGAACTAATTGGTTATATCACATTCTCCATCCACCAATCTGAACCAATGCAGACACCATAAACCCAGATGAGACATCTATTCACCATGGAACCATGTGAAGACCATAAGACGATAAGACATAGGAGTGGAAGTAAGGCCATTCGGCCCATCGAGTCCGCTCAGCCATTTAATCATGGCTGATGGGCATTTCAACTCCACTTACCCACATTCTCCCTGTAGCCCTTAATTCCTTGTGACATCAAGAATTTATCAATCTCTGCCTTGAAGATATTTAGCGTCCCAGCCTCGACTGCACTCTGCGGTAATGAATTCCACAGGCCCACCACTCTCTGGCTGAAGAAATGTCTCTGCATTTCTGTTCTGAATTGACCCCATCTAATTCTAAGGCTGTGTCTACGGGTCCTAGTCACCTCGCCTAACTGAAACAATTTCCTAACGTCCACCCTTTCCAAGCCACGTATTATCTTCTGAGTTTCTATTAGATCTCACCTTAACCTTCTAAACTCCAATGAGGATAATCAGGATCCTCATCCATTCCTCATATGTTAGACCTGCCATTCCAGGGGTCATCTGTGTGAATCCCCGCTGGACATGCTCCAGTGCCAGTATGTCCCTCCTGAGGTGAGGGGCCCAAAACTGGATACAGTACTCCAAATTGGGCCTAACCAGAGCTTTATAAAGTCGCAGTAGCACATCACTGCTTTTATATTCCAACCCTCTTGAAATAAATGACAACATTGCATTCGCCTTCTTAATCACGGACTCAACCTGCATGTTTACCTTTAGAGAATCCTCGACTAGCATTCCCAGATCCCTTTGTTCTTTGCCTTTATGAATTTTCTCATCGTTTAGAAAGTAGCCCATGCTTGTATTCTTTTTCCCAAAGTGCAAGACCTCGCATTTGCTCACATTGAACTTCATCAGCCATTTCGCTGGACCACTCTCCGAAACTGTCTAGATCCTTCTGCAGCCTCCCCATTTCCTCAATACTACCTGCCTGTCCACCTATCTTCGTATCATCGGAAAACTTCACTAGAATGCCCCCAGTTCCTTCATCCAGATCATTAACATATAACGTGAACAGCTGCGGCCCCAACACTGATCCCTGTGGGACACCGCTTGTCACCGGCTGCCATTCCGAAAAAGAACCTCTTATCCCAACTCTGTGTCTTCTCTCAGACAGCCAATCCTCAATCCATGCCAGTAGCTCACTCGAACACCATGGGCCCTTATCGTACTCAGCAGCGTCCCGTGTGGCACCTTATGGAAGGCCTTTTGGAAGTCTAGATAGACCACATCAACTGGGTTTCCCTGGTCTAACCTACTTGTCACCTCTTCAAAGAATTCTAACAGGTTTGTAAGGCACGATCTCCCCTTACTAAATCCATGTTGACTTGTTCTAATCCGACCCTGCTTTTCCAAGAATTTAGAAACTTCATCCTTAACGATGAGGTTTAACGATGGATTCTAGAATTTTACCAACAACCGAGGTTAGGTTAATTGGCCTATAATTTTCCATTTTTTGGCTTGATCCTTTCTTGCACAATGGGGTTACAACAGCGGTCTTCCAATCATCCGGGACTTTCCGTGACTCCACTGACTTCTGAAAGATCTCAACCAATGCCTCTGCCAATTCCTCAGCCACCCCCTCAGAACTCTATGATGTAGTCCATCGGGGCCAGGAGATTTGTCAATTTTAAGACCTTTTAGCTTTTCTAGCACTATCTCTTTTGTAATAGCAACCATACTCAACTCAGCTCCCTGACTCCTTTTAATTGTTGGGATATTACTCATGTCTTCCACTGTGAAGACTGACGCAAAGTACTTATTAAGTTCTCCAGCTATTTCCTTATCTCCCATCACAAGCCTTCCAGCATCAGTTAGAAGTGGCCCAATGTCTACTTTTGTCCGTCGTTTGTTTCTTATGTATTGAAAGAAACTTTTACTATCATTTCTAACATTACTGGCTAACGTACCTTCATATTTGATCCTCTCCTTCCTTATTTCTCTCTTTGTTATCCTCTGTTTGTTTTTGTAAACTTCCCAATCTTCTAATTTCTCAGTGCTCTTGGCCATTTCATAGGATCTCTCTTTCTTTCATAGATTTCCTGACTTCCTTTGTCAGCCATGGCTGTCTAATCCCTCCCCGGATAATCTTTCTTTTCTTGGGGATGTACCTCTGTACAGTGTCCTCAGTTATACCCACAAACTCCTGCCATTTTTGCTCTACTGTCTTCCCTGCTAGGCTCTGCTTCCAGTCGATTTTCGTCAGTTCCTCTCTCATGCCCTCATAATTACCTTTGTTTCACTGTAACACCATTACATCCGATTTTGCCTTCTCTCTTTCAAACTGCAGACTGAACTCTATTATATTATGATCGCTGCTTCCTAAGTGTAGCCTTACTTTAAGATCTTTTATAAAGTCTGGTTCATTTCATAGCACTAGGTCCACAATAGCCTTCTCCCTTGTGGGCTCCATGACAAGCTGTTCCAAAAAGCAATTCTGTAAGCATTCCAAGAATTCCCTTTCTTTGGATCCACTGGCAACATTATTTACCTGCATATTGAAGTCCCCCGTGATCACCGTAACCTTGCCTTTCTGACATGCCTTCTCTATTTCCTGGTACATGTTGCGCCTCTGGTCATGACCACTGTTAGGAGGTCTGTACATAACTCCCATTATGTTTTTTTTTGCCTTTGTGGTTCCTCAATTCCACCCACATCATCAGACGCTATGTCATTCAATGCCATAGATTTAATTTTGTTCATAACTAACAAGGCCACCCCGCCCCCTCTGCCCACCTCCCTGTCTTTCCGATAAGTTGTAAATCCTTGGATGTTTAACTGCCAGTCCTGAACCCCCTGTAACCACGTCTCTGTGATGCCTAACACATCATAACCATTCACGATGATCTGTGCCGTTAGTTCATCTACTTTGTTATGAATGCTACGAGCATTCAGGTAAAGTGCCTTAATGCTAACATTCTTATCATTAGAGATATTGGAAGTCATAAGATGTCCTAAGTTATCCTTCCTTTTTGTTGCATTCCTAATCTGCCTCAACACATGCTATCCTCCTGCTTATCTTTCCACTTAACTCCATACTCCCTGTCGCTTTCACTTTCGCTTCCCCCCAACTCAGAAGTTTAAAGTCCTGCTGACCACCCTATTTATCCTCTTCGCTAGAACATTGGTACCAGATCGAGGTGGAGACCGTCCCAATGGTACAGATCCCCTCGGTTCCAAAACTGATGCCAATGCCCCATGAAATGGAATCCCTCTTTCCCACACAATCCCTTGACCACTTGTTTACTTCCCTAATTTTCTTATCCCTATGCCAATTGACACGTGGCTCGGGCAGTAATCCGGAGATTATGACCCTTGAGGACCTGTACTTCAATTTCCTTCCTAGTGCTTGATAATCCCCAAACAGGTCCTCCATCCTAGCTTTGCCTATGTTGTTAGTCCCAACGTGGGCCACAACAACTGGATCCTCCCCATCCCGCTCCAATATCCTTTCAAGCCGGTCGGAGATGTTCCACACCCGGGAAGGCAACACACCATGCAAGACTCCCGATCTGGCTTGCACATATTACTATCTGTCCCCCTAATCATAGAATCCCCTATAACAACTATTTGTATTTTTGCTCCCCCCTCTTGAATGGCCTTCTGCCCCATGGTGCCGTGGTCAGCTGGCTCATCCTGTCCAGAGCCCTTTTCCTCATCCGTATAGGGAGTAAGAATCTCATACCTTTTGGATAAGGTTAAGGGCTGAGGCTCCTGCACTCCTGAACTCAGGTTCCCCCTGACTGCCTCACTTACAGTCACACTCTGATGTCCCTGACCACTAACTGAATGTGAATTACTTAATCTCCCAGGTGTGACTGCCTCCTGAAACAAAGCATCCAGATAAATCTCCCCCTCCCGGATGTGCCGCAGTATTTGAAGTTCAGATTGCAGATCATCAACTCTGAGCCGGAGTTCTTCCAGCAACCAACACTTGCTGCAGATGTGGTCACTGCCATTCACAATGGGATCCGCCAGCTTCCACATCATACAGCTACAGCAGATCACCTGCCCAGCCGTCTCTGTTTCGTTAATTACTTTATTACTTTGCATAGGTTTGAGTTAAAATACTTTCTGATACCTCTCTGCTGTAGTCTTTTTCTAAAAACCAATTAATAGATGAACCATAAAAAGTAAATTTTTAACCATTCACCGATAAAGAAATAGAAAATCCTTACCTTAACAAAGCAGAGTCCTATTTTTGATTAGAGGAGGAGGGGGTGGGAGACACAACACGTGTAGTGTCTCGGGTTCAGCCACTGCTCAGATATATTACTGGCAGTCCCTAGTCGTCGCTCCCGCTCTTCCTACTAATGAAGTAGGTTAAAGGAAGACGGCGGGTGGGAGACACTACATTAGTAGAGTCTCGGGTTTAGCCGCCTTGCTGATATATATGGTCACTGCTTTCCTTCCTGGCTGCCCCTCCGGTCCACCTCACTTCATCCGCTGCTCCCGCTCCTTCTGTGAAAGAGAAAAACACCGCTGCCCGCTACCGGTAAGCAATTTTAATAAAAACTGCCTTCCCTATCTGCAGTCTTCCGAGTTCCTCCTACCTCGCTGCTGCTCGCACTTAAAATGGTCGTTGCCGTTGAAGGGTGAATACTTATACTCAATACTTACCTTCCCGGCTACTCCTCTGTTCCCCATCACTTCCTCCGCTGCTCCCGCTCCTTCTGTGAAAGAGAAAAACTCGGAGCTGCGCACACCACAGCAGTGCACTGATCCATAAACCCGGTCCGGATATCTATTCAGCACGGGGAGTTATGCAGACTACAGAACTGCATTGATTTATACAACTCAGCCAGATATTCTGACCAGCAAAGGGAGTTGTGCAATGATCACTGGTGATTTGAAGTGCAAACCAGGAGCAGTTACACTCCCAGCATATAGAGCTGTGTACATCACCCCAGTGCATTGTTCTGTATACCAGGAGCAGTTACACTCCCAGCAGGTAGAGCTGTGTACACCACCCCAGTGCATTGACCTGTAACCGAGGAGCAGTTACCCTCCAAGCATCTAGGATTGTGTACACCACTCCAGTGCATTGATCTGTAAACCAGGAGCAGTTACCCTCCAAGCATGTAGGACTGTGTACCCCACCCCAGTGCATTGATCTGTAAACCAGGAGCAGTTATCCTTCCAGCATGGAGAGTTGTATAGCCCACCTCACTGCATTGATCTGTAAACTAGGAGCCATTGCCCTCCCAGCATGTAGAGCTTTGTACACCACCCCAGTGCATTGATCTGTAAACCAGGAGCAGTTACTCTCCCAGCAAGTAGATCTGTGTACACCACCCAAGTGCACTGCTCAGTGACACTGTGTTAGATCCCTGACCTGCACAAGGAAATTTGCAGCCCGTGCTGGAAGTGAGAGGATGTGCAGCTCCCATCCATTTACAGCTCCATATCTCCATTGTGCCATGACACTGGAGCTGCTGTGGGTGTAAACATCACTGCTAGAGAGAGAGAGATGGCAGGGGAATCAGTTTAAATATCACCGCATGGGTGGGGTTTGGGGTATAGACAGAGAGCGGAATATCAAAACACATGTCATGGAAGAATGTGTTCCCAGGTTTCAGAATACTGAAATGAAGACATTTTGAATACATCCTGCAACATGAGCCAGTATTCATCGAGTGTGACCGAGGGATTGTCTACACGCGGCTGAGCTAGTTCCCTGCTGCTATCTAACTCACCACATTAATTACCCACCCCACCCCATGGTGTCCCTCTCATTCAATACCAGCCCGATTCTCCCATCCATCATGGCTGGAGGTACTCACCATTGCCCGGATGCCCCTGGATATTCCATGATCCCTGCCACTGGTGCCATCTTTAAAAGGCCCATGGGCACACGATTGAGCTTTCTCAGTTCGGAGCTGCCCTGTACAGTTTACTCTGAGCATGGCAGATAAGGGACAATTACACTGCGGTTTCTCGACCGGGGTACGGAGGTCCTGGTCGATGGGCGAGTACAGAGGGGGACCATTCTCTTCCCAGAGAGGGCCACACCACCAGACCCACCGAGCTTGGTGTGAGCTCACCATCCATCTCGTGCCGTATCAGCGGTTTGAAGAAATACCCAGCAATCCAGGACAAGCATCAATGACCTTCCCCATTTTCTCAGGATAAGGATCTCTATGTTCTCTCTGCTCTCTCACACTCACAGTGTATCTGTTACAGCATCTACCCCCAAACAAGATTCATGCTCCAACTTTTCTCACTCTTGCATGCAGCACCTTCACCCCCCCCCCCCCCCCCCCACCATCTCTCTCCCCTCACCCCAGTATACCTCCCACAGTAATAACACTGCATGGATACAACACTGCGGACTGACTCCCACCAAACACATCACTATGCCTCCCCCCCGATACGAGATAGAGAAGACCGGGACGCCTTGTGTGGAGACTCTGAAGCATCCACGTCCCACCGACCGAGTAAGGAGCAATGATCAGTGAAGAGCAATTATCACTTTAAACCAACTGGCAGCTCCGTTTCCCCTGGCACAACTTAGAAGCCGTGGCCCTGATGCCATCTCCCTTTTGTGGCGACCTGGTACAAATTGAATTCCCAACGGTCTCAGTGGGCAGGAGGGTGAACTGACAACACATTGTCACCACCACCTCCCAGGAAGGGAGCACGGAGACTCCCTCCTACATCTCCTCCTCTCAACAGCTCAGATATTGAAACTAATCTGTGATATTTACTGCTCTCCCCACTTGTCCTAACATTTTCAATACTGTGCTCATATACTCCCAGGGCCCTCTGGTCCTGCACCCCTTTTATAATGGTACGGCCTATTTTATATTGTCTTCCATTGTCCTTCCTACCAAAGTACATTACCTCACACTGGTCTGCATTGATCTTCATTTCCCATACACTTGAACACTACACCAACTTGTCTTTTAAATTGCGTAACAATACCCACTTTCACCACTTCCACTGGAAGTTCATTCCACACACAAACCATCCTCTATGTATAAAAGTTGCCTTTCATGTCTTTATGAAATATTTCTCTTCTCATCTTAAAATATCCCCCTAGTCTTCAATACCCTACCCTCGGGAAAAGAGAACAGCCAGTCACCTTATCTCGACCTCTCATGATTTTATAAGCTTCTATCACTCCTCAAGCTTCTCCTGTCCAGTGAAAACGTCCCAGCCTAACCAGTCTACTCTTATAACTCAACCCCTCCGTTCCTGGCACCATCCTGGTAAATTTCTTCTGAACCCTCTACAGCTCAATCATGTCCTTCCTACAACAGGACGACAAGAACTGGACACAGTATTCCAGAAGAGCACCATTATTTAAGAAAGGTGGGAGGGACAAGCCAGGGAACTAGAGACTGGTGAGTCTGAAGTCAGTGATGAGCAAGTTGTTGGAGGGAATCCTGAAGGACAGGATTTACATGTATTTGGAAAGGCAAGGACTGATTAGGGATAGTCAACATGGCTTTGTGTGTGGGAAATCATGTTTCACGAACATATTTGAGTTTATTGAAGAAGTAACAAAGAAGATTGATGAGGGCAGAGTGATGGACGTGATCTGTATGGACCTCAGTAAGGTTCCGCATGGTTAACAAGGTTAGAACTAATGGAATACGAGAACTAGCCATTTGGATATAGAACTGGCTCAAAGGTAGAAGACAGAGGGTGGTGGTGGAGGGTTGCTTTTCAGGCGGGAAGTCTGTGACCAGTGGAGTGCCACAAGGATCGGTGCTAGGTCCACTACTTTTCGGCATTTATATCAATAATTTCGATATGAACATAGGAGGCATTGTTTGTACGTTCTCAATTGTCGATGTCACAACGGACAATATACACAAACTACAGCTGGTTTATCAAAGATCATGTCCCTTTCCTGAATCTAGTGCGAATGCACTAAATCATATCATTGTTCTCCAACTGTCGAGTTGTTACATTCCTTATCAAAGATTACAGCGTTTTTCTCACATCTGACATCAAGCTATGTAGTTTTCTGTTTTCCCTCTTCGTCCTGTTTTAAATATTTAGGTTTACAAAAGCTGCTTTCCAGTCTGCAGCATCCTTTCCAGAATCATCCCAGCTTTGAAGAATAATCAATAATTCTTTCATCAGCTCTGTTGCCATCTCCTCAATACTTGGGGATGTAGCTCATCAGATGTAGAACCTTACCAACCTTCAGTTCAATAAGATTTTCAAGGATATATTTTTTGTTAATTCTAATTTCCTGCAGTCCCGCTTTTACACCAGTCACTCCGTTTCCTAGTTTGTTTCTGTACGTTCCCCTGTGGAGATGGAACCAATGCATTTCTCTCAGAGGGCTTCTGTCAGCCAGTGATACATCAGAGGATTGCACTCTGGACATGATGAATATGTCAACCTTCCTGCATGGAAAGTTCCAGAATTGAAACCGCTCACTTCGTGGTGAGTGTCAGTACAGTCCTGTCCCTGGTGTGAGACTTCAGGTTATACTGAAGGAGGGGACACAGATCAGTGACCACCTCATTTTATTTTTTAAACGGACTGATTTCACACATTACACTTGGAATTGGTCCAGCTTAGACAAATTTTCCCGGAATTCCAAAGGAAGATAGTGCTGTGGTCTGCTCCTCCCTGTTGACAGAGCTTCCCTTTTGTGGGCACTCAGTTCCATTTTTCTTTACCTTGGACCCAGACACTTTGTAAATGCAGTGTCCAAAGTGAGGTCACAGACCCTCGGGTCTCCCTGAATGAACCCAGGAGCTGACAATACAAACCCGAGGAAAACATCCACAGAAACTCCACTGAGTTTCCAATGACTGGAGCAAGTCAATTCCCCACATACATGGTACACCCATTCAGTGTTGAAAATGTCTCCATCTCCTCAGTATTTCTTCCTGTCTGAGAAAACCATTGCATCTCTGTACACTCCCACAGTAACTGTTCTGCTCTCCAAAGATGCAGTTGACAATGGAACATTGCATTTCTCTGTATATCGTCAACTGTCTGGGCAGCACCTGTATTTCCGATGGAATTCATCACCAAACTCAGAGAAGAGAGATAGAGTGAGCGGGGCTTATACAATTAATAGTAAGGTCCTCGGGAGTTTTGCTGAACAAAGAGACCTTGGAGTACAGGTTCATTGCCCCTTGATAGTGGAGTCACAGGGAGATGGGATAGTGAAAAAGGCGTTTAGTATGCTTTCCTTTATCGGTCAAAGTATTGAGTACAGGATTTGGGAGGTCATGTTGCGGCTGTACAGGACATTCGTTAGCCGACTGTTGGAATATTGCGTGCAATTCTGGTCTCTTTCCGATCGGAAAGATGTCGTGAATCTTGAAAGGGTTCAGAAAAGATTTACAAGAATGTTGCCAGGGTTGGAGGATTTGAGCTGTAGGAAGAGGCTGAACAGGCTGGGGGTGTTTTCCCTGGAGTGTCGGAGGCTGAGGGGTGACCCTATAGAAGTTTACAAAAATCTGATGGGCATGGATAAGGTAAATAGACAAAGTCTTTTCCCTGTGTTCGTGGCGGCCAGAACTAGAGGGCATAGGTTTAGGTTGAGAAGGGAAAAGATATAAAAGAGACCTACGGGGGCAACTTTTTCACGCAGAGGATGGTATGTGTATGGGATGAGCTGCCAGAGGAAGTGGTGGAGGCTGGTCCAATTGCAACATTTAAGAAACATTTGGATGGGTATATGAATAGGAATGGTTTGAAGGGATATGGGCCAGGTGGGACTAGATTAGGTTGGGATATCTAGTCGGCATGGACGGGATGGACCGAAGGGTCTGTTTCAATGCTGTACATCTCTCGGACTCTATGACCTAATGAGCTAATGAGGATTGATCTACCTTTATGTGATTTAAGATTCCAGCGCTGTCTCTTATCTGTTGAGGATTCTTTCCAAGACATTACTATTTATTTCCCCAAATTCCTGAGCTTCCATGTCTTTCTCCACAAGAGTTTTTTTTTGTGTAAGATCTCACCTATCTCCTCTGGTTCCACACATCAGTGACCTTATTGAAATGTAAGGGATCTTATCCTCTAACAAGTTACTCCTCAGCCCTTACTGAGACTTACGTAAAAGCTTCTGAAAATGCAAATATAACATATCCGTCGTCCCTCCTACAACCTTATCTATTCTGCCATTTACTCACTTAACAAATAAAATACAACAGGTTCAAAAACACATTCTCTTTTATAAAATGTGCTTTTAAGGCTCCAGTTATTGTTATTGATGTATCCTTTCTAATACATTACAGCACACTCCCGACTTACTGTTAGGCTAATACTATTTGGTTTCAGACTCACAGCAGAAAGGGTTGTGGGAGTTGTTGTTTATCAATCTGAAAAAGGTAGCTTACAGGGTCAGCAGGTAATAGAGAAGGCAAATCAAATGCTGCCATTTATTGAAAAGAGAATGGTGCCTAAATATAGAGAGGACTTGCTAAAACCATGCAAGACATGAGTCAGATCACACCTAGAAAATTATGAACAGTGTGAATGCCCGAAAGGAAAGATATTGTCGTATTGAAGGCAGGCCAGAGAAGGGTCACTCGGCTGATCCTGGCAATGGATGGATTTCCTAATGAAAAGACATGGAATAGATTGAGATTGAATCCACTAAAGTTTAGAATAATGAGAGGGAACTGGAATGTAACTTGTAAAATTCTGAAGGACTTTGGACAGTTAGATGCTGGGAAGTCAGAAAATAGAACAGCACAGCACAGCAATAGGCTCTTCGGCACTCCATGATGCTATTTTCATAACGTCTGCCTGCACATGATCCATATCCGTCTATTCTCTGCCTGTTCATGTTTCTGTCGAAATGCCACTTCAAAACTTTGCTCACATTTCTGCTTCGAGGACTTCCCTCGGAAACCTCCACTCTCCGTAAAACAAAAATGCCTTTCACATCTCATTTAAACTTCTTGTTTCTCACCTTAAAACTATGCACTATAGAATTTGAAACTTACATGCTGGAAAATTGATTCTGACTATCCAAAGGATATATCCCTGTCCTGATGTTATATTCCTGTACCTGGTCGCCTGTCAACCTCTGATACTCTCACAAAGCAATCCAACTTTGTTTAATTTGCTCTTATAGTTAAGACACCCTTAAAGTACCTAACATAGGCAACGTGCTATTAAACCCAGTTTGCAACCTCTCCAGAGCCTCCACATTCTTCCTATTGTGTGGAGGTGAGAACTGCACACAGTACTCCAAATGTGGCCAAGCAACGGTTTTATAGAATCACAACATCAAATGCAAAATACCATACTCAACGTTGTGACCGATGAAGGCCTGTGTTCCATTTGCTTTCTTTCCCATCTGAATCACTTCTGTTGCCATTTTCATGGATTTACTGGCTTGGACCAAGAGCCTTTTCGACATTAATGTCCCCCAGTACCGAACTTTCTTCTTGACTTTGACAAGACCTCACACTTGTCCAGATTAAACTCAATTTGCCATTTCTCTGCACATCTTTCCAACTAATCAGTAACCTCCGGCAACCTTGGATCTCCTTGCTCATTCACCCCAACTCCACCAATTTTCATGTCATCTGTAATAATTATCTTTGTCACATCCTTTCGTTTCAGTTGTGTGAGAATCTGTAACCAGGGGGCAGAAAATCCCAGCAAGGGCTCACCTATTTTAAGCTGGAGATGAGGAGGAACGTCTTCACTTAGAGAGCAGTGAGTCTGTGGGATTTCCTGACTGCAGGGGGCTGTCGAGGCTGGGTCATTAAGAATAGTTACAGCAGAGATGGTGAGGTTTTAATGAATCAGGGAAACAAGGGTTTTGTGGAGAAGGCAGGAAAGTAGAGTTAAAGATCACCAGGTCAGTCATGATCTGATTGAAGGGCAGAGTATCCTCAATGGGCCAAATGGCCTAATTCCGCTCCTACATCTCATGGTCTGAACTCAAACTCAATATGGTTTGCATAACATTATGGCTCTTGGCTCACAAAATTCCTTTGTAATGGGATTATTAGATACAGCATTAGACACAGCATTAGATCTACAATACACCTTTTTTTTGATGGATCCTTGATATAATGTGATAGAAAGCCATCACACAGTCCATCCATTACATCCCTGATATTCATTAGTTATCCAGTTGGGATGGAGACCGCCGTCACACACAGTTACTGTACTGCCCTTGCTACATGTACATTCAGTGTCCTGACTGTAACCATATTGACATTACCATACTGGTTCATATAAAAGAATTCCTGCTAATGGTTGCTGCTGCTTGCTTATTCTCAGCTCCACCCAAAGAGACTCAAAATCTTGATCTTCATTTCCACGTGATTATCTCATTAATGCATTAGCCTTGTCCTTCCTTCACAACTTGTTGTCTTTTTGCCTAGCCTGCCTCGATCCCAACAACCATTCAATATTCACATCCCAGCGATCGTCATTCTGCAGCTATCTCTCTGGAATGACATTTCCATCATATCTGTACACTGACATTCCATCTGTATTATGGCGAGTGCAGGGAGTCATTCCTCAGTATGGGGGATTGAACGGATGGATATAGGTTACAGAGTTAGGGAGGCTAACGTGGGCTCGAGGATGTTAAAGTTAAACAGAGCTACATCTGGTCAAGAATGTCAGTGGGACAAAGGGGTTTGGGAATTGGACGAATTTATAGAGATAGAGGGAGCTGGATTAGATTCTGGAGATAGGGATAGGGATGGATGTCGAGAAAGGCAGGCAGACTGAGAGGCACAGACAGTGGGTGTTTCAGGGAGAAGAGTATTGTGTAGACTAACAGAGATATGGAAGGTTGTAGCGACTGAAGACGTTTAAAGATATAAGAAGGTTCTAGGTTCTGGAGACTACATAGATAGAAATGCAATGTAGAATGCCAGGTTTGCTGGGTTGGAGACATCTACACAAATGGGGAGGGTTGTACAAACTGAACGTGGTTCCTGTGGTCAGGAGTGTTGGGGGGTGGGGGGGGATGAGGGTGAAATTTAAATAGATTAACATTGAAGAATTGGAGAAGGATAATGAGATTACAGATGAATGTAGAGATTGGATGAGCTGGCATTCATAGTGAGTCTTTTCGGAACAGAAGATTCACAAACATTGGGGTTGATGCTAAGATCGGGGTTTTACCAGGGACATCAAGAGGTTACCCAGTAAGGGAAGATTAAAGGGGCTCCATATATTGGGGGTGTTGTCAGGACTGGAAGAGGTTACACAGAAAGAGCGGGTTTCAGGACTGTAGATGTTTATGGAGATAGTGGAGGAGTTGGAGCAGTTTACAGAGACGTAAGTTTTTTAGGACAATACTAAGACGCACAGGCTTTGTTAATGCAAGAATGGGGAGCGTAATGGGACTGGAGGACGGAAGAAAGTACGGACAGTTGTGGTGTTTGCAGATGTTAACGGATTATAGAGATTTGCAGGGTAGAGAGAGTGTGGGTTTCAGATTCTGACATTGTAGGAACTGGAGTAACCTTGGCAAATGGGGCGTTGACAGTTATAGAAGTGCTGAAGGGACTGGAAGTGGTAAAAGATGAAGGGAGGGTTGTGAAAGCAATTAGTGGTCAGAGATAGGGAAGCTGCAGTGTTTGAAGGGGATCATACAGACAGACGGATTTATAAGAGTAGGGGAAAGTAACAGAAATAGAGAAAGTGCAGTGCCCGAAGAGGGTTCATCAACCAGGTGGTTTCAAGAGGCAGGACAATGTTACAAAGACAGGGACAGTTGTAGAAATTGGAGGACCATACAAACATAGGGAGGGCTTCCAAACCTGTAGGATAGTGTGTTACAGAGATGGGGAGAGTTTCACAACTAAAGGGAATTCGAATGATCAGGTTGATTTGAGGTTATTGGAGCAGCTTTGACTATATAGTTTCTACAGAGATAGGGAGAGATGTGGAGACTGGAACAGGTGACATCGATAGGGAGGGTTTTAAGAATAAGGAAGACTCTTCAGAGAAACGGAGGGATGTAGGGATGGGACATGTTGAGAGTCACAGTGACAATTACGGCAGCTCATGAAGGTAACGGAAAAAAATAGTGTAGTCACATGGGGAGTATGTAAAAGGTATAAAGATTTGTAAAGACTGAAGGAGATTAGATGCATAGGGAGGGTAGTAGGGAATTGCAGAGTTTACACAGATTGAGTCGGTTTTAGAGAGGAAGAGTTTATCATCATTAGGATTGTAGAGACTAAATTTCAATAATAGGCACAGTAGAACATGATGGTATCCACAGACATGGGGGATGTTAACAGGTGGAGGGGGTTCCTAAGGTCAGGATTTCCTTGAGAGATTTCACAGATAGTGAGATTCTCAGGTAGGAGCCTGACATAGTTACAAAGACAGGGAGGTATTTCAGGTCTGGAAGGGATTTCACAGATCAGGACAGTTCAATGAACTGAATATTTTTTTCACAGATAAGGAAGGGTTGGAGGAGTTGGAGGAGTTTACCCAGATAGGGACTCATGGAGAGTTTAAAGGCGAATACATTGACATGGAGGGTATTATTGGTAGGAGGAGCTTACAGGGATAGACGGGAGTGTCGGGGATTAAAGGGATGAAGGAATTTATTATCTACTGGAGAAGTTTAGGGAAAAGGGTGTTAGGGATTGGAAAATCTGACAGAGAGAGAGAACATTTTGTGGACTACAGGAGATTCCAAACAGAGGAAGGATCATCGGGACTGGAGGATATTACAAAGATCACTCATACAGCATGGGCCAGGATTGATGCCTGGGATCCCCTGTGCTGTCTCAGGGAGCATCAGTACAGCAGAGGTGAAAGCAGGACCCTCACAAGATGGTGGGAATGAAGCCTAGAATGTAGCTGTTCCTTGCCCACCACTATATCTGTGTCCTGTCTTCCAGGCCTGAATACAGAACGCCACTAACACCTCCCTGTGCTGTTTACTGTGAGTGATCTTACCCCGGCTGCAGGATTTACTGAAGGCTCCAGATCTTCCTCTTCTCCTCTCTCGAGCTGACCAAGCATCTTCAATGAGGTGATGGGTGAGACAGGAGTCAGGAATATCTTTATTACCTGCATGGACAGAATGGGAAATTAGACTGATGCAGTGAGGATAACTCATGTAGAGTAGCACTGAGTCCAGCAGACATCTTGAAGATCACAGCCTCCATCCATGGCCTGTGCTGAAGCGTCTCTCTGGAATGGATAATTCTGTTCGCTCAGGATCTAGAATAGCTGCAAGAGTGAGAGGTGCTGACAGAGGCAACAATTAGACACACACAGTGAGGGATACCACATGGAGGGAGACTGAGTGATACCACCAGAGTGCTAGAGGTATCAGGATCAAACCATGTTGTCAGAAGAAGTGGGTCTGATGCAGGGGGCACTGCTACCAGTACTGAGGGAGGAGTCAGCTATTTTATTGAGATTGTACAGTGCTGGGTCCAGTGCCCTGGTCAATCATGTGACCATGATCATGTAGAGTGTTTTGAACTAACAGAGATGAGGAGGGACAGGTCTCAGCTGAAAGGAAATTCCCAATTCCATAGAGAAAGTTTAAAATTTGAAACATGGGGCTGTGGCTGAGGATGAACAGAAAGAAACAGGAATGAACTGAGTTTAACCAAAATTGTACATCAGCAAATAGGTTTGTATCAGGAAATTGTGATTTAATAATTGCTGTTTATTATTTTGAATGTATGAAGCATTTGCAATAAGGAATATGCACGTGTGACTGTGATTTCTATCTAATCGCCATCAGGGAGACGTGGTCACAGAGCGAACAAAAAGGTGGTGCATTAATATTCACAGCTACACAACATTGTGGAAAGTCAGGTAGAGTGGGAAGCAGGATGTGGAACTCTCATCGTTAGGGATCACAATTGGGAGTAGCAAGAAAATATATGGCCTTAGATTATCAATCATTAGGAGACTAAAGTCTGGGTAAAAAGGGTCAGAATACAGAATTGGAAGGGCAGTGTTAAAGCCCCTTAACAGCATTATGTTGTGAGACACAGCATTAACAGGTAATTATTGGAACTTGTAACAAAGGCACTGGGATAATTGTGAGGGATTCAAACTTCCGCCCTCATCATCTGATTGGCCGTGGGTCACAGACGAGGCTGACTCTCTCCCACTTTCAGGGGATGTCTGTAGGTGGCTGTACAGACCGATGTGGCCTTCCACAGACTCTGTTACACTTGGGGCAGAAGGTGGCCGTGGGAAGTGGGGTGGGTGGGGCGTTGGTGTGGCAGCGTGCTCCTTGTGCTGTTTTCTCCTGGATTCCCCTTTTTCCCCACAGCAAGTCTCGAGGTGGCACGGGCGGCACGGTGGCACAGTGGTTAGCACTGCTGCCTCACAGCGCCAGAGACCCGGGTTCAATTCCCGCCTCAGGCTACTGACTGTGTGGAGTTTGCACGTTCTCCCTGTGTCTGCTTGGGTTTCCTCCGGGTGCTCCGGTTTCCTCCCACAGTCCAAAGATGTGCAGGGTCAGGTGAATTGGCCATACTAAATTGCCCGTAGTGTTAGATAAGGGGTAAATGTATGGGTGGGTTTCGCTTCGGCGGGTCGGTGTGGACTTGTTGGGCCGAAGGGCCTGTTTCCACACTGTAATCTAATCTAATCTAATCTAATCTAATCTAATCTAAACCAGGTGCTTGACCCCTTCCCAATGCTCCTCCCCCACTTTGGACATTCCTAGCCCAGTGATTCCCAGGATTTACCAGTTTTGATTAAGAGATGCTTAAAAGAGAGAAAAACCGAACAATTCTGAAGAAGCCAATGCTTTAGAAACTTGGAAGTATTTGTTTAAGGGATTACTAGGAGTCTACTAGCAGGAGGAGTGCACCAGGAAGGGGAAATACTCTCAGGGTTTATTGAGATGATAGGAAGAGGGAGACCTGAAGGTGCTGGAGGCACTGAGAGTGTACCAGGAAGGGGTAATGGCCTCAACAATGTTACAAAGGAAGTACGAATTCAGGGCCAGTGGGTCCCGTGAAGAGTGAATGGCAAAGGCAGCAAGTCCAGCAAATACTGGTCAAGTGATACTGTGAGTTTGATAAAGAAAATACAGTGCAACATAAACACGTGAAGCCCTTCAAAAGTATAGAGTGCAACGGGGTTCTTCAAAATGAAAGGGCAAACAATTGCCATTAAGGAAAAGCCACAAGGTATGTTATCAGCATCGTTAGAATAAGAGGATTCCAAGCTAAAGAGTGGGGCTTGTTAGAAACCAAAGGGACAATCTGCGCATGGAGCCAAAGGAAGTAGCCTAGGTCTTCAATGAATACTTCCCATCTGTATTCACACAGGAGAAAGACATTGTAGCTGGAGATTTCAGTTGGGACAATGAGGTTTTGTAAGGTCAATAAGGAGATATTAAATGTTTCCACCGGCATAAATGTGAGGAAATCCCCAATGCTCAATGAACTCTATCCCAGGCTGCTATGAGAGGTAAGGGAGGAGATTGCTAGAGCCCTGGTGGAATTATTTATTACTTTGCTGGCCACAGGTGAAGTGCTGAATGACTGGAAGATCGCTATTGTGGATCCTTTGTTCAATAAGGACAGCAGGGATAGACTAGGTAATTACAGAGCAGATAGTTTGACAAACAAGAACCTATTGATCTGTTTTGAATATACTCAATGATCTCGTTTCCACAGCCTTCTGTGTCAATGAATTGCACAGATTCACCACTCTCTGGGTAAAGAAGTTTCTCCTTATCTCGATTCTAAACATGCTTCCATTTACTCTTCACTGGTGCCTTTTGGAGCTTAATCTCTCCTGACAGTGAAATCATCTTCCAAAGGTCCACTCTACCACGGGAATTTACCACTGCTATACTAAATGCTGTAAGGTTGAGGAAGCTGTGGATGTGCTGTACTCCACCACTAACACTCTGGAGATCGAACACTCCGAGGCCCTGTTCATTGTAACATTCAACTTCAATCAAGTCAATCTGAGGAATTTGTTGATCAATTACCACCAGGACATTACCTGCCCACCAGTGGCCCGCACGTTTTAGACCAATGCTACACCACTGTGAAAGATGCCGACAACTCCATCCCCCACCGTCATTTCGGGAACTCCGGGATACAATGCCGTGTTTCTTCTCCCACTTTACAGGAAAAAGCTCAAGCAGGAGGACCCCGCCCCTCGCGGATATACGTCCAGTGCTGGTCGGTGAAGGCAGAGGATCAACTCCGGTGCTGTCTGAAATCGGCTGATTGGGCTGTGTTCAAACAGGCCACAGGTACCTTGGACGAGTACGCCACCACCGTCACAATCTTTAGCAGCAAGGTGTGTGGAGGACTGCATACCGAGGAAGTCAGTCCAGCTGAGCTCCAGCAGGAAACTCTGGATGAATCAGGACATACAGAACCTGGTAAAAACCAGGTATGAGGCCTTCAGATCAGAAGACCCACTCAAGTATAAGGAATCCAAGTATGACATTCGCACAGCATTATGACAGCCAAGGGCCAATACCGGTCTAAACTAGAGATCCAGACAGACACCCGGCAACTATCGCAACGACTGAATGTCATCATAGGTTCTAAAAAGAGACACTGAAACAGAGCAGATGATGACACCTCCCTTCCAGATTTTCTCAGTGCCTATGCTCGTTTTGAGTACAATTTCAGTGGAGAGGTAACACCTATTCCGACAAGTCCTGACGAACCTATCCCAACAGTCACTCCATCAGTGGTCAGATCGGTTTTCCTTCGTGTGAATCCAGGGAAAACGTTGGGACCAAAAGGAGAACCACACTGTGCACTCAGAGCATGTGCAGATCCACTAGCAGAGCTTTTCTCAGACATCTTCAACCTCTCCCTGCAGCAGGCCACTGTCTCTGCTTGTTTCAAGAGGGCCAATATCATCCCTGTGTCTCAATGACTACCGTCCAGTGGCCCTAACTTTGGTGGTCATGAAGTGCTTTAATCATGGTATTAATCAACTCCAGCCTCCCCACTACACTTGACCCACTCCAATTTGCCTGTCGGACCAACAGATCCACATCAGGTGCCATGTCACCTGCCCTTCACTGCTCCCTAGAATACCTTGACACAAACTACAACAACATAAGAATCCTACTCTTTGACTACATTTCAGTATTCGTCACTATTATCCCCTCGTGATTGATTACTAAACATAGTGATCCCAGACTAAGCCGCACTCTCTGCAACTGCATCCCCAGTTTCCTGACCCACAGGCCTCAATCAATGAAGATTGGGGACAATACTTCAGCCTCACTAAAACTCAATAGTGGAGACCCCCAGGGGTGCATACTCAGCCCCTACTGTACTCACTGTATATCATGATTGCATCTGAAAATACCAGACTAATGTAAGTTACAAGTTCGCTGATGACACCACCATAGTTGGTCGAATCTCAGATGGCGACGATACAGACTACATGCAGGAGGTGGAAGATGGGGATAAATGTTTCACTCAGAACAACCTAGCTCTCAATGCCAGCAAAACAAAGGAACTCACTCATCGTTGACATCGTCCCCCTCGGGTGGGGACATGTTACTCATTTCCCCCCCCCCCCCCCCCCCCGCCCACACACACACACACACACATTAACAGCACAGAGGTGGACTGAGTGGAGAGTGTCAAGCTCTTGGGAGTGGTCATCCACAACACGCTTTCTTGGACTCTTCATGTGTACACACTGTTTTCAAAGGCCCAACAACGTTTCCTCTTCCTCAGGCAGCTGAAGTAATTTGACATGACGGTGAATAAACCTTGCCTACTTTTGCAGGTGTGCCATCGAGCGCATTCTGTCTGGATGTATCACTACCTGGTATGGCAAAAGTACCATTCAAGATTGGAGACTGTTACAGAGAGTGGTGAACTCAGCCCAGACAATCAAAAAGGTCAACCTCACATCTGTAGAATCCATCGACCAGCCCGCTGTCAAGGAAAGGCCGTCAGAATTCTCAAAGATCCATCCCACCCTCGCAATGTTTTTTCTACAATCTCTTCCATTGGCGCTAAGGTACAGAAGCCTAAACACATGCACCAGCTGGTTTCGTAACAGTTTCTACCCTACTGTAGCTCGGATACTGAATGGACTCACAACTGTAAACATTCGGCTGTGCCTATGTTTTTGTTTTTGTCACTGTTTACCTATTATTTACTATCTATGATACTTAACTCTTTGACCTATCTATATTGCTTGCAAGACAAAGCTTTTCACTGTGCATCGGTACCCGGGACATTACATTCCATTCAATGCAATTCACTCTGTCCAGGCTGTGCAATTACATCCCTTCTTATCCTGCTAAACTCCATCACGCATAGATACAGAGTCTTCAAACGTCTGTTTAAAGTCTCAGAAATATATCCATGCCTTAATGTTCCAGTGTCCTCTAGATGAAGAGAACATTGCATTGTCCTTCCTAATTACTGATACAATCTGCAAGCTTACCTTAAGGGAATCCTGGACTGGACTCCCTTAGAACTCAGATTTCTGAATTTTCTCCCCATTTAGAAAATAACTCACACCTCTATTTAACCAAGCAAAGTGCATTACCTCACAATTTAGCGCATTGTATTCCACCTGCTACATCGTTGCACACTCTCCTAACTTGTATAAATCTTTCTGTAGCCTTCCTGCCTCCTTAGTTCTACCTGCCCATCCTATTAGCTTTGTATCATCTGCAAATGTTTCCATATTGCCCTCAGTTCATTCATCTAGATCATTTATGTCTAAGGTGAAACGCTATTGTCCCAACAATGACGCTTGTGAACCACCACTGGTCAACAGCTTCCATCCTGAAAAGGACTCTTTAATCTCTATGCTCTGCCTCCTGCCAGACAGCCAAATTTCTATCCATGCTGGGACCTGGCCTCAAACACCATCGGCCCTTATCTTACTCAGCAGCTTACTATGAGGTACCTTGTCAAAGGCTTTATGGATGTCCAGATAGAAAACATCCACTGGTTCTCTTTGATCTGACTTGCCCATTAACTTCACAAAGAATTCTAACAGATTTGTCAGGTATAACCTCCCTTGATGAAACCATTCTGACTTTGTCCTATTTTTCCAAGTATTCAGAAATCTCCTCCTTCTGCAATTCCTTCCTGGAGGGCTGTTAAGGCTGGATCATTGAGTGTATTTACAGGTGAGATGGTCAGATTTAATCAATCACGGAAACAAGGGTCACGTGGAAAAGGCAGGAAAGTAGAGGTGAGGATTATTGGATCAGCCATGGTCGCATTAAACGGTGGAACTTACTCGATGGGTCAAATGGCCGAATTCCAGTTGCACATTGCATGGTCTTCACTAAATCAGATTCAAATCAATAAAAGATGGAACAATATTATGTTTATGGAAAGAAATAAATCCTTGGTCCAATCAGAAATATCTGTGACTCAAATTATAACACGTTTCAGGATCCACAACCCATTTTCAGTCCCATTCTTCAGGTTCTATGAATGCCTCTACCTCTAACCTCCTGCACGATCCATGTCCCTTCCTCCATTTCTACCATCCTCCAGATTCGGCAGACCTTCTGACCCCGCAATATGGCCTAGCCTCGACAACTCTTCCTTCATCTGCAATGTTCCCCAGAACGGCACTGGAGGCACAGGGGTTCAGAGATAGGGAGGTCTATCAGGACTGGAGGAGTTTTCAGACATTAGGAGGGTTGCAGTGCCAAAAGGAGGCTGCAGAATTGTGAGGGTTCATGGTAATGAAGGTGTTTGAGCAGGGAGGGAGGGAGGATTGTGGTGACATGTGAGGTTTCACAATTTGGGTGTTTTGTTTGGACTGCCAGAGGTTACTGAGTTGGGGAGGGTTTATGCACTGACAGAGTTTACATAAATATGGTGGGGTTGCAATGACAGGAAGAGGATTCTAAAATCTGGAGAGTATGGGGTCTGAAAGAGGTTACACAAATGTGAAGAGTTGTCAGGAGTAAGGAGTTTACGGAGACTGTAATTGTCTGATCAGGAGCAGACGACCCAGGTTGGGAGGGATGTGTGGACTGGAAGTGCTTTCACAGGGAGGGAGGACCTTGGAGCCACAGGATTTTACAGACATGTGGAGAGCTGTAGGGCCTGCAGGAGTTCATGGAGCTGGGGAGGTTGGGGTGATGCAGCAGTTTACAGGGATAAGAATGTTTGTAGGACAGGCCTGAATAACACAGTGTTTTAGGGAGCTGAGCTGATTACAGAGATAAAGATGTTTGTATCGACTGCAAGAACAAACAAATATGCAGGGTTACTGTGACTGAAAGTGTTTCTATATATAGGAAGGCTTAGGTTCTGGGGGTTATTTAGACATGGAGGCTGTGGAATCTGGATTTTGTTTTCAGATATTGGGGTAGCAATTTTGTTTGGAGACAGTTTCACAGATAAGGGAGCTTGGCACAAACAGGAGGAAGTTCCTGCGGTAGGGAGGGTTAGAGGGAGGTTTACACAGATAGGGGTATAAGAGCTGGAGAGGATTATGGAGTTGGGTAGATGTTGGAGAGACTGGAGGAGCTTACATTGACAGGGGTTGAAAACAATTGGACGGGTGTTAAATAGATAGTGGGTCTGCTAGGAACTGGTTCGGGAGAGGTACAGGCATTGGAGTGGGTTCTACAGATCGGGAATGCTGCAAGGACCTGAAGGATTACATAGATAGGGATGGTGGCAGGGTCTCCACGGATTGCTAGTGTTTTAGGGACTCGAAGAGATTAGCTTGATCGGGAGGACTGGAAGATCTACAGGGGCTTATGGAGATTTGAACAGTTAGAGCAGTTTAAAGAGGGAAGTTTCTCAAACAGGAGTAGGTTACAGATAGTGAGGGTTGTGTGGCCGTGGTAAGTTAAAGAGAGGGGATTTTTTGGGTCTGGAAGAGGTGAGGTTCCAGAACATGGTAAGATCAATAAGGAGGAGGTATTAAATGTTTTCACAGGCATAAAAGTGGAGAAATCCCCAGTGTCCAAGGAAATGTATTCCAGACTGCTATGGGAGGTAAGGGAGGAGATTGCTGGGTCCCTGGTGGATATATATCTAATACTTTGCTAGCCACAGGTGAAGTGCTGAATGACTGGAGGATCGCTAATGTGGTTCCTTTGTTCAAGAAGGGCAGCAGGGATAGGCCAGGTAAATACAGAACAGGTCGTCTGGCAGCAGTGGGAGGGAAATTATTGGAAATAATTCTGAGGATGAATCAATTGCAAAGGCAAGGATCAACGTGGCTGAGTCATCACCGATTTGACAGAGGAATATACTGTCTGAGGAATTCAGTTCAGTTTTTTAAAATTGTGTTTAAAATATTGATGAGGGCAGTGCCGATGATGTTGTTTACACGGACTTGAATAAGGCCTTTGACAAGTTCCCTCATGGAAGGCTGGTCCAAAAGGAAATAGCCATTGGATTCCAAGGCAAGTTGGCAATTTGGATACAAAATTAGTGGATAGACATCTTCGTGTTTGAATTTCGTTCACCAGCGGGTGCATCAGAGGAATCTATGCAGGAACCACTGTTGCATTTTTATGTACTTTAATAACTCCGATATGAAAACAGAAGGAATCATGAGTAGGTTTGCTGATGACATGAAAGGTGAGAGTGTTGTCCACAGTGAGGGGGATGGTCTCAGACTACAGTCTGATGTCAATCAGATGATAATCTGAGCAGAGTTTAGTTCTAATCAATGTGAGGTAATAACTTGTGGTAGATCTGATAAGCAACGGACAGACATAATGAATGGTAGGTTCTTGCAGAGGACTGAGGAACACAGGGACCTTAGTGGATAAGTCCATAGATCCCTGAAGGTGTCAGCACAGGTAGACAGGTTGGGGAAGAAACCTGAACTGGGCGCGGGAGGGGGAGCCATCCTGGTGGCGCGAACTGTTAAAGCTGCTTGAGAGGATATAAACGTAAGGCCAGAAAGAAAATTGAGTCTGGTGCACAAGTTAAAGGCAGCAATTTCAGCATCACGACAGGCAAGAACACAACAAGAAATGGGTGAAAACTGATGATGAAACTGCATTTATTTCACTGCAAGAGGCCTGACAGCTCAGGAAGATGAACTCAGGGCATGGATTGGAACATGGGACTGGGATATTATATTTATTACAGAAACACAGTTGAGGGTGGGGCAGGACTGGCAGCTCATTGTTTCAAGGTAGAGATGCTACAGGAAGCATCGAAGGGAGGCAAGAAAGGACACGTAGTGGTGGCTTTTGATTGCATGAATCATGCCAGCAGTACTAAGAGAGGATATTCCTGTGGGATCACCCAGTGAAGCTATATTAGTGGAACTGAGAAATAAGAATGGGTCATCACTGCGATACGGGTGTCATACTGACCCCGAACAATCAGTGGCAGACTGAGGAACAAATTTGTCGGGAGATCTCAGATATCACTTATAATAATAAGGCTTTATGGTAGGGTTTTTTTTAACTTTCCATCTTAGAATGGGACTGCCAGTGTTCAGTATTTGCAAGGGAAGAATTTGGTAATTGCGTTCCAGTACACTCCCAATCAAGATGTAAATGGCCTGAAAAGAGAAAGGGGCAAAACCTGACCTCCCCTTGGGAAACAAGGTAGGGAAACGGACTGTGGTCTTAGTGGGAAAGCATTTTGCCAAAGTGACCACAATTCTATTAGTTTGAAAATAGCGATGGAAAAGGAAAGGGCTGGTCCACAGGTTGAAGTTATAAAATGGGGACAGACCAATCTTGATCTTATTAGCCAGGAACTTTCAAAAGGTGATTGGGGAGTCTATCTGCAGGGAAAAGGAAGCCTGGCAAGTGAGAATATTTAAAAAGTGAGATAAATTGAGCGATCACCACCAGCATGTTCCTGTTTGTGTGCAGTCAATGCTGACAGCATTCGGAAACACTGGCTGTCCATTGAGGGTCTGGTCAAGGAAAAGGGGGCACGTGTCAGGTATAGCAAGCTGGATCAAGGGAATCCACGAGGATCACAGGGGCCGTAGGAATACACTGTGGGTGGAAATCAGGAATTCAGAAAGGGTACATGAAAGAGCCTTGGCAGAGAATGATAAGGAGAATCCAAAAGTGATTGTGTAAATATATTGAGTAAAAGACCAACTCGAGACAAAATAGTATCCCTTAAAGATCAATGAGACCATTGGTGTGTGGAACCGCAGGATATGGCTAAGAACTTAAACACATTTCTTACTCCAGAACTTACTGTGGACAAAGACTGGGGATCTAAGGGAACAAGAGTAATACGTTAGACAGCAGTTGGAGTATCTCTGCTATAGGAAGGATGTTGTGAAATTTGAAAGTGTCCAGATAAGATATACAAGATGTTTCTGGGGTTGGTGCTGAATAAGCTGGGGTTATTTTCCCTGGAGCATCGGAGACTGAGGGGTGACCTGACAGAGGTTTATATAAACACGAGGGGTATGGATTGGGTAAACATTCAAGGTCTTTTCCCTGATGTTGGAGAGTCCAAAACTAGAGGGCGTAGGTTTAAGGTTAAATGGGAAAGGTTTAAAAGGGACTGAAGGGTCAGTATTTTATGCACACGGTGATGTGTGTATGGAATGAGCTGAGAGATAAAGTAACAGACACTGATACTATGATAACATTTAAAAGGTATCTGGATGGGTATGTGAATAATAAGGGTTTAGAGGTACATGGGCCAAATGCTGGTAAATGGGATGGACTTATTTGCATCTTCTCGTCAGCATAAATGAGTTGGACCGAAGAGTCTGTTTCCATGCTCTACATCTCTATGACTTGAAAAGAGTGCATATTATAGAAGAGGTGGTGCTGGAGATTTTAAAACACAAAGGTATGGAAAGACCCAGGATCTGATTAAGTGTATCACAGGACATTGTGGGATGCTAGGGAAGAAATTGTGGAGCCCGGAGCAAAGATATTTGTACCATTGACAGCCATGTGTGATGTGCTGGAAAGGCTGGAGGGTGGCATAATGGGCAGTGAAGGAGTTTTCTTGAGATCACAAAGGGATCTTGATGAAATGGGTGAATGGGCTGAAAAACTGTAGATGGAATTCAATCTGAATAAATGCGAGGTAGTGCACTTGGTAAAACAAACAAGGGTAGAGATTATACAATTAATGTTAGGGCCTCGGTTAATGTTTTAGAGCCGAGGGACCTCTGGGTTCAGATCCATAATTCTTGAGGCTTGCATCACAGGATGGATAAGACACTGCTTGGCATGCCTGATGATTGATCAGTCCATTGAGTGTGGGATTTGGGAAGTCATGTTAACATTGCGCAGACATTTGTAAGGTCTGTTCTGCAATACTCCATCCATTTCTGGTCGCCCAGTTATGTGGATGATATTATTAAGCTGCAGGGGGTTCAGAAAAGATTTACCAGGACGTTGCTGGATATGGAAGGCTTGAGTTCTGAGAAATGGCTGGATAGGCTGAGTCTTTTTTCCTGAGGAAGGGCTCATGCCCGAAACGTCGATTCTCCGTCTCCTTGGATGCTACCTGACCTGCTGCGCTTTTCCAGCAACACATTTTCAGCTCTGAGTCCTTTTTCACTGGAACCTGGAGGTTGAGGCGTAATGGTATAAAAGTTTATTTTTAACAATGAGGTATATAGATCGATTTAATGGTAGTTGTCTTTTCTGCAGGATGGGGGAGTTTCAAGAGGAGGGACCACATTTTTCAGGTTAGAAAAGAGAGATGTTCAAAAAAAGAGACATGGGGGCAAATTGTTACACAGAGAGTGTTTTGATTGTGGAATGAACTTCCTGAGGAAGGGTGGACGTGGTTGCAATTACATCGTTTAAAAGACAGAGATACTAAACGAGTATTTTGCATCAGTGTTTACAGTGGAAAAGGATATGGAAGATATAGAATGGAGGGAAATAGATGGTGACACCTTGCAACATGTCCATATTACAGAGGAGCAAGTGTTTGATGCCTTGAAATGCTTAAAGGTGGATATATTCCCAGGACCTGATCAGGTGTACCCTCGAACTCTGTGGTAAGCTAGAGAAGTGATTACTGTACCTCTTGCTGATATATTTGTTCCATAGATTGTCACAGGAGAGGTGCCGGAAGACTGGAGGTTGCCTAACGTGGTGCCATTGTTTAAGAAGAGTGGTAAGGACAAGCCAGGGAATTATAGAAAAGTGAGCCTGACTTCAGCGGTGGGCAAGTTGTTGGAGGGAATCCTGAGGGACAGGATGTACATGTATTTGGAAAGGCAAGGACTGATTAGGGATAGCCAACATGGCTTTGTGCTTGGGAGATCATGTCTCATAAATCTGATTCAGTTTTTGAAGAAGTAAGAAAGAGGATTGATGAGGGCTGAACGGCAGATGGAATCTATATGGACTTCAGTAAGGCGTTTGACAAGTTTCCCCATGGGAGATTGACTAGCAAGGTTCGATCTCACGGTTTACAGGGAGAATTAACTATGTGGATACAGAATTAGCTCAAAGGTAGAAGTCAGAGGGTGGTGGAGGGTTGCTTATCAGACTGGAGGCCTGTGATCAGTGGAGTGCCACAAGGATTGGGCCTAAGAATGGTGAATAGCCAAGGGTAAGGGAGTCCAAAACTCGAGGGTACAAACGGGAGGTGAGAGAGCAAAGATTTAAAGAGGGAACTGAGGGGCAACATTATCCACAGAGGATGGTGCATAGACAGAACGGACTGCCAGGGGCACATGGGAGAAACAAGCACAATTACAACATGGAAAATACATTTGGGCAGATACATGGAGAGGAGAAGGTTTGAAGAGCTAAGAGTCAAACGCAGGCAAATGAGACTCATTCAATATGTGAAACATGGGCAGCATTGATAAGTTGGACCACATGTTCTGTTTCCATGCTGTATCACTCTGTATCCAGTCAAAGAGGATTACAGTACCGAAATAAAGCATGTTGTAGACACTGAAGCAAGTTACAACGATAGGGATGGTAATCTCGAATACAGTACGTTTCAAATATGTGGAGGGACTATCGGGAATGGAGTAGGTTACAGGGACAGGAATTGTTATAGGAGTTACAAATTACTGAAGACACTGGTGCACAAGCCATGCCATAGATAGAGTGATGCAGAGTAGTCAGTGTTAGTACAGTGTTGGAGGAAGAACACAGAACAGAAAGATCCCAGGCAGCATTTCAACGTCTCGTCGGAGGCCTGCTTTAACCACTGTTGTCCCGATGCTCACTAAGACAGCACAGGCCTGGAGTGATGACTGTGACACTCCCAATGCTGTCTCAGTACAACGTAAATTAAGGTCGAATAGCTGATTGATGCTTGGGTGTGTCTGTAATGTGTTTCATCCACCCCCAATACTGTATTTGTGTCATGTCATGTTAGCCGATGTTTGGAGCCCTCTCATTGCTCTCTGCTCTGTGCACTTTGAGTGATCTTACCTTGCTGCAGGATTTATTGAAGGCTGTCTGGCTGACCAACCATCTTCAAAGATGTGATGGATGAGCCACCCAGCAGTTGGGAAGTCTATTGAGTCAGGAACTTCCTGAGTACCTACAGGAGACAAAGGAATAGATAAAATGGGAAATTAGACTGATGCAGTGCGAGTTACACAGGGAGAATGGCACTGAGTTCCACAGAGATCTGGAAAATCCCAAACTCCTTCCCTTGCTTGTGCTGTTACATCTCTCTGGAGTGGATAATTCTGTTGGCTCAGAAACTGGGGTAACTGAAACAGCGAGAGTCGCTGACAGAGGCAGCAATTAGACCAACACAGTGAGGGACATCACATGGAGAGAGACTGAGTGATATCATCAGAGTGCTGGAGGTCAGGATCTCACAATCATGTTGGAAGAATGGGTTTAGCTTCATGATGCACTGGTGTCAGTGCTCAGGGATGAGCAACCAGTGAGTAGGTGAAGTGCTGGCCAAATGGTTTTATTGCTAGAGAATGTATCCAAAACCTCAGCTAATGTTCAGGTGAAGCGAGTTTGAATCCCACGATGAGAAATTGTGGAACTTGAAATCAGTAATTTTAAAAATAGTAATTAACAATCCATAAAAAAAACTGAAACCATTGCTGATGTACAAAAAAAAAACCCAAACACTTGTCCTTTAGATAAGGACATCTGCCCATCCTCACGTGGTCTGCTCAACATAGCCACAGCAACATGTCTGCCTCTCCATAACCCTCTGAAATGGTCGAGCAAGGTAGTCAGTTCAAGGGCAACTCGGGCTGGGTAGGAAAGGCTGGTCAGCCTAGAGCCGCCCACATTCCATACCTGATTTAAAACAAAATCCATTAGGCTGGCCCCACAGGGACCGTGCTGGGACCAATGCCATGGTCAACCATATCAGTAGGTCTATGGACAGGGGTTTAAACTGACAGATAGGATGCAGGGACAGGATTCAGGTGAAAGGAGCTTTCCAAATCCAAAGAGAAAAGGTGACGCATCAGAATAGCATGGAAATGTGACTGAAGACAAGCAGAAAGGAACAGGATGGGACAGAGTTTAACTAAAACTGTACATCAGGGAATTGGTTTGTGACAGAAAATTGTGGGAAAGTGTAAATTATGATTTATTTTGGAATGGATAATGTCTCTTCAATAAGGTAGACTGATTTGTGGCACAGAGGTAAAAGAGATTTAGACACCAGCGAGATGTGGTTACAGGGCAAACAAAACGAGGACATAAATATTCACTGGATCACAACCTTGCTGAAACTCAGGCAAAATGGACAATGCTAACAATAATGGGTAACAGAGGCATTACAGAGAACGCATTTGACCTCAGATCATGGAGTAGAGTCAGTCTGAATGTAAATTCTGGCTACTACTTGCCAAGGACACAAGCAGCAAAACAGTTTTATCCACCGAACAGCATTCCATTGCTCATCATTGCATTAAACAGGAATTCATTGTAATTTTTTTGACAAACACATTGTGATAATTTTGGGAAACTTCAATATTCACATAACCTGGGACAGTCATACTGACAAAAGTGATATTGGAAGACGAGCTCAGGGAATTCTTTTTCAGTGTTTCTTTGAACAACACATTGTGCAAATGGCTAGGGATGTAACTATCTCAGAGCGATCGTTGTGTGATGAAACTTACTGAATGAGTAATGCCACCTGGAGAGATCCTCTGGGAAATTGTGATAAAGTGCAGTTTAAAGGAATATAAAGTTTTAAAGTGAATCACAGAGGACAAGCTACAACTAGAAACAAAAACAGCCAATTATATGAATTTAATGATGAGAACTGACCAAGGTAAAGCGGCGAAACAGACTGAAATATGTGTCTGTAAATTAACAGTGGAAAACATTTGAAGGAACAGTGTAAATCACTCAACGAAAGAACATTCCACTGAAACAGACAAAACCTCAGCAAGAAATTCCCACCGGCCCCTCACTCAGGACAAAATGCATCATATTAGATTAGGAGGCTTAGAAGATCACCACAAAGTACCTAAAATGCTGAAGTGAGAGAGAGTTTTAGGAGGAAGTTTTAAAGGGATTGCAAACGGCCTGGTAGCAGGAGTTTTGAAGTGGGAAGGGGAATCATTGTCAGGGTGTGATGTCACAAAAGGAACAGGGAGAGGTGAAGGTGCTGTAGGTGCTAAGAGTATTACAGAGAGTGGTCAGGGCCTATACGGTGTTACAAAGCCAGTACGGATTGCCACAGCTGCAGGTGTTTGCAGAGGTAGGGACGGACATATGTATTTTTATTTATTCATTAATGGGACGTGGATGTCACTGCTAATTACCCGGAAGACAGCTCAGAGTCAGCCATACTGCAGTGGGTCTGGATTCACATGTTAGCCAGACCAGCTTAGAATGTCAGATGTCCTTCCATAAAGGTGGTAAGAGAACCAGATGAGTTCTTCCCACTGATCAACAATGCCTTTATGGTGGCCTCACCAATGTCTTGTACAGATACAACATGACATCCCAACTCCAACTCTCAATGCTCTGCCCAATGAAGGTAAACATCCCAAACGCCTGCTTCACCAGCCTGTCTACCTGTGACACCACTTACAAAGAACTGTCTACCTGCATCCCTGGGTCTGTGACTGACAACATTATCCAGGGCCCGAACATGAACTGTACAAGTCCCACCCTGGTTTGTTTCACCAAACTGAAACACTTCACCTTTATTTAATTAATCTCCATCTGCTATTCTTTAGCCCACTATCCCAGCAGTGCTGTTAATCCTTTTCTATCACAGATAATATTCTTCACTGTCCACTTTACCACCAATTTCAGTATCATCCAAAAACATACTTACCAGGAAACCAATATTCCCATCCAAACCATTTATCCAAATGACAAACAACAGTGGACCCACGACACCGCTGGTCACATGCCTCCAGTCAGAAAAACAACATGTCTCCCATCAGCCTCTGTCTCCTACCATCATGCCAATTTTCTGTCCAGTTGACTAGCTTCTCCTGAATGTCAGATCCTTTTACACTGATTGGAGCGTATTACCCAGCTTACCATACGACACATAGAACACAGAACATTACAGAACAAGACCCTTCAGCCATGATGACATGCCAATCTTTTATCCGATCGTAAGATTAAAAAAATGTGGCAGATGGAGTTTAATTCAGATAACTGTGAGGTGCTGCATTTTGGGAAAGCAAATCTTAGCAGGACTTATACACTTAATAGTAAGGTCCTAGGGAGTGTTGCTGAAGAAAGAGACCTTGGGGTGCAGGTTCATTGCACCTTGAAAGTGGAGTCGCAAGTAGATAGAATATTGAAGACGGCGTTTGGTATGCTTTCGTTTATTGGTCAGAGTATTGAGTACAGGAGTTGGGAGGTCATGTTGTGACAGTACAGCACATTGGTTAGGCCACTGTTGGAATACTGCATGCAATTTTGATCTCCTTACTATCGGACAGATGTTGTGAAACTTGAAAGGGTTCAGAAAAGATTTACAAGGATGTTGCCAGGGTTGGAGGATTGGAGCTACAGGGAGAGGCTGAACAGGCTGGGGCTGTTTTCCTTGGAGCATCGGAGGCTGAGGGGTGACCTAATAGAGGTTTACAAAATTATGAGGGGCATGGATAGAATAAATAGACAAAGTCTTTTCCCTGGGGTTGGGGAGTCCAGAACTAGAGGGCATACGTTGTGGGTGAGATGGGAAAGATATAAAAGGTACCTAAGGGGCAACTTTTATTCATAGAGGGTTGTACGTGTATGGAAGGAGCTGCTTGAGGATGTGGTGGAGGCTGGTACAATTGCAACATTTAAGAGGTATTTGGATGGGTATATGAATAGGAAGGGTTTGGAGGGATATGGACTGGGTGCTGGCAGGTGGGACTAGATTGGGTTGGGATATCTGGTCGGCATGGATGGGTTGGACCAAAGGGTCTGTTTCCATGTTGTACATCTCTGTGACTCTAACTTCCATATCCTTCATTTTATTATTATCCATGTGCCGATCCAGAAGTATATTAAATATCCCGAATGCATCTAATTTTACTGCCACCGCTGGCAGTGCATTCCACTCAGCCACCACTCTGTATGTAACGAACCCACCTCTGAAGTCTCCCCTTAACTATCCGCTAATCACCTGAAAATTAAACCCCCATGTAATAGCTATTTATGTCAGAGTAAAAAAAATCTCTCACTATTCACTCTCTCTGTGCCTCTCATCAACTTGTTCAGCTCTACCAAGTCGCCCCTCACCCTTCTTCACTCCAATGAGAAAAGCCTTAGCTCCCTCAACCTTCCTTCATAAGATATGCTCTCCAGTACATGCAGCATCCTGGTAAGTCTCCTCTTTACCCTCTCTAAAACTTCCACATCCTTCGTCGAATGAAGGGACCAGAACTGAACACAATATTCCATGTGGGGTCTAACCAGGGCCCTATAGAGCTGCAACATAACTTCACTGCTTAAAACTCAATCCCCAAACTAATGAAATCCAACACAATGTATACTTCTTAACAAGCCTATCAGCTTGGTGGCAACTTTGAAAAATCTATGGACTTGTAACACAAGATCCCTCTATTCCTCCACACTGCCGAGGATCCTACCTTTAACCCTGCATTCTGCATTCAAATTCAATCTTCCAAAATGAATGACTTCACACTTTTCCAGATTGAACTCTATCTGCCACTTCTCAGCATCTTGTCAATTTTTCTTTTGCAACCTACATCGGCCCTCCACACTATCCACCATTCCACAAACCTTGGTGTCATTGGCATATTTACTAACCAACTCTTCCACTCACACATCCAAGTTATTCATAAAATCACAAAGGGCAGAGGTCCTGTAACCTCTCCCTGCAGAAAACCGCTGGTCACTGAGCTCCAGTATGAATGGTTTCTATCTATCATTACCTTCTATCATTGTCTTCTGTGTGCCAGGAATTCTGTATCCAGACAGGTTTCCCTGTATCCCATGCCTCCGTACTTTCTGAATGAACCGTAAAGTTGTTTCGTCACATTCTCAAAAGATTCAATAAGGTTTGTGAGGCATGACCTGCCCCGTACAAAACCATGCTGACTATCTGTAATCAGACTATGGTTTCCCAAGGAATAATAAATCCTGTCTCTCAGAGTCCTCTCCAATAATCTGCACACCACAGACATAAGACTGTGCAATTCCAGGATTATCCCTGTTCACTTTCCTGAACAAGGGAACAATATTTTCCTGCCTCCCATTATCTGGTACGACTCCAATGGACAGTGAGGGTGCAAAGGTCATCACCAGGTGCGCAGCAATCCATTCCCTCGCTACGTGTAGTAACGTTCGATGCATACAGTCTGGTTCAGCGACGTTTCTATCCTTATCTTTTTCAAAATACTCAGCACATCCTCCTTCTTAACATCCAACTGTTCACGTACATCAGCCTGTTTCACGCTGTCCTCACAAATGACAATGTCCCTCTCAGCAGTGAATACTGCGACATAGTACTCATTAAGAACATCCCCTACCTCCTGTGACTCCAGGCACAAGTTCCTTTCATTATCCCAGATTGGCCTTATCCTCACTCTGGCCATGCTCTTCTTCCTCACATAAGTGGAGAATGCCTTACGGTTTTCCTTAATCCTTCCTAAAAATGGTTTCTCATGCACCCTTCTAGTTGCCCTAAGTCTATTCCTCAGTTCCTTCTTGGTACCTCCAGGGAATCCCTACAGAGTGGAAACAGGCCATTTGGCCCAACAACTCCATATCAACTCTCCAAACAGTATCCAACCTAGCCCCATTCCCCCACCCTATTACTCTCTATTTGCCAAACCTACACATCCGAAGGTTTACATGGGTAATTTAGCATGGCTGAGTCACCTAATCTGCACATCTTTGGACGGTGGGTGGAAACTGGAGCACCTGGAGGAAACCCAAGCAGACACGGGGAGAATGTGCAAACTCCCCACAGACAGTCGCCTGAGGCTGTAATTGAAATGGTGTCCGTGGTGCTATGAGATAGCAGTGCTCACCACTGAGACACCGTGCCACCCAATGTAACTCTCTGGAGCCCTGTCTGATCCTTGCTTCTTCAACCTTAAGTAAGCTTCCTTCTTCCTAGATGCTAAAGTCAATGTGGACAACGTTGACTGCTCTGCCTTCATCTATCTCTTGGCCACCTCCTCGAAGAGTCAATCCGGTTTGTGCAACATGGTTTTCCACTCACAAAGCCCTGCTGACCATCTCGAATCAGCCCTTGCCTTTGTAAATGTAAGGAGCTCCTTTCTCTCAGAATCTCCTCCAACAACCTCCCCATCTGGTCTCACTGGGCTGTAATTTCCTGGCTTTTCCCTGCAGTCCTTCAGTGATGGGACAGAATTAGCCAACCTCCAGTCTTCCAGTGCCTCACTGTGTCTATTGATAACATAAATAGCTCTGTAAGGGATACTGCAATCTCTTCCCTAGCTTCCTACAATATTCTAAGATCGACCTAATGAGCTGAGGATTGATCTACCTTTATTTGTTTTACGATTCCAGCACTTTCTCTTCTCTGGTGAGGATTCTTTCCAAGACATCACTATTTATTTCTCCAAGTTCCCGAGCTTCCATGTCTTTTGCCACAGTAAATACTGAAAGACTATTTTGTCTAATATCTCACCCATCTCCTCTGATTCCACACATGGGCGACCTTATTGATCTTTAAGGGACACTATTCTCTACCAAGTTACTCTTTAGCCCTTCTTAAAACTTGTGTAAAGGCTTCTGATAATTCAAATACACCATATCCCTATACCACTGCACCCCTCCTACACCCTTACAATTCTGCCATTTATATTCACAACAACAAATTAAATCTAACAGGCTCAGAAACAAATTTTCTTTTATCAAATGTGTTTCTAAGTGGCCAGTTACTGTATATTGACATATCCTTTTTAACAATGTCAGTATGCTCCCGACTTACTGTCAGGCTTACAATATTTAGATTCAGACTGAGAGCAGAAAGGGTTGAGGAAGTTCCTGTTTATCAAACTGAAAAAGGTAGCTTACAGGGTCAGCAGGTAATAGAAAAGGCAAATCAAATGCTGACATTTATTACAGAGGGAATGGAGTCTAAACATAGGCAGGTCTAGCTAAAACTATGCAAGGTACAAGTCAGATCACACCTCGAATATTATGAACAGTGTGAGTGCCCGAAGGAAAGGTCTTGTCACATTGGAGGCAGTCCAGAGAAGATTCACTCGGCTGATCCTGGGAATGGAGGGATTTTCTACTGAGAAGAGGTGGAGTAGGTTGAGGTTGAACCGATTGAAGTTAAGATAATGAGAGAGAAATGGAATGAAACATCCAAGATTCTGAGGGGCCCTGATCGGTCAGATGCTGGGAAGTTAGAAAAAAGAACAGAAGAGCACAGCAACAGGCCCGTCGGCCCACCACGTCTATGCTGACCAAGATACTATTCCAACTCAAACCATCTGCTTGCACCTGGATCTATATCCCTCTATTCTCTGCCTGTTCATGTTTCTGTCTAAATCCCATATCAAAGCTTTACTCACATTTCTGTTTCTATGACCTCGCTTGGCAAATTCCACTCTCTGTAAAAAAAAAACTTACCTCGTGTACCTCATTTAAACGTTCTCTTTCTCACCTTAAACCTCTAGTATTTGAAACTTACACATTGGAAAAGAGATTATGACTATCTACATTATCTATCCCTTTTCCAAATGTTATATTCCTGTACCTGGTCACCTGTCAGCCTCTAATACTCTCACAAAGCAATCCAACTTTGTTTAATTTCCTCTTACACCCAGCACACCCATAAAAACCCTAACACAGACAACGTGCTGATAAACTCCTTTTGTACCCTCTCCAAAGCCTCCACATCCTTCCTATTGTGTGGAAATGAGAACTGCACACAGTACTCCAAATGTGGCCAAGCAAACGTTTTATACAATTACAACATCAGATGCAAACCACTTTACCCAACATTGTGACCGATGAATGCCAGTGTTCTCTTTGCTTCCTTTCCCATCAGAAACACTTCTCTTGCCATTTTCAGAGAGTTACTGACTTGCACCAAGATCCTTCTGTATATCAATATCCCTCAGTTTGCTAACTTTCTACTTGAATTTGAAATCATCTCATACTTGTCCAGATTAAACTGAATTTGCCATTTCTGTCTATCTCTCCAACTGTTCTATAACCTCCTGCAGGTTTTAATGAATCAGGGAAACAAGGGTTTTGAGGAAAAGACAGGAAAGTAGAGTTGAATAGTATTAGATCAGGCATGATCTGGTTAAAGGATAGAGCATACTCACTGAGCCAAATGGCCTCATTCCCCTCCTACATCTCATGGTCTGAGCACAAACTCAATATGTCCTACATAATATTATGGGTCACTTCTCACAAAACTCCTTTATAATGGGATTATTGGATATTTAGTAGTACACCCAGCATTTGATCTACAAATATGATATGATGTTATAGAAAACTATCTCACATACAATCCAGGATTCTATCCGTTACAGCACTGATATTCATTGCTGTTTCAGTCGGCATGGAGACCACTGTCACACACAGTTACTGTACTGCCCTTGCTACAAGTACATTCAGTGTCCTGACTGTAACCATATTGACATTCCCATCACTGTTTGGTGCCGACAAACGAATTCCTGCTAATGGTTGCTGCTGCTTGCTTATTCTCAGCTCTACCTTTGATATTTACATCCACATGACTGTCTCAATGCATTAACCTCATCCTTCCTTCACAACTTGTTGGCTTTTTACCTAGTCTGCCTATTGGGACTAGATTGGGTTGGGATATCTGCTCAGCATGGATGTGTTGGACCGAAGGGTCGGTTTCCATGCTGTACATCTTTCTAACTCTATCACAACAACCCTTCAGTATTCACTTCACAGTGATGGTCATTCTGCAGCTAAATCTCCGAATGACAGTTCCATCATATCTGTTCAAAGTCATTCCATCTGCCTTATGGCGAATGCAGGGAGTCATTCCTCAATAGTGTGGGTTGAACAGATGGGTAGAGGTTACAGAGATAGGGAGGCTACAGGGGCTCAAGGATGTTAGATTTAAGCAGAGTTACATCTGGTCAAGAAGGTCAGTGGGACAAAGGGGTTTAGGGATTGCAGGAATTTACAGAGATAGAGGGAGCTGGACTAGATTCTGGAGATAGGGGTAGGGATGGAGAAAGGAAGAGGTAGGCTGACTGAGAGGCACACTTGGGGGGTTTTTCATCTAGGAGAGTATTGTGTTTACTAACAGAGATACAGAAGGTTGTCGTGATTGAAGACGTTTACAGTTATAAGGAGGCTTCTAGAATCTGGAGGCTACGTAGATAGGAAATCAATGGAGAATGCCACATTGCTGGGTTGCAAACAGTTACACAAATGGGGAGGGTTGCACAAACTGAAGGAGGTTCCTGTGGTCGCGAGGGGTATGGTGTCGGGAAGGAGGGTGAAATTTAACAAGATAAAAATCAAAGAATTGGAGAAGGCTAAGGCGATTACAACTTTTTCACAGGTAAGGAAGGGTTGTATGAACTGGAGAAGATTACATAGGTAGGGACCGATGGAGAGGTTAAAGGCAAATATATTGACATGGAGGGTGGTATTGGTAGGAGGAGCTTACAGGGGTAGATAGGACTGTCATGGTTTACAGGGATGAAGGAATTTAGTGTCTACTGGAGAAGAATAGGAATTAGTGTGTTAGGGACTGGAGAACCTGACAGAGACAGAGTCAGGGAGAATGGTGTGGACTAGAGGAGATTCGAAACAGAGGGAGGATTATCGGGACTGGAGAATATTACAGAGATTACTAACACAGCATGGGTCAGGATTGATGCCTGCTATCCCCTGTGCTGTCGCATTGAGGACTAGTATAGCAGAGGTGAAGGCAGGACCCTCATAAGATGGTGGGAATGACACCTAGAATGTTGCTGTTCTTTGCCCAGCTCTGTATCTATGTCTGGTCTTCCAGGTCTGAATATAGGATTCTACTACCTCCACCCTGTACTGTTTATTGTGAGTGATTTTACCGGCTGCAGGATTTACTGAAGGCTCCATATCACCCTCTCCATCCCTCTCTGGCTGACCAACCAGCTTCAATGAGGTGATGGATGAGACAATAGTTAGGAACATCCTGATTACCTGCATGGGACAGAAATAGACAGAATGGGAAATTAGACTGATACAATGAGGATAACCCAGGCGGAGAGGCACTGAGACCAGCAGAGATCTCGAAAATCCCAGTCTCTATCCCTTGCCTGTGCTGTTGCATCCCTCTGGAGTGGACAATTCTGTTGACTCAGGATCTCAGACCATCTCTAAGAGGGAGAACTGCTGACAGAGGCAGCAAATACACCGTCACAGCAAGGGATACCACAAGGAGAGATACTGAGTGGTGTCACATTATTAGACACTGCATTAACAGGGAATTGTTTGAATTTGTAACAAAGGCACTGGGATAGTTGTGAGGGAATTCAACCTTCCTATCTCATCACGACTTTGTCAGTGGGTCATGTATGAGGCTGACTCTCTCCCACTCTCGTGGGGTGGGGTGGGGGGTTCTGTAGTTGGCTGTACAGACCGATGTGGCATTCCACTGACTCTGTTACACTTGGGGCAGAAGTTGGCTATGGGAAGGAGGTGGGTGGGGCATTGGGTTGGCAGCACGCTCCTTGTGCTGTTTTCTCCTGGTTTCCCATTTTCCCCACAGGAAGTCTCGAGGTGCTCGACATCTTCCCAATGCTCGTCCCCCACTTCGGACGGTCTTGGCCCAGGACTTACCAGATTTGATTAAGAGATGAAAAAATACTAACAATTCTGAAGAAGCCAACGTCTAGAAATGTGGACGCATTTGTTAAAGAGATCGCTAGGGATTCTCCTAGCAGGAGGATTGCATAGGAAGAGGAAACGTTGCCAGCGTTTAATCAGAATATAGGAACAGGGAGAGCTGAAGGTGCTGGAGGTGCTGAGAGTGTTACAGAGAGGGTCAAAGGCCTGAACAATGTCACAATGCCAGTACAAATTGCTGCAACTAGAGCTGTTTACAAAGGTAGGGATGGACATATGTATTTTCATTGATTCATTCATGGCATGAGGCTGTCACTGGTTGGACCAACATACATTGCCCTCCTGCTAATTCCCCAGAAGCAGCTCAGAGTCAGCCATATTGCTGTGCGAGTGGAGTCACATGTGAGCCAGACCAGGTAAGAATGCCAGATGTCCCTCTCTAAAGGACACACTTGAACAAGTTAAGTTTTACCAGATAATCAACAATGCTAATCCGGTGGCCTCACTAATGTCCTGTACAGATACACCATGACATCCCAACTCCTACTCTCAATGCTCTACCCAATGAAGGTAACCATCCCAAACGCCTGCTTCACCAGCCTGTCTACCCATGACGCTACTTTCATAGAATTGTGTACCTACATCCCTGGGCACTGATTGACAACACTACTCAGGGCCCGAACATTAACTGTACGAGTCCAGCCTGGTCTGCTTTACCACAATACAACATCTTGCATTTATCCACCTTTCTTCCTAACCTCACTGGCCCAGCAGTTGATTCCATTGTACTCTCCGATAACCCTCTTCACTGTCCACTTTATCACCAATTTCAGTCTCACTCACAAACTTGCTCACCATGACTCCTGCATTATCATCCAAACTGTTTATATAAATGATGCATAACAGTGACCCAGCACCGAACCCCATGGCACACCGTTGGTCACAGGCCTGCAGTTTGATCAGTAGCCTTCTATGATCACGCTCTCCTACCGTCAATCCTGTTTTGTATCCAGTTGGTGAGCGCTCCCTGGTTATGTGTGATCTAAACTTACTAACCAGTCTGCCATGCAGAACCTTGTCAAAGGCCTTGCTGAAGTTCATGTGGACATCGTGTACTGCTCTGTTTTGATCTGTCACTTGTCTACCTCCACACTCAGGTTTGAGGCATGATTTCCCGTGCACAAAGCCATACTGACGATCATTAATCTGTCCTTACCTTTCAAAAGGCATGATGATCTTTTCTCTCAGAATTTCCTCCAACAACTTACCACCCTGCCATCAGACTCACTGGCCTGTAGTGGCTGTTGATGATACAAATATCTATGGGAGGGGCCTGAAATTTCCTCCCTCGCTTCTCACAAGGCGCTGGGATACACTGATCATGTCCCAAGGTTTTATCTAACCTTTATCATTTTAAGACATCAAGCACCTCCTGTTCTCCAATGTGCACTCTTTTCAAGACATTCCTATGTATTTTCCCAGGTCCCTCAGCTTCCCTGTCTTTCTCCACAGTAAACCCTAATGCAAAATATTTGTTCATTACCTCCCCCAACAGCAGTAAATCCATACAGACAGCCTCGTTGATCTTTCAGGGGCCCTATTCTCTCCATCGTCATAATTTAACCCTGGTTGGAACTTGTCAAAATGCCTCTGAAATTTCAAATATCCCTCTACCGCAACTAGCCTTCCCCAACCTTATCTATTCTGCCATTTATGATCACGCCAAAATATAGAATCCAACAGATTTTAAAATATTCCGCTTTTATAAAATAATGCGTCTCCCATTGTTACTAAGCATCCAATTATCATTTATTGCCATATCCTTTATAACACATTCCAGCACGTTCCCGACTTACTGTCAGACTAACACCGTTTGGTTTCAGACTGCCTGCACAAAGGACTTTTGGGAATCCTTGTTTATCAATCTGTAATAGGTAGCTTATAGGGTCAGCAGGTAATTGAGAAGGCAAATCAAATGTTGCCATTTATTACAGAGGGATTGGAGTCTAAAATTAGGGAGGGCTAGCTGAAACGATGCAAGGTACAAGTCGGACCACACTTAGATTATAACGAACAGTATGACTGCCAAAGGAAAGATATTCTTGCATTAGAGGCAGTCCAGGGAAGGTTCACTCAGTTGATCCTGGAGATGGCGGGATTTTCCAATGTGAAGAGGTGGAGTAGATTGACCTTGAACCTATTGGGGTTTTGAAGAATGGGAGAGAAATTGAATGAAACATCCAGGATTCTGAGGGGCTTTGATAGGGTAGATGCCGTGAAGTTATAAACTAAAACAGTACAGCAGAGTAATAGGCCCTTCGGCCCACCATGGTTGTGCTGACCATGATGCTATTCTAAACTAATCCCATCTGCCTGCACATGGTCCATATCCCTCTATTCTCTGTCTGTTCATGTTTCTGTCTAAATGCCACTTCAAAACTTTGATCTCGTTGCCGCCTCTCCCACCTCCTGAGCAGCTTCCACCCACTTGGTAAAGAAAACTGGCCTCATTCATCTCACTTATGCTCACCTTAAACCGAGGCGCCCTAGTATTTGATATTTCTACATTGGAAGAAGGATTCCAACTATCCACACTATTCACGCCTCTCCTAATGCTATATAACTGTACCCAGTCGCTTCTCAATCTCTGATATACTCACAAAACAATCCAACTGCGTCCAACCTCCTTACAGTAAACACATTCTCATCCAGGCAACATTCTGCCACCCCTCTGTTGTAACCTCCCCAAAACCTCCACATCCTTCCTGTAGTGTGGCGATGAAAACGACATGCAACCTTCCGAACACGGCCGTATGAAGTTTCATTCAGTCACATCATGACATGCAAACGTATGTACTCAATACTGTGACCAATGAAGGTAAGCATACCATACTCCTCCTTTACCACCACATCCTATTGTGTTGTTATTTTCCGTGATCTACGCATTTGCATCCAAGGTCATCTGTTTATCAATGTTTCCAATTAGTCAATTAGTGCACTTCTCTCTCCCATTTGACTTCATAAATGCATCACTTCACACTTGTCCAGATGGAATTCGATTTGCGATTTCTCTGCACAGCGTTCCAGCTGATCTACATACTGCTGCAACCTTTAACACTCTTCCTCACTATCCACAATTCCCCTAACTATCTCTAATCATGACATGCCTTTAGAAATGTCGTCTGCAAAATACTAACCAAACTGCTGACCTTTCCATCTGAATCACAGATATAAATTACACACAGACATCGCCGCACTGATCCTTGTGAAACATCATTGGCCACAGACGTCCAATCAGGACTTGACCACTCCACATGCCTCTGTCTACTATCATCAAGAAAATATTGTATCCAACTTACCAACGATCATGGATTTGTGATTTGATCTTCCAGATCCACTTTGCTGTTCATTCAAAATGACTCTATATTTTGATTCCCAGATTAAATTGGCTGTCTCACTAATGCACTAACCGCATCCTTTTTTCACAACAAAACGGGAACTTGTTTGGTTTTTTTGCTGATCCTGCCTAAATCCCTACAACCCTTCAATACTCACTTCCCAGCCATGGTCATGCTGCAGCCACGCCTCCACAATAACAATTCAATCATATCTGTTCTCTTCAGTTAATGCTGTCATTCCATCTGCAATGCTGCAAATGCATAGTGCGTGTCACTAAGAGAGGGCCTTTGAGGGATGGATAGCGGTCACAGAGTGGGAGAGATGTTTGGGGGCACAACAATGTTGCAGGGTTAAATATAGTTACAGTTGCTACAGAATGTTCGCAGGAGAAACATTTTATTGTTTGGAGGAAGTTAGAGAGGTAAAGCATCTTTGCTAGACTTCAGAGAAAGGGATGTGTGTAGGGCTGTGGATCGTTACATGAGAACATCACAGTGATAGGGAGGATGTTATGGACTGGTGAATATTACAGGGAAAGGAAGGGTGGTGTGGGTTGGAGAATGTTACAAGCACATGGAAGATAATGTAGACTGGAGAATGTTGCAGGGATGGGGGGGAAGTTGTCGACTGGATAAAGTTCGAAGGAAAGATGATTTTTATGCACTGGAAGGTATGTCAGAGAGAGTGAGTGGTGTGCATGCTGCAAGATACAACAGGGATAGGAAAGCTTGTAGAGACTGGAGGAGAGAGTCATAGAGAGGCTTTTGAGAGACCAGATTCACTTATGAGCAGAGGATGTGCTACATTGAGCAGAGACTTTTGCAGATATAAACGAGGATGAAATGGCCACAAAACAGTCACACTTATACATAGGTATATAGGAACTGAAGGAATTGAAGAGATTACACAGACTGGGAGTGTAGTGAGCAATGGAGTAGATTAAACTGATAGGGATGGTTTTAGAGACTCAACAACGTTAGGAAATAATGGGGGTTGCAATGGTGAGAGCGGATTTCAGCATGTTGTAGGATATAGACCTGAAGCAGCTTTCACAGATAGCGATGGCTTTCGGGTCTGGTAAGGGCTGCACAGCCCAGGGAATTGTAGTGGCTGGAGGCATTTACACAGATATGAATTTACAAAAACGGGTTTGCAGGACAGGACAGAAGTCAGAAGGGTTGTATCAACTTGATGGTGTACACAGGCAGGAAACGTTATGGGGACAGGAGCAGCTCACCATGACAGAGAGACGCATGGAGAGTGGAGATGACGCAGAAAGATTACTATGTTTAATACTATAGAACTCCACATAAGTCTGTCCTGATTCTTTCTTTATGTTTCTGAACAGCTGTCGTTACTTTTCTGGTAAGCACTTAAAATAGCCTGTTTGACATGTGCATTATCTCTTGACCACTGATGAGACAGCGCTGCAAATACCTCACTGGCTCTGCCTAATAGCTTAGACTGAACTAGCTATATCCACAAGGGCTCAGGCCACACTAGCTGACTATCCAATTTTTCAAATGAAGTAAAGAGGTCCTTGGAAGTAGAGTCACAGGTAGATAGGATAGCAAATAAGGCACTTGGTATGCATTCCTTTATTGTTCAGAGTATTGAGTACATGAGTTGGGAGGTCATGTTGCGGCTGTACGGGGCATTGGTTAGGCCACTTTTGGAATACCGTGTGCAATTCTGGTCTCCTTCATATCGGAAGGATATTGTGAAACTTGAAGGGTTCAGAAATGATTTACAAGGATGTTGCCAAGGTTGGAGGATTTCAGCTATCGGGAGACGCTGAACAGGCTGGGGCTGTATTCCCTGGAGCGTCAGAATCTGAGGGGAGACCTTACAGAGGTTTACAAAATTATGAGGGGCTTGGATAGGATAAATAGACAAAGTATTTTCCCTGGGGTCGGTGAGTCCAGAACGAGAAGGCATAGGTTTAGGTTGAGAGGGGAAAGATATAAAAGAGAGCTCAGGAGCGAATATTTCACACAGAGGGTGGCACGCGTTTGGAATGAACTACCAGAAGTAGTAGAGGAGGCTGGGATAATTGCAACAGTTGAAAGGCATCTGGATGTGAATATGAACAGGAAGGGTTTGGAGGGAGATGGGCCAGATTCCGGTTGGTGCGACTGGATTGGCATGGGCAAGTTGGAAGGGTTTGTTTCCATGCTGTACCTCTCTATGATTCTCTGACTCTATTTGCCGAAGTTTCAAATCACTGCAGGCAGTCAGTGATCGAAGTAGAATTGTAAGGTCTTTTGGGGGTGACACAGTTCTAGAGGATTGCAGGCACTTGATGATATTGTATGTGGAAGTAGGGTTGTCGGGACTGAGGGAGGGAACAGAAAGAGAGAGAACCGTAGGGAATTACTGAGTTCTGGAGGTTCGTGGTCTCTGGTGGAAGTTCTATGTAGAGGGATGTTTTGTGGAACTGCAGAACCTTGGAGAGATAGGCAGTTTTGAAGGGGCTGTAGGGGTTTACAAATGCATGGAGAAATGTAGTGACTGGAGCATATAGAGATGGTGTGGGCTGGAGGAGATGCAATAATTTAGAAGCACTGTAGAAGCTGGAGGGATTCTCACAGACAAGAAGGATTGTAGGAGTGTGAGGAGTTTACAGAGGTGGGGAGGTTGGAGCATTCTCAGTAATTAGTGGTTTGGAGTACTGTCTAGCACTGGGGGAAGTTTCAGAATGATGCAGGGATAGAGCAAAAGGAAGCAGTTGCAGAAAATCGAGGAACATAAACATGTCACTTCGGTGCTGTGCCACTGAGGGTCATCAAGAGGACAGTTGTCCTCATTAAAATGTACAGATCCTCAGGGGAATGGACAGGGTGGCTGCTGAAAGGATTGTCCCTTATGGGAGAGACACAATCAAGCAGACTCTGTTGGCAAATGTGGAGAAGGGGGAATTGTCTTTTTCTTCCAATGGCCCAAACCTACTGCAGGTTTGTTCCCACACATCTCAAAGGAATGAAATGCGATAACATTGGTCATTTAGGATTTCAGGAGATACGAGACCAAGGTCAGGTTGGAAGGGCTGGAGGGAAATATAGAGAAGGGAGATGTTTAACACCTGGAAGGGTTTACAGGGAGCGGACACTGTCAGGACTAGAGAATATGACATGTTCAGTCATGAGAGGGAGATAACGATATGGCGCAAGGTCCAATACAGCAGGAAGATCCCAAACTCCATACCTGTTATCTAGTCAGGGAGCTGCTGTCACCCAGTCTGATGCCAAGCACCACATACATATAGAGTCTAGGTACAGTGGTGCTGGAAAGGCACAGCAGGTCAGGCAGCATCCGAGGAGCGGGAACATCGACATCGGGCAAAACGACGATTTTCCCATTCCTCGGATGCTGCCTGACCTGCTGTGCTTTTCCAGCACCACTCTAATCGAGACTCTGATCTGCAGTATCTGCAATTCTCACTTTTGCCACATACAAACAGCATGAGGTTTCCCAGTTCCTGGTGCTCAGGGCCCAGTGCACTCACTCCTGAACCAGTCGGTGAGGTATTTGGACAGTTACACATTGTCCAGAAACGCTGTGTCCGAGCTGACATAAACTGGTAAATTGACTCCGTACCAAGCAAAGACTATCTGAACTCAGATTCCCTGGTCATACAATTCTCTGAGTGATAGTCTTCAGAGAACAACAGAATCCATGAATCCCCGTTGCATGGGTCAGGGTCAATGATAAAAGTTTCATTCTTTCAAAAATGACAACTCTTTAATTCCTACATCTTACAAAACTGCCATTTAAAAATATTAAAATAAGGAACATTCTAAACGAAGGCTTTGATGAGGTGAGCTGTGGTGAGTCCTGTAGATCTGGATGTTACCAGATACATTGAGAGCGCTTTCTACCAGAGCACGACCAGGTCAATCTCAGGCACACAGAGAGAATGGACAAATAGATTCACATCTGAACTCAAATCTCCCAGCCTGGGAACCTGAAGCTGTGCACAGCCATTCCGGTAAAGATCTCTAGAAACAGGATATCAGAACCAGAAGACTGGAGGTTGGCTATCGTGTTGCTACTATTGAAGGAAGGCAGTAAGGAAAAGCCAGGGAACTATAGACTGGTGAGCCTGACGTCGGTGGGCAGGATGTTGGAGGGATTCGCGAGGGACAGGATGTACATGCATGAGTCAGGGTCAAGGAAATGCAAGGACTGATTAGGGATCGTCAATAGTGCTTTGAGAGTGGGAAACCATGTCTCACAAAATTGATTGAGTTTTTTGAAGAAATAACATGGAGGATTGATGAGGGCAGAACGTTGGATGTGATCTATATGGACTTCAGTAAGGCATACAACAAAGTTCCCCATTGGAGAGTGGTTCGCAAGGTTAGATCTCACAGAATACAGGGAGAACCAGCCAATTGGTACAGAACTGGCTCAAAGGTAGAAGACAAAAAGTGGTAGTGGAGGGTTGGTTTTCAAACTGTAGGCCTATGACCAATGGAGTGTCACAAGGATCAGTGCTGGGTCCAATATTTTGCATTATTTACATAAATAATTTGGATGTGAGCATTAGAGGTATACTTAGTAGATTTGCAGATGACAACAAAATTGGTGTGTAGTGGCCAACGAAAGAGTTTACTTCCAATTACAATGAAATCTTGATCAGATGAGCCAATAGGCTGAGAAGTGGCAGATGGAGATTAATTCAGATATATGGGAGGTGCTGCATTTTGCCAAAGCAAATCTTTGCTGGACTTATACACTTAATTGTAAGGTCTGACGGAGTGTTGCTGAACATAGAGATATTGGAATGCAGGTTCGTTGCTCCTTGAAAGCAGAGTCGCAGATAGGTAGGATAGTGAAGGAGGAATTTGGTATGTTTTCTTTTATTGGTCAGACTATTGAGTACAGGAGTTGGGAGGTCATGTTATGGCTGTACAGGACATTGGTTAGGTCACTTTTGGAATATTGTGTGCAATTCTGGTCACCTTCCTATCGGAAAGATGTTGTGAAACTTGAAAGGGTTCAGAAAAGATTTACAATGATGTTACCAGGGTTGGAGGGTTTGTGCTACAGACAGAAGTTGAATATACTGGGGCTGTTTTCCCTGGAGCAGCGAAGGCTGAGGGGTGACCTTATAGAGGTTTATAAAATTATTAGGGGCGACCTTACAGAGGGTTATAAAATCATGAAGGGCATGGAGAGGAGAAAGAGACAAAGTCTTTACCCTCGGGTGTTGGAGTCCATAACTGGAGGACATAGGTTTATGGTTAGAGGGGAAGACATAAGAGACTTAAGGGGCAAGTTTTTTCATGCAGAGGGTGGTACATTTATGGAATGAGCTGCCAGAGGAAGAGGTGAAGGCTGATACAAAGACATCTGGATCGGTATATGAATAGGAAGGTTTTGCAAGAATATGGGCCAGATGCTGGTATGTGGGACTAGATTGGGTTGGGATATCTGGTCGGTATGGATGGGTTGGACCGAAGGGCCTGTTTCCATGCTGTGAATCTCTTTGACTCTAAGAAAGGCTGAATGGTTCAATCAGAAATGATCTGTGGTTCAAATCATAACATTCTTCACGTTCCACATCCCATTCTTGGTCCCATCCTGCAGGTTCTTTGAGTCCCAATCCCTCTAACCTCCTGCAGGAACCACATCCCTTCCTACATTAGCACCATCCTCCAGGTTCTGCAGCCCTTCCTACCTCTGTAACATGGTGCAGTCTCTACAACCCTTCCCTCCTCCGCAATGTTCCCCATAAGGGCAGTGGAGGCCGGTGGCATTTACAAGAGTTAAGGAGGGATATCGGGAATGGAGGATTTTGTAGGCATTAGGAATATAGTTACTTGAGGAGGTTTCACAGTTTATGAGTGTTGTAGCGACTGTAGGAAGTTACAAAGATTGGGATGGTTTCAGATTGGAGGATTCTGCAGAAAATCTTTACATGGTTAAAGACAGGATTCTTAGACGTGTACGCAAACAGAGGGATCCTGTGTCCCTGAAGTTGCCAGCCAATTAGAGAAGGTGTTACGAAGGCGTATGGTATGTTGGCGTTCATTAGGAGATATGGCTAAGACCCTCAACAAAGTTTTCACTCCAGAACTTACTGTGGACAAAGACTGGGGAACTCAGGGGACAACAGTAATACGTTAGACCACAATTGGAGTTCTCTGCAATTCCAGTCTCCCTGCTATAGGAAGGATGTTGTGAAACTTGAAAGGGCTCAGAAAATATTTACAAGATGTTGCCAGGATTGTTGCTGAATAAGCTGGGGTTATTTTCTCTGGAGCATCAGAGACCTTAAAGAGGTTTATATAAACATGAGGGGCATGGATTGGGTAAACATTCAAGGACATTTCCCAGGGCTTGGCAAGCCCAAAATTAGAGGCCACAGGTTTAAGTTTAGAGGGGAAAGGTTTAAAAAGGAACCGAAGGGACAGCCTTTTCATGCACATGGTGACGTGTGTATGGAATGAGCTGAGAGAGAAAGTAACGGAGACTGATACAATTATAACATTTAAAGGGTGTCTAGATGTGTATATGAGTAAGGGTTCAGAGGTACATGGGCCAAGTGCTGGTAAATAGGATGAATGTATTTAAATCTTCTGGTCAGCATGGATGAATTGGACCAAAGGGTCTGTTTCCATGCTGTACATCGCTATGACTTGCAAAGAGTGCATGTTATAGAAGAGGTGGTCCTTGTGGTTTTAAAACACGAAGGTATGGAACGCCCCAGGACCCGATTAAGTGTATCACAGGACATTGTGGGATGCTAGGGAAGAAATTGAGGAGCGACTAGCAAGGGTATTTGGACCATTGACAGCCATGTGTGATGGGCTGGAATACTGGAGGGTGGCATCGTGGACAGTGAAGGAGGTTTTCTAATGTTACAAAGGGATCTTGATGAAATGGGTGAATGGGCTGAAAAACTGCAGATGTAATTCAATCTGAATAAATGCGAGATAATGCATTTGGTAAAACAAACAAGGGTAGAGCTTATACAGTTAATGTTCCGGCCTCAGTTAGTGTTTTTGAGCAGAGGGACCTTCGGGTTCAGGTACATAATTCTTGGAACTTGCATCACAGGATTGATAAGACAGTGTTTGGCATGCCTGACTATTGCTCAGTCCATTGAGTGGTGGAATTGGGACGTGATTATAATATTGTACAGACATTGGTGAGGCCTCTTCTGCAATACTCTGCCCAGTTCTCGTCACCCAGTTATAGAGAGGATATTCTTAATCTGAAGGGTGTTCAGAAGTAACTTACCAAGACCTTGCCATTTTTTAAATGCTTGAGTTCTGAAAAAGTTTTTTTTAAAAGGAGCCTGGAGGTTGAGAGGTGAGCTTACAGAAGTTTAAAAAAAAAGTTGGGATATAGATAGAGTTAATGGTAGTTGCCTTTTCCTTAGGATGATGGAGGCTCAAGTGTACGGGCCACATTTTTAAGTTTAGAAGAGAGAGATGTTTAAAAAAAGGACGTAAGGGGCAACTTGTTACACAGAGGATGGTTTGGGTATGTATTGAACTTCCTGAGGTAGAGTTCGGTACAATTACAATGTTTAAAAGACATTTAGTTAAGTCCATAGATAGCAAAGGGTTTGCAGGGATATGGGCCAGCAACAGGCAACTGGGATGAGTTTAAAGTTAAAAATCACACAACACCAGGTTATTATCCAACAGGTTTAATTGGAAGCACACTAGCTTTCGGAGCGACGCTCCTTCATCAGGTGATGAAGGAGCCTTCATCAGAGTAGTGGGCAGTGGGATGAGTTTAGTTTGAGATTATGGTTGGTGTCAACTGAAGGGTCAGTTTACATGCTGTACAGCTCTGACAACAATATGATTTTGTTCCATTATTTAAGAAAGACTGCGATGGAAAGCCAGGGAACGAAAGACAAATTACCCCAATGTCAGTGGTGGGTAAGTTGTGGAAGTGATTGTGCCAGACAGGAGTTACATGCATTTGGAAAGGCAATGATTGATGACAGATAGTCAGCAGGGCTTTGTGCGTACAAAGTCAAGTCTCACTAACTTGATTGTTTTTGCTGAAGTGGTGACCGTACATTGTCTATACTATGGTCAGCAGGACCTTTGACGGGATTTAGCATGATATACTGGTACGTAAGATTAGATCACATATGATTGGGGGAGCGATCCAACTGGATACAAAATTGGCTTGACAGTAGGAGACAGAGGGTGGTGGGAGAGGATTGTTGTTCAGACTGGAGGCCTGTGACCAGCGGAGTGCGACAAGGATCGATGCTGGGTCAACTGATGTGCATCATCGACAAACGATTTGGTTGAGAATATCGGAGTCATTGTTAGTAATTTTGTGGATGATCAAATTAATAGGGTAGTGGGCAGTGAATACGGTTATCAAAGGGGATGTCGACCAACTGGGCCAGTGGGCCAAGGCATGAAAGATGGATATGAATTCAGGTTTGGACTAACACAGTTAATGGGAAAGCCCGAGGTCGTGTTGTCGAACAGAGAGACCAAGGGGTGCAGTTACATTGTTCTTTGGAAGTGGCATCATAGGTGGACAAGGTGGTGAAAGCGGCAATTGGCACACTTGTCGTCATTGGCCAGCATTTTGATACATGAGTTGAAGATATTTGTAATGTTGTCTTCAATATTTCCCTTGGACAGAGGAAGCTTATAAGGAGTGACCTTATAAATGTTTTTAAAACCAAGTAAGAATGGTGAATAGCCAATGGTAAGTGAGTCCAAAACTAGAGGGTAGAAACGTGAGGTGAGAGAGCAAAGATTTAAAGAGGGAGCTGAGGGGCAACATTATCCACCAAGAATGGCGCATTGACGGAAAGAGGGAAATGTTTGAAGGGATAGGGGCCAAACAGAGGCAAATGCGACTCGTTCAGTTTTGGAAAAATGGTCAGCATTGGACCGAAGGTTCTGTTTTCTGCTGTATGATCCTGTACCCAGCTAAAGACGAGGAGAATACTGAGATGAGGCATGTTGTCGACACTGAAGCAAGCTATAGCCATAGGGATGGTAGTCTGGAATGCGGTACATTTCAAATGTGCGGAGGGCCTATATGGAAAGAAGGAGGTTACAGAGATAGGAACTGTTATAGGAGTTAAAAATGATTGTAGACACTGATCCAAAAGACATACCATAGGTACAGTGTTGGAGAGAGAACACAGAACAGAAAGATCCCAAGCAGCACTCCCACCCTCTCGTGGGAATCCTGCTTTCCCCTCTGTTGTACTGATGCTCACTAAGAGAGCACAGGCCTGGATTGATAACTGTAAACTCTCTATGCTGTCTCAGTGTAACGTAAGTTAAAGTAGACGTGGTGATTGAGCTAGATTTGTGTCTGTGCTGTGCTCCTTCTCCAGCACTGTATCTGTGTCATGCCGTGTTAGTTGATGTTCAGAGCTCTCTCATTGATGTCTGCTGTGTGCACTCTAAGTGATCTTACCTCACTGCAGGATTTATTGAAGGCTCCAGGTCTCCCTGCCCTTTGTCTCTGTGGCTGACCAACCATCTTCAATGTGGTGATGGACAAGACACCCCGCACTTGGGAAGTCTATTGAGTCAGGATCTCCCTGAGTACCAACAGGAGACAGACAACTAGACAGAATGGAAAATTACACTGATGTAGTGAAGGTTACACTTGTAGAATGGAACTGAGTCCCACAGAGATCTGGAAAATCTTAGTCTCCACCCCTGGCCTGTGCTGTTGCATCTCTCTAGAGTGGAGAATTCTGTAAGCTCAGGATCTGGGGTAGCTGCAAGAGTGAGAGGCACTGACAGAGGCAGCAATTAGACCCACACAGTGAGGGATACCACATGGAGAGATACTGAGTGATATCACCAGAGTTCAGGAAGGTGTCAGAATCAAACAATTGTGACAAAAGAATGGGTTTTGTTTCATGATGCACTGCTATAACTGGTCAGGAGTGTGAACAGGTGAAGTGATGGCCTAGTGATATTATTGCTAGAGCATGTATCTAAAACCTCAGCTAATGTTCAGGGGAGACAGTTTTGAATCCCACCGTCTGAAATGGCGGAAATTGAAATTAATAAATTCAAATATTATAATTACCAATTCATAAATATGTATGAAACCATTGCTGATGTACAAAAAACCCAAACACTTGTCCTTGCGAGAAGGACATCTGCCCATCCTCACGTGGTCTGCACGACATACCTACAGCAAAGTGTTTTCCAAATCCAAATAGAAAAAGGTGACACATCGGAACAGCATGGGGATGTGGCTGAAGACAAGCAGAAAGGAACATGATGGGATAAGGTATAAATCAAACTCTACATTAGCAAATTGGTTCCTGATAGGAAATTGTGGGAAAGAGTACATAGTTCTTTTCTTCCGCGTAGACGAAGTCTCTTCAATAGGGTAGCTGGATTTGTGACACAGATGAAAGAGATTTCGATTCCAGAGAGATGTGGTTACAGGGTGAACAAAATGTGGCACATAAATATTCATTGATTCGCAACCTTGTGAAAACTCAGGCAAAATGGACGACGCTAACAATAATGGATAGCAAAGGCATTAGATAGAAAGCCGGGGAGGGGGGGTGATGTTCCTTAAATATGAACAGGCAAACAATGGTCACAAAATATCCTTAGCAGATAATGTTAAGGATAATGCACAAGATATTTAATAAGTACAGTTAGCGTAAGAGGATCTCCAACTAAGCAGTGTGGCCTGTTAGAAACCAAAGGGACAATCAGTGAATGGAGCCAAAGAAAGTAGGTGAGGTCTTCAATGAATACTTCCCATCTGTATTCACACAGGAGAAAGACATTGTAGCCTGGGATTTCAGTTGGGATGGTGAGGTTCTGGAACATGTTAAGATCAATGAGAAGGAGGCGTTAAATGTATTCACAGGCAAAAAGGTGGAGAAATTCCCCTGTAACAATAAAGTATGTCGCAGGCTGTAATGAGAGGTAAAGGAGCAGATTGTTGTGGCCCTGGTGGATATATTTAATACTTTTCTGGCCACAGGTGAAGTGCCAAATGACTGGACGATAGCGGATGTAGTTCCTTTGTTTAAGAGCAGCAGGGATAGGCCAGGTAATTACAGAGCGGATAGTCTGACAGCATTGGGAAGGAAATAATTGGGAACAATTCAGACGGACACGATTAATCAATATTCGAAATGGCAGGAATACATTAGGGATTGTCTATATGGATTTGGTAGAGGACGGTCCTCTGATAGTTATGAGGGCAGTGCAGATGATGTGGTTTACATGGAGTTTATTAAGGTCTTTGACAAGGTCCCACATGAAAGGCTGGTCCAAAAGGAAAGAGCCAGTGGGCCAGTGACCCTTCTACAAAGCTCCCATTTCCTCCAGCAATTTTGCATTTTCATTTCCAGTAGCCATAGTTATTTATTTAATTGAAAATTTGTTCTGAGCCTATTCATTTCTAGAGAAACTCAACTGGCATCATCTGCAGAGTCAGAAAAACAGAGTTAGCGTTTCAAGTCCAGTATGACACTTTTTCAGAATTGAAAAGGATTGGAAAATGTGTTTTATAATCACTTGACAGATGTGAGGAGTGGGTTGACGGATAATAGAGGGTGTGGCAAAAGATAAACATGCTTTTAGTAGTGATGAACGAGAAGATCATGTGAAATAGGTTTAAATTAAGATGTGAATGGGGAAAAGGGTGTCGCTGTCTTGAATGAAAGGTAAAGAAGATACAACCACACAAGGTCATAGGGAGTCCAGGAGGGAGATTATATGGAAACTAGAGAACAGTTATAATGGGGTCAGACTGTGAAGTTGTGAAGTTGCTTATTAACTCCTACAGGCTGTAACGTACGAAAGTGTAAAGTGAGTTGTTACTCGAGCTTGGTTGTGCTTCCTTGGAACATTGCAGCAGCCCAGGACCGAAATGCTGGCATGAGAGCAAGGTAAGTTGTTGAAACGGGAAGCAATCAGTAGGTCAGGGTTATTTCTACAGACAGAGTGGGAGTTTTCCACAACCCAATCTCTGTTTGGTCTTGCCAATATAGAGAGACTGCATTGTGAGCAGTGATGATAGGAGACCAGATTGAAAGTTTACAAGTGAAATTCTGCTTCACCTGGAAGGTATGTTTGGTTCCTTGGACAGTGAGGAGGGAAGTGGTGAATGGACAAGTGTTGCAGCTTCTGCAATTGCATGGGAAGGTGCCATGGGGAGTGGGGAAGTATTCGGTGTGATGGAGCGTGACACAGGGAACGGTCCCTGCGAAATACGTACAGTGGGCGGGAGGGGAAGATGTGCTTGATGGTGCTGTCCTGCTGGGATGGTGGAAGTGGCGTAAGATCATTATGTGAATGTGGATTCTAGTGCAGGAGGAAGTGTGGACAAGGAGGAATCTATTATTGGTCTTGGATGGAGGGGACGGATTGAGGGCAACACCATGGGAGATGTGACAGTGAGAGCTGAAGGCCCTGGCCACCAGAGTTAGGGAATTTCTGGTTTGAAGGAAAATGAGGTCACGTTAGACGCAGCTCACAGGAATGTGGCATCATCAAACAGAAATAACAGAGGTGGGGAAGGGATTTTGCCCGAAACGTCAAATTTACTGCTCCTCTGATGCTGCCTGAACTGCTGTGCTCTTCCAGCACCACTAATCCAGAATCTGGTTTCCAGCATCTGCAGTCATTGTTTTTACCTACAGGTTTAACGTGAAAGAGGGAAGATTTGAAATGGACGAAGGGTCAATGTTTTCACACAGAGGGTGATGTGTGTATATGGAATGAGCTGTCAGAGGAAGAGTGGGAGATGCAAGTACAGCTACAACATTTAAAACTCATTAGGACAAACATATGGATGGGAAAAGTTTAGAGGCATATGGACAAAGTGCAATCAGATGGGACTAGTTTAGTTTGGAAAACCTGCTCAGCATGGACAAGCTGGACCAAAGGGTCTGTTTGTGCACTATATGACTGTACGAGTCTAGAAAGCGAGGAACAGGGAAGAATAGACATGATGTAGTCATTTGGCAAGAAATACAAAAAAAAAACAAGCAGCACGAGCTTTTCCGAACATATAAAACGAAGTTCAAGATGAGTGTGTGAACTTAGGTAGAAATTAAGTCAGGAAAGGATACTGAGGATAATTGGAGAATGTGACTGAAGAATTGGCTACAGGGAGCAGACAGATAATTTACACCCAAGTTTTACATCTTTCCTCACAGGGGAAGGCACAGTAAGTATTTCATGATGTAAACAAAATGGTAAAAGGAGGGAAGTTCTTGAACAGTCTCTAACAAAAGGAACAAGGATTTTTCTAACATATAAGAGTAAGAGTAGACAGGTCAGCAGTAATTCATAGCTGGTTTTAAAATAAGTGGTCACAGTCTTGTGGTCTTTGCGCCCTCTCTGTCAGATGTTAGTTCTGCTGTTTGTTAATGTAAGCAGTAAGTGCGGTAGCTTGAATGGGTTGTCATCAGGTTTAGATACACACGGTCCTGACCGTGGCATGTTCACCCACACTCAACACTGAACCGAGATCAGCTTCATGGTAATGGTAGACTGAAAGATTATATGGTAGTTGAATATAATTCTGCTTCTGCTGCTGCTACTACAGCTGCTATGATGTGCAGCATCTCATGAATGCCCAGTTTGAGCTGCAATATCTGCAATACAATTCTGCTGACTGTCCTCAATTCGCACGGGGACCCGGTCATCCTTCTCCCCTGTACACAGTGCCATTTCTTGATTTCTGATGTGGGAACGCTTCCTTTTTATAAGAATTCTCATCCTGTTAGAGTATTTTCATGATGCCATGCCTCCAATTTGTATCATTCTTCAAAAACATTTAACCTTTTCATCTGAATCTTTTCCCCTCCAGTAATGCCATCTTCTGTTTAAAGCGAATGTGCTTCCCTCTGTTTCTCTCCATGAGCATGATAAAAAGTTCTGTCGTGTCGGTGATGACAGCCTTATGTAGTTTCAGAACTAATGAATTTGTATACCTTGCATTATCATTCACTTCCCGGTATATGGCGCTCCATGTTGGACAGGGCGTGTGAGCAGCTTTGACACACATGTTTGAAACTTGTTCAAAAACAGAAATTGCTGAAGACACTGACAAGTCTGACAACATCTGTGGAGTGAAAGCAGAGTTAATATTTCGGGTTCTGTGACTGTTCCTCAAAGCATCCAGTAAGTCCTATAATTTTGTTTTTGTTTCAGATTTCCTGTATCCAATGATCTTTGCTATATTGAAAACGTGTTCTGTAACTTTTCATTTTTAAATGAACTCAGTGGGTCTGGAAACATCCGCAGAGACAGAGAAACAATATTAATGTTTAAATCCAGTGTAAATCTTCTTCAGAAGTGTAAAGGATTGGAAAGTGAGTGTTTTAGTATCTTGCCAGACGTGGGAAAGTGTGTTTGGAGGCCCAGTGGGAAAGGCAAATGGGCTTTAAATTGTGGTGAAAGAGACACAGATATATAATGGGTATAAATTAATGTGTAAATATTAGAAATTGATTTTCTCTGTTGAATGCAACATAAAAAAGACACAATCTTAGGCAGCCCAGGCGGGAGAGTGTACGGAAAATGGAGAACAGCCATAATGGGTTCAGGCTGTGAATTTATGGAATTGAATATTAACTCCTACAGACTGTAATATACCAAAGTGAAAAGTGAGGTGTTACTCGAGCTTGGGTTGTGCTTCATTGGAACATTGCAGCAGCCTGCATTTTCTTAGATTCCCTACAGTGCGGAAACAGGCCCTTCAGCCCAACAGGTCAATACTGACCCTCCAAAGAGCATGTGAACCAAACCCATTCTCTACCCTAATTCTATTCATAGACCTTTGACTATTGCACCCAACCTCAACATCACTGAACACAATCGGAAATTCAGTATGGCCAGTTCACCTAACCAGCACAACGTTGAACTGTGGCAGGAAACTGGTGCACCCGGAGGAAATTGAACCCAGTTCCCTGATGCTGTGAGGCAGCAGTGCAAACCACTGAGCTATCGTGCCATCCAAGACCGATATATTATAAGGTCACAAGACAATACGAACAGATATGAAGCCATTCGGACCATTAAGTCTGCTCCGCCATTCGATCACGACTGATAGATTTTCAACCCCATTTCCCTGCTTCCTCTCAGTAATCTTTGATCCCCTTGTCAGTCAAGAACTTATCTGTGTCTGTTTTAAGTATACAAAACAAAACATAGAGCATAGAAACGTTCAGCACAGAACAGGCCCTTTGGCCCACGATGTTGTCCTGAGACTTAATCTTAATGTAAAATAAAGTAACTTAACCTACGCACCCCTCAACCCACTGCTATCCATGTGCATGTAAAGCAGTCTCTTAAATGTCCCAATGACTCTGCTTCCACCACCATTCACAACTTTCTGCATAAAGAACCAACCTCTGATGTCTCCCTTATTCCTTCTTCCTAATATATCCAAACTATGACTTCTCGTACTAGTCAATTCTGAACTGGGGAAAATTCTCTGGGTATTGACTCTATCTATTCCTCTCATTATTTTGTACACCTCGATCAGCTCTCCTCTCTCCTCCTTGTCTCCAGAGAGAAAGCTCCAAGCTTGTTCAAACTTTCTTCATAAAGCAAGCCCTCTCGTCCAGGCAGCATCCTGGTAAACCTTCTTTGCACCTTCTCCAAAGCCTCTGTATCTTTTCTGTAGTAGGGCGACCACAACTGGACATAATATTCCAAGTGTGATCTCAGAGTTGTAGGACTGCAGCAAAACTTCACGGCTCTAAAACTCGATCCCCCTGTTAATGAAAGCCTAAACACTATATGCTTTCTTGACATTTGGGAGGCAACTTTGATGGATCTATGCACTTGCGCACCCAGCTCCCTCGGTTCCTCCACATTGCCAAGAATCCTGTATTTAATGCTATATTCAGGATTCGAATTTGACCTTCCAAAATGCATCACTTCGCATTTATCCAGGTTGAACACCATCTGCCCTTTATCAGCCCCGCTTTGCATCCTGTCTATGTCGCGCTGCAGCCCTCTATGCTATTGACGACACTTCCAACATTTGTGTAATCAGCAAATTTACTAATTCTCTCCACAATGTCCTCATCCAAGACATTTATAAAAATTACAAGGAGCAGAGGTCCAAGAACACAGCCCTGTGGGATCCCACTCAACACTGTCCTCCAAGCAGAATACTTTCCAACTACAACCACTGTCTGCCTTCTGCCAGCTAGCCAATTCTGAATCCAGATAGCCAAATCTCCCAAATCCAATACTTCCTGACTTTATGAATGAACCTTCCATGGGGAACCCTATCAAATGCCTTACTGAAGTCCACATGCACCAAATCCACTGCTCGATCGTCGTCGACCTGTCTTGTCACCTCCTCAAAGAAATCAATAAGATTTGTGAGGCATGTCCTGCCCCTCACAAAGCCATGCTGACTGCCTTTAATCACATAATACTTTACAAAATAGTCATAAATCCTATCCCTCAGATTTCTGTCCAAACATTGCTGACCACAGACGTAAGACTGACTGATCTCTAATTGCCAGGGATTTCCCTATTACTCTTCTTGATAAAAAGAACAACATTGCCTCCTTCCAATCTTCTGATACGACTCCTGTGGAGAGTGAGGAGGCAAATATCCTCGACAGAGGCTTAGGAACCTCCTTTTCTGCTTACTGGAGCAGTCTAGGATAAATCTGGTCTGGCCCTGGGGACGTATCCATCTTAATGTTTTCCCAAATTGCTAGCACATCAACTTCATCAATCTTGATCTGATCAAAACTGATCTGTCCCAGCCCCTCTACGTTTTCATTTACAGCAAATTCCCTTTCCTTGCTGAAAATCGAATCAATAAAACTCACTTCGGGCTTCCCCTATCTGCACAGACTCCACGCATAAGTTCCCTACGTTGTCCCTGATCGGCCCTACCTTCTCCCTGATTATTCTCTTATTCCTCACGCATGAGAAAAATGCTTGTGGCTTCTCCCTAAACCTTTCTGCCAAGCCTTTTTCGTGCCCTATCATGGCTCGCTTCTGTCCATTTCTGAGGTCCTTTATAGCAAGCCTGTAATCCTCTAAAGCTGTGCCAGATCCTTGTTTCCCCCAGCTTACGTAAGCTAACTGATTCTTTTTTTACGAGACGTTGCTCTGTTCTCGTCATCCAAGGTTCCTTAATCTTACCCCTTCTTACCTGTCTCAGAGGAACAAATTAGTGTATCACTCGCAACAACTGCTCCTCAAACAGTGTCCACATGTCTGCTGTGCCCTTTCTATGGAACAATTGCTCCCAGTCTGTACTTCCAAACTCCTGTCTGATAGCATCATAATTTCCTTTTCCACAATTAAATATCTTCCCTCGGAAACTGCTCCTTTCACTCTCGCAGACTATGCTACATGTGAAGCAGTTGTGATCACTTTCACCAAAGTGCTCTCCCACGGTGAGTTCTGACACCTGTCCTGCCTCATTGCCGAGCACGAAATCCAAAATAGCGTCTTCTCTCGTCGGTCTGTCTACATACTGAGTAAGGAAACCATCTTGAACACACCTGACAAAAACGGCTTCATCCGCACCATCTGCACTTAAGAGGTTCCAGTCGATATTGGAAAAGTTGAAATCACTCATAACTATAATCCTGCTCCTTTTGCTTTTTTCCAGAATCTGCCCGCCTATGAGATCTTCAATCTCTCTACTGCTATTAGGTGGACTGTAGAAAATCCCCAAATGCGGTGACTGTTCCCTTGCTGTTCCTAATTTCCACCCATACTGACTCAGTAGACAAACCATCCTCAACAACCTTCATTTCTGTAGCTGTCACGCACTCACTGATGAGCAATTCTACACCCCCTCCTCATTTTCCCCCCAACCTGTTCTTTTTTAGATTAGATTAGATTACTTACAGTGTGCAAACTGGCCCTTCGGCCCAACAGGTTCACACCAACCCTCCATAGAGCAACTCACCCAAAACCATTCCCCTACATTTACCCCTTCATCTAACACTACGGGCAATTTAGCATGGTCAATTCACCTAATCTGCACATCGTTGGATTATGGGAGGAAACCAGAGCAAATCCAAGGGGATAATTTGCAAACTCCGCACAATCAGTTCCCTGACGTGGAGAATTGAACCTGGGTCTCTGGCGCTGTGAGGCAGCAGTGCTAGCCATTGTGCCACCGTGCTGCCCCGAAACATGTTTAAACGTTCTAAACCCTGGAACATAAAGCAAACATCCCTGCCCCTGTGAAACCTACGTCTTGTTATGGCCACGACATCGTAGCCCCAAGTACTGATCCGTGCTCTAAGTTCATCACTTTTATTTCGGACATTCCTTGCATTAAAGCAGACGCACTTTAACTAATCCCTTTGTTTCATCGCGTGAGAAACCTTCCTGATAGATTCAATATATCCTGTCACTGTCCCGTCTGCAACTAACAACCTCTCAGACATGTGGTCTGATTCCTACCGCCCTGCCAAACTAGTTTAAACCCGCCCGAATCACACGAGCAAACCTCCCAAACCGGCCATTTGTGCCCCTCCAGTTCAGGTGCAACGCGTCCTTCATGTACAGGTTCCACCTTACCCAGAAGGTATCCCAATGGTCTAGGTATCTGAAGCCCTCCCTCCTGCACCAGCCTCGCAGCCACGTGTAAAGCTGCATTCGCTGACTGTTCCTCATCTAACTAGCTCGTGGCACTGGTAGCAAACCTGAGATGACTACTCTACTCATCCTTCTCTTCAGCTTCCAAACACTCTCTGGCTGAAGACGTTTCATCTTATCTCCGTTCTAATGGGTTTTCCCTTTTGTCTAAGCCTGTGTCCTCCTGCCAGTGCAAACGTCCTCCCAATTTTGTCTGTATCCAGGTCATTCAGTATTCTGTAAGTTTCAATTGGATCCCCCCCGCCCCCCCCCATCCTTCTAATCTCCATCGAGTATAAACCCAGAGTTCTCCAATGTTCCTCATGTGTTAAGCTTTTCATTTCTGATTAACTTTCTCTTGACACACGCCAAGGCTAATACATCCTTCCTGAGGTATGAGGCACAAAATACTGGAAATTTGGTCTGACCAGAGCCTTAAAAAGCCTCAGAATCCCCACCATTATATCCTACTCCTCTTGAGACGAATGACAACATTGTATCTGCCTTTTTTAACTACTAACTCAACCTGCAACTTTATCTAAGGCGAATCCCGCGCTTGGAATCCCAAGTCACTTTGTTACTCAGATTTCTGAAATTCTTTCCATTTAGTAAATAGTCCATGCCTGTATTCTTCATATCAAAGTGCATGACCTCACACTGTCCAACATTGTATTCCATCTGCTACTCCTTTTCCCACTCTCCTAAACTGTCGAACTCTTTCTGCAGGCTCCCTGCCTCCTCAATACTACATGCCCCTCCACCTATCTTTGCATCATCTGCAAACGTAGTCAGAATGCCTTCTGTCCCACCACTCAGATCATTAAACTATAAAATAAAATGTTGTGGTCACAACATTGACTCTTGTGGAACAGTGCTAATCCTGAGAGGGACAGGTTTATCCTCACTATGCGTCCTGCCAGGCAGCCAACATTTTATCCATGCTAGTACCTGGCCTCTGACACCATGGGTCCTTATCTTACTCTGCAGCCTCCTGTGCGGTACCATATCAGAGGCCTTCTGGAAGTTCAGATAGATAACTCTCTCTGGTCCAACCCGTCGTTACCTCCTCAAAGAATTCTCATTATCCTGAGAGCAATGTAGGTTATTGAAATGGGGAGCATTCAGAAGGAAAGGATCATTCCTACAGACAAAGTGGAGATGTTCCTCAAAGCAGTTTCTGTTTGGCTCACTAATGTAAAAGGGACTGCATTGTGAGCAGCAATGACAGGAGACTGGATTGAAAGAGTACAAGTGAAATGCTGCTTTACCTGGAAGGTGTGTTTAGGGCCTTGGACAGTGAGGAGGGAAGAGGCGAATGGACAAATGTTGCAGCTTCTGCATTTACATTGAAAGGTGCCATGGGGGTGTGGGAAAGTGTTCGAGGTGCTGGAGGGTGCCACAGAAGGAATGGTCACTGTTAAATACTGACAGTGGAAGGGAGGGGAAGACGTGTTTGATGGTGCTGTGCTTCTGGAGGTGGTGGAAGTGGCGGAAGATGATTCTGTGAATGCAGATTTTAGTGCAGTAGGAAGTGAGGACAAGGGGAGGTCGATCATTGTTCTGGAAAGGAGGGGATGGAGTGAGGGCAGAAATGAAGGAGACGGGACAATCATAGCTGAAGGCTCAGTCCATCAGAGTGAGGAGATTTCTCGTTTGAGAGAAAAGAATTTCATGTAGGAAGTTTCCCACTGGAATGTGACATAATTGAACAGAAATCAGAGAGCCAGAAAAACTGAGAGAATGGAGTCACTCTCCATGTGTTCAGCCACATACGTAGGTTCCCCCTGAATGTCTGAAAAGAGCCAGGCATTTCAAATGCAGATTTATGTAATATATCTGGTCAAATACGGAGTGTGAAAATAGACACAGGTGAAGGTCAGCAGATGTGTGGGGGTGGGGGATCATTTAAGCAGGTACTGTATAATAACGCTCAGCTAAGATGATATGAAGATGTTGAGATGAACCACCCATGATGCACAAAGGCTGTGAAGGATACTCACCAATCTCAAACTAAAGAATTCAGATTGGTGAGTTCTCGCATCGGCCACATTTGAGAAGTTTACTTTTGGAACCAGAAGCAGATTTTATAACACAAAATACAATGTAAATATTCCAAAACTGGCAAGAAATATGAAAAAAAATCTAACCACAAGAGTTTTCCCATATCGAATAAAAAACGTTCATGATGAGCGTGTGACCCTTGGAAGAAAAACAGGAAAGAATACGTGGGACACCCGGAGGATGTGACTGGGGAACTGGTATCAGGGAACAGGCAGAGAGTTTAAATTAGTATGTTACATCGTTCCTCACAGGGGAAGGCACAAAGAGTTTCAATATTATAAACAAAATTGTAGTCAAATGAAAGTTTTGCACTGTCTCTAACAAAATGAACAAGGCTTTTCTCAAACAGAAAAGACCAAGGGTAAACAGCTCATCAGTAATTCATAGCTTGTTTTAATAGAAGTGGTTGCAGAGTGACTGGTGGCACTGTGTGAAATATTCCATAACTCTCGGGATGACACGCGTGTTCCAGTGAAACTGGAGAAACTCCAATGCGGCGCCTGTCTTCAAGAAGAGAGTGAGTCTTCAAGTGTTTAAGTGCTCCCTTTGTCTGAATAGCGGAGCATATTTGAGAGGCTCAATGGCCTCATGATGCACTTTCATCCTGAGTGAGTGGTGAGACTGATGGAGCCTTATTCTGGGGAAGGCGCTAAAAGATATACTTTGAGTGTGAGAGAGTAGATAGAATATGGTGACCCTTATCCTGACAGAGCGGGGGAGGTGCTTTTCCAGTAATGCTGGACTTTTCTTCGGATCGCAGATACTGTCCTTAGCTGGGTGGTGTGCTCAGACCATGCTCGGTGGGTCTGGTGGTGCGGCTCCCTCTGGGAAGAGAATTGTCTCCTTCTGTACTAGACCATTCACCAGGATCTCCGTGTCCCTGTCGACAAGCTGTGGTGTAATTTCCCTTATCTGCCTTGCTCGGTAAACTATGCAGGGCAGCTCCAAACTGAGAAAGCTCAACCGTGTGCCCATTGGCCTTTTAATGATGGCAGCAGTACCAGGGATCACTGAATATCCAGGGGCATCCGGGAAATGGTGTGTACCTCCAGCCATGTTGCTTGGGAGAATCGAGCTGGCATTGAATGAGAGGGACACCATGGAGTGGGGTGGATAGTTAATGAAGTGAGTTCGATAAGATAACACCAGGAAACGAGCTCGGCCTCGTGCAGACATTCCTTCTGTCACATTCAATGAAAATGGCGCTGAGACAAATTATTGTTCGATTCAACCAAATGAGTCGAAGACTCTGCTGATCCCACTCCCAGTTACAACGCTGCAGGACAAATGCTTATCCAAAACACTCCATCATCCTTATTTACATCAAAATCCTGCTCACCCATCATTCCTGTAAACAGTGGCCTATATTGCAAGCTGCTATCGAAATGTTTTCCTTTCACAATTTGTAAACCTACCATCAGATCCTTCTCTGAAATTCTCTCTCAATCTCCCCCTCTCTTTCAACCAAGTTCCTCCCATTTGTTGGTATTTAAACTGATTCCCCCGCCATCTCTCTTTGGCAGTGAGTGTCACTTCCACAGCACTCTTTGTCATGCCACAATGGACATACGGAGCTGTAAATGGAGGGGAGCTGCACATCCTGCCACTTCCAGCATGAGCTGCAAGTTCCCCACGCTGGGCAGGGATCTAACACAGTGTTATTCAGCAATGCAGCAATTTGTGTACACGGCTGTGTATGCTGGGAAGGTAACTTCCAGATTAATGGATAAGTTCACTGCTATTCACTGCACAGCTCCCCATGCTGCACAGATATCCAGTCCGGGTGTATAGAACAATGCCTTTGTGTGTTCTGTACAGCGCCCTATGCTGAACAGATTATCTAGTCCAAGTTTATGGATCAGTGCACTGTTGGACGCATAAGTAGTGAACTGGTGAGCTCTAAACAGTGTTCGATCCTGGACGGATTGCTGAGCAGTAGACTAGCCTGGTCTACGCAGTGCTTCATGCTGAGCAGGTATCTCATCTGGGCATATACGTGTCCGGGCTGGATCTGTGAAGTGGATTGAGTATCCGATATAAATCCTGACATGATTATCACTCCTCCAGCTCGGCCCAATCCGCAGGTAAATGTGAGGTGCTGTGTTTGTGCAATAGCATAATTCTGTTGGAAAACCTAGCAGAATAACAGTTTATTTAACTACTATACAGTAACTGCTCCAATACGGTATCATCCAATAAGCACATTAATGTCAAAAAACAAATGCAGGAAACAGATTGTCTGACATGCAGTTCTCCAATCCAGGAGGAAAGAACATCAAAAGACAGTTCCAAGAAAAATCACAGAGACAGTGTGTAGCACCCGGGAGGGATTTACTGCCTTCCAACCCTGCTGAGACTCCAGCAATAACTGGCAAAAGGTAAAACTAAGAATCCTGGTTCTGTGAGAGTTTGACCATCACTCCACAGGACCAGGCCGCGGCTGCAAGAACACAAGGAACGGACTGTACCTACATCGTCTATGACTCTGTACATGTCTCTCAAAAATGCCTAAATGTTCAGTGACTGTGATTAATATCAGTCTTCCTGGACTTAACTGGGTCACTGGAGGATTTCCCTCTTCCATAATTAGGGACTTACTTCACCTTGTTATGCCATAGTATTCAGGGCAGTGTCAACCTCAACACGACTGGGATCAGTAGCTGCAGAGAAAGAGAAAGAAATCAGAATCTGAGAACATTAGAATGTTCCAACAATGGATCAGAATCTGAGAACATTAGACTGGAATGTTACAACAATGGGCAGGAGTTTATCCTGGGGTCTTTACTTGCTTTCTCAGCATTGGCCATGGTTACAGTTGCGAATAGAAGCCGTACTGATGATTATTCAAGCTGGGTACTATCCCACCCTCGCTATTATTGGTGTTCCTTGTAAGTCTATGTCTGTCAATTCTATAAATGATGCTGAATGTTATTGCTATTCTGGTTGATTATATTTAACAAAAACATAAACTTTCAGTCACAAACGTCACTTCCTTCGCATGCATTTCCAAACTACTTACTCATAAACATCTAAGAAGGAATAAGACTTTCCGGAACCTCGAGTCTCCTTTTTACCGTGACCTGTTTTATGCCTCCATATTCTCTCTGTGATCAATCCTGTCGATACCCACCTTCATAATATCTCCAATCTCCAGCTCTGACTGAGTTCTGTTGCTGACTTCGCCATCATCGACCCCTTCGTTAACGACAGATTTTATGGCTCCAGTTCTCTTCTGACCTCTCTTCCAGTTACAAATAGTTTGACCACAAACTTGTTCTTGTCTCTACAGTTACTTCACAACAGGGACTCTTAAACAGAGTAATAATGTCTCAGACTGTGTAATTCAGAGGCACAGGTTATGACTCTAAACGTATTGCCTGAAATCCTACCACATTCGATAACTAAATTTAAATTCCTATGATAAAAATTGGAATTAAACCTAATTTCACTTATGACACCCATGAACCATCAGGATTTCTTTTCTTATTTTATTGATAACCTTTGGTAAAGATACCTAACATTTTTGCCCTGTCTGAACTAAATGTCACCTCAGATCCACAACAATATGGTTGCCTCCACACTGCCTTAACAAATGGCCACGTGGTCAAGGGCAGTTAGGATGGACAACAAATGCTGCCCTTGCCAGTGATGCTGGCATCCCGGGAAACAACAACATTAAAGGTGAAATAACCAAGGAAATGTGGATGCTGGCGCTCTGAAATAAAATTCTCCACCATATGAAAAAAATGTTGAAGAATCTCAGCAGGTATGGCAGTCTGTCGGAAGAAACACAAATAACGTTTCGAAATCAGTGAACCTATCAAAACTGAATGCAACTGCAAAATAATGTTATTATATCCGGGATGGTAGGAAGGGTGAGCGGGAGGTTTGCATTGATTGGATCATGTTCAGCAAGAGAGAGAGAGAGAGGAAAAGCAAGCAAAAGGATTTTTGATTATGAACTGGAAGGAAAACAGAATGGGAAGTTATTCTAACATTTCCCCTTTTCACATATTCCTGACTATCATATTTATTACAGGATGTCCCTGCTTACCGTGAATTATGTTCCCTATATCTCTCATCTCTGAGTGTGGTGATCAACTCCATCAGCAATATTTATAGTCGCTGAGATATAGAGAAACATAATGTTCCATTGTCAACTGCTTCTTTGGAGAGAGGAACTGTTACTGTGCGACTGTGGGGAGATGTAACAGCTTTCTCAGCCACAAAGCGAAACTGAGAAGACCGAGGCATTTTCAACACTGAATGGATGCACCATGGGTGTGGGGAATGGACTTGCTGCTGTCATCTAGAAAATCAGTGGGGGCTCTGTGGATGGTGTTCTCAGGATTTTGATGTCAGCTACTGGGTTCATTCAGGGAGCCCCGAGGGTCTGGGGACCCCATTCTGAATATTGCATTTACAGTGTGTCTGGGTCCATGGTAAACAAATGCAGCTGAGACTACAAAGAAGGGAAGCTGTGTGAACAGGGAGGAGCAGGGCACTGTACTATCCTCTCTGGGATGTCCAGGAACATTTGCCAAGCTACACCCATTCAGGTGTAAAGTGTAAAACCAGCTTGTCTCAAAATTGAGGTGGTCACTGAGCTGTATCCTCTCATTGAGTATAACCTGTCATCTCACACCAGGGATAGGACTATGTTGACACTCACGATGAATTAAACTGGATTGATTCTAGAACTCTGCAGGCAGCAGTGGGTTATATATTCACCATCTCTGAAGTGCAGTCCTCAATGTATTCACAAGCGGTCAGGAACCACCTGACTGTTGAGAGGAATGCATTAGCTCCATCTCCACAGTGGAAGGTACAGAACTAACTTGCAGAAATATTAGGGAACAGAGTGATTGGTAAAAATGGGAAACGGCAGGAAATCAGAATGAATGAAGAGTATGTTGTTGAAAATCTCATTGAATTGAAGTTTCACAAGTTGCTGCATCTGATGAGCGACATTCCAGAGTGATTGAGATGAGAACAGAGCTAATGAAACAATTATTGATTATTCTTCAAAGCTAGTTGGATTCTGGAAATGATGCTGCAGACAGGAAAACAACTATTGTAAGCCTGTGACGGACACCTGGAAGTACTCAGGGATGCCCTCATAAGAACGGGGTACAATGACCAACTCATCGACCGCCAGTTCCGACGTGCCACAGCAAGGAACTGGAATAACCTGCTGAGGAGACAGACACATGTTGCAACTGACAGGGTACCCTTCGTTGTTCAATACTTCCCAGGAGCTAAAACATTACGCCATGTTCTTCGTGACCTGCAGCACATTATCAATGAGAACGAGCACCTCGCCAAGACCTTCCCCACACTTCCATTACTTGCCTTTAAACAACTACCAAACCTCAAACAGATCATTGTTCATAGCAAACTGCCCGGCTCTCAGGACAATTCCATACAGCCCTGTCACGGTGGACACTGCAAGACATGTGTCAGAGTGTTGACATACATACCACCATTACGCGTGGGGACACCTCCCACCCTGTGAATGGCAGGTACACATGTGACTCAGCCAACGTTGTCTATTTTATATGTTGCAGGCAAGGATGCCCTGAGGCATGGTACATTGGGGAAACAGAGCAAAGGCTCCGGCAATGGATGAATGGGCACCGCACAACAATCAACAGACAGGAGGGCTCCCTCCCAGTTGGGGAACACTTCAGTGGTCCAGGACATTCAGCCTCGGACCTTCGGGTGACCATCCTCCAAGGTGGACTTCGCGACAAGCAGCAGAGAAAAGTGGCCGAACAGAGGCTGATAGCTAAGTTCGGTACCCAAAGGGAGGGCCTCAACCGGGACCTTGGGTTCATGTCACATTACAGGTGACCACCATTGCACTACACACACACAGATACTCCTACACACACACTCTCACATGCACACGGACACAGGTACACACAGACACCCACACACACTCTTACAGACACGCACACTCCCACACGCAACCCCTTTCAGATTTAACACACTCTGCACTCACCACATACACACACACATACATACACTTTCTCACACTCACAACCCCCAACCCAGACAGACACACACACACAGACAGACAAAGACCCACGTGAACACATATTCTTTGTGGGGTGAAAGTGTACTTGCAGGGTTACATTGTATTTTGCTCAAAAACTGCATACATTCATGTAGAACTCTGAGCTCAAAAACTGCATGAATTTATGTAAAACGCCGTTATCTCTCTTTTTAGATTAGAATCAATCTAAACGTTATGGCATAGACAGAGAACACAGGGGGCCAACACTTTCAACATATTGTCTAGCTATCACCCTTGTTAACAGCTAACCCGGGAATGCAACTTTTAAAAAAAGGCTTTGTAATTTACACATGAAAGAAGTGAAATTATCACTGTATTCTAACAGATGAAAGGCTTAACAGGCAATCGGTTTCTCAATGCATAATTTCAGTTACATCACACTGTAAATTTTTGCTATAAATTCTGTGTGACGATCGAGCTCTCCACTATCACCTGATGAAGGAGCGTGGCTCCGAAAGCTAGTGTGCTTCCAATTAAACCTGTTGGACTATAACCTGGTGTTGTGTGATTTTTAACATTGTAAACCTAAATATTTAAAGCAGGATGGAGAGGGAAAACAGAAAACTAAATAGCTTGATGTAAGCTGTGAGAAAAAATATTGGTACGTTTTATAAGGAACGTGACTACTAGATACTTGGAGAATAATGATATGATTTGGTACATTCGGCCTAGACTCAGGAAAGGGAAATGATCTTTGATAAACCTGTTTGCGGAGATTACCTGTTGTGACATCGACAGTTGAGAACTAATGGGAGTGGAGTATTTGTATTTTTGGAAGACCCTTGACATGTTCGAATACAGGTGAATAGGGAATGTTAGAGTCCATGGGTAGGTCGGAGTGTAATATATACCACATGGATTAAAAATTAGATAATGGAGATAGGAGAAGAGTAGTGTTTTTCTCTGGACTGAAGGATTAATGGGTGGCAGCAGGATCAGTGCTTGGGCAATAGCTGTTCACAAGGTATAAAATGATTCAGATGTGAACAACAAATAGCATTATGTACATTTATGTTTATTAAATGGTAGAGAGGTTGGTAAGTGCTTTTGTTGAAAAGGACCCGGATGTCCTTTGTCATACGTCACTGACAGAATTCATACGGCGGGGGGGGGGGGGGGGGGTGGGGGGGGGGCGGGGGGAAGTAAATGATATGTGGCTCTTCATGCAAAATGATTGAAGTACAAATGTTAGAATATCTTTCCCACTGATCGTATTTTTTTGAGAGAGTATTTGGTGCATTGTGTAAAGATTTGGTCTGCTTTATAAACAATGATCCCTTTGTCACTGAAAGAGATCAAAGTAGTTAGACCAAACTAAAGACATGGCATGATGACATCATTAGGCGAGAGTGCAGTAACTATGTGTTTAATCTGTAGCGCTGTTAGAGAATAAGAAGTTGAAGCTTGATGGGTAAGGACAGAAATTCATTATGTCCCAAACAGCTGAACAGGGTGAAAATTTCGTACTTTTCATTCGATGTTTGATTCACTACAGGTTACATGCATCTGCAGAGCCCCCACGTCGATTGACAGAGAGGTACATGCTCTGAATGAACTCTGAATACTTTAATGCATTCAATGTCACTTTGTGCACAATCATGTCAGTAGCCAAAATACCTTCATTCTGAAACAGTTAGTTATTCCCCAACGGCTTCTGAGCTCCACGGAGACCATGGGTCTGCCCTCTTGGAGATGGAAGATAACTTGGAGAATGGCGAAAAATGTTGGCTTCATTCCGACTGCCAGACAACCATGTTAAAGTAACACAGATGTACCATGAGTAATTAAGCCATGTGGATCAATTTGGAGCAGTGTGCCTGTGCAGCCCCTGCTCCACTTGTTTGTGATGTTGGAGTATCTCTGACATTTTCCTGTTCCTGTGTTAGTGGCTTGACAAGCTGATTAAACTCTTTCTGTTCCTTTGTAAGTGACTCCGGGTGTGAAATGGTTCTTTCTGTTCCAATGTACGTTACATGTGGGAGAGAGCAGACTCTCTGTCTTCCTGTGCAACCGGCAGTAGGGACTGAATGGTCGATCCTTCTTCTTGCCCAGTAGTTTTGATGGGTTGAATGGCTTCCCCACATTCTTGTGAAACCAGATTGAGGTGCTGAATGGACTCCTCCTTTTACTGTGGAAATGTGCTGTGCTGTTACATAAATGTTATCCAGACTTTAGCAGCACGATCTTGAATGTTGTCCAAGTCTTGCTGTACATGGTCACAGAGTGCTTCAAGAGCTGAAGAGGGACAACTTGTCCGGAAAACTCTTCTGCTGGCACAGTGGCTCAGTACCTTACACTGCTGATTCACAGCGCCAGGGTCCCACGTTCGATTCCATCCTTGGGCAACTGTCTGTGTGAAGTTTGCACATTTCCCACTTTTTTGCATGAGTTTCCTCCGGGTGCTCCGGTTTCCTCCCACTGTCCGAAGATGTTCAGGCCGGGGGAATTTGCCATGCTAAATTGTCCATTAGGTTAGTTGCATTAGTCAGAGGGAAATGTGTCCGGGTGGGTTACTCTTCGGAGGGTCGGAATGGACTGGTTGGGCCGAAGTGCCTGTTTCCACACTGTAGGGAATCTAATCTGCTCAGTTTGGATTCAATGGCTGGATAGCCTCCTTCCACACTGTAGGGATTCAATGATGACAAACTGGAGATGCCTGGGCTGAGGAAGCTACGCTGAGGATCTCCTGCAGATGTGTCCCACGACTGAGATGATTGATGCCCAACAATGATAACTATCTTCCCTTGTGTCATGAATAACTCCAAAAAGTGTAGAGGTCTTAGTTAATTCTCATTAAGTGCGATTTACCAGGAGGAGATTTATCAGGATGCTGCCTGGACTGGAGGGCAGATCTTATGAAGAAACCATGAGGGTGCGAGGGTTTTTCTCACTGGAGGTGTACAAGATGATGAGAGGCAGAGAAAGTGAATAGCCAGAAGCATTTTCCCAGGGCAGAAATGTCTAGGACAAAGTGGCATAATTTTAAGGCAATTGAAGGAAGGTTTAGGGGAGATATCAGCGATGGAGTTTTTACACAGAGAGTGGTGGGTGTGTCGAATGCACTGCCAGCAGTGGTAGTAGAGTCAATTACGTGAGGGAAACTTAAGAGACTCTTGGATAGGCACATGGAACAAAGTGAACGGAAGCATGTAGGTTAGTCTGATCTTAGAGTAGGACAAACGGCACAACGTCAAGGGCTGAAGGTCCTAACTGCATGCATTCATGTAGAACTCTGAGCTCAAAATCTGCATGAATTCATGTAAAACTCAGTTACCTCTCTTTTTTGCTTAGAATCAATCTAAACATCATGGCAGTCAGAGAACACAGGGGGCTAACACTTTCAACATTTTGTCTAGCTATCACCATTGTTCACAGCTCACCTGAGAATGCAACTTTAAAGAAAGGTTTTGTGATTTACATATGAAGGAAGTGAAACTATCATGGCATTCTAACAGATGAAAGGCTTCGCAATCAATTTTCCAACAGATAATTTCAGTTATATCTCACTGCAAATTTCTGATGTAAATTCTTTGTTAGGATTGAGCCCTCCATTATCACCTGATGAAGGAAAGCTAGTGTGCTTCCAATTAAACCTGTTGGACTATAACCTGGTGCTTTGTGATTTTTAACTTTGTAAACCCCAGTCCAACACCGGCATCTCCAAATCAGTCCTGTTCTTTGTTCTGTGTTCTATGGAAGTGTTCAAGAAGACTTGGACATTAAGGAAGATTTGAGACTTAGAGCAGGTCAGCTTTGATCTTAGTGAAGGGCAAGGCAGGCTTAGGATATGAATGACCTGCCCCTGTTTCTGATGTTCCTCGATTCTGTTATTGGAAAGTTAGTTGGTGTTATTTTCCTGGAAGGTCTTTTATGGAATATTGCAATCATGGAGACCAACGGATTTTGTGAGGCATTGCTGTGTGAGCCTTGGGGACTGTATTCACAGTGAATCTGGGTCTACAACATGATCAACAAATGAAGCACAAGTTACAGGGTGGGGAAGCTCTGTAAAGAGAGATGAGCGACCTCTTTTATATCTAGCCTGTGTCTTCCAATTACATTTTCCAAAGCTCCCAATCCGTGTGGGACAGTCTTGAGGGACGAAATGGTCTCCTGTATTTCTGTGCACCATGCTATAACAGTCAGTCGACTCCAATAGCTCCGGTCTAGCCGGTTTGAGGGGTTGAATGGAACGCAGAAACATGGGTCTGAGGAACAAGTGTGGGTCATTAGAGAATTTGAGCCTTCTCCACCAGGCATTACGATTGTGGCTGATCAGGTTGTGGTCTCAGTCTCATTTTCCTGCCTGTGTCCCATTATCCGTGACTCACATCTCTGTCAAATCTTTAACTAACTCAGCTGTGAATACTTGTAATCAGAGAGGCACCACAAACTTCTGGGGAAGAGAATTCCCATTCGAATGGCCCTTTTTGAATTTTCCCCCATCCCGTTGTGAGAATAAGAGAGTCATACAACGTGGAAACAGATCCTTTTGTCCAAATTGTCCACGCCAATCTGGCATCTCAATCAGATCTCGTCCCACTTGTCAGCATTTGGCCCACATCCCTCTTAACCATTCCTATTTATGTACCATTCCAGATACATTTTAAACTGTAATTTTACCTGCTTTCACCACTTCCTCTGACAGTACACCCAGTAGCCTCGTATGAAAATATTTCACCTCAGGTTCCTTCTAAGTCTTTGCCATGTCACCTTCACACTATGCGGTCTAGTTCTGGACACCCCTACACTGGGAAAAAGATCTTGCCCATTCAGACTATCTATGCCCCTCAGGACTTTTTTAAACCTCTGTCATATCACCATTCAGCGTCTGACAGTCCAGGGGAAAAAGTCTCAACCTGTTCAACATCTCCCTGTAGCTCAAACCCTCAGGTTCCAGAAAATCCTTGTATATCGTTTCTGCACCCTTTCAAGCTTAACAACATCCACTCTTTAGCAGAGTCAACTGACATGTACGCAGTATTCTTAAAGTGGCCTCACCTACGTCCTATAAAAGCGCAACACGCTACCCCTACTCCTATACTCAATGTTCTGACAGACTAAGACAAGCATGCCAACTACATTCCTCACCACTCTACCGACATAAACTCCACTTACAAGGAACTATGAATCTTCACCCGTAGGTCTCTTTGTTCAGCAACAATCCCCAGGACACTACACTGCTTGAGCTTACCAAAATGCAAAACCTCACAAATATCTAAATTAAACTCCATCTGCCAGTCCTTGGCTCATTGATGGTCAAGGATCCCGTTTATATTCTGAGATAATCTTCTTCACTGTCCACTGCACCACGTTGGTGATGTTATCTGTAAGCTGACTAACCATGCCTCCGATAATCACATCAAAGTTGTTTACATCCGTGATGAAAAGCAGTGAGCTTAGCACTGATCCTTTCAGCACGCCGCTGGCCTCAGGTCTTCAGTCTGGAAAACAATCCATTACCTTCAATCCAATTTTATATCCAATTGGTTAGTTTTTCCTAGATTACATATAACCTAATCTTAATAATCTGTTTACGCTGAAGTACCTCATTAAATGCCTTGCTGAAGTCTGTGTAAACAATATATACCACAGTATCTTCTTCAATCTTCTTTGTCACCTCTTCATAATACTCAATCACATTAATTAGACATGATTTGCATCACACAAATCCATATTGACTATCTATAATCCGTCCTTGTATTTCTAAATAGATGTAAATCCTATCCCTCAGAATCCTCTCCAATGAACTCCTCGGCACTAACGTTGGCTGATTGAGTCGATAATTCCCTGTGTTGTTTTGGCTTACTTCTCCCTTTTCTAGCCCCACTCCTCCACTGGCCACAAAAATTTTATAACTAAGTTGGTGATATGGCCAATGATATAGTTCTCAGAGTGTGCAGGGTCAGTGTTAGGAACAAGTCAGGCAGATTTCTTTAATCTGATAAAACAACACGTTTATGACCAAAACAAATGTACTCAAACAATGATGGAAAGAGGAATTACGAGAGGATATTGCAAATATGCACATTGATATTTTGCTGAGAAACACACACGGACACACACATACACATGCACGCACACACACACACGTATTGTCGATAATAAACTGAAAAGCGAAACATCTGCAATGTTAACTTGAAAGAACATTGTCCAAATATGATTCGAACTGATGACCAAAGGAAAAATGAGTGTTTGACCCAAAAGCTGTTCTATTTGTAGAGTCATCAGGTCCAACAGCATGGAGAGAAGCAGAGAGGCCCTTTGGTCCAAACTCGTCCATGCTGACCCAAATATCAAACCACACTAATCTCATTTCCCAGCACTTGGCCCTTAGCATTCTCTTCCTTTCCGGACCATGATACTGCCCAAATGCCGTTTAAATATCGTTAACATAAATGCTTCAATCACTTACGTTGTGTACCACTCTCTGCATAAAACAGTTTCCATCAGTTTCCCTTTTATTCATTCTTCTCTCACCTTAAATTGATGCCCTCTCCTCCTCGATTCCCCAACTCTAGGCAAAAAAACGCTGGATCTATCCTATCCATGTAAACTTCTATGAGATCCCTCTCAGTCTCCTATTCTCGAAAGAAAAAAAGTCCTCGCTTGTCTAACCTCTCCCTACAATTTGTACTATTGAGATCTGGCAATATTTTTGTAAACTCCGTCTGCACACATTCCAAATTAAAAACATCGTTCAGATCGCAATGTGACTAAAACTGAACACAGCACTACAAGTGCAGCCTCACCAACATCGTGTATAACTGCAACATAACTTCCCAACTGCTCGCCTCGATGTCCTGACCGATGCTTGCTAGTGTGGCAAAAGCCTTCTTCAATTCCATGTCTAACTATGACCCCACTTTCAGGGAACGGTGGACCTAAACTCCATGGTCCCTCTGCTCAACTACACTCTTTAAAGTCCTACCAATCACTATGAAACTCCTACCTTGATCCAACGTTGCCAAAATATTCCTCGCCCCACTTCTCCAGTCTGATCAAGGTCCTGCTGCAATTTCTGATATACGTCCTCACTGTCCACGATATCACCTATTTTAGTGTCATCTTCACGTTTCCGAATCAAGCCTTGTAATTCGCAAGAATATCATTGATACAGGCAACAGACAGCAATGGGCCCAGTAGCCACCCCTGAGGCACTTCATGTGTCACAGGCCTCCAGTCCGAGCATCCTTCCACTATTACCCTCAGCTTACTACCATGAAGCCAAATGTGTGTACAATTTGCAGCTCCCTCTGGGGTCCATGCGATTCTAACCTTACAGAACAGCCTATCAATGGTAACCTTGTCAAAGGCCTTAGTGAAAACCATACAGACTACGTATACCGCCCCACCCTCATCAACATTTATGGTCACTTCATCAATGAACTCAAACAAATTTGAGATGCATGATCTCCCATTCACAAAACCATTCAATCCTTCCAGTCTAAAACATCTATTAATAATAATTATTACAATTAATAATAACATACGAATTAGTAAATAATAATAAGATTACATTTTCAGTGGAGAATAAATTATCCATGGTATGTGATATTGGAACGTGCATCATGGATGAAGGGCAGAATAGATTTTGTACCTGTGTCAATGAACTGTGTTGAAAAAGGTAAGGGTGGCATGGTGATTCCGTGGTTAGTACTGCTGCCTCATAGTTTTTTAGACCCGGGTTTGGTTCAAGCTTCGGGTGACTCTCTGTGTGGAGTTTGCACATTCTCACTGTATTTGTGTGTGTTTCCCCTGGGTGTTCCATTTTCCTTCTACAATCCAAAGATGCATATGTCAGGTGAATTGACTATGCTAAGTTACCCATAGTGTTATGTGCATTAGTCAGGGGTAAATATAGGGTAGGGGAATGGGACTGGGTGGGTTACTGTTTGGAGGGTCGGTGTGATCTTGTTGGGCCAAATGGCCTGTTCCCATACTGTAGTGAATCTGTCAAAAAACAATTTCTAAACAAACCTTATCTTTCCAAATGCATATATATCTCATCCCTCAGAATCTTCTCAAGTAACATACCTACCACAGTTGTTAGGTTTCCTGGACTATAGATCCCTGATTTTGCTTTGCTTCACTTCTTGAATAATGGCACAACATTTGCTAATCTCCAATATTCTGGAACCTAAACTGTAGCTAACGATGATGCACAAGTATTAACCAGGGTCCCCGTAGTTTCTTCTGTAGCTTCTGGCAGTGTTCTTGGATGCAAATCTAATCTAATCTAATCTAATCTAATCTGTTTAGGACCAGGAGATTCATCCACCTTCATACATTCTAATGCATCCAACACGTCTTCTCCTGTGATATTGACTCACCCCAAGATAACACAACTACCTTTGTTAACCTCCCAAGTCTTCATGTTTTTCTCCATGGTAAAGGCAGAGGAGAAATATTCATTGAGAATCTCGCAAATCTCCTACGGTTCTAGACATGCATGTCCACTTTGGAACTTGAGGGGTCATACTCTAATTTAGTTATTCTTTTTACTTTAATATACTTAAAGAACCTCTTTGCATTCACCTTAATCTTCTCAGCCAAAGCTAGCTTGTGCCCCTTTTTCGCCCTCTTGATTTCCTTCTTTAGTAAACTACTGTATCCACTGTACACCTCCAGGTAATCCTTCGATCCTAGCTGCCCGGACCTGAGCCACACCTCCTTTTTGCTGGTCATAGCCTCAATATCTCCGGACATCGAGGGTTCCCTCTTCCTACCAACCTTGCCTTTTACCCTCACAGGAACATATGGACCTTGAACTCTATACATTTCACTTTTAAAGGTCTCCCACTTGCAGGAGGTCCCTTCGCCTGCAAACAAACTCCTCCAACCAATCCCTACAAGCTCCTGTCTAATTCCATCAAAATTCGCCTTGCCCCAAGTTTGAACTTGAACATGTGGAGCAGTTTTGTCCTTCTCCATAATTATTTTAAAAATAATAGAACTATGGTCACTGGTCCCAGAGTGCTCTCCCACTGTCACCTCAGTCACATGCCCTGCCCTAGATCTTAGATTAGGTCATGTTTTGTCCCTTCCCGAGTTGTATCCTCTACTTACTGCTTGAGGAAACTATTCTGAACACACTTAATAAATACACCCCATCTCAGTCCTTAATTCTAGGTCATTCCCAGTCTATGTTAGGAAAATTTAAATCTCCTACTAATGCAATCCTATTGGCCCTGCAAGTCTCTCCAGTCAGTCTACATACTTTTGTTCCCCTAAATCCTCGTTTACTATTTGGGGGCTTATAGTACAATCCAAATACGATCACCATTCCCTTCTTATTTATTAGCTCCCCAGGCAAATCCTCACAGGATGATCCATCAGTTATTTTATCTCTGTTTACTGCTGTGATACTCGCCTTAATCAAAAATGAAACTCCGCGTCCCCTCCTTCAACAATCTCTGACCCGCACAATACACCTGTACCCTGGTACATTAAGCTACCAGTGCTGTCCCTCCCTTAGCCATGTTTCAGTAATGACTATAATATCCAAGTCCCACGCACCGGTCCATGCCCTGAGTTCATCGGCCCTGCCTGTCAGCCGTCTTGCATTGAAACAGTTGCAATTTAATCCAACAGGCATTCCTTGCTCCCTGTCGTTGTCTAGCCTGACCTGTCTCTTCATTTTGCTGTTTCTGATTACGGTATCTCCTTCCAGCCTCGCACTTTCCTCCCTGCCGTTGAGGATCCTCCCCTCCCCAACCCCAGCCAATCTAGTTGAAACCCTCCCTTGCAGCAGTTGCAAACCTGCCTGCCAGAATATTGGTCCCTTTCCAGTTCAGGTACAACCCGTCCTTCCTGAACATGTCACCTTGCCCCACAAAAGATCCCAGTAATCCAAAAATCTCTGCCCCCTGCACCAATTCTTTAGCCACCCGTTCATCTGCCATATCCTCCTGTTCTTACCCTCACGAGCACGGAGAACTGGAAATAAACTGGATCTTACCACTGTCATGGTCCTGTCTTTTCTCCTTTTCCCTAGCTCTCTACAATCACTCTGCAGGATGTCATCACTATTTCTACCTGTGTCACTCGGTCCTTTGTACCAATGTGCACAATGACTTTTGGCTGCTTCCCACCACCACCACCTGCCAACCTCCCGCAACCCACCCCCGGTGAGAACGTTCTGCAGCCGCTCTGAGACATCCTGGACCCTGGCATGTGGGAGGCTACACACCATTCCGGATTCCCATTTTCAGCCACAGAATCTCCTGTCTGTTCCCCTCACTATCGAGTTGGAGAATTACTTCTGTAGTTATTCTGCTTGCACAGCCGTCTGACAATGGGATTTCTTCATGAGACAGTTGAATTTGGCTGAATTGTTTTGCTTCAGGCAATGGGCAGATTCCAATGAATCCTCATCAGGAATCTTCCATTCGTGGGAAAGGCGACTGGGCTTTTTTTAACTCCCACACATTGCTGTGATGAGCGATAGGGAAACACAAAAGGGAGCAATAGAATGTTTCTCCACAGATAGGCTACATTTTCCATCTGTAAGTTAAATCAGTAACGTTTTCAGTCGTCCCACACTGGACTCTGTGAGCTCTTCTTGAACATTGTCCGAACTATCTGACTCCATCACATTCTCGACTCCAGGTCAGTGCGTTATTGCAGAATCAATTCATTAACAATAAATGGTCATAATTGTTTTGAAGATTTGTTAATATGTGCTTCCATAATGTAAAAATAAGAGTTTCATGTCTTCACAATATCTGTATTAAAATGAATATTATTAAACATATACAGTAATTGCTGGAAAAGCTCAGCTTGTCTGTCAGCATGTAAGAAGATAATTTACAGTTCAATGTTTCTGTCCAATGACCTTTCCTTTGAAACTGACTTATTCTGAAAGTATTTCCCCAGTTTTATTCTCCCACACAAGAAGAAATCTTCATCCGATATTCACCAACTACACTCTTCTCAATATCTTATATGGTCAATAAAACATCCCTCATTTTCATAACGTAATGCCTTAATCCCAAGAATGAGTAAAGAGAAACATCTTTGAGACGTTTCGAAAGCAATTTTGTTTTTTTCAGTTTAGGCAGTTATAAGTACACATAATACAACAGATGTAATCTCAGCAATGCCCTGTACTTATGCAGAAAACATCGCTAAGATCATACCCACCACCCCTTGTATGAAACAGAATCACGACATATACCTTCCAAATCACTTGCTACATCTTCAGGTTAATTTGATGTGATTCATGTACTAAGACACAAAAATCCCTCTGTAACACTGAGTTCTGCATTCTCCTTGCAATTAAATAAATTTCTGCTGTTTCGTCTTTTCCCCAAAACAGAAAATTTCCATCACATATATATTGTAATTTTTCTTTCTGTTGAAGCTTTGCTCACAGCCATCCTCTGTCTATATGCCATTGCTTGTTGCTGTGCCCTCCCCAGTTTGTTTTCCATTGCAGACGTTCTGCACTCCCACTGTCTGTATCCCATAGCACATTTTCTGCCCTCCTCCGTCTGTATCCCATTGCAGACGCTCTGCCCTTCCCCTGTGTGTATCCCATTGTAGATGCCCTGCCCTCGCTCTGCCCTCCGCTGCCTGTATCCCATTGCAGACTCTCTGCCCTCCCCCTGTCTGTATCCCATTGCAGACGATCTGCCCTCCCCGTCTGTGTCCCATTGCAGACTCTGTGCCCTCCCCGTCTATATCCCACTGCAGACGCTCTGCCCTCTCCCTGTTTGTATCCCATTGCAGATGCTTTGCCTTCCCCTAGCTGTATCCCATTGCAGGCACTCTGCCCTTCCCTATCTGTATCCCACTGCAGACGCTATGCCTCCCCTGTCTGTATTCCACTGCCGAGGCTATGCCTCCCCTCTCTGTATTCAATTGCAGACGCACTGCCCTCAGGCGTTTATGTCCGATTGTAGATGCTCTCCCCTCCCCTGTCTGTATCCCATTGCAGATACTCTGCCCTCCCCGTCTGTATCTCACTGCAGACGCTCTGCCCTCACCCATCAGTATCCCATTGCAGGCGCTATTCTCTCCCCCTGCCTGTATCCCATTGCAGGCATGCATAGCTTCCCGAGCCTGTCTCCTTTTCAGAGGCTCTCTGCCTTTCCCCTGTCTGTATCCCATTGTAGATGCACTGCCTTCGCTCTGCCCTCCGCTGTCTGTATACCATTACAGACACTTTGCCCTCCCCAATCTGTATCACACTGCAGGCAATCTTCCCTCCACTGTCTGTATCCCATTGCAGACGTTCTGCTCTCCTTCGCTGTATCCCATTGCAGATGATCTGTCCTCTCCCTTTCTGTGTCCCCTTGCAGACCTTCTGCCCGCCCCCTCTCTGTCTCCTATTGCAGATGCTCTGCCCTCCCCCGACTGTATCACATTGCAGGCGGTCCGTCCTCCCCCTGTCTGTATCCCATTGCAGACGCTATGACCTCCTCCTGTCTGTATCATATTGTAGATGCTCTCTCTTCCCCTGTCTGTCTCCCATTCCAGACGCTGTGCCGTCCCCCTGTCTGTATCCCATTGTAGATGCACTGCCGTTGCTGTGCCCTCCGCAGTCTGTATCTCATTGCAGACGCTCTGCACTCCCCCTGTATGTATCCCATTGCAGACGCTCAGCCCTCCTCCTGTCCCTATCCCATTGCAGACCCTATGCCCTCCCCCGTCTGTATCTCATTGCAGGCGTTCTACCCTCCCCCTGTCCCTATCCCATTGCAGACGCTATGTCCTCCCCCTATCTGTATCCCATTGCAGATGCCCTGCCATCCCCGTCTGTACCATTGCAGAAGTTCTGCTCTCCCCCGTCTGTATCCCACTGCAGACAGTATTCCCTCCACTGTTTGTATCCCATTGCAGATGCTCTGCCCTCCCCCGTCTGTATCCCACTGCAGACAGTATTCCCTCCACTGTCTGTATCCCATTGCAGATGCTCTGCCCTCCCCCCTGTATGCATTCCATTGCAGACGCACTGCCCTCCCCCTATCTGTATCCCATTGCAGACGCTCTGTCTCCATTTGACATCTTATTGAATGACTATCCTGGTGCATGAGCAAACTGAGCTTCATCTCCTTCATCCGGTTCATTCGAATAGATTGTAAGTTGTTGATGACCTCACACAGATCCCTGAAGAATTCCACTCGTTTCAGCTTTCCAAACACAAAATGAGTAATGATCTCTATTCTGCATTTCCTGGCAGCTACCCAGGGTGTCCCTGCTTCTACATAACAGCCTGGGATGGTTATATGGCGTCCCCCTGTACTGTGTAATTTACTGAGTACTTCATTCTGTTTGGTGCGGCCTGTTTGGTGCAGCCCATTTTGCCGCAGACCCATTTAGGCGCAGAACTATTTCAGCGCAGCTCATATTTATTCCTTTTCAGGCTTCGATAAAAGCATTAATCAAAGCAATAAAAATAAAAATAATGTTGATTCCCTTCAGTAAAAATGTTAAAAAGACACTTGAGTAAGTATAACATTGACTCAGAGTTTCCTTTCAGAGCTAAAATGATAATTGGCCTTGCATTTATTCACATTGAAAACATTCCTGAAGCTATTGAACATTTGACTGATGCGCTTCCAGATGAACTGCAGCCGCTGCTGGACTGGTTTGATGGTAACTATGGAGGTAGAAGATTACGCAGAGGAAATGGACGGCGTCCACCGCTTTTTCCAGTTGGAATGTGGAATTTATATGAAAGAACTTTAAACAATGAGGACAAAACAAACAATAATGCAGAAGCTGCCCACAGGAGATGACAATGCGAACTTGATGTGGAACATACAGTTATTTGGAAATATATTGACAGTTTATGAAAAGTTCAGAGAGGAAGGGACATTTACTATGAGCATCTGATAGCAGGGCACGATATTCCGTTGAAATTAAAGAAGCAGATGCTAGAATACAAACACTCGTAAGAAGATTTAGTGAGAGAAATGATGTCGAGTATTTACGAGGATAGCCCATAATTTTGAATGAATGTCATGCTTTAGATTTTTCGTAATGAACTTATATCGTTTATTTTTTTCTTTTTAACATTTTTACTGAAGAGAATAAACATTATTTTTATTTTTAGTCTTTCATTAATGCTTTTAACTAAGCCTGAAAAGTGAGAGAGATGAGATTGGAAATGCCAGCGAGTTTAAATTGAGAATTGCTCTTTCCTGAACATTGCTGCTTACTTGGTTGGTGGGACGTCGATGTTTCAGAATCTCCACACAAGGTGACCTGGTCCTTTCTAGCTCTTTGCAGGATCCTCTCCACATGTCGAGGTAGAGGGTGAGGGAACGGATATCGGGCACTCTAACACCCGGCTTGACGTTTAATGTCCTATTCCAGGATGTTTCTCCTGGAATGGGAGAAGAGGAGGGATGGAGTGAGGGTGCGAGTGGGTGTACCTGTTGTTAATGCTGGTATGGAGAAGGGGGAAGGGTGAGGTGTCCGGAGGGAGTCGGACCACAGTGTTGTATCCATGCAGTGGTATTAGTGTGCGGGGCTATTGCGTCAGTGACAGAAAAAGTGAGGGAAGGAAGTTGCTGAAGTCAACATTGAGTGTGGTCGTGCTTGAGCCTTATTTGGAGATAGAGTGTGAGCCTTGTTCGGGGGTAGGTGTTATAACAGATATACAGTGAGTGCGAGCGAGCAGAAGAATATGGTAACACTTATCCTGGCAAAGTGGGGGGAAAGAATATTGAGCTGAAAATGTGTTGCTGGAAAAGCGCAGCAGGTCAGGCAGCATCCAGGGAACAGGAGAATCGACGTTTCGGTCATAAGCCCTTCTCTATTGATGCTTGTCCTGTATTGCTGACCAATTCTTCAGATTATCTCAGCGTTGAGGTGAGTCTCCCTGAACGTCTTGTCCAAGTCTATCGGTAATAACGCCACAGACCCTTTCCATCACTTCTCACAGAATCAGTTTGGGTGGATCTTACAAATAGCAAGGTGAGGCAAACATTAGTGTGTTACATATCAAAACCAAATCTGTCACGTAAATACTTCACAACATATGCTCTGGAAATTAGGCATGCAAGTATGTGCAAGAGGGAGCAATGACACAGTGATATTATCGCTCGGCTCTGAACACAGAGACCCAGGTAATATTCTGGGGACATGAATTCAAATCCTGCCATGGTGGAATTTGAATTCAATATGTATCTGAAATCAAGGGTTTATGATGACCAGGAATCCATTGCCGATTGTTGGAAAAACTCATCTGGTTCACTGATGTCCTTGAAGGAAGGATACTGCTGTCCTTACCTAGTGTGGCTTGCATGTGACTCCAGACTCAAGACAACGCTGCTGACTATTAACTGCCCTCTGGCATGGACAATTAGTACTGGTGATCCAGCGACGCCATCATCCTGTGAACGAGTAACAAATAAACGTGGGTGCTGCAGTAATAATGGATGGTCTCAAGTTGCACCGAAACTGCAGTGACTACTAATACTGTGAAGAAAAACGTCCGTAAGTGTGTATTAGGTAGGTTGAACAGTATGTTGTGAACCAAGCTAGAGAGCAGGTTATTTCAGATTTGGTGTTGTCTTGTCAGGAGGACTAATTAATAACCTTGCTCTGAAGCAGCTTTGGAGGAATAGTGATATCAATACATTGCATTTTTATACGGCGTCTGAATACAATATCGAATGTTCGAACATTCTGGTCAAACATTATGGAAGCCCGGAGGCTAGAGGGTCAAGTATGCTCCACTGAATTGGGGAAGTATAATATAACATTCAATGGGAGAAGCAATGATTGTGAGAGTCTTAGAGTCCGACAGCACGGAGAAAGGCCCTTCAGCTCAAACTGGTCCATTCCAAACAAAATGTCGATTCACATTAACCCCATTTACCTGCCCTTGTCCATATCCTTGTAATTCATTCCTATCTGTGTATTTGTCCAAATGCATTTTAAATCTTATCAATGTACCTCCCTCAACCACTTCTGCTGGCAGCTCATTCCATGTGTATGCCACGTGGTGTGTAAAAGAAATTACCCCTCAGGTTCCTTTTACTCTTTCCCCTCGGATCTTAAATTGATGCCCTCTAGACCATGGGTTGCTCAATCCTGTGGAAAAAAAGACTTAGTGTTTTCACTCTATCCATGCTTCCCATGATCCTATACACTTCTATCAGATCCCCCTCAGTCTCATACACTCTAAAGTAAAAACTCCTAGCTTGCCCAACCTCTCAGAATATCTCAGACCATTGAGTCCGGGCATCATCCTTGTAAATTTCTTCTGCACTATTTCCAGTTTAATAACATTCTTCCTATAGCAAAGTGAACAACATTGAACATAATACTACCAGTATTGCCTCACCAGCATCCTGTATAACTGCAACATAACTCCCTAATTTCGATACTCATTACTCTGACTGATGAAGGCCAGTGTGACAAATGCCTGTTTCACTGCCCTGTGTACCCGGGACTCCACTTACAGAGAACCATGCACCTGAATTCCAAGGTCACTCTGTTCCCCTGCACTCCTTAAGACCCTGTCATTCACCATGAAACTCCTACCTTGACTTGACTTTCTAAAATGCAAGAACTGACACTTATCTGTAAAAATATATACAATATACATGCATAAAACAAACAGTAATAGTCCCAGAACCGACCCCGGAGGCATTCCACTCATCACAGGCCTTCAGCCCGACAAGCATGCTTCCACTATTACTCTATGTTTCCCACCATCAAACAAATTTTGATCTGATTTGCCAGCTTCCCCTCAATTCCATATGATCTAAACTTCCAGAGCAGCCTCCCATGTGGAACCTTACCGAAGGCCTTACTGAAATCCATATACACTACGTAGACCACCATGCCCTTGTCAAAGTTACTGGTCATTTCACCAAAGCACTCTCACAAATTTTTGACCCATGATCCCCCATGCACAAAGACGTGCTGACTGCTCATAATCACACCCTGCCGAGCCAAATGCATGCATATCATCTCTCTTAGCGTCTTCTCAAGAAACTTACCTACTAGAGATGTTAGGTTTACTGGTCTATAATTCCCAGGTTTTTCTTTGTTGCTCTTCTTGAATAAGGGCACAGCATTCGTTACCCTCCAGTCCTCCGGGATCTCACCCGTTGGCTACTGATGATACAAAAGTACCAACCACGCCCCCCGCTATTACTTCTCTGTCCTCCTGCAGTGTTCCTGAATATATCTGGTCAGGACCAGGAGATTTATAGAAATACTGCATAGTCTGAAAGATATGTCGCCTTATTTCAGGTGAAAACACCAAAGAGTGAGTAAGTGACTCAATGATGATTAACATAACAAATTAAAGAATATATTAATCACAGGAAGTGATTTCAGAAGAATTCCAGACATTGTGGAATCCTAAGAATTCTCAGAAATTTACGATCCAGAAAAGAAGGGTCATGAAACTGATCAGGAAATCAAAAAGCGAACATGCATGTAAACAAACAGGAACACAAAGACTGCAAAAATCTATGATCTATATTTCAAAAGAAAAGAAAATATAGTCAAATGTGGAAATTTGCTATCGGGAGAGACGAGTTTATGGTGGATAATAGGGAAATGGTAAAGCAAATGACCAGTTACTTTACATCTGTCTTAATGGAGTAAGATCCAGAAAATCACCCAGAAATGCGGAGTGATCGTATAGGACTTGTGGAAGTAAAGACATAAAGTCAATTCATATCAGTAACAAGGCGATATTGAACATGCAGCTGGATTGAGCATTGCCAAGCTTTACAAACCAGATGTAATTCATATCAAAATCTTCAGAAATAAATCACAAATAGAAGCATTGATTGCATTGTTGTTGATTGCATTCTATTTTCCTGTACATTCTGCAGAGTCTGGAAGCTGGTGTAGATAAATGCACATTAGTAAACGTGATCCAAACACTATAGCTGAATGGTAGGGATCCAAGCATCTACAAAGAGAAGAAGAGATATTGTGGAGAACTGCTGACAAATTAACTTGACATTTGTCGGGAAACTGTTGGAATATATTATATAGGATGTGATATTGGGTATTTCGACATTAACAGCAAACTTTGAGAGACTCAGTATGCATTTCTGAAAGGGAAATCATATTTGACAAACTTTGGAATTGTTTGAAGTTGATTCTTACAGCAGACATAATGGGGATCCAGTAGAATTGGCATATTTTAGATTATCAGAAGGCTTTCTATAAGAACTCACACAGTGAGTTCGAAAATGCAATGATGTGAAGGGTATTTGGAGGAATATATGTAAGTGGAAACTTAAAGTTTGGTTTGCCTTCCTTTAACGGAGTCAGAATATCGATGTAAAGACCTGTTGAAGCAGTTTCACAGAGTGTTGGTGAGACTGTGCCTGGAATATTGAGAACAGTTTTGGTGACCAAATCTAAGTAAGAATATACTGACCACAGAGGAAGTGTAATGGTCATTATCCAGATAAATCCCTCAGATGGCGAGAGTGTGTGATGAGGAAACTTGGCCTGTGTTCTCTCGAGTTTCAACGAATCAGCGGTGGGTCACTGTGAACTTCATAAAACTCACAAAACATAAGGCAAGTTGGAAATTAACAGGAAATTTATCAGGCTGTCTAATCCACATTCAAGGCAAATAATGACAGGATAAGGGACAAACCATTTAAGACGGCAATAAGGAGGAAATTCTGCACGTGGAGGGAACTGACAGGGGCAAGGCAGGACAAAAGAAATAAAGAAAAAAGAATACAAGCATGGACTACTTTCTAAATGGCGAGGAAATTCATAAAGCCAAAGTACAGAAGGATCTGTGAGTGCTAGTCGAGGATTCTCTAAAGGAAAACATGCAGTTTGAGTCCGTGATTAAGAAAGCGAATGCAATGTTGTCAATTATCTCAAGAGGGTTGGAATATAAAAGCACCGTTGTACTACTGAGACTTTATAAAGCTCTGGTTAGTCCCCATTTGGTGTACTGTGTCCAGTTTTGGTCCCCACACCTCAGGAAGGACATACTGGTACTGGAGCTTATCCAGCCGAGATTCACACGGATGATCCCTGGAATGGTAGGTCTAACATATGAGGAACGGCTGAGGATCCTGGGATTGTATTCATTGGAGTTTAGAAGATTAAGGGGAGATCAAATAGAAACTTACAAGATAAATATGGCTTGGAAAGGGTGGACGCTAGGAAAGTGTTTTCGTTAGACGAGGAGACTAGGACCCGCGGACACAGCCTTAGAATTAGAGGGGGTAAATACAGAACAGAAATGCGGAGACATTTCTTCAGCCAGAGAGTGGTGGGCCTGTGGAAGTCATTGCTGCAGAGTGCAGTGGAGGCCGGGACTCTAAATGTCTTCAAGGCAGAGATTGATAAATTCTTGATGTCACAAGGAATTAAGGGCTACGGGGAGAATGCGGGTAAGTGGAATTGAAATGCCCATGAGCCATGATTGAATGGCAGAGTGGACTCGATGGGCCGAATGGCCTTACTTCCGCTCCTATGTCTTATGGTCTTATGGTCTTATGGACAAGATTGTAGAGAATCCCCAGATAACCTACAAGTGTGTCAAGCAGAACAGAATAACCAGTGAACACGTAGGACTCATTAGTGACTTGCCAAGTTGCATCTAAATCAACTTTAGTCGAAGGAGAAAGAGGGGAGTGGTAAAAAGCTGTTTGTGTGACTCGAGGCTAGTGTCCAATGCTGTACTATGGGCATCAGTGCTGGGTCCCTTAATATTTGTGATTCGGAGGTGCTAGTGTTGGGCTGCGGTGGACAAATCTAAAAATAGCATAACACCAGATCATAGTCTAACAGGGTTATTCGACCGCACTAGCTTTCGAAACGCTGCTTCTTCATCAAAGTGCACAACCACGTGGTGTAACTGATGTTGAGAGATTTTTATCCTTATTATTTGTGGTATTCATAAATGATGCAGCTGTGAATATGGATGAGGGGTGGGGTGTGTAATCAATAAGTTTGTATTTGATACAAAGATTGGCCGGGTGGTTGGCAGTGAGAAGGAAGGCCTTATGTTACAGGTAGATACTGATGGAATGGTCGGATGGGTGGATCAATGGCAGATGGAATGCAACCCTGATAAATATGAGATGATGCACTTTGGAAGAAGGAACCAGTCAGGGGAGTACTCAATGAATGGAAGCACACTAGAAAGCTCAGAGGGTGCTTCACCAGATATCGCTGAATGTGACTGCACAGATAAATACACAATCTGGGAAAGGCTAGGGGCATGTAAACATAGCCTATATTAATCGAGGCATAGATTATAAGAACTATGCGGAACTTTGGTGAGGGCAAGATGGAATACTGTGTGTATGTCTGGGAACAATATTACAGGAAGGATGTGATTGTAGTGGAGGGAGTGCAGAGATGTTCCCTGGAATGGAGCACATCAGCTATGGAGAGAGGCTGGATAACTTCAGGTTGTTAAGTTTAGAGGAGAGAAGGCTGCGAGGTCTGTGATTCAGAAGGAAATGATTACGAGGTACATGGACAGGGTGTAAAGACAGCAGCTGTTGCTGTTACTCCAAGGGCCACACTTTAAAAGTGAAGGATTTACGGTTGAGTGAAGATTTGAGAATTGTTTTTCAACCAGAGCGTGTTGGGGTCTGGAATGCACTTCTTGAGATTGGAGTTGTCATGCGAACCTCAAACCATTAGAAACAACACGGTTGTGCACTTCAAATGCTTTAAGATTCACGGCTACGGGTATTGTGTCGGAAAGTGGGTCTAATGTAGACTGTGCTGTATTTCTGGTAGTACAGTCTGTGCTTCTGTGATTGTATGGCTGTGGAAGGTCAATCATTGAGTAGCTTAAGGTAGGAATTGATGGGTTTCTGAAGATTATCTGAACAAGGTTGATAAGAGAGAACTTGTAATATTTTCTGGAAATATGTCAATGGCAAAATTAAGAGAAAAAAGTTGCATATTTCTTACAGTCTGATACCAGATAATTGAGGACCGGGAAATAGAAGAACTATGGAGCAAATACTTTAGTTATGCCTTCACAGAAGAAAACAAAACAAAAAAGAAAACTTCCTAGCAACACTCGGGAACTTTAGTCTTGTGAGAAAAATAGAATGAAAATAGCAACTAAACAGTTTAGAGAAAGTATTGGATTGAAATTAATGGGCATAGACAAAGTCAACAGAGATTTATGAAATGGGAGTCATATTTAAGAAAGTGGCTTTTATTAAAATTATGTAGGAGGTATCAATGCCATGCGAGTGGATTATCAGAAAGATTTTTGATAAAGCCCCTAGCCTACTGTGCAGATTCGAATCCTAAGAGACTCGGGCTAATGTATGGTCATAGAGTTAGCGTGGGAGAGCTGGCAGGAAACAGTGAGTATGAATAAAACAATGTTTTGTTTTTAAATGGAAGGCTTGGAGGATATTGTAAGGATCGTGTCTTGGGCTCCGGCTATTCCCAGTACACAATATATCTTTGGATGAGGGGCGCAAATGCAATATTCCCAAGTCTGCTGACAGCACTAAACGATGTCAGCCTGTGAATGCATGAGGAGGATGTAAAAAAGTTCCAAGGTGATTGAGACAAGTGGAGTGACTGGACAAATACGTGGCAGGTGGAGAGTAATGGGGGAGATGAGATGTTGTGTACTTTGATAGGAACAATGGACTGGCAGCCTCTCATTTGAAAAAGGAGTGGTTGAAAAATGTTGCACTATAAATGAACTTAAACTGCATTTTTGTTTATTTCTGCGTAGCCCTCCGAGTCCATGTGTGGCAGTGAGTTCTGAAGCCAGAAGTCGATACTGGGAATGGCATGGGCACGCTGACCATTGTATGTAGGCCCAGCACGTGGGGAACTGTACCTTTGAAAGGAATCTGGATGTCTCTGTACACCAATCACTTAAAGCAATATTGCAGGATCAGAAAGCAGGAAAGAAGATAAATGCTTTATTCAACTTCATTTCAGGGGGATTTGAGTACAGGAGTAAATGTATCTTACTGCAGCTGTACAGGGCCTTGGTGCGACACCCTCTCGAACATTGTGCGGGATTGTGTGCAGTTTTGGTCTCTTTTCCTAACAGACTGATCTCTGGGATAACAGACTTGTTGTGGGAGCAGATTTTGGGGCGACTGGACCTGTATTCAATGGGGTTTAGGAAAATGAGTGGAAATCTCAGTGAAATATATAACACTCTGACAGGGTGAGACATATTAGAAGCAGGGATGGTAATTCCCCTGGCTGGGACGTCTAAAACAAGGGGCCACAATATTAGGTACAGACAGGCCACTTTGCATTGAGATGAGAATAAATGCCTGCACTCGGAGACTGGCGAACCAGGGGTACTCTCTCCTAAATCAGGCAGTGGAAGTCAAGGAGCTGAATATAAATAAGGATTTCTGGAAACTAAAGGGACAGGGAGAGAGCAGGAGTATGGTATGAAGATAGAAAATCAGCTATCATTCCAGGTTGTTCTCCAATAACGCAATAACTGTGTTCCTGTGCAACACTGTGTTGTACAAAATCGTGCAACATTAATAATGGGGTCTATGGAAAAAAGACGGTAAGTGGCGAACCCCCAAAAATATCAGTAAAAACCAAAAATTAAATTTGATCTAACACACAATAGAACAGTCTAAATAAATCTTCAAATTACATGTTGGAATGGAACAGTGCTGTAAATGTAATGCTTTCACACTACAATCACTCACTGGTGCACCGTACCTTTCACCACAATCTTCACCAGAAAGCACGCGGGGGCTGACTGACCATGTGAAGCCAATGCCGAATTCCAGTTCTCTCCAAGAATCTCCCCACAGTTTGAAATAAAGTTCTTTCTAAATATAGCCTACAATTCCCAGTTTCCGGCTCAGATTCAAGGCCTGCAGAGCCAATTGCATTCCTGTTTTAGCTGAACACATTGATTGTACCTTTTGTAGATAGAGGGTTTCCGGGGCAGGATTTGCTGTTCAGCTGGTGCCCGACAGTGAACGCCAGTTCACTTTATAGAAAAAGGTTCATGAATTGCATTGCAGCCGAAACATATTTAATCAACACGCGTTATCAGTGAACTGCCTGTACATAGAATGGAGGCGCAAAACTGATGGGCTGAATGGACTACAGCAGTTCTCATTTTATGTTTCACAATGTTTAAACATATTAAGGGATATGAATATTGTATGGGGAAAACTGCGTTGAGGAGATGTTCGGCCATTAACTAGAATAGGGAAAGCTCAATGAGTTGTATGAAGTATTCCTTTCCCGATGTTTCTCTGCGGTGTGTGGGAAAGCTCTGTAAATGTTGTCACAAGCTCTCCGCAGTTAGGAAGGAGGTCTCTGCAGGGTCGACGGGATTGTGTTTCCCGTTCCCTTTTCTGATAACGAGGCTGGTGCCGGCTGTTCTCTCCGGGTTTATCCTTTCATACCTCGGAGCAGTTTGATACAATTGAGTGCCTTGCTTGGCCGTTTCAGAGACCATTGAAGAGTGTACCACATGTCTGTGTGTCTGGAGTCACTTTTAGGCCAGATAGGAAAGCATGGGGGTTTCACTTCCTGAAAATACACTGGGGAAGGAGATGGACATCTATAATCGACATTGAACACACGATCACTATTACTGACACCAGGTATTAGATCTCGATATTTTATTAATTGTTTTTAACTTGCACCAGTTGCCAGAGAATTATCCTGGTCTGGATTCGCAATCCAATGACAATTCCACAACAGCACCATCTCCACATGGGGGCCTATCGGAAAACACACTGAACCGATTATTTCTGTGCTATGTGACAGCTCTATCAAAAATAACCCCAACCAATATGACTATCGTGATGGGTCTGAGGGCGTGGTAATTGGTCCGATTGTAATTATTCCCTTCTTAGGGTATGGGACATAGTTGAGCAATTACCCACATTAGGAGAAAGTGAGGACTGCAGTTGCTAATTACCCACTTTGCCAGTGAGTTGTCAGAGTTGGAGCTGGAATGAAACAGCTTCCTCAGGTACACGGCTTGTTGTATAGCAAAAGTCCTCAGTCCTATTGCAGGAATGGTGTCAGGGCCAAATGCCTTTGTCGCACCTACACTTTCCAGCTGTTGCTTCATGTCACGTGCAGTGAATTGAATTGGTTGAAGACGGGCATCTGTGATTCTGAGGGTATCATAGTGAGGGTGAGGTGGGTAGTCGATTCAACACTTCTGGCTGAGGATGGTGCAGATACTGCATCTTTTACATGGATGCACAGGGCTGTTACATTGTTTAGGATGGGGAAATTTGTGGAGTCCCTCTCCTCCAGTAAGTTGTTTTATGGTCCATCGACTTTTATGCATGAATTTGACAGGACGAGAGAGCTTATATCTGATTTGTTAGTCTTGGGATCAAGTCTCTCTCTGTATCAGATGTCAGTCCTGCTGTTCGTAGTGTAACCAGTCAAGTGCGGTAGCTTTAATGGATTGTCATAGGTGTAGATGCACGTGATTCCGACCCGACCATGTTCACCCACACTCGTCACTGACCCATGGATCGGCATGATGGAAATGGTAGATGGATGGACTATCCTGGGGGAAAAGTTACAGATTGTCATTGAAATCTACAGCATCAGATGATAACTCAGTTTTAGCTGCAATATCTACAATCCACAATTAAATTCTACTGACTGCCCCCCCCAACCCTCCCAATTCACACCGAGACCTATTCGCCCATCAGCCCTGTATTCAGTGACCGACTCTGGTTTCTGATGCGGAAATAATTCTATTTTCATATTCTCATTCTGCTGGAAGTCTTTCCTTGGTGTCACGCCTCCAATTTGTTACATAAACAATATCCATTTAAGGTACTAATCTGAATCTTTTCCTTTCAGTAATGTCATCTTCTGTATTTGAAGTGAATGTGTTTCCTTCTGTTTTTCTCCCTGACCATGATTCAGAGCTCTGCAGTTTCAGTGATGACAGCCTTCTGCAGTTTCAGAGTCAAGGAACTTGTCACCATGCGTTACGATTCAGTTCCCAGTGTACGGCGCTCCATGTTGGACAGGATGTTTGGGCATCTTTGATAATATGTCGTTGGTAATTGTTCATAAACAGAAATTGCTGAAGAAATTGCGAAAAATTACATCACAGTGTGGAAACATGCACTTCGGCCCAACAAGTCACACCGACCCACTGAAGCGCAATCCACCTATACCCCTATATTTACACCTTACCTAACACTACTGGCAATTTAGCATGGCCAATTCACCTGACCTGCACATCTTTGGACTGTGGGAGGAAACCGGAGCACCCGGAGGAAACCCACGCAAACACGGGGAGAATGTGCAAACTCCACACAGTCAGTCGCCTGAGGCAGGAATTGAACCCAGGTCTCTGGCGCTGTGAGGCAGCAGTGCTAACCACTGTGCCACCGTGCCGCTGTTGCAGAATTTTCTGGAGTGAATGCAGAGTTAAGCTTTCAGGTCCAGTGAAACTTCTATAAAGTTTTTTTTTTTATTTTTATTTCCAGTATCCATAATTATTTATTTAATTGAAAAAATTGTTCTGCGCCTATTCATTTCTGGAGAAACTCAGCAGGTCTGTCAACATCTGCAGAGAAAGAGAAACAGAGTTAGTGTTTCCAGTCCAGTGTGACAATTCTTCAAAACTGAATACAATTGCAAAATGGTCTTTGAATCCTTTGCCAGAGGTGGAGGATGGGTGGCAGGGAAAAGAGGGTGTGGCAAAAGATAAAGTCTTTTAGCAGTGGTGAATGAGAAGATTCTGTCTAAAGGGTCGAATTTAAGGTGTGAATGGGGGAAAGGGGTTCTCTCTATTGAATGCAAGATAAAAAAGACACAACCACACAAAGTTATACGGAGGACAGGAGGGAGAATGTTGGCCATGCGGTATTATATAGATCTGGCCACAGATACGTTTTCACTGTCGTGATCATCACCCCCTTTAGACAAAGGAATTCAGATGCTTGACTTCTTATTGGCACTAGTAAGCGTTTCATGCTACCTTAGTATTGTAATATGGAGACAAACAAATCACAGTATGACGGTTTGGGCTGAGTGTTGGTTACCTGTTATTTTTAATATTGATTCAATTTTGCAGAGCTTATCTTTAAACGTTTGGTCTTGAAGTTAGCATCAGATGGAGTGTAGGTTGTTGAGGAGTGACATTATAGAAACTTATAAAATCATGAGAGGTATGGATAGGGTGAATAGCCAAGGTCTTTTCCAAAGGGTAGGGGAATCCAAACATAGAGGGAATAGTTTTAAGGTGAAAGAGGGTAGATTTAAAAGGGACTAAGGGGCAGCTTTTTTACACAGAGGGCGATGTGGGTATGGAATGAGCTTCCAGAGGAAGAGTGGGAGATGCAAGGACAGCTACAAGATTTAAAACTCATTTGGACAAATATAAGAATGGGAAACATTTAGAGGCACATGGACCTCATGAAAACAGATGGGACTAGTATAGTTTGGGAAACCTGGCAAGTATGGACATTGAGGAAAGCTTCACACAGAGTCAGGGTGGTTTTGTGAAAGGGAAATGCTATTTTGCCCTGTAAAATAAAATTTCTGGAGATGCCTGAGAATGTAACAAGCGGACTTGATAAAGGGGATCTGGTGCACACGAGGCTTTCCAGAGATTTTCCACAAGGTATTACAAAACAAAAGTTCTTACACAAAACAGAAGCTCCAGGACGTCGGATACTGTATTAACATGGGATGATGATTGGTTAACAAAGAAATCGGAGAGTCAGGATTAATGGATCTTTATGATAAAGGTGTATCTGCTGGAGTACCACAAATATCAGTCTGATGGCATCAGTTATTCGCAATCTATACTGACAGCCTGAAGGAGGGAGCTGAATGCAATATACATCCGAGTTTGCGGATGACACTGAGAATCAAAAGGCAGGCTGTTATTTAATGGAGAGGACTTCCAGAAAAGGAACAGTAAAGGCATTGGAGTCTTCCTGTGTATGAAACATAAAGTCAGCATGCTGATGCAGCAAGTAACTTGGTTGGTACATTAGGCGGTTTCCTGGAAAGAAAGGGTTGTGTTATTGAGAATGTCTAAGATGGTGAGGCGATAATGCATTGGGGTTTAAATGAATGAGGAGTGATCTTGCTGAAAGCTACAAGACACAGAAGGGGTTGGAGAAGGTAGATGTTGAGAAGTTTTTTCCATTCTTGTGCAAGGTGTCGAACTCGATGATATAGATACCGTATAAGGAACATCGATTTCAATCTGAGATGCAGAGTCATGGCTTCTCTCCGAAGGTAGTGAATGTCTGGAATTCCCTAACTCAGAGAGGTGTGGAGGAATACAAGCAGTCGGCAAGAGAGTGGAGTTTAGCCCTGGAGTAGGTCAGCCATGTTCTTATTAAATGATAGGGATAGCTTGAGGGGCCGATTGACCTAATATTGTTCCTACTTATTAATTTCACATGTTATGCTTTTGGAAAGTGCCGGGTTATTTTGCTGGAAATCGTGTTGTACAATGTTGCATTCAGGGAGAGCAGAGGATTTGTTGTTTTAACCCTGGGTGGGATATGTGGCTGTATTCTCAGCGTATCAGGGTCTGCAACATGACCCACATGGGGAGCAGAAGTTACAGTGAGGGGAAGCCTGGAAACACGAACTGGGGGGTGGGGATGGTGGTCACTTCCTGATCCAGCCTGGAGTTTCCAAGTACATTTCCAAAACTACACCTAACCATCGGAGTGGCCTCGATCTGCCCCTGTTTAGCATGTCCGAGGGCTGAATGGAACATCAGAACATTGGGCTGAGAGACACAAGTGGGCCATTCGGCCCTTTCACACTACCCCACCAGTAAATATGGCCATGGCTAATCTCATTGTGATCCCAGCTGCACTTTTCTTTCCATGCAGCATCATCCCTGATTCACCTGTCCTCGGAAAATAAGACAAAGCCAGCTTCGACATAACATAAAGTTCCAGCCATCCCAAACTTCTAGGAAAGAGAATTCCCACTTGACTGAAATCCCACTTTGTGGAGCACTCCTAATTCCTGCTCTGACGGATGTTGGAGGGTGTCATTGTTTCCTTTTCTCGTCCCATTCCTCCATTGCTCACACTAAATTTCAAATGTAACCAGGTTGGTGATACGGCCGATGATAAAGTTCTCAGACTGAGTCAGGTTCAGTGACAGGAATAAGTCAGGCATATTTCTTTAGTTAGCCACAAGTAACTAATAGAACTAACGGATGCACATGGTGGATCTGTGGTTAGCACTGATACCTCCCGTCACCAAGTAGCTACATTCAGTTCCAACTTCGGACAACCCTGTATGTGGGTTTTGAACATTCTCCCCATGCCTGTGTGGATTTCCTCCCAGTGTTCTAGTTTCCTCCCATCGTCCATAGATATGCAGCTTAGAGCGGATTGGCCATGCTAAATTGTCCATGGTGCCAAGGGACGTGGAGGTTAGATAGGTTAGTCATGGGAAATGCAGGGTTAAATGGATCGAGTAGGGGGACAGGTCCGGGGGGGATACTGTTCCGAGGGTCAATGTGGACTTGATGGACGGAATGTCCTGCTTCCACACTGTAGAGATTCTATAAGAACAACAAGAAGTTTGGACGATACAAACATCCAGTGGGTATCTATCTGATCCACTCTCCTCTAGGTTTTGTATGTTTCAGTAAGATCACCTCTCAATCCAAGAGCAACCTATTAAAGCCTTCATAATATAAGACCATCATTCCTGGAATACATGAAGTGAAACATCTCCGAACTGCTTCCAATTTAATTATATCTTTTCTCAGGTAAGGAGGCAAAAATTAATCTCTCACACAGATGAGCTTATTTTTTGTTTTCTCAGTGGTGAGAGTATTTGCAACTCTCTTCCCCGCAGATCATTGGAGGCAGAGATATTGATTATGTTTGAGGCATGGACAGAAGGTTCATAAAGAATAACGGAGTCAAGGATTTTTGGGGAATGGCAGGATTGTGCAGTGTTGGGGGAATGCTGACAGTGGTAAAAAAAAAATCACACTGCTCCAGCACATCCAGGAATACAATTCAAAATGAAATGATAATATCGATAAAATGTTAAGGGGAAATCCAAGATGGTGGCGATCTGGAAGGTCTGCTTTGTTGAGCTCTGCATCACAGCACGGGCAAAGTGGTTCCCTAACCCACTCCATCCCAGTCATTTACTTAAAATGCTTAGTTTTTGAAAGTTTTGAGAGTTGGCAGTTGCAGTAGTCTTAGTTTGTGCAGTTTTTAAGCTCTATGAGACTGTTATTAATGATGAGTAATTCGAGTGCTTTCTCTCTCGAGTTCAAATGTTGCTACAGTGTGTTCTGGGTAATGATGTGCTTAAATGGTCCACCTGGAACATTAAGATGTGCCATTGGCCAGAAAAGAGGATAAAATTACTTTCTAGTCTTAAAAGCTCGAAATGAGCAACATACCCAGTCTTATTTGATGTAACTCCCTGTAACCCCACTCATTTTGTTATGTGTTTGTTTTTAAATTCTGATTATCCTCTTCAGGTATAAACAATCTTATCAACCTGTATAGCCTGTAATTAAACAGTCTGTCTGTAAAATATAATTCCATCCATCACATTTAAAATTGCCTTTTCTATTCACATTGTTTTTCAGCTTTCCATCTCCCAAGTGTCACCTGTTCTCTCACTCTGCATTGCAGTTCATTCCATTTGTGAGAAAGAGTGAAGATTGAATAATCGTGACTGGTCGATGTTACTGTACTCCCCTCAAGTCTGCTCAGCCACTTGTTCCAGTCCTTTCTGTCACCCAGCCAATATCAGACTCGTTCCATCCCTGACTCTTTAATCCTTGGGTTTTAATGAACAAGGTTCTTGTGCATTGTTAAGGACCAGGCCAGACCCCTGAAAACATTTTTAACACGTAGCCCCGACCGTAACTGTGATATTTGAAGATAGGTGACTGGTGCATATTCAATGAGGGAATTTGCTGGTCACGCTGCCGAGTTTTAACCAAACAACATTTATTTACAAATTACGGAATGAAACACAATGAACCGTGAACAGAGTACCGAATGATTCATCCTATCTGAACCCGACAGGCTTTCTCGACTTAAAGATACTGTTCCAAAATGCTTGCAACAATCCCAAGAAACAAACCCTTAAGCATGAATAGTAAAAATGACACAAACAACTTCAATGTTACAAATTCAAAGGGCAGAATAAGGGGGCTGCGTCCAGCTTCAACAGTGAAACTGACTCAACTAACCCCGAACTGAACTGACCTGTGCAGCCAGAAAGCTGGCCACGCGCCCTTGATTGTATCAGTTTATTTTAAAGACTTGAAAGCCTTCTGCCTGAAGAATTATCTGTTAGGTATAAACAAAAGGGCACAAATGAAATATTCAAAATTCAGGCATGTTGGAATCGTGGGTCGTTTCAAACTTCTCTGGAAAATAAAAATCAATTACAATAAAACCTTGTAAAGGGACCAGCTTTGTGACCAAAAATCACATTTGGCTTTGGACTGAATGCAAAAAATGTAAGACTGCTTTAATGTGTTTGTGAATTTACATAAATCAGTGCTGAAACGCATTGTGTGTTGAAGATACAACATTGCCTTTTTAGAGCAATAACAGAAATGCCAAGGCAAATCCACACCACCTGTGTATTCGAATGCAAATATGCCCACTGTAAATCTATTGGTTGGTGCCTGGTCTACTGGAGGACAGATCAGCACCGTAACAACGTCTTGATTGCGATTTTTTGGTGGGAGCAGGGAAGTGGGTTCAGGTTGTTACAACATTGCAAACAGACACAACAGCAGAATTATCTAGCCTGCAATAAGGAAAAATCTAGCATTCTCCCTCACAACTGCCTTCATAAGAGCAATTCATGATAGGAAATGAGACCAATCGCCAGCGATCTCAGCATTCAATCCAGTCCAGTTACCATACCTAAAGGGGTTAACTAGAACTGTTTATTCAGTGACTGATTGATGTCAGTCAGCATGGATTCTAATTATGTCACTGCAGGATTTCCCTCTCCAATTAGTAAGGGCATTATTTCAATGTGTATTCATTGTAGCGGCAGATGCATCAATCTGAGACTAACAGGGATCAACAGCTACAGAGACAGGGAGAGGAGAGATCAGAATCTGAGAGCCATAGACTGGAATTTTATAACAATGGATCAGAATCTGAGAGCATTAGACTGGAATTTTACAACAATGGATCAGAATCTGAGAGCATTAAACTGGAATTTTACAAAAATGGATGAGACTCTGAGAACATTATACTGAAATGTTCCAACAATGGATCAGAATCTGAGAACATTAGACTGGAATGTTCCAATAATGGACAGGGGTCTATCCAATGGCTTTTATTATCTCTCTGTGTATTGGTCAAAATTACCGTGGCGGATATTAGGTGTACTGATGATTATTCAGGCAGGTTACTTTCCCATGCTCGCTATTGTTGGTGCTCCTGGTAAGTGTCCCCATCTCTTTCCAAATATTAATCTCATAAACCATGGTGAACTTCATTGCTATTTCTGTTACCTATATTTTGCAAATACTGAAACTATTGTTTTCAGTTTCAATGGCAAACTCCATTCATTATCAGAACTCCAGCACTGCGCCCCCGAACTCCATCCTCACAAACATCTGAGAACAAGACAGTTCACAGTCATGATTTCCTATTTTGCCCTGAATTGTTTTATGTCTTGGTATTCACTCCATCACGAAATCTATCCCCTACCCGCTCCATAATATCCCCTACCCGCTCCATAATATCCCCAGTCCCCATCTGACGTTAGTGCTATTACTAAATAAACTATTACCTATGCCTTGCTAAATTCATGTTTCATACTTGAAGCTCTCTTCTAAGCACTCTTTCAGTTGAAAGTATTTGTATCACAACTTTATTCGTGTCTCTGAAGTAAATTCATGATAGCGACACTTTGATAGAATAGTAATGTCGCTGGCCATGCAATTCAGAGCCACAGGCTTTATAAGAAAGATACTGTTTCACACCCTACGACAGAAGTCGTCAGAACCTAAATCCAAATGACAGGAATTGGAAATAAAAGCGAATTCCACTTATATCAACCATAACATCAACCAACTCTTCGTCTCAATGATGCGCTTTGCTAATGAAATCCAGCATTATTACCTGGTCTGGCTTAAGACTGACGTCAGACCCACAGCAATGTACTTGGCTCTACACTGCTTGAAAGAATGACCACACAGTAACGGGTATTTAGTGATGTCAAAGAATGCTGCCCCTTTCAGCGATGCAGACATCCCATTTTATAACACCATTAAAGGTTAAATAAAACAAAGAATGATGCTTGAGTTCAGAAATAAAAAGAACGTGGAAGTGCCAATTAAACTGAGCAGATTTGGCAGCCCCGGGTCGAGCGAAAGAGAGAGATATAGAGAAAGAAGCAAGCAAAGGGATTGTTGATGATCAGCTGGGATGGAAATTAAAAAAAAAAGATTAATCTTATTTATTTTTCTCCTGTTTCCATATTGCTGAAAATCGTGACCATGCAGGGTATACATCAAAGTCACTACTTAAAGTGAGTTATGTCCTTTTGTCTGCCTTCACTGTGTGTGATAATCCACTTTTATTCATTAACGGATGCATTGACAGTATTTAATTCCCTTTCTTTGTTGTCTTTGACAAGTTGTTGGTGAGCTGCCTTCCTGACCTAATGCAGTCTGTGGACTGTGATTAATCAATGCTTACTTCCATCTAGTTTCATTTCTTTGAGAGTTTATATGAGTGATATAACTGAGTGGCTGGTTTGGTCATTTCAAACTGCAACTGAGTGCTAATCACATTGCTGTGGGTCTGGGGTAACACGTAGGCCTGACCAAGTGAAGATGGTAGATTTAGTTCCCTGGAGGGAATGAGGGTGCCAGGTATGACAATCGACAATGTTTTCATTGTTTTATTTGATTCGTAATTCCTGATAGTCTATTGAATTCAAATTCCAACATTTGCTGTGGTCGGTTTCATCACCTGGGTCCCGGGATTAATATTCCAGAGACAATACAGCTCAGCCATTACCTCCTCAGCATCTCCACCATCTCCACTGGCAACAGTGATGTTGCCGTTCGTGTGGCTTTGCTTCATAAGGCAAAGAAATATATTGACAAAACATACCATCCTTCTCATTTTGTATTTATGAGAAGGCGAAAAAGTGGGAAGTTCTCTTTGTGAGAAGGATCTGAATGTCCTTGGCCATCAGTAACTGACATAATTCATACGGAGCAGTAAGTAATCAGCACAGTAAATGTGTGGTGTCCTTCATGCAAAGTGATTAACGTATAAGAGTGAAGACACCTTAATCTGTAATGCTACAAAAGAGTAAAAACTGATTGCATTAAAATTGAACGTTGTGGACCAACATTCATTATTTCGAAAACAACTATAACATGTTTTGCGCGATACATGCCTTTACATTTGGGCAAGATATAGATAGGAAAGGTTTAGAAGGATATGGGCCAGGTGCAGGGAAACGCGGTGAGCATGGATGAACATTTTGGTCCACATGAACCAGTTTGGGCTAAAGGGCCTGTCTCCATGCTGTAGGATTCGATGAAACTATGATAGTTAATGTAGCTCTGTGGAGCCCCCATGTTGGTTGCGAGAGAGCTCCCTGTTCTGAATGAACTCTCATCGTCTCAAAGTGCAGTTGATGTGTGCCCCTGTATTGAACGTGAAGTTGTTCACAAATCTGTCAGTAGCCACCCTCTGATTCTGTTAACCATTCCCACCAGCTTATGACCTCCATACAGAACAATAGCCTGTCTTCTCTATCATAAAGCTAGTCTTTTTTTATATAAAAGGTGTTCCTTGGCTCAAGGAGACGATGTCCTTGTTTTTTTTTTCAGAGGGGCAATAAAACAGGACCTAACTCCAGTCAGTCTGGTTTGGTACATAGATGAAAAGGATTTCCAGAGGCCTTCTGTTTATATGTAAACAGATGAGACTTCAGGCCAAATTGGTCATGCCTTTGAAGTGACCGAGATAATGAAAGAGGAGTGGTCAGCTCTTTTAGCTGAACTAGCTGAGCTGAGCGGAGCTGAGCCGTTATTAGTTGAGTCTTGAATTGGGAAGTTCAACAGGGAGCTGTGTGGAAACTCTCTCTCTTTTCTGCTCTTCAACTTCAAAATGCAAGCGTGTGTTCCATTTCTACCGGTTTTAAAGGGAATTTGCTTATTGGGACTGTTGTGTGTATTCGGAACAGCATAATTAAGTATAGTTGGATAGGTTAAATTTTGTCGGGGTTCTTTAATTTGTTCTTTGTGTTTCTTGTATAATTTTGTGAATATAAAAGTATTGTTTGTTTTAAAATCTAGTATACAACCTAGCTATCTTACTCCGGGTAATTTACATTGAAACTTATCAAAACAAGTTGCAAATTTATGCTCGCAGCTGCCTGCTTAAGAAAGTTTTAAGTGGTCTAGTCCAGTCCATAACAGTTTGAGGGCTCTTTGTGGGATTTTAAACAGCGAGTGATAGGTGCTAGTGCCTTTATTTCGGGAATTGGTTTCGTTGAGTAGACAAAGCTTGGGATAGTAATGGCTCTTTCACTCGCCAAAAGTTTTCTGGATGTGGACGCAGTGACTTTGGAAGTTTTACAACAGGTTAATAAGACAAGTTAAAAGAATTAGCAGAGAAGCTGGAATTGGAACTGACTGCTTCTGTGAGGAAAGGAGAGATAATTACAGCAGGAGATCATCAATTAAACATGCTGAAGAAACCATCAGAATCTACAGAGCGAGCAAGAGTTCAATTGCAAAAGAAGCAGCATGAGTTAGCGGCGAGATATTAGGAAAGGGCAGCAGAAATGAAACAGTTTGAATTACGATTAAAGAAAGAAGTGGGGGAAAAAGAGAGAGCAGCAGAACAGAGAAAAAAGAGAACATGAGAAGAGAGAGAAAAAAGAGCATCAGAGGATAAAGAAAGACAGAGCTTTTGAACAGCAAAAAACACTGACACTTAAAAAGGAAAGTCAGCGTAAAAGTCTGGAGTTAAAGGCTGAGGTTATACTTAGTCAGGAAGAGAGTAAGGCTGAGCAAGCATTGCCTAAATTTGATGAGAAGGATGTGGAAGTCTTTTTCAACTCATTTGAAAAGGTAGCTAAACAAATGTAGTGGCCAGAGGCAATTCTAGACTCAATTTCAGTCCATGCAGAATACAAATTAGAGCAAAGAGATATCCTCACGTGGAAAGGGAAAAGAAGATCACAGTGAAGATCATTAGGATCATTTACCACAGGGTCAAAAAAGAAACCCTTGCCCGGAACAAAGAAGTTCAAAAGCTCTGGTGTTTTCATTGTAATAAAGTGGACGACACAAAATCACAATGTTGGTGGGCTAGGAGAAAACCTGATGTAGGAAAACCAGGCAGACCTGGGAGCTTTGTTGGAAAGTAAGAAAAAACACAAGGGAAGTTAGACAACTGCCTCAGAGTGTACAGGATGATCAGAGGTTGATCAAGGAAGACGTGCTATATCTGCTTAACAAATATACATGCAAGGGTAAAGTTTATTCACATAGGTCAGTCGTAATTGGTAAGGAGGTTCCAATATTAAGTGACACAGGATCTTCTCAGTCTGTAATGCTGAGGGATGAGGAGATAGGCACTCCTGAGGGACTATTGCCAGAAAATATAAACAGGTGAGACTTCAGGCCAAAGTGGTTGTGCTTTATAAGTGAATTGTATGATGAACGGGGGAGTGGTAAGCTCTTTTAGCTGAACTAGCTGAGCTGAACTGAGCACCTTTCAGCTGAGTCTTGAACTGGGAAGTTCAACAGGGAGCTATGTGGAAACTCCTCTTTTCTGACCTTCAAATTCAACCTGGAAGCATGTGTTCCATTTATACTGGTTTTTATTGGGAGTTTGCTGATTGGAACAGTTGTGCATATTCCAAAACAATATAATTAAGTCTAGCTGAATAGGTTGAATTCTGTCGGTTCTTTATTCTGCTCTTTGTGTTTCATTTCGTAATTTTATGAAGAAAGTTTTTGTCTGTTTTCAAATCTCTTAGTCAACCTAGCTAAAGTACTCCAGGTAATTTTCATTGTACACTGACCGAAACAATTTGCAAAGTTATGCTCTGGGCTGCCTGCTTAAGAATGTTTTAAGTGATCTAGCCTAGTTCATAATATCTCGAAGATGGAAAATGCCTCCTTGGGACTTGCTACAAACCAATTACTTTCCTTCCACATGGTCAGCAAACCACGTTAACATAACACGTGTGAACCAATAGCAATGGAACCAGGGGGAACAACATGGAGCAATCTGTCTGTGCAGTATCTGCTTCATTGGTTTGTCATGTTGCAACATCATAGACATCCTCGTATTTCAGTGTAACTTTTAGGAGGGACTGAATGACCTCTTCTGCTCACGTGTCAGTGTCTCGAGGGACTAAATGTCTTCCTCCTGGCCCGAGGGCAGACGTTCAAGGACTTCAATGGGCAACCCATGGTTCCTGCTTACCAGCATGTTGTGCTGACTCAACTCTATCTTCCTGAGTTACAGGAGACAAACAGGAGGCAGGAAGAACACAGCAAGCCAGGCAGCATCATGAGGTATGAAAGTCAACATTTAAGGTATAACAGTTCTTCAGGACTGGGAGTGGGAGGTAGTGGGAGCTGCAGATAAAGAGGGAAGGGAGTGGTTGGGGTGTGGAGAGCAGTGGGACACCACAGAAGCGCTTCAGAGGAGGCTTCCAAGCACTGAGGATGTCACCTAGACAGGGGAAGAAACGTTTGCAACAAAAACTTCCAGCTCGGCAAACAGAACCACAATAACGAGCACCCGAGATACAAATCTTCACACAAACTTTGAGCAGTGGGATGGTGAGGTACGGATAAGTGGACACAAGTGGTGAATGAAACCTGGGTGGGCGATGGGAGGGATGAATCCAGTTGGGAGCTGGAAGGCGGGGTCGTTAGCTGGAATGGAAGGGAGGATTATAGGCAGAAAAAGGAGTAATGGCAAGGGTAGTAAGTTTATTTCAAATTGGAGAATTCAATGTTGCGTCTTCCAGGTGGTAGGCTTGCCAGGCAAATGAGGTGTTGTTCCTCCAATTTACGGTCTGCCTCACCAAGACAACAGAGGAGGCCAGGGATGGTTATGTTGGAAAGAGATTGGGAAGAGGAATTCAAATGGGCAGTAACTGAGAGGTCAGGTTGGCCCCTGCAGGCCCGGCTGTGATGCTCGGTGATATGTGCCTTTAGTTTATGTTCGGTCTCCCCGATGTAGAGAAGACCACATCGGGAGCACCTGATGCAGAAAATTCGGTTGGAAGAGAGGCAGGTGAACCTCTGTCTGACCTGCAAGTACTGTTTGAAGCCCTATTAAGGAGGTAGAGGAGGTGGCGTGCCAGCAGGTGATGCATCTTTTGCAGTTGCAGGAGAAGGTATCTGAGGGTGATGGCGGTGATTGGTGGGGAGTGTGGCAGGATAACGAAGGGGACAGTCTTGTGGGAGATGTGCCAGGTGGTGGGACCCAAACCTAGTTTACTGCATTGGGTGCACCCAATGTGGTCTTCACTGCATCAGGAAGACCAAATGTAAATGAAGTGAATGATTTGCTGAGTATTGCAGTCAGGCTTCTAAGGGCTGACCTGACCTCCCAATCACTTCGTATTTTAATTCTCCCTACCAATCCCTTTCTGACATGGCCATCCTTGACCTCCTCCAGTGCCACAATGAAACAAACCATAAATTGGAGGAACAAGACCTCAAGACCAGGGCAAGAATTATAGCTGGGGTAAGGGAAATTATGATGCGGTGAGGCATGACTTAGGATGTGTGGCTTGGAAAAGTAGACTCCAAGGCAAGAGTGTAAATGATATGTGGAACTTGTTCAAGGGGCAACTATTGAGTGTCCTTGATAATTATGTACCTGTCAGGCAGGTAGGAAAGGGTCGTGCGAGGGAGCCGTGGTTTAATAAGGAATTGGAATCCCTTGTTAAATGGAAGAGGGCGGCCTATCTCAAGATGAGACGTGAAGGTTCAATTGGGGCGATTGAGAGTTATAGGGTAGCCAGGAAGGACCTGAAGAGAGAGCTAAAAGCAGCAAGGAGGGGACACGAAAGGTCCTTAGTAGATAGGATTAGGGAAAACCCTAAGGCTTTCTATAGGTATGTTAGGAATAAAAGAATGACTAGGGTAGGAATAGGTCCAGTCAAGGATAGTAGGGGGAAGTTGCGTGTGGAGGCGGAAGAGATTGGGGAGACACTGAATGAATACTTTTCTTCAGTATTCACTCAAGAACAGGGCATTGTTGTCGATGAGAATACTGAGGCACAAATAAGTAGAATGGATGGCTTTGAGGTATGTAGAGAAGAGGTGTTGGAAATCCTGGAAAAGGTGAAAATAGATAAGTCCCCTGGGCCTGATGGCATTTATCCTAGGATTCTCTGGGAAGCAAGGGAGGAGATTGCAGAGCCATTGGCCTTGATTTTTATGTCCTCTTTGTCTACAGGAGTAGTCCCAGAAGACTGGAGGATAGCAAATGTGGTTCCCTTGTTCAAAAAGGGGAGTAGGGATAGCCCTAGTAACTATAGGCCGGTGAGTCTCACTTCTGTTGTGGGCAAAGTCTTAGAGAGAATTGTAAGGGATAGGATTTATGCACATCTAGATAGGAATAATGTGATCAAGGATAGTCAGCATGGTTTTGTGAAGGGCAAGTCGTGCCTCACAAACCTTATTGAATTCTTTGAAAAGGTGACGAAGGAGGTTGATGAGGGGAAAGCGGTAGATGTGGTATATATGGATTTTAGTAAGGCGTTCGATAAGGTTCCCCATGGTAGGCTACTGCAGAAAATACGGAGATATGGCATTGAGGGTGAGTTGGAGGTTTGGATTAGGAATTGGCTGGATGGAAGAAGACAGAGGGTAGTAGTTGATGGCAAAGTTTCTTCATGGAGTGCCGTCACTAGCGGTGTTCCGCAAGGATCTGTTTTGGGACCATTGCTGTTTGTCATTTTTATAAATGACCTGGAAGAGGGGTTAGAAGGTTGGGTGAGCAAGTTTGCGGATGACACGAAAGTCGGAGGAGTTGTTGACAGTGAGGAAGCATGTGGCAGGTTACAGCAGGATATAGAGAAGCTGCAGAGCTGGGCAGAAAGGTGGCAGATGGAATTCAATGTAGCTAAGTGCGAGGTGATTCACTTTGGGAAGAATAACAAAAAGATGGGGTACTGGGCTAATGGTCGGATACTTGGTAGTGTGGATGAGCAGAGGGATCTTGGTGTCCATGTACACAGATCTCTGAAAGTTGCCACCCAGGTAAATAGTGCGGTGAGGAAGGCATATGGCGTACTGGCTTTTATTGGTAGAGGAATTGAGTTCCGGAGTCCTGAGGTCATGATGCAGTTGTATAAGACTCTGGTACGGCCGCATCTGGAATATTGTGTGCAGTTTTGGTCGCCATACTATAGGAAGGATGTGGAGGCATTGGAACGGGTGCAGAGGAGGTTTACCAGGATGTTGCCTGGTATGAAAGGAAAATCGTATGAGGAAAGACTGAGGCACTTGGGGCTGTTTTCACTAGAGAAAAGAAGGTTTAGGGGTGACTTGATTGAGGTGTACAAGATGATTAGGGGGTTAGATAGGGTCGACAGTATGAACCTTTTCCCGCGTATTGAGTCGGGTATTACAAGGGGGCATAGCTTTAAATTAAGGGGGGGTAGATATAGGACTGATGTTAGGGGTAGGTTCTTCACTCAGCGAGTCGTTAGTTCATGGAATGCCCTGCCAGTAACAGTGGTGGACTCTCCCTCTTTATGGGCATTTAAGAGGGCATTGGATAGGTATATGGAGGATAGTGGGTTAGTGTAGTTTAGGTGGGCTTGGATCGGCGCAACATCGAGGGCCCAAGGGCCTGTACTGCGCTGTATTCTTCTTCTATGTTCTATGTCACCTGTGTAGCATCCACCCCGGCGACTCAACACTGAATTTTCCAATTTCAAATAGCGTCCCTTCCAATTCTCCGACTCCCTTCCCAGGGTTTCCCCTCCATTCCCTTCCTCTGATCAAACCTTCAACCAGCTACCAACTGTATTCAGTCCTCCCATCACCAACCGGCTGATACCCTTTATCTGCGTTCACTTATGCCCATCTCGCCACTCTGCCTCCTCACCCCTCACCACCCCTTTATCTATAGACCCCCTTACTCCTAACCACAGTCCTGATGAAGGGTTATATCCTAGACGTTGACTTCTCAACGTCTTGACGCTGCCTTGCTTATTCTGTTCTTACAGTCTCCCGTATGTCTATTTTGGATTACAATAGCTGCTTTTTTTTTAATTGTCTTCTTGTGGGATAGGCCGGAGAGAGGGAATGCATTGAGCCTGTTGTTATCCAAAGATCTGATGGGCTGAATGGCTTTCTTATATTACATTACTGTGAAACCAGCTAGAGTTGCTCTAGGGGTTCCTTTTTTAAAACCATGGAAATGTTTAGTGCCCAGCAGTGCTTTTGATCAATGTTACCTATACATTAACAGCACAAACTTGAATGTTGTCCAGATATTATACTTTTGTACCCGAGGAGGTGACTCATTGTTATGAACATTGTATAATCTTTACAGAACATCCCTATCTCTGATAGTATGGCAGAGGGAAAAACATTGATGAAGCAACTGAAGATGTTTGTGCTGAAGAAGCTACCCTGAGGATTGCCCACAGAGATATCCAGGGACTGAGAGGATTCATGTCCACCAGGCACATTGTGTTCTGAATGACCCCACCAGCGGGGAGTTTACAACTGATTCCCATCGAGTTCAATTTTAATCAGTCTCCTTGACATCTTGCTCAATCATATAGTGCCGTGATATCAGGGCCATTCACTTTACGCTCTGTTCATATCTTCTATCCATATCAATAGGCCAAGCTATGTGTATGGGGTGTGTTACCTTCTCACAGAGGATAGTGATGGTTTGGACCAGACAGTTAGGGGAGGCTACATCACTGAAATATTTGGGGGGGGCGAGCGGGTGTCAATGGATTGTGACACATCAGAGAGAGGAGGGCTACAAAGAATTGGACATGAAAGAGAAATTGCGTCCCAAATCTTCTCTAGCATGATATTGGTGTCCCTAAGATATCACTACTAACTTCCTCAAGTTCCCAAGTATTCATGTATTTCTCCACGGTAACCATAGAGTAGAAATATTCGTTGAGGACTTCACCCGTCTCTTATGGTTTCACACATACTTGTCCACTTTGATCTTCGAGGGGTCCTATTTTCTCTGTAGCTATTGTTTTTCTTTTAATATATTTCAAGTACCTTTTTGGATTCATCCGAATCTTCTCAGCCAATGGTCTTTCTTGCCCCTTTTTCAACCTACCGATTTCCTCATTCCATAGACTCTAGTTTCTCTTATATACCTCCAGGGATTCCCTTGATCCCAACTGCCTGGACCTGAGCCAGGCCCCAAGTTTGAACATGAACCTGTGGACCTGTTTTGTCCCTCTCCATACTATTTGAAGATTAATCGAACAGTGGTTACTGTCCCAAAGTGCTCCTCCACTATTAATTCAATCACCTGCCCTGCCCGATTTCCTCAGAAAATTTCGAGTTTTGTCTCTTCCGGAGTAGGACACTCGATATACTGCTTGAGGACACATTCCTGTTGCATTTACAGATTTTAGCTCATCACAACAATGTTTCTCCTAGCTCTCAGCAATCACGCTGTAGGACATCGTCCCTATTCCACGGGTACCATTTGTGCAAACGTACATAACGATTTATGGCTGCTCACCCTCCCCTTTGAGAGTGTTCTGCAGCCACTTGGAGACATCCTGGACCCTAGCACCTGGGAGGTAACCCACCATCCTGGATTCCCATTTGTGGCCACAGAATCTCTGATCTGTCCCTCTTTAACAATCGACCCTCCAATCTTGAACGTCCTGTTTACCTTTACTCTTTCCCGCTGTGCCCCAGAGCCAGTGGTATTACCACCAACCTGGCTACTGCTGCTTTCCCCTGAACGGTCATCACCCTCAACAATCCAAAACGGTCTACTTGTTTTCGAGAGGAATGGCCACAGGAGATTCCTGCACTCCCTGCCTTCTCATTTTGCCATTCCTGGTGGTCGTCCTTCTACTCTCTGCCTGGAAAACGACAGGAAGCAAGGAACGCCTGTTGGATTAAATTGTGTTTATTTAAATACAACAGGACTGACAGGCAAGGCTGGGTAAAGCAATGACTGCAGATGCTGGAAACCTGATTCTGGATTAGTGTTGCTGGAAGAGCACAACAGATCAGGCAGCATCCAAGGAGCAGTAAAATCCAACGTTTCAGGCAAAAGTCCTTCATCAGGAACACAGCGAATTAACTCAGGGTGATGAACGTTAGACTGGAATATTACAGACATTAAAGGAACATAACTGGGGGCGTGTCTTGGGTATGGCCACCACACTTAAGCACTTATCTATGAAGTTCTCACTATTTCGGATGACCCTGACTGCATCTTAGATTAGATTACTTACAGTGCGGAAACTTGCCCTTCAGCCCAACAACTCCGCACTGACCCACTGAAGAGCAGCCCACCCAGACCCATTCCCCCACACCCAACGCTATGGGCAATTCAGCATCACCAATTCACCTAACCTGCACATCTTTGGACTGTGGGAGGAAACCGCAGCACCCAGAGGAAACCCATGCAGACACGGGGAGAATGTGCAAACTCCACACAGACCGTGGCAGGTTTTGAACCCTGGTCCCTGGTGCTGTGAGGCAGCAGAGCTAACAACAGAGCCACTGTGTTGCCCAGCTCCAACTCCCTAACACGGTCTCCCTTTAAAGTACAGGAGGAGGTCATTGGCTAATATGTATGAATCAGCTCTAAAAATGTCTCCCATTTGCCAGCCCGCTCTCTATTGTCCGTTGCATCCGTAATTTCCAAATACATATCCAGTTCTCTTTTGAATCTTCATCCACAACTTTCCCAGCAAGTCAATTCCAATTCGTAACAACTCTCTAAATAAGGACATTTTTCCTTATTTCACTCCTAGCTCTTTTGCTGGCAACCTTAAAATTAGAAGTCCTTGATGATGTGATACCAAATAATAGAGCATTCTTTTTCTACTCTGCAACTTTTTTCATACTTTTGAACACCGCAATAAATTCACATCTTTGTCTGTTCTGCTCCAGGAACAATAAGCCTTGCAAGAACTATAACAAACACTACAACGGAAAACAAGCAGAAAACTAGTCACCAGGATATATGAACATCAACTAGCTACAAAAGACATGATCCCAACACTAATTTCTTACGTACTGATGAGGAAGAACGCCACTTTGTCTGGGTCTCCATATCCATCCTAGGACAGGCAGTACAGTGACAAGAACAAGAATTCCTAGAAACATGGCATTCCAACCGGAACTCCATCAATAAAGACATCAATTTTGACTCCATCTACCAACCTCTGAGAAAAAGTGCAGAAAATGACATCATCGACACAGGAAATTAGATTACTAACTCAAGGAAACCGAAAAACCTGAATAGAAAGTGGGAGATAACACTAGCACTTCACTGGAGACTCACTTACTGATCAGTCAATGGAACAAACCAGGAACTACCATTACTGGTTCAGAATATTGCTTCAGAATACATCAGAGTTTTCATGGCTGCCACCACATAGAATCATTGAATGAAAATGCAAGCCTGCACCACCAAGTGAATATCCAAAAGCTTTTTAAAAAGTTTGTGAGAATACCTGCTCAATCACCCGCCGAGGCAATGCATTCCAGACACATGTCACCAGGGGAAGAACTGAAGTTCCTTGGTTAGCACTCCTGCCTTAGAGCGCTGGGGACCCAGGTTTGATTCCAGCCTCGGGTCTCTGCCTGTATGGATTTTGTACAATCTTCTTGTGTCTGCGTGGTTTCCGCTAGGTACTCTGGTTTCCTCCCACAATCCAAAGATGTTCAGGTTAGGTGAATTGGCCATGCTTAATTGCCCATAGTGTTCAGGATGTGTAGGTTAGGTGCATTAGTCAGGGGTAAATATAGGAGGAACTTGTTTGGGTGGGTTACTCTTTGGAGGGTCAGTGTGGATTTGTTGGGCCGAAGAGCCTATTTCCACACCGTAGGAATTTTATATTCTATGTGTGTGCCACCCTCTCAGTTCAAAACAGACTCACAACAGACTCACAAATGCTCTCTCAATCTCCTGCCTTTCACTTTAAGTATGTATCCCTTTGTTTTTGACCCTTCGAGTAAGGTAAACAGCTGCCGTCTGCTCATCCTCTCCATTCTCCTTATGCTTTTGTATACCTGTACCAGGTTCCCTCCTCAACTTCACTGCTGCAATGAAAAAAGGAGCAAACTTAGCCCTCATCCTTCACAATTTGAGTACTCACTTGTCTTGTTCATTCAGATGTGCATCATCTCACATTTATCAGTGTTAAAACTCATCGGCCATTAATCTGGATATAGAAATCATCTGTTTATATCGTCCTGAGGTTAACCCTTTCCTCCTCACTGTGAACCACCCAGCTAATCTTGGTGTCATCCCCAGCATGAGTTATCATTCCACTGCCATCCATCTTCCACATTCTCACCATCATCATTTATGAATATCACAAACAAATCTTGATTTCCTTTCTATTCCCCAGATGTTAATGACAGAAGAAGAATTAAGAATTCCAGTCTCTTGCTATTCCTATTTTGAGGAGTTTACAAAGTGATGTAGTTAACACCTATTATGAGGAAGCTGCAAATAGCATTTTCGACATAGAGGTGAATTCACCTTTTACACTCTGCCCCTTAGCATGACTTATTCATAAAGCGTGTACGAAATTTAGGATGAACTAGGGTTTGGCACCTTGTACTGGAACATTAGTCTTTTGTGTGGTACTGTTCTTCGTAACAATAGTCAAAACTGAAGAATTTTTCATCTGCAGGATGGACACAGACTTATTGCTTTAATCAGCTAATGTGATGAGGATTAACACCCAATTAAATTTTACGTTATGGGCAAACTGCAGGAGATCAAATCTTTTGCTCATGTCTATCTTGAATTGGAAGCAAATACATACTGTTAAAAAAAATCAAAAATGTTGAGACACCATACAAGAGGAAAAAAAAACATGTCATCTGCATTTGTTGGAGATACAGAAATACAGAGTGAATGTGCAATCTGAACAAGAATCAAGTGATAGAAAAAGAAGTACATCAAATCTTAATTTTCAATGGAACCAGATCCCAATTTTCCTGAACAGTGGCGTTTTTCACCCAACCTCACTTCTGCTAAAGCAAGTATTTTCCCAGCCACTAAAATTTCATTAGCCATTCTTCCTCCACCTTCCTACTCTGTTTTTACACTTCTACTTCCCTTGCATTAACTCTTCTACTGCTACATACTCTTCCACTGATGATATCTCTTCACATCTTTCTTCTCCCACTCCCACTGTAAGTTACATCAGTTCCCTAGTTACTCCCACTTCCAATGGCCATTCCTTTCCCTTTTTGCTTTCCAACTGGAGTGATGGGAACTGCTGGCTTCTGTGCTCCTATTGATCATCATTGAATGATAAGATTGGGATGATCAATGTCCAATAGGAACAGACAATGGTGTATGTCTGTCACTATCCAATACAACGTGAAAAGGGTGGTTTTGTTCCCCATACAGAGTGGAACTTTTTTTCTGTCTCTGTGTCACAGTGCTAACTAAACAGCATCATCCCAATAGGACAAACCTCTCCTCAGAATCAGATGTCCCTGCATCAGTTTTTCCCTAAACATTGTGAGAACATTGACCACATTGTTCGAACAAGCCGTGTTCTATCGTTTTGCTCTTTATTATTTTAACTGTTTATCCAATGTCATTTGAGGTGAGATCAGAGTAACTTCCCTTGCATCAAAGTAATATTTGACTCATGTAGCATCATTGACCCTCAGCAAACTATGGTCAATGGGAATCAGAGGCAATTCTCTGCTGGGAATTTCCTCAGTAAACAATGGCACCTTCCATAGAGCTATTGGGGATGACATATAAACGCTGCCTTTGCTAGTGCCATCGAAAACCATGGATGGATTTGTCTGATGAAAACATCAAGATTCATTCTGTTTTTACAGTTTGGTCTAAAGTCTCAGAAAAGTAAGACTTTGCTGCTTGAGTGTCATCCCAATGAAATCAAAGTATTATAATAAGATAACGATTCTGATTATTTTCAATCAGTTACTTTCTGAGGACTGATCGTGCGATGTCAGTGCCGTTGAGATCAATATTTTCTCGTTCAACAGCGTCACATCACATTGGCTCAAGGCAGCACCATTCCCCAATTCTACTTCATTCTCCAGCTCATTCGCCGTGCTCGCCAGATATACGAGGCCCACAACTCAGAGATGCCTATGAGCCTCTGGACATGCCACATCACCCATGCCATGCAATCTGAGTCCATCCCCTCCCCCAAGCCCACCTCCTGTCATGTGTTAACCATCTCATCTAACATTCCACGCTCAAATGCTGAATGTTTTGTACTATGCAAAGGTATCAGCTTTATCCCTCTGTGCCCTCCCTTTAATGAATTTCAGGCACGACATAATGCTGAACTCCGCTTCCACCGTCTTCTCCTCGGTGTCCATTTCTTTTGGCAAGAGTCCACTCCCCATCCCATAGCCCCTTCGCCCTGCTCCAACACTCCCTTCACCTGGGCTAATTTCTCTTGCGTTTACTTGAACTCAATCTGTTCGTGAACAAAGCTCCATGTGACACTGGTTGTTTTAATTTCTCTGCATCCCCCTCACCCTATCCAACCTATCACCCTCTGAACAGACTACGCTGTATGCTTCGATCCAACGCTGAATGTATTATTCAGCCTGTGCCGATAAGGGTGGAAAAGTTCATCGTTTCCAATTTGCACCCCTTCCTCACTTTTACCACGTCTATCTCTGACTCCTCCCTTCCTTTCCTCGACATCTCTGCTTCTATTTCTATGGATAGACCGGTCACTGATATCCAGTATTAACCGACCGACTCCCACAGCTACATGGAGTATACATTCTCACATAGTGTTTTCTGCAAAGACTCCATTCCATTCTCCCAGTTCCTCCGTCTCCATTGCATTGCTTCTGATGATGTCAACTTCAAAAATGTGGCCTCTAAAATGTCCACCTTCTTCCTCAACCGAAAGGGGCCACAATCAGTTCTGACCCACTTCCTGCACATCTACACTCAGCCTCCCTCTGCCTTCCTACAACAGCGTTAGAGTTCACCTTGTCTTTACCTATCAACCCACCAGCGCTCACATGCAGAAGATCATCAGTCTGCATTTCCCCCACCTCCAGCGAGATGCCACCAACAGGCACATATTTGCCTCCTCTTCCTTTTCCACCTTCTGAAGGGACCATTTCCTCCAGGACACCCCGGTCCGCACTTTAATAACTGCCAAAACTTCCCCCCACCTCCCCCACCTCCCATCGCAGGTCCGCTTTACTTCCCCTGCCAGAGGTGTTACATTTTCCCATTTACCTCCTCCCTCCTCACTCTGAAAGGGCCCAAACATACCTCCCAGGAGAAGTAGCATCCTACCAACATTTCCCACAATCTAGTCTACGACATTCGCTGCTCGCAATGTCGTCTGCTCTACTTTGGGGAAACTAAAGGTAGTCTGGGTGATGGGAGATGTGATCAATATCCAAGTTGTACATATGCAAAAGACCCTGAGCTTCCAGTTGCCTAACAGTTTAATAGCCCATCCTGTTCCTTGGCCAATATCTCTGTGGCAGGCTTACTGCAGTGTTCCAGGACATTTCAACACAAGCTGGAAGAACAAACCTCATTTTCTGCAGACGGACCCTGCAACCCTTCAGACTCAAATTAATGTTCAATAGTTTTAGCGACAGAACTCTCCAGTATCCTCGTCCCCTACCCATACACCAGGCCTAGTTCTCACATCGCCTTCCATTACTCACCCCCTATTGTTAGTTTTTAACTGTCCCCATTAACAGCTATTCAGCCTCTGCTATATATAAACCAACATTTTCAGGGCTACCATCCGCTCTGAGGAAGGGCCACCGAAACAGAAACGTTAACTCTGATTTCTCTGCACAGAAGCTGTAGACCTATTGCAGCAACTTCGGCTTTTGTTTCAACAATGTCTCACAATGATTTTGTCCCACAATGCAATATATCATCGATATTAAGAGCCCTGTCAAACATAGGAACTTTGTGATTTTTCATTTAATGTCCATTACAAATTACTCGAGATTCAATTGAGATAGTTGAAACTTTATTGCTGAAACAGCACAAAAGGTCAGGCAGCATCCAGGGAACAGGAGATTCGACGTTTCGGGCACAGGCCCTTCTTCAGGAATGAGCAGAGAGTGTTCAGCAGGAGAAGATAAAAGGTAGGGAGGAGGGACTTGGAGGAGGGGCGTTGGAAATGTGATAGGTGGAAAGAGATCAAGGTGAGGGTGATAGGTCGGAGTAGGATGGAGGCGGAGAGGTCAAGAAGAAGACTGCAGGTCAGGAAGGCGGTGCCGGGCTGGAGGAATTCGGCTGAGACAAGGTGGGGGGAGGGGGGATGAAGAAACTGGTGAAGTCCAAGTTCATCCCCTGTGGTTGGAGGGTTCCCAGTCGGAAGATAAGACGCTCCTCCTCCGACCGTCGCGTTGTTGTGGTTTGGGGGTGGATGAGTCCAATGACCTGCATATCCTCGGTGGAGTGGGAGGGGGAGTTGAAATGCTGTGCTACAGGGTGGTTGGGTTGATTCGTCCGGGTGGCCCAGAGGTGCTCTCTGAATCGCTCCGCAAGTAGGCGGCCTGTCTCCCCAATATAGAGGAGGCTACACCGGCTGCAGCGGATGCAGTAGATGATGTGGGTGGAGGTGCAGGTGAATCTGTGGCGGATATGGAAGTTTCCTTTGGGGCCTTGGAGAGAAGTGAGGGGGGAGGTGTGGGCGCAAGTGTTGCACCTCCTGCGGTTGCAAGGGAAGGTGCCGGGAGTGGAGGTTGGGTCGGTGGGGGTGTGGATCTGACAAGGGAGTCGCGGAGGGAGTGGTCTCTACGGAAAGCTGATAGGGGAGGGGAGGGATATATATCCTTGGTGCTGGGGTCTGTTTGGAGGTGGCGGAAGTGACGGCGGATGATGCGCTGTACATGGAGATTGGTGGGGTGGTAGGTGAGGACCAGTGGGGTTCTGTCCTGGTGGCGGTTGGAGGGGCGGGGCTCAAGGGCGGAGGAGCGGGAAGTGGAGGAGATGCGGTGGAGGGCACCGTCGACCACGTCGGGGGGGAAATTGCGGTCCTTGAAGAAGGAGGCCATCTGTGTTGTACATATTTTGAACTGGTCCTCCTGGGAGATCCACACCCCCCACCGACCCAACCTCCACTCCCGGCACCTTCCCTTGCAACCGCAGGAGGTGCAACACTTGCGCCCACACCTCCCCCCTCACTTCTCTCCAAGGCCCCAAAGGAAACTTCCATATCCGCCACAGATTCACCTGCACCTCCACCCACATCATCTACTGCATCCGCTGCAGCCGGTGTGGCCTCCTCTATATTGGGGAGACAGGCCGCCTACTTGCGGAGCGATTCAGAGAGCACCTCTGGGCCACCCGGACGAACCAACCCAACCACCCTGTAGCACAGCATTTCAACTCCCCCTCCCACTCCACCGAGGATATGCAGGTCATTGGACTCATCCACCGCCAAACCACAACAACGCGACGGTCGGAGGAGGAGCGTCTTATCTTCCGACTGGGAACCCTCCAACCACAGGGGATGAACTTGGACTTCACCAGTTTCTTCATCCCCCCTCCCCCCACCTTGTCTCAGCCGAATCCCTCCAGCCCGGCAACGCCTTCCTGACCTGCAGTCTTCTTCTTGACCTCTCCGCCTCCATCCTACTCCGACCTATCACCCTCACCTTGACCTCTTTCCACCTACCACATTTCCAACGCCCCTCCTCCAAGTCCCTCCTCCCTACCTTTTATCTTCTCCTGCTGAACACTCTCTGCTCATTCCTGAAGAAGGGCCTGTGCCCGAAACGTCGAATCTCCTGTTCCCTGGATGCTGCCTGACCTGCTGTGCTGTTCCAGCAATAAAGTTTCAACTTTGATCTCCAGCATCTGCAGACCTCACTTTCCCATTCAATTGAGATAGCAGCTTTGCTTATATCTTCCAGATTAGTCAATTTATCAGAGTTCAGAAAGAAAAAGAAATCGAAAGAGCTGGAGGGAAACTCAACAGGTCTGGCACCCTCTGAACAGAGATGCACATAATTACCCTTTGATTCCAATATGACTTTTTCAGAACAGTGTCACATCATATAGGATATATTAACTCGGTTTCTCTCTGCAGATACTTCCTCGTCTGTTGCATTTCTCCACCATTTTCTGTTTGTATTTCATGTTTCTGTATCACTATAATTCATGTTTCTTGACAGGGCTACATGCTGAATTTGGTAATATATGGACAATGTCCTTTCGTGTTCCTGTTATAGCTGGTGTGTCTGTGGCACCTGTATTACGACCGAAATCAGTTTCTTCTTTAAGATTCAAAGGAAAAAAAGAATATTTTTCTGAACATTCTGTAAATTTCAGGAACTGCACTTTGTTTGAAAAGACATTTCAGAGGCAGCTGTAATTTCATGAGATAATAAGAATAGATTATTGATGGTGGAGCACTCTCTGACCTTCGTTGAACCGGCTTGTCTACCCCCTCTCCAAAGGCTTTGATTACATATCACAGAATTATTTACAGCAAAAGTGGAAGAAATTCAGCCCATTGTCTCTTCCAGCTTGGAATGACTTTATCTCTACAGTTCGTCTCTTGTATTGTCCCCATTGCCATTCCCATTTTGCTATTAGTATCTGCTTTTAAATGCAAGTTTCCTGCCAGATATGAACAATATGGTCAATCTCAAACAAAAAGATAAACAGAACGTAGAGGGCAAGCTCAGCATGTCTGGCAGTATCTGGGAAGAGAAATCAAAGTTAATGCTTCAGGTGTGGTGACCCTACTCAATCTGTATTCGCAATGATTAAATGGTGTGTATATACAATATAGTTCACTTTATCACATTTAATATTATCCTTTTAGTTCAAATTGTCATTCAGCATTGCATCTCCCAAATGTTGGCTGTTTCCTTGATATGCATTAGATTTAATTCTGTCTGTCAGAAAGAGTGATGATGACTGGGGAATATCATTGTACTCCCCATGCTGTCTCCACAGCCACTGCCCCCATTTCGCCCTATCTGCCAGTCAATATCATGTTCATTTGAACCTGACTCATTAATTCATAAGTATTAATGAATAAGCTCATTGTAATTATCACTTTTGGTTTTGGACTGAGGCTAATATGCGTTAAAAATACGGTTTACAGCAACTAAAACTGCATTTAGAAGTCTGTTAATTTATATAAATAAATTGCTGTACCATATTCTGCATGGAAGTTCCAAAGCTGCCATTTTAGAGCAGTGAGAGGAATATTCAGAGAAGTCCACCCTTCCTGTCTATGTTCAGGGCAACTGTGCTCAATGACAGTCTGTTCGCTAGCGTTTGTTCCAGTGGAGGAGAGATCAGCACAGTAACAACATCCTGATTGGAATTCTTTTAGGGATGGAGGGATTTTTGGAGAGATGGTTACAGCATGGTAAACGGACAACAGAGCAGAATCATGTGGCCTACGAAAAGAAAATATTCTTATTCTCCCTCACAATTGACTTCACTCGAGTAATTCGTGATGAGAGATGTGACCAATAGCCGACAATGTCAACATGTAGTCCAGTCCAGATATATTGTGAGCTAAATGTGCTGTATTGAAAGCTGGGACTGTTTGCTCTGACTGTGATTGATGTCAGTCTCCATGCAATGCAACTGTGTCACTGGAGGCTTTCCATCTCCTATTAGTAAGAGGCTTCATTCAGTGCACTATCCCACTGTAGTAACAGATGCATCGGCTCCAACAGTAACAGAGATCAATAGCTGCATTGATCTGAATCGGAGAATAGCGGACTGGAACATTACAACAATTGAAAGGTGGTTTTCCTTGAGTCTTTTCAAGATTTTGCCCTATTAGGAATTTCTACCATATCGGATATCAGCAGTGCTGATGATTATTCTGGGCGGGGCGGAGGGTGTGCTACTAACCTATTATCGCTATTGTTGTGTTCTCTACCTCTCTCCATTCATTAATCCCATAAACAAGTTTGAATTTCGTTGCAATTTCTGTTATCTATATTTGTCAGAGAAAAAACTATTGTCTTCAGTTTCATAGAACATAGAACATAGAACAATACAGCACAGAACAGGCCCTCTGGCCCACGATGTTGTGCCGAACTTCTAACCTAGATTAAGTACCCATCCATGTACCTATCCAAATGCCACTTAAAGGTCGCCAATGATTCCGACTCTACCACTCCCACGGGCAGCGCATTCCATGCCCCCACCACTCTCTGGGTAAAGAACCCACCCCTGACATCTCCCCTATACCTTCCACCCTTCACCTTAAATTTATGTCCCCTTGTAACACTCTGTTGTACCCGGGGAAAAAGTTTCTGACTGTCTACTCTATCTATTCCTCTGATCATCTTATAAACCTCTATCAAGTCACCCCTCATCCTTCGCCGTTCCAACGAGAAAAGGCCGAGAACTCTCAACCTATCCTCGTACGACTTCCTCTCCATTCCAGGCAACATCCTGGTAAATCTTCTTTGCACCCTCTCCAAAGCTTCCACATCTTTCCTAAAGTGAGGCGACCAGAACTGCACACAGTACTCCAACTGTGGCCGAACCAAAGTCCTGTACAGCTGCAACATCACTTCACGACTCTTGAATTCAATCCCTCTGCTAATGAACGATAATACTCCATAGGCCTTCTTACAAACTCTATCCACCTGAGTGGCAACCTTCAAAGATCTATGTACATAGACCCCAAGATCCCTCTGTTCCTCCACCTGACTAAGAACCCTACCATTAACCCTGTATTCCGCATTCTTATTTGTTCTTCCAAAATGGACAACCTCACACTTGGCAGGGTTGAACTCCATCTGCCACTCCTCAGCCCAGCTCTGCATCACATCTAAGTCCCTCTGCAGCCGACAACAGCCATCCTCACTGTCCACAACTCCACCTATCTTCGTATCATCTGCAAATTTACTGACCCACCCGTCGACTCCCTCATCTAAGTCATTAATAAAAATTACAAACAGCAGAGGACCCAGAACTGATCCCTGCGGAACTCCACTTGTAACTGGGCTCCAGGCTGAATATTTACCATCTACCACCACTCTCTGCCTTCGACCGGTTAGCCAGTTTTCTATCCAATTGGCCACATTTCCCTCTATCCCATGCCTCCTGACTTTCCGCATAAGCCTACCATGGGGAACCTTATCAAATGCCTTACTAAAATCCATGTACACTACATCCACTGCTCTACCCTCATCTACATGCTTGGTCACCTCCTCGAAGAATTCAATAAGACTTGTAAGGCAAGACCTACCCTTCACAAATCCGTGCTGGCTGTCCCTAATCAAGCAGTGTCTTTCCAGATACTCATAAATCCTATCCCTCAGTACCCTTTCCATGACTTTGCCTACCACAGAAGTAAGACTAACAGGCCTGTAATTCCCGGGGTTATCCCTATTCCCTTTTTTGAACAGGGGCACAACATTCGCTACTCTCCAGTCCCCTGGTACCAACCCCGTTGCCAGTGAAGACGAGAAGATCATTGCCAACGGTACTTCAATTTCCTCTCTTGCTTCCCACATAATCCTAGGATATATCCCGTCAGGCCCGGGGGACTTGTCTATCCTCAAGTCGTTCAAAATGTCCAACACATCTTCCTTCCTAACAGGTATCTCTTCTAGCTTACCAGTCCATTTTACGCTCTCCTCTTCTACAATACGGTCCCTCTCGTTCGTAAATACTGAAGAGAAGTACTTGTTCAAGACCTCTCCTATCTCTTCCGACTCAATACACAGTCTCCCACTACTGTCTTTGATCGGACCGACCCTCGTTCTCGTCATTCTCAGGTTTCTCACATACGCATAAAATGCCTTGGGGTTATCCTTGATCCTATCCGCCAACGATTTTTCATGCCCTCTCTTAGCTCTCCTAATCCCTTTCTTCAGGTCTCTTCTGGCTATCCTGTATCCCTCCACTGCTCTGTCTGAATCCTGTTTCCTCAACCTTATGTAAGCCTCCTTCTTCCTCTTTACCAGACATTCAACCTCTCTCGTCAACCAAGGCTCCCTCACACGACCATTTCTTTCCTGCCTGATAGGTACACACATATCATGGACACGTCGTATCTGCTCTTTGAAAAAGTTCCACCTTTCCACCACATCCTTCCCTGACAGCCTATGCTCCCAACGTATGCTCCTCAAATCCTGCCTTACAGCATCGTAATTTCCCTTCCCCCAATTATAAAATCTACCTTGTTGTGCGCACCTATCTCTCTCCATAACCAAGGTGAAAGTCACAGAATTGTGGTCACCATCACCAAAATGTTCACCCACTAACAAGCCCACCACTTGTCCCGGTTCATTACCGAGTACCAAATCCAATATGGCCTCCCCTCTGGTTGGACAATCTACATACTGCGTTAGAAAAGCTTCCTGGACACACTGCACAAACACCGCCCCATCCAATCTACTTGATCTAAAGAGCTTCCAATCAATATTTGGGAAGTTGAAGTCGCCCATGACTCCGACCCTGTGGCTTCTGCACCTTTCCAAAATCTTTTTCCCAATCTGTTTCTCCACATCTCTGCTGCTATTGGGGGGCCTATAGTAAACACCCAACAAGGTGACTGCACCTTTCCTATTTCTGACTTCAGCCCATACTACCTCCAGAGGCAGATCCCCCTCAAACTTCCTTTCTGCAGCCGTTATACTATTTCTAATTAGCAATGCCACCCCCCTCCTTTTTTCCCACCCTCCCTAATCTTACTGAAACACCTGTAACCAGGAACCTCCAACAGCCATTCCTGTCCCTCATCTATCCACGTTTCCGTGATGGCCACACCATCGTAGTCCCAGGTACCGATCCACGCCTTAAGTTCACCCACCTTATTTCTGATACTCCTTGCGTTGAAGTATACGCACTTGAGCCCACCTCTGTGTCCGCAAGTAGTCCCTGTCAGTGCTACCTTCTCCACAGCCTCCCTACAGTCTTGGGCATCCTGACACACAGCTAGCTTACTTGCTGGACTACAAGTCCGGATCCCATCCCCCTGCCAAATTAGTTTAAACCCCCCCGAAGAGTGCTAGCAAACCTACCCCCCAGGATATTAGTGCCCTTCTGGTTCAGGTGCAACCCGTCCTGTTTGTACAGGTCCCACCTTCCCCAGAATGCAGTCCAATTGTCCAAATATCTGAAGCCCTCCCTCCTACACCAGCCTTGCAGCCACGTGTTCAACTGCACTCTCTCCCTATTCTTTGCCTCACTGTCACGTGGCACCGGCAACAACCCAGAGATGACGACTCTGTCTGTCCTAGCTTTTAGCTTCCAGCCTAACTCCCTGAGCTCTTGAATGACCTCCCCACCCCTCTTCCTACCTATGTCGTTGGTGCCAATGTGTACCACGACTTCTGGCTGCACACCCTCCCCCTGAAGGATTCTGAAGACACGGTCTGAGACGTCTCGGACCCTAGCACCCGGGAGGCAACAAACCATCCGTGAGTCTCGCCCATGTCCACAGAACCGCCTATCCGTCCCTCTAACTAGAGAGTCCCCTATAACTAGCGCTCTCCTCCTCTCCCCCTTTCCCTTCTGAGTCTCAGAGCCACAGACCCCTTCACTGCTGCTTACACCTGCAACGCTGTCCCCCCCAACAGTTTCCAAAGCTGTATACTTATTTTTTAGGGGAACGACCACAGGGGAACCCTGCACTGCCTGCTTCTTCCCCTTCCCACCTCTAACTGTTACCCAGCTACCTCTGTTCTCCGGCGTAACTATGTCCCTGTAGCTTCTATCAATCACCCTCTCAGCCTCTCGAATAATCCTCAGTTCATCCAACTCCAGTTCCAGTTCCCTAACTCGTTCGGTGAGGATCAGGATCTGCCTGCATTTCCTGCAGACGAAGTCGGCAGGAGTATCGGTGGTCACTCCAACCTCAAACATCCTGCAGGAGGAACATTCCACCGCCTGCGCTGCCATGACTGTACACTTTCTCCAAAAACAAGAACACTGAGTCAATAACACTGAGTCACTTACCTGTGGACTTTAAAGTTAGGTTAGAGGAGGAGGGTGGGAGGGAGGCCCTCCGGAATTGCAGTCTCCATTCATTACCCATGAATTGCAGACCACTCCCTCACAAACATCTGCGAACAAAACTGTGCACAACCTCAAGATCCCTTTTTACCATGAAATGATTTATGTCCCGTGTTCTCTCTGTCACCAAACCTGTCCACTCCCAGCTCCTAAAATCCTCAATCTTTATCTCTGCGTCAGTGCTGTTGCTGAACAATCCATTGGCTGCACGTTGGTAAAATTCAGACTTAATGTTTCAAACTCTCTTCTGACCACTTCTCCAATTACAAATATTTCAATCACAAAATTGTTCTTGTCTCGGATGTTAATTCATGATTTGGACAATGTATGAATGTAGGAATGTCACTGGATGTAATTCAAAAGCAAAGCTAATTAAATGAAAGATATTGTTTCAAGTGATTTGTTTTAAGTCCGACAACACCTGATGACAGAACTTAAATAAAAATGATAAGAATTGGAATAAAAGTGAATTTCACGAAAAACAAATATAAAAGCAACATGTTGACTGGAAACCTTCTTCTTTCACTGATCACCTTCGGTGAAGAAATCTAATGTTATTACCCATTGTCTGGGTTAAGTGTGTCTTTAGACCCATGACAATATGTTTAACTTTATATTGGATTGTGGAATGGCCTCAAGAGTCAGGGCAACTAATGATGATAATCAAATGCTGCCCTTGGCAGAGATGTCAACATCCCACGAAATAACAAAATTGAAGGTGAAATCAAATAAAGGAAGATACTGAAAATCTGCAATTATAGAAAGAAACGCAAAGAAACGAACAGAAAGTGCTGGGAAACTTTCCTGACCTAAAAGCAGCTGGAAAGGAGTGTGATTAATACCGTTGACATGGAAGTCTGTTTTGAAGGGGAGGAGGAATCAATAGAGAAAGAGGGATATAGAAGATAAAGAGCAAACAAAGAGAATGATGATCAGCCGGGCTGGAGATAAAATGTGTGATTCACGTCATTTATTTTTCGCCTTTCCCATCTTCCTGAATATCATGCCCTTGTAAATACAGGTATCCCCCGCTTTTCAAAAGTTCGCTTTTCGCCACTTCCCTTTCCGAATGACTTACATTAGGACATTGTTTCGCTAACCAAAAGAAATCCGAACAGGATTTTCACTTTTACGAAGAAAGCCGAAATTTTTCCCATATAAATTAGTGCTACTGCACTTTACACCATATCAGATTGCGAACGGTTTCGTAGGACACTCTACTTACAAATAGTGAGGGAAACCTGCATATATCTAAGATCATGTTTAAAGCGATTTGATTCCATCTGTCTGTCCTCCATGAGTGTGGTCATCTTCTATATTCATTAACGGGATATAGGTATCTCTGACTGGAGCAGCATGAGTTCATTTTTCCAGTTGCCCTTGAGAAGACCTTGAGCCACTGCAGTCCACGTGTTTGATCTGAGTTGGTTTCGTTTATTTTAGTCAAATGTACAATGGAAAGGTTTGTTTTTATTGTAGTGCAGGCACAAGACCCTAAACAAGAAAACAGAGATCACAGGGTCCTTGGACAGAGTGAGGCATACAAGGTTACAGCTTCACAGGAGGTGTGCAAAGTAAGGTCGACATTAGCAAGATTAATATTATTTGAAAAGTGAGAGATGTCAATTTGTCTGTCTAATAATGTTAGGGAAGGAAGTATTCCTGAGCATGCTGGTCCATGTTTTCAAGCCTCTGTGTCTCCTCCCTGTTGGAAGAGGTTGTAGGAGATCATTACTGTTTTGGGAGAGACATCTTTGATGTTGCCAGCCTTACTGCGACAATGACAAGTACAACTGGACGGAAGGTTGTCTTACGTGATGATCTGGACTGTGCACACAACCGTCTGTAGTTTCATATGGTCTTGGGCAGAGCAGTTACCATGTCAGGTCATTATGCACCCGAATAGAATGCTTTTAGTTCCCAGTGTGCAGAGCACTGGGAGACGGGCGATTTCAAAATAGTTAGATGTAACAATTGGCTGTTAAATGGATACCCACGTTCTGGCTGCAGTTTTGACAACGACTGAAATTTAACTGATAATTTTAAATTATGTCCTCTATACCAAAACCTTGTTGAGTGTATCGTATTGCCAACATCGAACCAATCAGCCATCACATGCTTCAAATGAATAGAGAAGCCAACACCATCACAACGAAGGAGAAAGAGACAGAAACAAATGGAAGGAGAGAGAGAAACAGATGGACAGTCAGTCAAAGAGAGAAAGGAAACAAAACAAGGAAACAAACAATCGCATGTGCAGGGCGAAGGGAAGGTAATAGGTTCAGAGAAAGAAACAGAAGACAGGGAAAAGGAAAACACAGGGAACTAGCCAGTGTGAGAGAAACTGTGAGAGACAATGGTCACAGGGAGCTGGGGTTCGGGTCAAGGGGAGCTCGGCGGAATGGGAAGAGTTGGGGGTGATGACTGGAGAGACCTCGGCATGAGCACTGGAGGGAGCTGGGGGTATGGAGGTGACGAGTTATTTTGTGCTGTGTCAAGATGTCCAGGTAGATCATGGTAAGCATGAATATACTGAACGATGATTGTAAAAAATGTCTGAGAGGCATATAGGTTACGCTTCACAGGGCGTGCGCTAGGCGATATCGATATGAACAAAATCCGCATTATCTGAGATTAGAGAGTCCATTCATCAGTCTAATAACTGCGAGGAAGAAGCTGTTCCTGAACTTGCTGCTCTGTGTGTTCAAGCGTCTGTATCTTTTCGCCTGATAGAACAGGTTGTGGGAGATCTTTACAGATATATGATGGGACTTTGATAATGTTAGAACAGAGAACATTCCGGTACAGGAACAGGCCATTCGGCGGTCCAAGCCTGCAACATTCCAAATCCTGTATTTCAACCAATCTCCTATTTTCTAAAGGTCTGTATCCATATGCTCCCTGCCCATTCATGTATCTTTCCGGAAACATCTTAAATGAGCACCACTGGTCACAGTTCTCCATTTTGAGAAACTCCCTTCCCCTACTACACTCTGTCCCCTGTTGCCAAGATGTTCTTTCTCCATGTAGCTAGCACACCTGGACATAACCCGACCATGGGAAATCTTATCAAACGTCTTCCTGAAGTCCATGTACATGCCAACTACAGCCACTCCCTCATCAAGCAACTTTGTCAGTTTCTCAAATAATTCTATTAAGTTGATAAGACCTGAACTTCCCTGCACTAAACCATTTTGCCTCTCACTGATAAGACCATTTTCATCCAAATGAGAATGGATCCTATCCCTCAGTATCTTCTCTCGCAGCTTCCCTACCCCAGACGTCAGGCTCACTGGTCTATTATTAACTGGATTATTCATGCTACCCTTCTTAAACAAGGCGATTAGAAAGTTTCCAGTCCTCCGGGACCTCAGTTGTGTTCAAGGATGTTACAAAGAAATCTGTTAAGGCCCCAGATATTTCCTCTCTCCCTTCCGTCAGTAATCTTGGATAGATGTTGGCAACCTTTCTGCGGCAACGAGCCGTGTAAAGAGAGTCAATGGTTGGGAGATTGGAGTCCGTCATAGCCTGGGCTGTGAATACAATCTTCTGTAGTTTCTGTTGTTCCTGGGCAGAGTGTTGCCGTTCCAGGCCATTACACACCCGGACAGTACGTTCACAATCGTGCATCTGTAGAAGTATAAATATCCTGAGCCAAGTGAGGAAGGAGAGGCGTTTTTGAACCATCTTGACTGTCACACCTATGTGAGAAGTCCAGGGAAGGTTGCCAGTTATCATCACTCCGAGGGACTTGACACTCTGCACTGTCTCGACTGTTGATGTAGTTAGGAGCGTGTTCCCCTCCTTTCTTTCTAAAGTCAATGATCAGTTCTTTACTTTTGCCGAATTTGAGAGGGAGATTATTATCATTCCACCCTGCCACCAAACCCACTATCTCCTTTCTGTGTTCAGAACCATCATTGTTTTATACCCCTCCTTGCTTTGGTGATGTCATCAGCAAAATTACAGTTAGCATTGTTTGGAAATTGGCAACACAGCCACGTGTGTACCGGAGTACAGTAGGGGGCTGATGACACAGCTGTATGTGTACAGGGTGTACAGTAGGGGGCTGAGGACACAGCCATGTGTGCACAGGGAGTACAGTAGGGGGCTGAGGACACAGCCGTGGGTGTACAGGAAGTACAGTAGGGGGCTGTGGGCACTGCCGTGGGTGTACAGGGAGTACAGTCGGGAGCAGAGGGACACAGTCGTGTGTGCACAGGTAGTACAGTAGGGAGCAGAGGGACACAGTCGTGTGTGTACAGGGAGTACAGTAGGGGGCTGAGGACACAGCCGTGGTGTATAATGAGTAGAGTAGTGGGCTGAGGGCACAGCTGTGGGTGTACAGGGTGTAGAGTAAGGGGCTAAGGACATAGCCGTGTGTGTACCGGGAGTATAGTAGCGGGCTGAGGACACAGCTGTGTGTGTACAGGGAGTACAGTCGGGGGATTAGGGCATATCCCTTCGTGTACAGGGAGTACAGTCGAGGGTGAGGACACAGCCGTCGGTGTGCAGGGAATACAGTAGGATGCTGAGGTCACAGCCGTCAGTGTACAGGCAGTGCAGTAGGGGGCTGAGGGACACAGCCGTGTGTGAACAGAGAGTGCAGTTGGGGGCTGAGGGCACAGACGTGTGTGTACAGGGAGTACAGTCGGGGGTGGAGGACACAGCCGTGTGTGCACAGGGAGTACAGTAGGGGGCTGAGAGCACAGCTGTGGGTGTACAGGGAGTACAATCGGGGCTGAGGACACAGCCGTGTGTGTACAGGGAATACAGTAGGGGGCTTAGGACACAGCCGTGTATGTACAGGGAGTACAGTAGGGGGCTGAGGACTCATCCTTCAGGAGCTTCAGTGCTGAGTGTTATTGTGGTGGAGGTGCAGATACCTGTCTTCACTAATTGTAGTCTGTGTCAGAACCCGTGGGATCCAGTTGCAGAGGGTGGAGACACCACTAAGGTCATGGAATTTTGAGATCAGTCTGGCGGGTATAATAATGTTTAAGGTGGAGCTATCGTCAATGAGCAGGAGTCTCGTGTAGGTGTCTTTGTTGTCCAGATGTCCTAGGGATGAGTGCAGAGCTTGGGGTATGGCATCTGTTGTGGATCTGTTACATCAGTCGGCATATTATAAGGGATCAAGTCAGGCTGGGAGATTGGAGGTGATGTGGGCCATAACCAGCCTTTCAAATCACTCCATGTTTATTGAGGTTAGAGCTACTGGGCGGTAATCATTAAGTCATTAAAGCATGAGCTTTATCACTTACAAGGTAGATGTTGGTGTTCTTGAAGCAGGTTGGGACTTCAGCTTGTGGGAGGGAAAGGCTGAAATTGTACATGAATACCTCTGCCAGTTGGTCGTCCCAGGATCTGAGTGCTCAGCCGGGAACACTCTCCAGTTCCAGCGCTTTCCTTGATTTGACCTGCAGGAAGACTGATCATGTGTGCAGCGGTGACAGCGGGCACAGATACATCCGAGGCTGTCGGGGCAGGTTTCAGCCTGGCAATCACATAGTTATTCATCATAGACATCCCCTCGCCGACCTCCCTCTATCGTCATCAATACACAGTGACTTGGGTGGTGTGAGCACCACTCAGTTAGTGTTGAGACGGAGTGACATCAATAGACTGGGATCGTGCGCCATAATGAAGTAAACTCACAACAAAAGGGGGTAGGGTGTAATTCAAGTCAAGCCACTGCTTCAACCTGAATGGAGTCAAGCACCTTGGCTGTTGTGCCTTGTAGATGGTGGACGGTCCTTAGGGAGCCAGGAAATGTATTATATATGAACAAACTGAACAAAGGACTTGAGGGCAGTTTTGCTAAGTTTGCAGATGACATTGAGGAAGTGGGGAAACTGCAGAAAGGCTTGAACAGTTTAGGACTGTGGGGAAACACATGGCTGATGGAACACAATATGGGAACTTGTGAGAATATTCACTTTGGTAGGCGGAATAGAGGAGACACTATGTTCTAATACGATCCATCAAATCTGAAGCACAAAAGGATTTTGAAGCAACTCGTCCCCTCTTATGGTTATCGTGCATGTTCAGTTGGCAGTTCGGAAAGCAAAAGCAATGTTCGCATTCATTTCAAGAGAGCAAGAATGCAAGACGGGAGACATACTGCTGAGAATGTAATGGGCTATGGACAAACGGCATTTGGCCAGTTGTGAGCTGTTTTGGACACTAGCTCTAGAAAAAGATCTGCTGGTGTTGGAGGTGATCCATCCTGGGGATGACGGCTTGTTACATGAGCGGCAGTTTGTACTCCATGGAATTTAGAAAAACTGTGGGGGTTGGGGGCTCTGATTGAAACTAATGGATTACTGCAAAGATTGATACAGTCAGTATGTAGAAGATATTTCCACTTTTCAGAGAGACAATGACAAAATGGCACAGTATCAGGGTGAACGAATGGGCTGAATGGCCTAAATCGATTGCTATATCTCATGCCGTTTAGGTCATAGGATCTATTATTCAGTGTAGACTTGTAAGTCTCTGACCTGCTCTTGTAACCATTGTATTTGTATGTTGATTTGACTTCACGTTCTGGTCAATGTTAACCCCTGTGATATGGACGGTGGGAGGATTCAGTGTCAGCCAGGACTCCATTAATATTTTGAATATGAGCTGCTATCAGAGAGTCTCATATGCGAGAGTACATTCTCTCTACGATGATTGTCATTTTCTGTCTGGTATTTTCGAAGGATTGTTCCTGTTATGCCAGTATTGTTGATTTAAACAAATCAGGTGCAATCTATTACAGCACTCAGCAACAATAAGTCATCGAATATTGAACACCCTTCTAATAACAGGAAAGTCTAAAATGTTCACTGTCAGAAACACTGCTTTCCTGATCGTGTTCAAATCAGATAACCTGTCCCACCGAGATGCTCAACTTGGAGCTATTTTTTTAAAAAAGTTTTTATTGAATGTGGGCATCGATGGATGTGCCCAGCATTTCTTGCCCGTGCCCGTTTGCCCTTGAGAAGGTGGTGCTGAGCTGCCTTCTCAAACTGCTGCAATCTACCTGCTGTGCGGTGACCCACTCGTGATTAAAGAGGGAATTCCAGGGTTTTCAGGCAGCAACAGTGAAGGAACAGCAATGCATTTCCAAATCAGGATGTTGACTCGTTTGGAGGGGAATTTGAAGGTGGTGGTGTTCTCAAAAGTCTACTGCCCTTGTTATTCCAGATGGAAGTGTTCGTGAGATTGGAAGGAGCTGTCTGAGGATCTTTGGGGGAATTCCTCCAGTGTGTCTTGTAGATTGTGTACACTGCTGCTCCTGGGTGACGATGGTGAAGGGAGTGAATGTTTGTGGATGTGGTGCAAATCAAATGGGCTGTTTTGTCCTGGATTGTGTCAAGCTTCTTTAGTGTTGTTGGGCCTGCACCCATTCAGGCAAGTGAGGATGTTCCATCTCATTCCTGACTTCTGCTTTGTAGATGATGGACAGGCTTTGGGACGTCAGGAGGTGATTTTCTCCTGCAGTATTCCTCGCCTCTGATCTACTGTTATATTCACGTGGTGAGTCCAGTTGAGTTTCTGGTCAATGATACAACCCCCAGGATATTGATAATGGCGGAGTTTAGTGATGATAATGTTGCTGAATACAAAGAGGTTATTTTGTTTCTTATTGATGACAGTCATTGTCTGAATTTATGTGGCGCAAATGTTACTTACCACTTGCCAGCCCAAGCCTGGATATTGCCTAGATATTGTTGCTTTGGGCATGGACTGCTTCAGTACCTGAGCATTTGCCAGCCCACTTCTGACCTAATTTATGTGGAATTACCTCATAAAGAGTCCCAACGCATATGGATCTGGACCTTGAAATGACATCTTACTGGTTACAGAGTGAAAGGAAGAAGCTGAGTGCAGCAGCTTTAATTCAGTGTTTAATCTGGGACTACCTGCTGGCGAAAACATCAACCACACCATCGAACTGCATCGATATTCATTATGTTGTCAGAAGTGGGGATTGTCATTGTTGAAGCAGCTTAAAGGTGTTTGGACCTAGGACATTATCCGAAGGGACGACAGCAGAGATGTTCTGGACCTGAGATGACTGACCTCCAACAACAATGAAAATCTTCCTATTTGTCAGGTATGACACCAATAATGGAGTGTTGGCCCGCGATACCGTTTTTGCTCGGGCTCCTTGATGTTCCATTTGGCAGAATGCAGCCTTGATGTCAAGGACTGGAGTTCATTTCCTTTTTCTATGTTTGAACCAATACTGTGACGAGTTCAGGAGCTGAATGACCCTGGCAAAACCCAAACTGGGCGTCACTGAGCAGGTTATTGCTGAGCAGGTGCTGCTTGATAGCATTGTTGATGACACCTTCCATCATTTTACTGATGATGGAGAGTAGACTGATGAGGCTGCATTTGGACGGGTCGAAATTGTCCTGCGTTTTATGTACCGAACATACTTGAGCCGTTTTTCCCCATTGTCGGTTTGTAAACATACTGGAACAGCTTGGCAAGGGGAGCGGGAAATTCTGGAGTACAAGTCTTCAGGACCAGTACATCCTTCCTGACGTATGGAGCTCAAAAATGAGCACAATACTCCAAATGTGGTCTCACCAGAGCCGTATACAGTCAGTTCTTATATTCAATTCTTCTCGTATTAAATGCTCCTAATCATAATTGCAATTGCCCTCCTAACTACTGCCTCAACCTGCAAGCTGACCTTGAGAGAACCCGGCACTAGAACTCCCAAATCTCTTTGCACTTCAGATTTCTGAATTTTCTTGCCATTTAGAAAATAGACCATGCCTCTATTCTTCGTGCCAAAGTGCATGACCTCACACTTTCCAACGTTGGAATGCATCTGACGATCTCTTTCCCTGTCCAAATTCTTGTTCAGCCTCTCCGTTTCCTCAATACGACCTGTCCATCTGCCTATCTTTGTATCGTCTGCAAACCTAACCAGAGTGCCCTCAATTCCCTCATCTAGATTCGTTATTGTAACAAGTAAAAAGTTATGATTCCAACACTGAGCATTCTGGATCACCACTTGTCACTGGCTGCCATCCTGAGAAGTATACTTTTATCCCCACTCTCTGCTTTCTGCCAGACAACCAAGCTTCTATCCATGCCACTACCTTGTCTCTAACACCACGGACCCTTATCATACTCAGTAATCTCCTGTGTGACACCTTGTCAAAGGTCTTCTGGAATTCCAGGTGGATAACATCCATTGGCTGTGCTTGATCGAGCCTGCTCATTTCCTCTTCAAAAATTCCAGTAGATTTGTCAGGCATTAACTTCCCTTGAAGAAATCATGCCGACTTTGCCCTATTTAGCCAAACACTTTCAAGTATTCAGAAATCTCATCCTTCACAATGGATTCCAGGATCTGACCCACGACAGAGGTTAAGCTATTCATGCTGTTTTTTTTTGTATTTTTCCTTACTTCCTTGTTAAAAAGGGGTGTTACGTTAGTGGGTTTCCAGTGCTCTGGGATCGTTCCTTACTCTAGTGATCCCTGAAAGATCACCACGATCGCCTCCGCTCCATCTTCAGCTATCTACCTAATAACACTGGGCTGTAGTCCATCTGGTTAAAGTTATTTAACCATCTTCGGGCCATTACATTTTTTTTTCTAACATGTTCTCCATGGTGACGGCCATCATATTCAGTTTTAGCCCCTCAGTCTCTTGAATGTTTAAGGGATTACTCGTGCCTTCCACCATGAAAGATGATGCAAAGTAATTATTCAGTTCCTTGGCCATTTTCTTGTTCCCCACTGCTATCTCTCCAGTATCATTTTCCAGCAGTCCAATGTTCACTTTTGCCGCTCTTTTGTACTTTATATATCGAAAGAAACTGTTACAGTCTTCCTTTATATTACTGACTAGCTTACCCCCATAGTTAACAATCTCCCTCCTTATTTTATTTTGTTTGCCCTCTGTTTTGTCTTTGTAAGCTTCCCAATCCTCAGGTTTCCCACTGCACTTTGCCACATAATATACTTTCTCTTTTGCTTTTATGTTATACTTGACTTCCCTAGTCAGCTATGGTGGCCCCATCCTCCCTATACAAGCCTCTTTTTCCTCAGGATAAAAATCTGCTGTATCCTGAACTACTCCAATAATCTCCTGCACCTGCTGTTGCAGCAGTCTTTCCTGCTGGGCCCGTCTCCTAATCAATTCTACCCAGCTCGTCATTCATGTCTGTGTAATTGCTTTTATTCAGCTGTAATGCAGTTACTTCTGATTCTAACTTCTCAATTTGAAATTGCAGAGTAAATTCAATTATATTATGATCACTGTCACCTTAGGGTCCCCTCATCTAGTCTGCCTGCACAAGCTGCTCCAAAAAGCCATCACATAGACATTCCACAAATTCCTTTTCCTGCCAACCGCTATCAATCTGAAATCCTCGTCCATCTGTATAATAAAATCCCACATGATCACTGTAGCTTTGCCTTTCCTACACATCTTTCTAGCTCCTGGTGTATCTTACACCCCAGCTCTCTGTATATAACTCCAACTGCATTTTCTCACCTTTTTGATTCCTCAATTCTACCGACGCAGATTCTACACCATCTGACCTTATTTCACTTCTTATTATTGATCATTGATTAAATTCCATTCTTAATACTGAGACAACTCTATCTCTCTGCCCAACTGCCTATCTTTTCGACAGGATGAATATCCTTGAATATTCATCTCCCAATCCTGATCATCTTGCAGTGATGTCACTGTAATGCCCACTATGTCGTACCTGACAATTTATGGATGAGTCACAAGCTCATTTACCTTATTCCTTATACTGCATGCATTCCGATATAATAGTTCAGTCCTGTATTATCCATCGCTCTTCTCATTGTCATTTGTTTGTCCAGCCGTTGGTACCTACACGACCCGGACCACTGGATCATTCCCCTCCCGCTCCAAGTTCTGCAACCCAGATGATATATCCCAAACCCGAGCACCATGTAGGCAACACAACCTTCAGGACTCTTAATCCCGATCACGGAGAACAGTATGTATGCTTATATATGTTCTACCCCCAATTATCCATCATTGGGCAGCTTGGTGACACAGCAATGCTGCCTCACAGTGCTAGGGACTTGGGTTCATTTCCAATCTCTGGACCCTGTCTGTGTGGACTTTGTACATTCTTCCAGTGTCTGCATTGGGAGCATTAACTCTTTTCTCTCTCCACAGTATGTCTCTGTGTTTGGTACAGATTTCTAACATCTACAGTATTTTTGCTTTTGTTCGATGGAGAAATGCAGCAAATGTGACAGGTTTTTGTAAAAGTAGCCGTGGTTCGCGGGTTCCTCTGGATGTTTAGGAATCTTGCTCGGCCACTTGTCTGAGTGCAGTGTCCCTGGATGCCCATTCTATCTCTCTCAGTTCCCTCCGTCCATTGTCAGTACATGCAGCCTTTCTTTGTGCCACCCCTGGGACTCTCCACACCCCATTGCCTGGAACTGGGTACTCCATTCGCAGGACTGTGCACACAACGACACTGGGAACTTTCTGACCCGCTGGAGATGCTGGGTAAAGACCCTGCCATTGAAAGGAACAGAATAACTAGAATCCGATTGAATAACAAAGCTGAGTAAACAGACTGAATTACATCCATCTGCTCTGCCGTTTTCTAATCTTCTGTTTATCCTCGTCCATCTGCAAATAGATGGTCTATATGTATGCCTTGTCAACAGGTTTGGTGGCGGGGATAGATAGCAGATCCGGTGGTCATTGGGCTAATTCTGTGGTTTCACTTTCCTGATGTCATACTTAAGTTTTTATTAGCAAGTCTATCCAGTTTAAAGAAAAGGCCTTGCTGGAGTTGTGCTGAAAGAATATTTGAATTTTGGAGACATTAGAACATGTCACGTGCGAGTGAGGTTAGGAATCGTAAGGTAGCACAGTTAAATACACGATCAAAGTGTTAGTGGGGGCGGCAGCACTTCCGATATGTGGATCATTGGGATCCCGAGTCAGTAGGATATACACAAAAAGGACGGTATGAACCTAAACTGGCAGCAATTTACGATATGTGGCTTATTGTGATTCACGGGTCAGGAGGATGCACACAAGAAGAACGGGATGCACATGAACTGATAACAATCTCCGATATGTGGATCATTGGGATTCCCGGGTTGGTAGGATATAGACAAGATGGACGGGATGGACCTGAACTGGCAGCAATCTCCTGGCAGGCAGGTTTGCTAGTGTCCTTTACGAGGGTTTAAAGTAGTGTGTGGCGGCGGTGGGGTGGGGTGTGTGGAACCACAGCAGGAGGTCCACAGGTACATTGACTGAGGGGGAGTGGGAGACTAATCCCAGTACAGCTAAGACCAACAAAAAAATAAAACAGAGGGCACTGAACACAGTGGCCTGCCAGTCTGAAGTGTGCTGATTTTAATATGAGGAATCTGCTTGTTTGAACAGATATTTCTATGTCGCTGCATGTCAGAAAATAGGAAGAGATCATGGTTAATTGTCCACTGTGCCCTTCACTGGACCAGTTTGTCTCTCCAGGCACCAAGACTTGTTACTGTGGGTCAGAGAACTTCAGGAATTAATACAACACAGAAGTCAGCCATTCAGCCCACCATGCGTCCATGAGCTCTCCAGATTGACAATTTGAAATAGAGGGATTGATCAGAGCTCGAGGGAGAGAAATAAACGGAAAGAAAGACAATAAAGTGAGATAAACAGAGTCAAAAAAGGGAGCGACAGAGTAAGTGAGAGCAATGAGTGTCAGACGAATGTGAAGTTAGATCAGGAGACAGTATGAGGACAAATACACAGAAACATTTCTTAGAAACTCTCACAGACTGTAAGCCCTTTGTCTGGTGCCATACCCTGTGAGCACCATGCTGATACTGGCTCTCATCCCAGATCATTTATCGCCAATATCATCCCAGAACTGAGTGGCTGACAGCTAAACACAATCCAATAGACCAATAAATTGGTTCCAGGGCGAGGGTGGATTAATTTAAATATTCTGGGCCAACAGGAACTTGTAGCCCCTCTAGACACTGCGTGAGAGGCAGGGTGGCATCTCAGTGAAGGGAATCACTGGCAGAGGGGAAATCAGGATCACAGCTGTGGGTCAAATAATGATTGATAATGTTTGCACACCACTTCCATGGTTTTGTAATTCACATTTCAATTTATATAGCTCCACATAGTAAGTGTATTTTAACAATAACGTCTTTTTGCAAATAGATGGTCGATATATATGCCTTGTCAACAGGTTTGGTGGCGGGGATAGATACAGAAAAGCTTTTTTATACTCGTATTTTGTGTTGAATAAATACATTTTATTACTGAGGAAGAAAGGACCTGCTCCAATGAGACAGTCGTCATGTGAACCGCGCTGGGACCAGAGTCCGAGTAAACCCAGGGCTGGAGACAGAGCTTTACACTGATTCGGAGTGTGTCTGTGTGTGCGGGGTGGGGGTGCAGTTATAGGGTTTAATTAGAAAAGCCGAATTAAAAGAGGTGGTAAGAGTACAGAACTCAGGAGAGATTATTAAAATCTCCAGCACAGACACAAATAGGATAGAGTACCTGGAAATGTTTAACATATCACACTTCAAGTGCACTGGACAAATGAATGACAATGAGAAGAGGGATGGTTAATGCAGGACTGAAGGGGTTACAACTGAATGCATGCTGTGTAAGGAATAAGGTAAATGAGCTTGTGGCGCAGAATTAAAACAGCATGTATGAAGCGATGGACATCACGGAGATGTGGCTGCAAGGGGATCTGAATATTTAAGGATATTTATCCTATCGAAACAATATGCAGGTGGGCAGAGGGAGTGGGTTTGCATTATTAGTAAGAAATGAAATTTAATCAATAGTAACAAAGGAAGTAAGGTGAGATGGTGTAGAATCTGAGTAGGTAGAAGGGAGGGACCACAAAGGTAAGACAACCACAGTTGAAGTCTTGTACAGGGCTCCAAAGAATAGTCAGGAGCTGGGGCACAAGATACACCAGGAGATTGAAAAGAATGTGTAGGAAAGGCAAAGCACAGTAATCATGGGTGATTTCAGTATGCAGGGGAACTGGGAACATTAGATGGTAGTGGTTCGCAAGAAAAGGAATTTTAGGAATGTTTATGAGATGGAAAACTTACAAAGACTAAAAGAGGGCAAATATAAGGGACAGAGAAGATGAGATATGGAGCAAGCTAACCAGTAGTAGAAAGGAGACTGTAAGAGGTTCTTTAGAAAAATAAAGTGCAAAAGAGACGCAAAAGTGAATATGGATCACTGGAAAATGATGCTGGAGAGACGGTAGTGGAAAACAAAGAAAAGAATGAGGAACTTTGCATCAATATTCATGGTGGAAGACACGAGTAATTTACCAACAACTGAAGAGAGTGAGAGGGCAGAACTGAGAATGGTGGTCATCACCAAGAAGAACATGCTAGAAAACTGAATGGCTTGAATTTGGATAAATCACCTGAACCATATGGACTACACCCCAGCATTGTAAGGGGGATAGCTGAAGACGTAGTGAAAGTAAAAGTGGTAATCTTTCAGGAATAATTGAAATCAGGAAAGGCTGGAAAATTGCTAACTTGACACTTCTTTTAATAAGGGAATTAGGCAGAAGATGGAAAATTACAGACTGATTAGCCTAACCTTGGTTGTGGGTAACATCCTGGAATCCATCGTGAAGGATGGGATTTCTGAATACTTGGAAGTATTTTGTAAAATTGTGCAAGGTCAGCATTGTTTTATCAATGGGAGTTCATGCCTGACAAACCTGCTGGAATACTTTGAGGGAGTAACCAGCAGATTTGACCAAGGAGAACCAGTAGATTTTATCCACCTGCTTCTCTAAATTCCATTGATGACGTACCACGCAGGAGGCTATTGAGAAAGCTTAGGGCCCCTGGTATTACAGGCAAGGTGCTAGCTTGGATAGATGCATGGCTGTCTGACGGAAAGCAGAGAGTGGGGATAAAAGTGGCCTTCTCAGGATGGCATCCAGTGACAAGTGGTATTCCTCAAAACTCAGTGTTGGGACCATAACATTCGCTTTGTGTATTAATGGTCTACACGAAGGAACTGAGGGCATTCTGGCTAAGTTTTCAAACAGTGCAAAGATGGAATAGAGGGATAGGTAGCATCGAAGAGGTGGTTCGGCTGTAGGAGGGTGCAGTACCACTCTCTAGCACCCCTCTGATGCTCGCCTTCCAGACCACCAACCTCAGGATACAACGCATCATCCTCCGCCATTTCTGTCACGAACAGTCAGACCACACCACCAGAGATATACTTTCCTCCCCACCCCAATCAGCATTCTGCAGAGACCATTCTCTTCACAACTTCCTCATTAGGTACATGCCGCCCCCCCCCCCCCCCCCCACACACATCCCAACAAGCTACCTTCCACTCCCGGCACCTTCGCTTGCCATTACAAGAGGTATGAAACCTGTGCCAACAACTTCCTCCTCACCTCCATCCAAGGCCCAAAAGATCCTTCCACATCAGGCAGAGAATATCCTGTGCGACCAAACACCTCATCTGCACTGTCCATTGCTCCTGGTCTCCTCTACACTGGGGAAACAGGACGTCAACTTGCAGAACGGTTCAGGGAACACTACCCGTCACACACCCAACAACCCCACTTCCCTGTGGTTGAATGCTTCACCTCCCCCTTCCCCTCGGTGCTAGGTTGTCAGCAGTTGGAAAGGCAAATAAAATGATTCCATTTATTTCAAGAAGGCTTGAATATAAATGCAGGAATGTACTACTGAGGCTCTATAAGATTTTGGTCAGGCTACAGCTGGATTATTGTGCACAGTTTTCGGTCCCATATCTCAGGAAGCATGTACTACTCCTGGAGCATTTTCCGACAAGATTCACGAAAGTGGTCCCAGTAATGAAAAGCTTAACATATGAAGAACATCTGAGGGCTCTGAGTCTATATTTCATCGAGTTCAGAAGAATATTAGGAGGTCTAATTGAAACTTACAGAATATTGAATGACTTGAACAGGGTGGATTTTGGGAAGATATTTCCAATGGAGGGGAGATTAGGACCCGAGGGGACAGACTAAAGAGAAGACCTTTTCAAACACAGATAAAGATGAACCTCTTCAGCCAGAGAGTGGTGAATCTAGGGAATTCACTGCTACAGAAGGCTGTCGAGGCCAGGTAATTGAGTATATTTAAGAGTAAGACAGATAGGTTCTTGATTGTAAAGGCGATGAAGGGTTACAGATAGAAAGCGGAAGAATGGGGTTGAGAAGCTTAACAGCCATCATTGAATGGCGGAGCAGGCTCAATGGGCTGAATGGCCAAATTTCTGCTCCAATGTCTTCTGGTCGTATGGTTAATATTGGCTCTCCTCACTCATCATTGGAGATGTCTCCTGGAATTTGATTTTCTTATGATTTATAAAGAGTAACATCCCAGGACTGATGACTCGGAAATATCATGTTCCCTCCCTCCAGTCTCTGCAACCATGTCCCCAGTAACATAAACACACTCAAATTGAAAACCAGTGCATGGTACTTAATCACAGTTGATTGACATCGACAACATTAACAGCATGACACTCACATGCCCTCTCTGATCCTCGACTAACCATCTGAATTGTGTGTCATATCATATTCTCTGTGAACATATCCATGCCATTTGTCTGTTATAGCTCCTGTTGTCGAAGGCAGTGGGCCTCTCAGATTATGGACTAGAAAAGTTATCTCCATTTTTTACTGACATTATAATCACTGATCAGAGTTACAGACTGGATGTTTCCATTTATAAACGGCGAATCTTGTTTATGTTCTGACAATCCTTTGACATTATTCCCATATCCAAGGCAGATTGAATGATTTCACGCAATCAATCTACCATCTCCAATATTCCCTCCCTCAGCCACCCCCACATATCCCAACCTAAATGAGTAAATTTTAAACGTTCTTTTGAATTTTAATAAAATCAATATTGAACTCAAAGAGGTTATATGGAGCTATTTGCTCAGTGACTGTGATTAATGTCAATCTCCGTGGATCCCAATTATCCCAGTGAAGAGTTTCCATCGTTGAAAGATAAATGGGCTTTGTTCAATGTGCTATCCCATAGTGTGAGTAGGAGCATCACTTACAGCACTAACAAGGATCAGCAGCTCGAGAGAGAGAGAGGGAGGAGAAATCAGAATCTGAGAACATTAGACATGAACGTTACAATAATGGTTCATAATCTGAGGACCATAGATTAGAATGTTCCAACAATGGATCCGAATCTGAGAACATTAGACTGGAATGTTCCAACAATGGACAAGAGTTTATCCTCGGGTCTTCACTATCTTTCTCAGCCTTGGATATCATTAGCATATCGGATCCAGGATATCCTTTGGATTATTCAAGGTGGTTACTATCCCATCCTCACGAGTTGATGTTCCTGGTAAGTCATTATATTTGTCTACTAATCTGGGTTGAACTGAATTTCGGCTCATGATATGTATATTTTGGAAAGTGCAAGTCAATATCTTCAGTTCCAAACAAAAATTAATTTCCTTATATATTATAACTATCAAACTACGATTTATAAATTACTCACTGATATGCGAGAAGGAACCAGACTCTTCTCAAACTCCATAATCCATTTTGTCTTTCACATATTTACATCTCCATGTCCTCCCCACTCACCAATCCTGTCCAATACCACCACTATGATATCCCAGTCTCGTCCTCTGTCTCAGTGCAATATCTGAATAAACCATTTGTGCCTTTGTTCAATCCGGATGCAAAAGTTTCACGTTCTTAGTAACCATGTCCGTTACTAAATAATTGCTATTGAGAATTTTTAACTTGTTCTGTGCACATAAGGGAAGACAGTTTATGGTGGTCAAGCCATTGACTCATAATCTAGAGCCACAGAATAATGGTCTGTTGATATCTCATGAAGGAAATTGGGGAGTTTAAAAGCAACCATTATCATTTGTTATAAAAACCAATCTGCTTGCCTCAAGACCTTTAGGGAAGTCAATGTGTCATGATTCCCTCCTCAGGTTTCCGTGTGACTTCTGTGAAGAACACGTGGGTGTACTGTATCTTTGAGAGAATTAAAAGCCAACAATAACAACCTGACAGCACTAAGAGTTCTGAAAAATAGATATAATGTAACATTTGGTCGAACAACCCGATTAGCTCATTGTCTCGAAACAAATTCAGCAAAACATTTTAAATTATACCCCAAAATACCCACCTCCAACCAAGTTTCAATTTATTATATTGACAAACTTAACAGCAAATGATACAATCCAATAGTTTGGCGGTACAAGACCATGGAAAATTGAAAAATTGAGAGAAGAACTGCCGAGCTACCAGCGTGCAAAGACTGCCTGAAAAATAGCTCTCCTATAGATACCTTTATAGATTCGTAGCTGGTGAAGCAGAGTCCCCAAGAAGAAAAGAAGACAGGAATATGGAGAAGAACCAAAAGCTTCCTGGTTTTTAGATAAGAAGTTTTGTTTTGTAAATCTTAATGAGGACTCTTATCGGACTAGTATTGTGGAGGGGGAAGGTAAAAGACAGGTTAGAGGAAGAAGTTGTAAATAGTCGTTCGTTTATTATTCTCTGTTATACTTTAAGAAATAAAGTTGTTATTTTTTACTTTAAATAGATTTGGACTCTAGAATTATCACAGATTACTGCATGGGATAAATCTTTTCTCTGTTGCTGGTTTTAATTAAGCAGGAAGATGTATCCTGTGTTGTAACACTACAAACCCATAGCTATGCTTTTTATTCTTTATGGTACTGTGGAACAGCTGAACTAGCCACTCAGTTCAAGATCTGCATAACATGCTGCCCTGACCAGGGCTTCATACATCCTGTGAGAGATGAATAAAGGTAAAGATAGCTCCCTTTCTCTGCCTGTTTTCTGTATTGCTACATCTCATTTCCATTCAGTTGCATGATCATCCCCTATTTTAGGTGTATTCAATCTCATTGAAATTCTCCCCGAGAGTGATGCACATCTCCATAGGTATCTCTGGTGCTGGCTTTATTGATGCTGACGTACAGATGTAAGGGACATATAAATTCCATGTCAGTCGTAGTCCATAGAGAAGGAATGGCTTTTTGTGGCACATGAAATAAATGGAGATGTCTTAATGAGAGAAAATATGTTTTTTGACAATCCCTGAGAGTGTTGTTGAGGCAGTATTTGGGGTACTGGGGATAGACTTTCTCCCAAGTTTCACCAGACTAATCCCTGGGATGATGGCACCATGAGCAGTGACTGAAGATCAGTGAGAGAATAAGAGGTGATTGCATTGAACCTTAAGGGGGATGGACAATCACTCATGATGTTCTAAACAGACACTGAAATGGTGATAAGTTCCATGGCTTTTTTTCCACTCAGATTACATGCTTCTCGATAGTTTCAGTGCCTCTGAGAACGTTCCACCCAATCACCCCCAATCCCTATTTCAAATGAGACAGAGAGAGAGAGAGAGAGAGAGAGAGAGAGAGAGAGAGAGAGAGAGAGAGAGAGAGAGAGAGAGAGAGAGAGAGAGAGAGAGAGAGAGAGGTTCGGCTTTTGAATAAACTCTCCCAACATTAATACAGTTCAGTTGGTGCGTGATCCTGCCATGAACGTCATGTTATCCATAATCCCGACAGCAGCAACAATACTGTCATTATAGAAGTGTTAACTCTTTCCAGCATTGTAGAGAGAAGGAAAGTCTTTTTATGCCACAGGAAAGAAACGGAGATGTCTAAGAGGAAAAAAAGTTATTGTGATCATCGCTGAGAGTGTTGTTGAGGCAATTTTTGGAATATTGTGGACAGACTTTCTCTCCTTTATAAGGAATGATCGCCTTGCCACAGAGAGTGTGCAATGGACTTTCACCAGACTAATCCCTGGGATGTTGGTACCATGAGGAGACAGTGAAGATTAATCTCTGGCGTTGGGAGAGAATGAGAGGCGATTGCATTGAAACTTGAGGGGAAGGGACAGTCACTCACGATGTTCTAAATAGACACTGATACGGTGAAAAATTCCATGGCTTCTTTTTTACTCGGGTTGCATAATTGTCGATAGTTTAAGAGCCTCTGAGAATACTCCCCTCACTCCACACCAAATTCCTATGACGCATGAGAGAGACAGAGGACCAGTCTTTGAATAAACTCTCCCCGCATTAATACAGTGTATTTGGTGCATGGTCCTGCACTGAAAGTCTCGTTAACCGCAATCCCTACAGCAGCCACAATACCTTCATGCTAAAACAGTTAACTATTCCCACCAGATTCTGACTTCCATGGAGAACATGGGTGTGACATCTCGGCGATGGAAAATATCTCCTTGAAACTTGGCACAAATTATTTAGCTTCCCTCCTCATTGCCAGCAAACTATATTAAAGCAGCACACGTTCTACAAACAATGGAACCATGATTAACATAATGGAGTCCTCTATCAGTGCAGTCTCAATTTCATTGGTTTGTCATATTGGAATATCAATGACCCCCTCTTATTCCTGTATAACTGTCTCGTGGGGATGAATAGCCTCCTCCTGGTCTCATGGAACAGGTTTAAATGTCTGATTGGTTCTGTATGCTCCTATTTAAGAGCTCGATGCACTGAACAGACCACTCTTCTTCCTGTGTATCGGCAGAAGTATTGAACGTGCTGTCACTCTTCCTGTTCCTGAAGCTAGCTCATACCCGTGTGCAACCAGCTTGAGATGCTGAATGATCTCCTCTTTTAACTGTGAAAATGTGCAGTGTCTGGCCGTGCTGTTACATAAATGTTACCGACACTTTAACAACACAAACCGGAATGCTGTCCGGGTCATGCTGCACATGGACACAGAATGGTTCAGGAGCTGATGGGGTCAAAATGTTCTGAACATTCTGTGATCTTCAGTCATCATACCTACTTCCGATCTTATGATGGGGAAATACATTGATGGAGCAGCTGAAGATGTTTGTGCTGAGGAGTCTAACCTGAGGATCTCCTGCAGAGTTGTCCTGGGACTGAGGGGATTGTTGGCGACTGACCCCAAACCTCTTTATTTGTGTTCTGAAAGACTCTGTCCAGTGGGAAGGTTACACCTGATCCACATTCAGCTCAAATAAGTAGGTGCTCCCGATGCCATCCTCAGTCAAATACTGCTTTGGTATCAAAGCCATTCGCTCTTTCCTGAGCCCCTGTGTTCGCCTCTTGTTCATATCAATAGGTGACGGTGTATGTGTAGGGAGGGCTTTCCTCTCACAGAAGGTAATCACTGTGAGGAATGATCTGGGCTGGAGACCTAGGGGAGCTATATCACTGAAAGCATTTCAGGAGGACGTAGATGGATTTTTGACCTGTCAGAGAGCTAAGGGGTGAAGTATTTGGGCATTAAAGAGGAGTTAATGACAACTGTAGATCAGCTATGATGTTATGCAATGGCTTGATCATCAGAATTACCTGATCCTGTTTCTTTTGTCCGCATATTCAGCAATTGCAAAGTTAATGGCTGTAATTTTCCTGAATGTTCTTTTATTGAACGTTGCAATCAGAGAGAGTAAAGTATTTTGTGAGTCATCTCTTGTTGAGGTATGGGGACTGTATTCACAGTGAATCTGGGTCTATAATATCACCAACAAATGAACCACAAGTTGCAGAGAGGAAACACTCTGTAATGAGACCAGAGGCGTCTTTTGAACCAAATAACATTTTCCAACCTACACCAAACCATGTGTGCCAGTCTTGAGGACTGGATGAGATCCTGTGTTACTGTTGACCAGGTATTTGGAGCAAGTGGCCTCCATCTGCTCCTTGCAGGAGCTGTGAGAGGTTGAAGAGAACATAGCAACATAGGATTGAGCAGCAGGAGTGGGCCATTAGATACTTTATCACCGCTCCATTTGCTTTTGGTCTCAGCAGCACGTTTCTGTCTGTATACCATTTTACTACATATAACAACAACTTTGAATAAATGCAAACATCTAGGCACGACAATCCTCTGGGGAAGGGAATTTCCACTTGAACAGCCCTTTGATAATTTCTCATTTGTGTTCCAACAAATGTTGAAGGGTCACTATGTTATTTTCCAGTCCCACTCCTCCATTGGTTACACCCATCTTAAATACAGCCAGTTAAGTGAGGTGGTCAATGATTTAGATCTTAGACTAGGCCATTTTCTAGAAAAATGTGAGACACAGAAAGTTGAATTCATAACAAATGGTAAAATGATAGAGTGCCCCAAATGTTATTCTGCCTTTGAAGTCATTTTGCTCACACAAGCTACTGGTAGTGGGATTTCTTTCTGGAACAGTGGGATTTGGCAGAATTCCCTTCGTTTCAGGCAGTGGAGAGATTCCAATGAGTCCTCACCAGGAATCCTTCACAAATGGTAAAGATGACGCAAGGATTTTATGATCTCACACTTTGCTATCGGGCGGAACAAAGTAAGAGAGAGGGATCAATCGGCTGCTGCTTCTCAGGCAGGGAACATTTTTCTCCCTCTCTGTGTTGGAACGTACAATTTTGTCAACTGAACACCAAACTGGACCATTCTCTGGAAAACCTGGTTATGGATTATATGCAGGTGCGTCATTGCTCTTGTTGTACACAATTCCTTCCAATCGCAAATATGTCCCCACTTTATAATTTGATGACATGCTTACATGTATCTGTGTAATTTGTAAATATTGGTAGGTGTCTTCATAGTATGTGCGTTAATATCAATGCAAAACTTTTTCTTAAAGTTTATTCTCTAGCTTTAGTCTCCCTGACAGGAGATAATACGCATCCAGCTGATACACTTTTCAGAAAGTCATGGATGGTTCAATACTATTTCTCAACTAAGATCAAAACTGCTAATCCCCTATAACAAAAGACCTGCATTCCAGGAATGAGTAAAGGGAAACCTCTTTGAAAATCTTCGAAAATAATTATATCTTTTTAATTAAGTTTAGGGGATCAATCCTGCACACAGTGCATCAGGTGTGGTCTCAGCAATGCCCTGTACAGATGCAGTAAAACATTCCTGCGATTAATCCTGATACCTTTTGACAAAACAGCATCATTCCACTTACCTTCCAAATCACTTGCTGCATCTGCAGACTGACGTCATATGATTCATGTCGCAAGAACATGGAAACCTCCTTTATCACAGAGTTCGGCAATCTCTCTCCATTTAAATTTTTTACCATTGTTTCATCCTTCATGCCAAAATAGACAACTTACCTTATGTTATTTCTGCTGAAGGTTTGCTCACTAACCTTCCCTGCCTGTAACACATTGCAGACTCACTACCTCCATTTGTCGACACGTTGAATGACCATCTTGGTGTACGAGCTAATTGAACTCTAAGCCACTCGCTCCCCTTCCTCCAGATTTTTGATACAGATTATTGATCACTGATGACCCCACAGGGATCTCTGAGGCACTCCATCTGTTACAGCCTGAAAATAACCATTTACCTCCACTCTCTATTTCCTGTGAGTGACAGCTTCCCTGTTCCTGTGCAGCGGCTCAGGTGGGTTGAATGGCCATCTCCTGGACTGTGTAGTGTACTGCTCGAGCTGAATTATTTCATTCTATATTCCTGTGTAATTCCTTAGAGGGTCGGAATGGTCTCCTCCTGTGTCATTGTAACGATCCTGTCTAACTGAATGGTGTGTTCCCCAACCCTGTTGGATTGAGGGAACAAAACATGGGATTGGGGCAGAAGTTGCCCATTCGGCTGCACCATTCAGAATGCTCATGGCTGATCCGAGTGTGTCTGACCATCCATTTCCTGTCTGTTCCCAATAAACACTGACTCTTCTGTCCAGTAAAGATCAGTCGAGCTCAGCCTTGAATATCTTCAATAACTGAGTCTTCACTGCTCCTTGAGGATGAGGACACCACAGGTAGCACAACACTAAAGTGAAAGGGACATCCTTATTTCATTGTGGGACTGTTGTTCTAAAACTGTGTTAACTGAACAGCAAATCACTACCTCTTGTCAGACATAAGAACAGAATAATTTGGAATAATTAGGAACATAATCCATTCCAGACTCCAAACCTATCCCACATTCCCACTGTCCCTTTCCAATCAAATATGTATCGTACCCAGCCTCTGCTGCTGTTTCAGGAAGAGAATGCCTGATAGCAGAAGACCGCAGGAGCATTAAGGAAATGAGCAGATTGAGGCCATTCAGCCTATCGAGTCGGAAATTCCGGACAATAATTTCTTATATGTACCTCGACCTCATTCTTCTGCCTTCTCCCTAGTATCTTTGATCCCCTTACAAATCAAAACACATCGATTTATGTCTTAATGACACTAGTGTCTGTGCCTCTGTGTATCTGTATGTAAGTGTTTGTGCGTGTGTCTGTGTGTATGTGTGTCTATGCCTCTGTTTGTGTGTGTCTGTATGTGTGTGTGTGTGTGTGCCTGTGTGTGCGTGTGTGTGTCCATGTGCTTGTAATCTGTGTGTTTGCGTGTCTACACCTGTCTGTCTGTGTTTCAGCTTGTGTTTCTATCTGTATTTATGTCGATTTGTATGTGACTGTATATGTATTTTTGTGTTTATACGTTTATGTATACCTATCTCCTTGTAGGTATTGTGTGTGTTCGTCTGTGTATTTCTGTGTCTGCGTCTCTGTGCAGTGAGGTATCTGTGTTTTTGTTTTTGGAACTGGCAGTGGGTTTAAACTGAGAATTGTCTTTCATTGAACATTGCTCCGTAACTGGTCAGTAAGACATGGTTGTTTAAGATTCTCCACAGGAGGCGTCCTGGTCCTCTCCAGCTCTTTAAGAGTCCTTCCCACATGACGGGGGGAGGGGAGTGAGGGAACGGATATCGGGCACTCCACTACCCGGATTGGCCCTTTCTATCCTATTCCAGGCTGTTTCTCCTGGAATGGGCAAAAGGGATGGAGGGCGAGTGGGAATGGGTGACCCTGCTCTTTGTCCTAGTGTAGGTGGGGGGAGTTGTGAGGTGTCTGGAATGTGTAGTCGACAGTTTTTAATCCGTATGGTATTATTGGTTTCTGAATTCAATAGTGAGAGTGGTACTGCCTGAGCCTTATTTGGAGACAGAGCGTGAACCTTGTTCTGGGTTAGGTGCTATAACAGATATACAGTGAGTGTGAGGGAGCAGAGAGTATATGGGAACTCATATCCTAACAGAGCGAGGAGGATATTGTTGCTTGTCCAGTATTGTGGGACATTTCTTCAGATCATCTCAGCTTTGAGGTGAGCCTCCCTGAATGTCTTGTCCAAGTCTGTCACTCATAACGACACAGATGTGTCCCTCAGGTTCCACAGTATCAGTTGAGGTAGAGTTTACAGATAGCAAGGAGAAGCAAATATTGGTGTATTATATATCGACACCAAAACGGTAGCAGAAAATCTGAGCATCATATGTTCTGGAAATTAGATAGGCAAGTATTGTGGATACCGCAGTCTTATTGAATGGTCTCAAGTTGTATCTAAACTGCGTTAAGTAAGTGACTGCTGAAGCTGTGAAAAATAAGTTCTGGAAGTTTATATGAGATGGGTTGAAGAGTATGTTGCGAAGCAAACTAGAGGGCAGGTTATTTCGGATTTGATGTTGTGTGGTCAGAAGGACGAATTATTAACCTTGGTCTGAAGCAGCTTTTGAGGAATAATGGCATTTAAAAGGTGCATTTTACAAGGTGTCTGCATACAATATAGAATGCTTGAATAGTCCAGTCAAACATCATTGAAGATTGGAGGCTAGAGTTCAAGATATCTACAGTGAATTTGGAAAGTACAATATAACATTCAGTGGGAGACAAGCAATGGTTGTTAGAGTCATAGAGTCCGACATCACGGAGACAGGCCCTTAAGCCCAGTTTGGTCCATTCCGACCGAAATGCCCATCCACGCTAAACCCATTTCCCTGCCATTGTCCCGTATCTTTCTAATCTTTTCCTATTCATGTATTTGTTCAAATGCCTTTAAAATATTGTCAATGTATCTGCCTCAACCACTTCTCATTCCATATGCATAACAGCCCCTGTGTTAAAAAATTGTTCCTCAGATTCCCTTTTATTGTGTCCCCTCTGACCTTAAACTGATGCTCTCTAGTCTGTGATTGCCCAACCCTGGGAAAAAGACTGTGTGCATTCACTCTATCCATGGCTGACATGATCTTATAAAATACAATATGATCCTCATCATCCTCATGCACACAAAAGTAAAAAGTCCTAGCTTGTCCAACCTCTTTCTATAACTCAGACCATTGAGACCTTGGCAACATCATTGTATTTTTTTTCTGCACTCTTTCCAGTTTAATAAAATCCTTGCTATAGCAAAGTGAACAAAACTGAACATAACGCTACCAATATGGCCTCACCAGCATCCTGTATAACTGCAACATAACTCCCTAATTTCGATACTCAGTGATATAAACCAATTAAGGCCACTGTGCCAGAAGCTTTCTTCAATGTCTACCTCTGAATCAACTTTCAGAGAACCATGCACCTGAATTCCAAGGTCCCTCTGTTCCACGACACTCCTTAGGACCCAACCATTCACGATTAAACTCCAAACTTGATTTGACTTTCTAAAATGCAAGAACTTATACTGATCTATATTAAAATCCATTTGCTATTTCTCAGCCCACTTCTCCAGCTGATCAAGATACTGCTGTAATTTCTGAAATTTCTGATAACCTTCCTCAGTCTCCATGATGCCGCCTGTTTTAGTGCCGTCTTCAAACTTACAAATCATGCCTGTACATTATCATCTAAATCAGAGGTATATGTAATATGTAGTGGTCGCAGCATCAACCCCTGAGGCATTCCACTATTCCAGTCTGACCAGCATGTTTCCAGTATTACTCTCTGTTTCCTACCCTCAAGGCAATTTTGTACCTAATTTGCCAGTTCCCCCTCAATTCCATGCGACCTTACCTTCCAGAGCGGCATACCACGTGGAACCTTATTGAAGGCTTTACTGGAATCCATTCAGACTACGTATACCACCCGGATCTCCTCAACGTTGCTGGTTACTTTATCAAAGAACTCAAAAAAAAATGTGAGTCATGATCTCCCTTGCACAAACTCCTGTGCTGAATTTCATGAAGGGCTTTTGCCCGAAACATCGGTTTTCCTGGTCCTCGGGTGCTGCTTGATCTGCTCTGCTTTTCCAGCACCATTCTAATCTTAGTCTGAACCACACCCTGTCTTTCCAAATGCATGTATATCCAATCTCTCCGAATCTTCTAAAGTAACCTACCCACTAGATTTTAGGATTACTGGTCTTTAGTTCCCAGGTTTATCTTTGTAGCATTTCTTGAACACGGGCTCAGCTTTCGCTCTGCTCCAGTCGTCCGGGACCTCACTCGTTGGCCAGCGATGATAGAAAACAGCCAAGTAGTGCACCCGCATTTTCTTCTCTATCCTCCCGCGGTGTTCCTGAATATAACTGGTCAGGACCAGGAGTTTTTAGAAATACTGTAAAGTCTGCAACATACATCTATTTATTTCAGGTACAAACACCAAAGAGTGAGCAAGTGACTCAATGATGGTTAACATAACAAATTAGAAAATATGTTAATCATAGGAAGTGACTTCAGAAGAATTCCAGCTATTGTGGAAACCTGAGAATTCTCAGAAATTAACGATCCAAAAAAGGAAGGCCATGAAACTGAAAAGGAAATCAAAAAGCGAACATACATGCTAACAACCAGGAACACAAAGACTGCATCAATCTGCGATCTATATTTCAAATGAAACAAAATAAAAGCAAGGTCAAATGTGGAAATTTGTAATTGACAGAGGAGAGGTGATTGTTGAGAACAGGGAAATGGCCGAGAAATAACCAGTTACTTTGCATCTGTCTTCATGGTGGAAGAGCCAGAAAGTCACCCAGTAATACCAAGTGATCATATCGGACTTTTGGAGCTAAAGACATAAAGTCAATTCATATCAGAAACAAGGTAGTTCTTGAACATGGAGCTGGATTGAGCATTGCTAAGTCTGACGAAACAGATGTACGTCCTATCAAAATGTCGGAAATAAATCACCAATAGCAGTATTAATTGTGCTGTCGATGACTGTGTTTTATTTTCCTGTACATTCTGCAGAGACCGGAAACTGTTGTGGATAAACGTGATCCAAGAACGACCGACGAATGGAAGGGATTCAAACAGCTACAAAGGGAAAAATACATTATGTGGATAACTGCACACCGGTTAACTTGACATTTGTAGGGAAACTGTTGGAATCTATTTCACAGGATGGCATTTTTGCTATTTAGAAATTAACAGCAACAATGGAGAGAATCAGCATGCATTTCTGATAGAGAAATCATACTTGATAAACTTTGGAATTGTTTGAAGTTGTTCCTAACAGCATAGATAATGGGGAATCAGTAGAAGTGGCATAGATTGGATTTTCCGAAGGGTTTCTATAAGAACTCAAAAAATGAGGTTGTAAATGCAATGAATGTGAAGGGTATTTGGAGGAATATATGTAAGTGGAAAGTTAAAGTTTGGTTCGCCTTCATATAAGATAGTCAGAACATCGATGCAAAGACATTTTGAAGCAGATTCACAGCGTGTTGGTGGGACTGTACCTGGAGTATTGTGTACAGTTTTGGTGACTGAATCTCAGGAAGGTTATACTGACCACAGAGGAAGTGCAATGGACCTTCTCCAGATTAATCCCTCAGGTGGTGAGATTGCCTGATGAGGAAACTCGGCCTGTGATCTCGAGAGTTTGAAATAATGAGAGGTGGGTCACAGTGAAATTTAGAAAATTCACAAAACATATGACAAGTTGAAAATCAACAGAACGCTTCCCTTGCTGTCTATTCCACGTTCAAGGCAAATAATGGCAGGATCTGGGACAGGCCAGTTAAGACTGCAATAAGGAGGAAATTCTTCACTTGGAGGAGACTAACTAACACAGGGTCATGGAAACCTACTGGCAGGCAAGATTATGGAGATGTCCTGATATTCTACAAGTGTCTCCAGTAGAACAGAATAACCAGGGAACAGGTAGGACTCATTAGTGACTTGACAAGTTGCATCCAAATCAACTTTAGTGATAGGAGACAGAGGCTAGTAGTAGAAGGTTGTTTGTGTGATTGGAGGCTAGTATCCAATGGTGTACCACAGGGATCAGTGTTGTGTCTCTTATTATTTCTGATTCAAAGGTGTTGGTGTTGGACTGGGGTGGACAAAGCTAAAAATTGCATAACACCAGGTTATACTCCAAAAGGTTCATTTGGTGGCACTAGCTTTCGAAGCGCTTTATCAAAGATGAAGATGCAGCACTTTGAAAGCTCGTACCTCCAAATAAACCTGTTGGACTATAAGCTGATGTTTTCCGATTTTAAACCTTATCCTAAAGGATGCATCTGTGAATATGGACGCGGGGTGGGGAGTGTCATAAGTAAGTTTGTTATTGATACGAAGATTGGCCGCGTGGTTGACAGTGAAGAGGAAGGCCTTATGTTTCAGGAAGATACAGATGGAATGGTCAGGTGGTCACATCAAGACAGAGAAAATGGTCAGATGGGTGGATCAATGGCAGATGGAATATAACTCTGATAAATATGAAGTGATGTACTTTGCAAGAAGGAACCACACAGGGGAGGACTCAATGAATGACAGCACACTAGGAAGCTCAGACGGTGTTTCTCCACACATCCCTGAATGTGACTGGACAGGTTATTGCACAACTTGGGAACGCATAGGGGAGCGTAAACACAGCCTTTATACATCGAAGCATAGATTATAAGAGCTATGTGGAACTTTGGTTAGGCCAAGATGGAATACTGTGTGTAGTTATGGGGGCCACATTACAGGAAGGATGCGATTGTACTGGAGGGAGTGCAGAGGAGATTCGCTAGGATGTTCCCTGGGATGGAGTATATCAGTATGGAGAGAGGCTGGATAAGCTCGGGTTGTTTACTTTGGAGCAGAAAAGGCTGAAGGGGATGTGAATCAGAAGGATAAGATTCAGGGTGGATAGACAGCAGCTGTTCCTTTTAGTCAAATGGCCACATTTTTAAAGTGAAGGGCTTGAGGTTTAGTGAGGATTTGAGGACTGTTTTTCACCCAGAGTTTGTGGGGTCTGGAATGCACTGATTGAGAGGGGAGTTGGCATGGTAACCTCAAATTCTTTAGAAAATACATGGTTGTGCAGTTGAAATGCCATAAGATTCACAGGTATAGGTCTTGTTCGGAAAGTGGGCCTAATGTAGACCGTACTGTATTTCTGAAGGAACAGAGACTGTGCTTCTGTTATTGTATGGATGTGGGAGGTCAATCATTGAGTAGCTTAAGATAAGAATTGATGGGTTTCTGAAGAATATCTTACCAAAGTATGTAAGAGGGAACTTGTAATATCTTCTCAAAATATGTCAATGGCAAAATTAACAGAAAAAGTTGCAGCTTTCTTACAGTCTGATACCAGAGAATTGAGGACAGGGAAATAGCAGATCAGTGGAGCAAATACTTCAGTTATGCCTTCACAGAAGATAAAAAAAAAAACAAAATCTTTCTAGAAATACTAGAGAACTTTAGTCGGGTGAGAAAAAGGGAATAGCAACTAAATTAGCAACTAAACAGTTTTAGAGAGAAATATTGGAGTGAAATTAATGGGCATAGACCAAGTCAACAGAGATTTATGAAATGGGAATCATATTTGAGAAAGTGGCTTTTAACAAAATTATGAGAAGGTATCAATGCAATACGATTGGAATCTCAGAAAGATTTTTGATAAAGCCCCAAGCCTATTTTGCTAATTCGAATTCTGTGGGACTGGGGCAAATATATGGTCATGGTTTTAGAATGGGAGAGCTGGCAGGAAAGAATGAGTAAGAATAGAACCATGTTTTTTTCTGAATGGAACACTTTGAGGATATAACAAGGATACATCGAGATTTGACATCCACCTATTCCCAATACACATCATATCTTTGGTTGAGGGGCTCATATGCTATATTCCCCAGTCTGCTGACAGTACTAAACGATGTCAGCTTGTGAGTGGATGAGGAGGATGTAAAAAAGATTCCAAGGTGATTGAGATATGTGGAGAGACTGGGCAAGTACGTGGTAGATGGAGAGCAATGGGAGAGATGAGATGTTGTACACTTTGATGGGAACAATAGAGTGGCATCCTATCATTTGCAAAGGGAGTGGTTGAAAAATGTTGCTCTATAAATGAACTTAAGCTGCATTTTTATTTTATTTCTGCGCAGCCCTCCGAGTCCATGTAAGGCAGTGAGTTCTGAAGCCAGAAGTCAATACTAGGAATAGCATTGGCACGTTGACCAGTGTATATATACCCAACAAGTGGGGAGCTGTAACGTTGAAAACGATCTGTATGTCCCTGTCCACCAATCAGTGAAAGTAATATTGCAGGAGCAGAAAGCAGGTAGGCAGATAAATGGTGTATTCACCTTCATTTCAGGGAGATTTGAATACAGGAGTAAGGGTGATTTACTGCAGCTGTATGGAGCCTTAGTGGGGCCCCATCTCGAACATTGTGCAATATTGTTCGCAGTTTTGGTCTCCTTGCCTAGTAAAGGACATTGAGGGAGAGCAAACTGATCTCTGGGATGACAGGCTTGTTGAGGGACCAGCGATTTGGGGTGACTGGGCCTGTATTTTATGGGGTTTAGGAAAATGAGTGGATATATCATTAGACAATAGACAACAGACAATAGGAGCAGGAGTAGGCCATTCTGCCTTTCGAGCCTGCACCACCATTCATTATGATCATGGCCGATCATCCTCAGTCAGTATCCTATTCCTGCTTTATCTCCATAACCCTTGATTCCTCTATCCTTGAGAGCTCTATCCAACTCTTTCTTAAATGAATCCAGAGACTGGGCCTCCACTGCCCTCTGGGGTAGAGCATTCCACACAGACACCACTCTTTGGTTGAAGAAGTTTCTCCTCATCTCTGTCCTAAATGGTCGACTTAGTATTTTTAAGCTGTGTCCTCTGGTTTGGCTCTCACCCATCAGCGGAAACATGTTTCCTGCCTCCAGAGTGTCCAATCATTTCATAAATAATCTTATATGTCTCAATCAGATCCCCTCTCAGTCTTCTAAACTCAAGGGTATACAAGCCCAGTCGCTCTAGTCTTTCCGCACAAGGTAGTCCCGCCATTCCAGGAATTGACCCCGTGAACCTACGCTGCACTCCCTCCATAGCCAGAATGTCTTTGCTCAAATTTGGAGACCAGAACTGCACACAATACTCCAGGTGTGCTCTCACCAGGACCCTGTACAGCTGCAGAAGAATCTTTTTGCTTCTATACCGAATCCCTCTTGTTATGGAGGCCACAATGCTATTAGCTTTCTTCACTACCTGCTGTACCTGCATGCTTGCCTTCATTGACTGGTGTACAAGAACACCCAGATCTCTCTGTACTGCCCCTTTACCCAAATTGATTCCATTTAGGTAGTAATCTGCCTTCCTGTTCTTACCACAAAGTGGATAACCATACATTTTTCCACATTAAACTGCATCTGCCATGCATCTGACCACTCACCTAACCTGTCCAGGTCACCCTGTAATCTTCTAACATCCTCCTCACATATCACCCTGCCATCCAGCTTAGTATCTAAGCAAATTTGCTAATGTTATTACTCATACCATCTTCTATATCATTAATATATATTGTAAAAAGCTGCAGTCCCAGCACTGATCCCTGCAGTACCCCACTGGTCACTGCCTGCCATACTGAAATGGAGCTGTTTATCACTACTCTTTGTTTCCTGTCAGCCAACCAACTTTCAATCCAAGTTCGTACTTTGCCCCCAATACCATGCGCCCTAACTTTGCTGACTAACCTCCTATGTGGGACTTTATCAAAAGCTTTCTGAAAGTCCAGGTACACTACATCTACTGGATCTCCCTCGTCCATCTTCAGAGTTACATCCTCAAAAAAATCCAGAAAATTATATTTCCCCTTCATAAATCCATGCTGACTCTGACCTATGCAGATGTGTCGTAATTTCGTCCTTTATAATAGACTCCAGCACCTTTCCCACCACTGAGGTCAGACTAACTGGTCTATAATTTCCTGTTTTCTCTCTCCCACCTTTCTTAAAAAGTGGTACAACATTAGGTACCCTACAATCCGCAGGAACTGATCCCAAATCTATGAATTTCTGGAAAATAATCACCAACACATCCACGATTTCTCAAGCCACATCCTTCAGTACCCTGGGATGTAGACCATCAGGCCCCGGGAACTTATCAACCTTCAGACCGAACAGTCTCTCCAACACCAATTCCTGGCAAATATAAATTCGCTTAAGTTCAGGTCCTTCAGCCACTGTTATCTCAGGGAGATTGATTGTGTCTTCCCCAGTGAACACAGATCTAAAGTACCAATTCAATTCTTCTGCCATTTCTTAATTCCCTGTAATATATTCCCCTGTTTCTGTCTTCAAGGGCCCACTTTTAGTCTTAACCATTTTTTTGCCTTGCACATACCTAAAAAAACTTTTACTACCCTCCTTTATATTTTTGGCTAGTTTACCTTCGTACCTCATTTTTTCTCTGCGTATTTCCTTCTTAGTAATCCTCTGTTGATCTTTAAAACCTTCCCAGTCCTCCGTTTTCCCACTTATCTTTGCTACCTTATACTTTTTCTCTTTTAACTTTATATGTTTCTTAACTTCCCTCGTCAGCCACGGCCACCCATGCCTCCTCCTAGGATCTTTCTTCCTTTTTTTGGAATGAACTGATCCCGCAACTTCTGCATTATACACAGAAATATCCGCCATTGCTACTCCACTGTCATCCCGACTAAGGTATTGCACCATTGAACTTTGGCCAGCTGCTCCATCATAGCTCCATAGTTCCCTTTATTCAACTGAAATATTGTCACTTCCGATTGTACCCTCTCCCTTTCAAATTGCAGATTGAAGCTTATGGTCACTACTTCCTAATGGCTCCTTCATTTGGTCCCTTCAAGAGGTCCCTGATCAGTTCTGGTTTGTTGCATAATACCAGATCCAGAATTACCTTCTCTCTGGTAGCCTCCAGCACCTGCTGTTCTAAGAATCCATCTTGGAATCACTCCACAAAGTCTCTTTCTTGAGGTCCAATACAATCCTGATTCTCCCAGTCTACCTGCATGTTGAAATCCCCCATAACATTTGTAGTAACATCTTTGCGACAGGCCAATTTCAGCTCCTGATTCAACTTACATCCGATATCCAGACTACTGTTTGGGGGCCTGTAGATAATTCCCAAGAAGGTCTTTTTACCCTTAGAATTTCTCAGCTCTATCCATACTGACTCTCCATCCCCTGATTCTAGGGCACCGCAAGGGACTGAATATCCTCCCTTACCAGCATGGCAACCCCACCCCCTCTGCCCGTCAGTCTGTCCTTATGATAGCACGTGTAGCCTTGAATATTCATTTCCCAGGCCCTGTCCACTTGAAGCCACGTCTCAGTTACCCCCACAATATCGTATCTGCCAACTTCCAAAAGAGCCTCAAGCTCATCCATCTTATTTCTAATGCTTCGTGCATTCATACATTGTATTTTTAATTTGTTACTATCCTTACCCTTCCCAAAAACTCCTATTTCACTCAACCTTACAGCATGATCCCTTTTTGAGTTTTCTGCACCATTGATACAGTTGTGTTTCTTGACTTCCCTTTTTCTAACTTTCCCTTCAATTTCCTTCTTAAACATCCAGTTAGTCCCCTCCCCCTCGCTACTTAGTTTAAATGCAGCTGTGTTGCAGTAGCAAACCTGCCTGCCAGAATGCTGGTCCCCAACCTATTAAGGTGCAAACCGTCTCTCTTGTATAATTTATGCTTACCACAAAACATACCCCAGTGATCCAAGAATTTAAATCCCTGCTTCCTGTGCCAGTTCCCCAGCCACACGTTCAAGTCCATTATCGCCCTGTTTCTGGCCTCACCAGCCCGAGGAAATATATCAAATACTGACAGTGTGAGACAGATTGGAAGGAGGATGATAGTTCACTTTAAAGAAAACAGTCAAATCGTATTTAATACACAAGCGTTATCAAAGAACCGCGTGTATATTGAATGGAGAAGCAAACTTGATGGGCCGAAAGGACTACATCAGTTCTCGGTTTATATTTCATAATGTGAAAACATATTATGGGATATGAACATTGTATGGGGAAAATTGCATTGAGGAGATATTCGGTCATGAACTAGCATGAGGAAATCTCAATTGAATGACCTCCTGCTTTCCCAATATTTGTGTGCAGTCTGTGGGAATGCTCTGTAAATGTTGTCACAAGCTCTCAGATGTTAGGAAGGAGGCCTCTGCAGGATCGATAGGATTGTGTTTCCCGTTCCATTTTCTGATAACGAGGCTGGTGCCAGGTGTTCAGTCCGGTTTTATCCTTTAAGACCTCAGAGCACTTTGATACAATTGAGTGTCTTACTTGGCCGATTCAGAGACCATTGAAGAGTTGATCACATGTCTGTGCGTCTGGAGTCACTTTTAGGCCAGACTAGGAAAGCACAGGAGATTCACTTCCTGAAAATACATTAGGGAAGGAGATCAATGTTTAAAATCAACATTGGGCACGAGATCACTATTACTGACACCAGATTTTCGGACTCGATATTTTATTAATTACTTTTAACTTCCACCAGCTGCCAGAGCATTATCCTGGTCTGGATTCGGAATACAATGATATTTCCACAACAACATCATCTCCACATGGAGACCTATCGGAAACCATACTGACCTGATTATTTCGGTGCTACTTGACAGCTCTGTCAAAAACATTCCCACCAATTTGACTGTCGTGATGGGAGTTCGAGGTGGCAATTGGTCAGATTGTAATTATTCTCCTCTTCGGGGACTGGACATAGCTGAGTAATTTTCCACATTGCCAGGGAGATGTCACAGTTGGAGCTGGAATGAAACAGCTTCCCCAGGGACGTGGCTTGTTGTGCAGCACATGTCTTCAGTCCCATTGCAGGAATGGTTTCAGGGCCCATTGCCTTTATCGTATCTACTGTGTCCAGCTGTTATTTCATGTCACGTAGAGCAAATCGAATTGCTTGAATACTGGCATCTGTAAGTCTGTGGTCATCATGATGAGTGTGAGTTGGATCATCCAGTCAACACCTCTGGCTGAGGGTAGTGCAGACACCATATCCTTGACTTCTTTTTCACTGATTTAGAGTTGTTCCGATATTTAGGATGAGGATATTTGTGGCGTCCTCTGCTCCAGTAAATTGTTTAATAATCCATCGACATTTAGCAGGATTTAGCAGGATGACAGAGCTTAGATCCGATCTGTTAGTCTTGGGATCATTTCCCCTTCTCCATCAGAAGTTATTTCTGCTGTTTGGAATGCAACCAGTCATGTGTGGGTTGTCAACAGGTTTAGGTGCACATGATTCCAACCTTGGCATCAGCCCTGTATTCAGTGACCTCACCTGGTTTCTGATGCGGTAACACTTCCATTTTCATATTCTCATTCTGCTGAGGGCATCTCCCTGGTGTCACGCCTCCAATTTGTTACTTTATCTTAATCCATTTAAGATAATAATCTAAATCGTTTCTTTTCCACAATGTCAACTTCGACATTTGAAGTGAATGTGTTCCCTCTGTTTTTCTCCCTGACATGATTAAAAGCTCTGAAGTTTCAGTGATGTCAGTCTCATGCAGTTTCAGAATCTAGTAACTTGTGCACCACGCATTATCATTCAGACCCCAGTGTACGGCGCTCCAGGTTGGACGGGATGTTTGAGCATCATTGACGTCCTCCTTTGGAAATTGTCCAAAAACAGAAAATGGTGAAGAAATTACTGAAAATGTTGCAGCATCTTCTGGAATGAATGCAGAGGTAAACTTTCATGTCCAGTGACCCTTTTCAAAGCTCCCAGTTTATCCAGCAATTCTTGTATTTTTATTTCCAGTATCCATAGTTATTTGTTTTAGTGAAAATTTGTTCTGTGCCTATTCATTTCTGGAGAAACTCACCAGGTCTATCACCATCTGCAGAGACAGAGAAACAGCGTTAGCGTTTCAAACCCAGTGTGGCACTTCTTCAGAACTGAAAAGGATTGGAACCTGGGATTTTTAATCCCTTGTCAGAGGTGGGGGAATGGATGACAGGGAAAATAGGGTATGGCAAAGATAAACGGGCTTTTAGCACTGCTGAACGAGTGGATGATGTAAAATGTGTTTAAATTAAGGTGTGAATGAGGGAAAGGGGTTCTCTGAATTGAGTGCAAGATTAAGAAGACACAACCACACAAGGTCATAGGGAGGCCAGGAGGGAGAATGTTGACTCTGTGGCATTATATAGATCTGACCATGGATACGTTTTCACTGTCGAGATCATCGCCCCCTTTAGACAAAGGAATCCATGTGTTTGACTTCTTATTGGCACTAGTAAGCATTTCATGCTGCCTTAGTCTTGTAATATGGAGAAAAACAAATCACCATATGAAGTTGATCTGAGTATTGTTTACCTGTCATGTTTAATATTGTTTAAATTTGCAGTGCTTATCTTTAAATGCTTGTTCTTAAAATTAGTATCAGATGGAGTGTAGGAGGTTGGGTGGTGACATTGTAAAAGCTTCAAAAATCATGAGAGATATGGATAGGGTGAATAGCCAAGATTTTTCCAACGGCATGGAGAGTTCAGCCATAGAAGGCATAGGTTTAAGGTGAAAGAGGAAAGATTTAAAAGGAACGAAGGGGCAACTTTTTTATACAGAGGGTGTTGTGGTTATGGAATAAGCTGTCAGAGGAAGAGTGGTAGATGCCAGTACAGGTACAACATTTAAAACTCATTTGGACAAACATATGAATGGGAAAGATTTCGAGGCATATGGGCCAATTGAAAGCAGGTGGGACGAGCTTAATTTGGAAAACTTGGCCAGCATGGACATTTAGAAAAGCTTCACGCAGGGTCCGAGTGTTTTGTGAAAGAGAAATTATACTTTGCCGTGTAAAATTAGGCAAAGTATTTCTGGAGATGCCTGAGAATGTAACAATCAGACTTGATAAAGGGGATCTGGTAGACATCAGGCTTTCCAGAGATTTTCCACAAGGTATTACAAAATAAAAGTTCTTACACATGACAGAAGGTCGTAGGATGATGGATAATGTATTAACATGGGATGATGATTGGTTCGCACATAGAAATCGGAGAGTCAGGATTAATGAATCTTCATGATAAAGGTGTATCTGCTGGAGTACCACAGCTATGAGTCCGATGGCATCAGATATTTACAATCTATAATGATAGCCTGAAAGAGGGAGTTGAGTGCAACATACATCCGAATTTGTGGATGACACTGAGAACCAAAGGCAGGCTATTATTTAATGGAGAAGACTTCCAGAAAAGGAGCAGTACAAAGGGATTGGAGTCTTCCTGTGTATGAAACATAAAGTCAGCATGCTGGTGCAGCAAGTAACTGGGTTGTTTCAAAAGATGGGTTCCTGGGACGAAAGGTTTGTGTTAATGAGAATCTCTAAAATGGTGAGGCGATCATTCATTGTCGTTTAAACGAATGAGGAGTGATACTGCTGAAAAATACAAGACACAGAGAGGGGTTGACACTGAAGATGTTGAGAAGTTGTTACCATTCCTGGGTGGAGTCCCGAACTTGAGGACATAGATACCGAATAGGGAACATCGATTTCAGTCTGAGATGCAAAGTGATGTCTTCTCTCAGAATGCCTGGAATTCCTTAACACGGAGAGGTGTGGAGGGACAACAAATTTGGACTACACAAACACCCAGCGGGTACATATAACTCATTCACTCTCCTCAAGGAGTCGGCAAGAAAGTGGAGTCGAGTCCTGGAGTAGATCAGCCATGTCCGTATTAAATGACAGGGCAAGCTTGAGGGGCCGAATAGCCGACTGTTCCTACTGTTATTAATTTCACATGTTATGCTTTTGGAAAGTAACTGGTCATTTTCCTGGAAGTTGTGTTCTGTAATGCTACATTCGGATGAGCAGAGGATTTGTTTGAGTTTATCCTGGGTGGGGTATGGGGGGTTTAGTCACAGCGAATCTGGGTCTGGGACATGGCTTAAATTTGGAGCAGAAGTTACAGAGATGGGAAGCCTGGAAACAGGGATTGAGGGTGAGGTTCACTTCCTGATCCAGGCTAGATTTTCCAAGTACATTTCCAAAACTACACCTAACCATCGGAGTGGCCTCAATTTGCAGGTCCGAAGGGCTGAATGGAACATCAGAACACAGGGCTGAGGGATAGGAGTGGGCCATTCGGCCCTTTGACACTACTCCACCAGTAAATGAGATCGTGGCTCATCTTATTGTTGTCCCAGCTGCACTTTTCTCTCCAAGTACCATTATCCCTTATTCACCGGTCTATGGAAAATCACATGAAGCCAGCCTCGATATAATATAAAGATTCAGCCATCCCAAACTTCTGGGAAAGAGGATTTCCACTCGACTGAATTCCCACTTTGTGAATTTCTTCTCACTCCATTTGTGACTGAGGATGAAGGGTGTCACTATTTCCTTTTCTATTCCCACTCCTCCACTGCTCACAACAAATTTTAAAGGTAACTAGGTTGGTGATATGGCCGATAATAAAGGTCTCAGACTGGGTTAGGTTCAGTGATAAGAAGTCAGGCCGATTTCTTTAGTCAGCCACAAGTTACTAACAGAACTAACAGAGGAGTATGGTGGATCTGTGGGTGGCACTGCTTCCTCACATCACCAAGGAGCTGGGTTGAATTCCAACCTCGGGCGACCCTCTATGTGGAATTTGAACATTCTCCCCGTGACTGTGTGGGTTTCCTCCCAGTGCTCCAGTTTCCTGCCACAGTCCAAAGATGTGTATTTTAAAGTGGTTGCCCATAGTGCCCAGGGATGTGTAGGTTAGGTGGGTTAGTTATGGGAAATGTAGGGTTACATGGATAAGGTAGGGGGCCACGTCCAGGTAGGATGCTGTTTGGTGCATCAGTGCAGACTTAATGGACGGAATGTCCTGCCTCCACACTGCAGAGGTTCTATGACAATTACAACAAATTTGGCCTATACAAACACCCAGCGGGTATATACCTAATCCACACTTATCAAGGTCTTGTATGTTTCATTCTCATTCCAAGAGTACCCTGTTCAAGCCTTCATAATGTACTCCCTTCACCCCAGGAATACGTGAAATGAAATATCTCTGAACTGCTTTCAATGTAATTATATCCTTTCTCAGATAAGGAGACAGAAAAAAAAATACTCTCACACTCAGATCATAAAGTTTATATTTGTTTTCTCAAAGTGCTGAGAGTCTTTGGAACACTCTTCCCCACAGATGGATTTTCCCCACAGAATTAAGGATTTTCGAGGAATGGGCAACAATTTGCAGCGTAGAGGAAAATGTAGACAGTGGTATCAAATTACACGGGTCCGCAACCTAGTAGAGACTTCTTCTGTTTTTTTACCAGATTAGAGATTTGATTTAAAAAAAAAACAGAGACCGATAGATCCGATACAGAGAAGTGGATACTTTTTGCTAAGAATACACTCTCTGTCAGTCCCCTTTGTCATCAGTTGGATAATGTCCCCTCAGATAAAGCTATGCAGCTTCGTGACGTCTGTGCGAGAGAGTTGGGGGTTTAGATCTCTTCGGAGACATGGGAGAATATTTGTGAAAATGCTCAAAGGATTTTGATCTGTAACAGGACACATTCCATGCAGTTGTAAATTCTTCAGAGGGTGAATCTGACACCAGTGTCAGATTCTCTCAAAATTCAAAGTAGGAGTATCTTCAGCATGTCCTAAATGCAGAATGACTACAGACACTCTTGCTCATTGCATGTGGTCCTGCTGCAGGCTTCATATATATTGGAGCACTGTGTTAGGTTTGACAGAGTGGGCTTTGTGGACCGAATTGGAGATGGACGCGGTTTCCCTTTTCCTGGGCCTGCCCAGAGTACCTTATGCATGGGGAAAAAAATCCTTACTTTTTGTGCTAGGAAACTTATTGTGTTGTGTTGGATGTCTGAAAACTCCTTGGGGCTGTTGGTCTTTGTAAGCTCCTCATGGAAAATATCCGTTTGGACTGTCTCACCAGTATGGTGCACCAAAGAACAGAGATTAGTATAAGTCATAGAGTCATAGAGATGTAAAGCATGGAAACCTTCGGTCCAACCCATCCATGCCGACCACATATCCCAAACCAATCTAGTCCCACCTGCCAGCACCCGGCCCATAACCCTCCAAAGCAGTCGTATTCATATACCCATCCAAATGCCTCTTAAATTTTGCACTTGTATCAGCTTCCCCCACCTCACCTGGCAGCTCATTCCATACACGTACTACCCTCTATGTGAAATAATTGCCCCGTAGGTCTCTTTTATATCTTTCGCCTCTCACCCTAAACCTATGCCTTCTCTTTCTGGACTCCCCGACCCCAGGGAAAAGACTTTACCTATTTACCCTATCCATGCCCATCATAATTTTGTAAACCTCTATAATGTCACCCCTCAGCCTCGGACGCTCCAGGGAATACAGCCCCAGCCTGTTCAGCCTCTCTCTGTAGCTCAAATCCTCTAACCCTGGCAACATCCTTGTAAATCTTTTCGGAACCCTTTCAAGTTTCACAACATATTTCTGATAGGAAGGAGACCAGAATTGCATGCAATATTACAACAGTGGCCTATCCAATGTCGTGTACGGTCGCAGCATGATCTTCAAACTCCTGTACTCAATACTCTGACCAATAAAGGAAAGCATATCAAACGCCTTCTTCACTATCCTATCTACCTGCGACTCCACTTTCAAGGAGCTATGAACCTGCACTCCAAGGTCTCTTTGTTCAGCAACACTCCCTGCGACCTGACCATTAAGTGCATAAGTCCTGCTAAGATTTGCTTTCCCAAAATGCAGCACATTGCATTTATCTCAATTAAACGCCATCTGCCACTTTTCAGCCCATTGGCAATTTGGTCCAGTTCCTGTTGTAATCTGAGGTGACCTTCTTCGCTGTCCACTACACCTCCAATTTTGGTGTCATCTGCAAACTTACTAACTGTACCTCTTATGCTCACATCCAAACCATTTATGTCAATGACAAAAAGTAGTGAATCCAGCACCGATCCTTGTGGCACTGCACTGGTCACAGGCCTCCAGTTTGAAAAACAACCCTCCACCACCACTCTCTATCTTCTACCTTTTAGCCAGTTATGTATCCAAATGGCTAGCTCTCCACGCATTCCATGAGATATAACCTTGCTAATCAGTCTCCCATGGGGAACCTTATGAAAACCCTTACTAAAGTCCATATAGATCACATCTACCCCTTTGCCCTCATCAATCCTCATTGTTACTTCCTCAAAAACTCAATCAAGTTTGTGAGACATGATTTCTCACGCACAAAGCCATGTTGACTATCCCTAATCAGTCCTTGCCTTTCTAAATACATGCACATCCTGTCCCTCAGGATTCCTTCCAAGAACTTGCCCACCACGAACGTCAGGCTCTCTAGTCTATAGTCCCCTGGCGTGTCCTTACCACCCTTCTTAAACTGTGGCACCACGTTATCCAACATCCAGTCTTCCAGCACCTCACCTGTGACTTTCCATGTTACAAATATCTCAAGCAAGAGGCCCAGCAATCACTCTCTAGCTTCCCATAGAGTTCTAGGGTATACCTGATCAGGCCCTGGGGACCCGTTTCAAGACATCCTTGGGTATTTATCCACCTTTACCCATTTTAATACATCCAGCACTTCCTCCTCTGTAATATGGACATTTTGCAAAGTGTCATCATCTATTTCCCTACCTTTTATGTCTTCCACAATAAATACTGATGCAAAATACTCGTTTAATATCTCCTGTGCTGGGAAAAATATTCTGTTATGTTGGATGTCTGAAACCCCCCCGGATCTGTTGGGTGGTTGTAAGCTTGTCATGGAGAATATCCCTTTGGACGTTCTCACTAGTATGGTGCACCAAAAAGCAGAGATTTATATAAAATATGGCAATCCTTTTTGGATTACCGCGATACAAGCTTCTCTGCTACTCTAAAAGGGGCTTTTATATAGCCGTGAGGATATTGTCTCATGAATCTTTTATGAAGAATTATGAACATATGAATGTGTAATGCTCTCGAAGAACGAGAACTATGGTTTTGTCATGCTGAGCCGTATTATTTATTTATTATTTATTGTTTTTTTTTTTTCTTCTGTCCATTTAGAGATTTCAACTTGTTTTGTATGTACATGCATATGGGTGTAATTTTGTTCAGTTATTTGAGTTGTTTTGTTATTGGTTTAATATAATAATAAAAAAAAATCTTTTTCAATAAAAAAATGTTTGTTAAAAAGTTAAAATGCCAGAATTGATAGAATAGAGTCCCGAAGAACTCTCATTACAAAGACTACTCATGGTGGTTCACCCTGAGGGTCACCACACCCTAGTGACAGGGTGAGGTTGAGAGACCGTCCCCTTCATGGTAACCGCTATCAGTGTGGGGAATTGAACCTGCGCTGGTGTCCTCCCTCTGCATCACAAACTGTATAACTGTTACACACAGAATCAGTCACAAAGAGCAAGAGAAACTTTCATGACAAGGTAAAAGGTATATTTGAGATAAACGTCATGATAACGGCTGAGGATAAAAATGTTCTCTGCCAGAAATTGCATTTTATAATGAGTCAAGTTTTTGGAAGCTGCCTTTGGCTGAATATAATAAGGCGAGTGAAATAACCAGAATGACTAATTGTGGTTTGATACCGATAACCATAAAATAAGTGCATGTTTTTGATTGGTCTGTGGAAAGCATGATGACTGTTGCATGAATTTATAAAGTAGATGAAATGTATTGTAAGGAGAGTCCGTCCCCATGGGAAATGCCTTCTGAACACATGCTAGAAGAAATCCGGGGTAAAAAGTGTCTGAGAATCGTCTGCTCAGTAACAGGAACCTGGGGGTTGAATGACTGAATGTTCCTCTAACACAGAGCTGAGAAAACCATCGGATCACCCCCGAACGTATTGAATGTTGGAGCATATTTGAAGTACTGAATCCGGATGATGGATTTTAATTGTGTGTGATTTGAAAAACGTACATCTCTACTCCACCATTTTACGTGATACACACTGGGGCACAGCCGTTTTTCTGTAAGTGGGAATAAGTTGGAACATTATCTGGAACATTCCATAATTGGCATCCTCCAGAATATTTTAGAACTGTGTGGAGGGGCATTAGAAAGGCAAGAGAGAGAGAGAGGAAAGGTGATGCATGCAGTAGTGAGAGTGGTGGAGCATGAGCCTTGTTCGGGGGCCGGTGCTATAACAGATATACAGTGAGTGTGAGGAAGCAGAGAGAATACGGTGACCCTTATCCTGACAGAGCGGGGAAGGTTATTGATGCTTGTTCTGTATTGCTGGACATTTCCTCAGACCGCACACTGCACTGAGCTGGGTGAGGAGTTCAGACCATGCTTGGTGGGTCTGGTGGTGTGATCCCTCTGGGAAGAGAATGGTCCCCCTCTGTACTAGCCCATCTACCAGGACCTCTGTGCCCCCGTTGACAATCCGTGGTGTAATTTCCCCTTAGCTGCCATGCTCGAGGTAAACTGTGCAGGGCAGACCTGAATTGAGAAAGCACAACCGTGTACCCAATGGCCTTTTTAAGATGGCACAAGTGCCAGGCATCACAGAATATCCGGGGCCTCCCGGCGATGGTGAGTACCTCCAGTCATGATGGATTGGAGAATCGGGATGGCATTGTATGAGGGGGACACTATGGAGTGGGGTGGGTAGTTAATGAAGTGAGTTTGGTAAGATACCACCAGGAAACTAGCTCGGCCTTGTGCAGACAACCCCTCTGTCACACTTAATGAAAATGTAACTGCGACAGTTTTTTTGTCAGATTCAGTCCAGTGAGGCAAAGACCCTGCTGTCCTCACTCCCAGTTACAAAGCTGCAGAACCAAATGCTCATCCAAAACTCTGCATCGCCTGAACTCACAGCAATATCCCTTTCACTCATAATTCTTCGAAATACTGACCCATGTTGCAGGATACGATCGAAATGTCTTCATTTCAGCATTCTGAAACCTGTGAACATATCCTTGCATGACATTTTTTCTCAGTCTCCCCCCGACCCTGTCTCCACCCCAAAACACACTCATTTACAGTCATACTGCACGAGACTGCCAGTGTAACTGGTCATTTGGTCCAGCTGGTCCATGATAACCAAAATGTCAATCAACACTCACCCCATTTCCCTGCCTGTGCTCTGTATCCCTCGAATCCTTTCCTATCTGTGTATTTATCCAAATGCCTTTTCAATGTTGTTATTGTACCCACCTCAATCACTTCCACTGGCTGCTCAGTCCATATGCGTACCACACTCTGTGTAAAAAGGTTGCCCCTCAGTTTCTTTTTTCTATTTTTTATCCTTTCCAATCATTAATGGATGTCCGCTAGTCCTTGATTCCCCATCCTTGGAAAAAAATTTGAAGTATTCACCACATGCACGCCTCTCATGATTTTATAAGAGCTACACTTCTATAAGAATTCCCTCAGTTTCCTATGCTGTAAAGAAATAAGTTCTAACGTGTCCAACCTCTGCCTATAACTTTGAGCCTTTAGCCCAGGAAACATCTTTCGAAATTTTTTCCACGCTCTTTCTAGTTCAATGATATCCTTTCGAGAGCAAGGTGAACGAAACTGAACACAATACTCCAACTGCAGCCTTACCAACATCCTGTTCAACTGCAACATAACGTCCCAACGTCAATACGCAATGTGCTGATGAAGACCACTTAGCCAACAACCTTCTTCATTGTCCTGCGTACTTGTGACTCAAATTTCAGACAACCGTGCACCTGATCTCCAACGTCCTTTTGTTCCACTACACTCCTTAAGGGTCTCAAATTCATCATTGAAATCCTACTTCGATTTAACTTTCCAAAATGCAAGACGCCACACTTCTGTGTATTAAACTCAAATTGCTATTTCTGAGCCTACTTCCTCAGCTTACCAAGGTACTGCTGCAATTTATGATAATGTTTCTCATTGTAAATGATGCCTCCTAATTTAGAGTCATCTGCAAACTTACTAACCTTGCGTTGTGCACTCTGGTCCAAATCATTGGTATAAGATAACGAACAGCAATGGGCCCAGAACCGACCACTGAGGCACTCCACTAATCACAGGCCTCCAGTCTGACAAGCATACCTCCACCATAGCCATTTGCTTCATGACGTCAAGCCAACTGTGTCACCAATTTGCAGGTTTAAATTGGCGTCCATGCCATCTAACCTTCCAGAGCGACCTACCATGTGGAACCTTATCAAAGGCCATACTGAAATCCATATGGACTATGTCCACCACCCTGCACTTTTCAGCGTTCCTGGTCACTTCTTCAAAAATCTCTAACAAAATTTGTAAGGCATGATCCACCACGCACAAAGCTAGTCAAACTCTGTCTTTCCAAATGCATGCATATCTTATTTCTCAGAAGCTTCCCAAGCGGTTTACTGAAAACAGATGCGAAGCCTACTTGTCTATCTTTCCCAGGCTTTTCTTTGCAACCCTTCTTCAATAAGTATTACAGTAGTATTACAGTGGTGGAAAGGACGATGGATGAGGACTTGCCATCTGAGGTAGTTTGGGCTGAGGTTCGGAATAGGAAAGGTGAGGTCACCCTGTTAGGAGTCTTTTACAGGCCTCCCAATAGTCCTAGAAACGTAGAAGAAAGGATAGGGAAGGTGATTCAGGAGATGAGTGACAGTAATAGGGTGGTGGTTATGGGGGACTTTAACTTTCCTGATATTGATTGGCTCAAGTTCGTTAGATGGGTCAGTGTTTGTTCAATGTGTGCAGGAGAGTTTCCTGACACAATATGTAGACAGGCCAACAAGAGGTGAGGCCAGACTGGATTTGGTTCTGGGTAACGAACCAGGCCAGGTGTTAGAATTAGAGGTAGGTGAGCACTTTGGGGATAGTGACCATAATTCGGTGATTTTTACTCTCGTGATGGAGAGGGATAAGTGTGTACTACAGGGCAAGAGTTATAGCTGGGGTCAGGGAAATTATGATGCGGTGAGGCATGACTTAGGATGTGTGGCTTGGAAAAGTAGACTCCAAGGCAAGAGTGTAAATGATATGTGGAGCTTGTTCAAGGAGCAACTATTGAGTGTCCTTGATAATTATGTACCTGTCAGGCAGGGAGGAAGGGTCGTGCGAGGGAGCCGTGGTTTAATAAGGAATTGGAATCCCTTGTTAAATGGAAGAGGGCGGTCTATCTCAAGATGAGACGTGAAGGTTCAATTGGGGCGATTGAGAGTTATAGGGTAGCCAGGAAGGACCTGAAGAGAGAGCTAAGAGCAGCAAGGAGGGGACATGAAAGGTCCTTAGTCGGTAGGATTAGGGAAAACCCTAAGGCTTTCTATAGCTATGTTAGGAATAAAAGAATGACGAGGGTAGGAATAGGTCCAGTCAAGGATAGTAGTGGGAAGTTGCGTGTGGAGGCGGAAGAGATTGGGGAGACACTGAATGAATACTTTTCTTCAGTATTTACTCAGGAACAGGGCATTGTCGTCGATGCGAATACTGAGTCACAAATAAGTAGAATGGATTGCTTTGAGATATGTAGAGAAGAGGTGTTGGAAATCCTGGAAAAGGTGAAAATAGATAAGTCCCCTGGGCCTGATGGCATTTATCCTAGGATTCTCTGGGAAGCAAGGGAGGAGATTGCAGAGCCATTGGCCTTGATTTTTATGTCCTCTTTGTCTACAGGAGTAGTGCCAGAAGACTGTAGGATAGCAAATGTGGTTCCCTTGTTCAAAAAGGGGAGTAGGGATAACCCTAGTAACTATAGGCCGGTGAGTCTCACTTCTGTTGTGGGCAAAGTCTTAGAGAGAATTGTAAGGGATAGGATTTATGCACATCTGGATAGGAATAATGTGATCAAGGATAGTCAGCATGGTTTTGTGAAGGGCAGGTCGTGCCTCACAAACCTTATTGAATTCTTTGAAAAGGTGACGAAGGAGGTTGATGAGGGGAAAGTGGTAGATGTGGTATATATGGATTTTAGTACTCGTTTGATAAGGTTCCCCATGGTAGGCTACTGCAGAAAATACGGAGATATGGCATTGAGGGTGAGTTGGAGGTTTGGATTAGGAATTGGCTGGATGGAAGAAGACAGAAGGTAGTAGTTGATGGCAAAGTTTCTTCATGGAGTGCCGTCTCTAGCGGTGTTCCGCAAGGATCTGTTTTGGGACCATTGTTGTTTGTCATTTTTATAAATGACCTGGAAGAGGGGTTAGAAGGTTGGGTGAGCAAGTTTGCGGATGATACGAAAGTCGGAGGAGTTGTTGACAGTGAGGAAGGATGTGGCAGGTTACAGCAGGATATAGAGAAGCTGCAGAGCTGGGCAGAAAGGTGGCAAATGGAATTCAATGTAGCTAAGTGTGAGGTGTTTCACTTTGGGAAGAATAACAAAAAGATGGGGTACTGGGCTAATGGTCGGATACTTGGTAGTGTGGATGAGCAGAGGGATCTTGGTGTCCATGTACACAGATCTCTGAAAGTTGCCACCCAGGTAAATAGTGCGGTGAGGAAGGCATATGGCGTACTGGTTTTTATTGGTAGAGGAATTGAGTTCCGGAGTCCTGAGGTCATGATGCAGTTGTATAAGACTCTGGTGCGGCCGCATCTGGAATATTGTGTGCAGTTTTGGTCGCCATACTATAGGAAGGATGTGGAGGCACTGGAACGGGTGCAGAGGAGGTTTACCAGGATGTTGCCTGGTATGGAAGGAAGATCGTATGAGGAAAGACTGAGACACTTGGGGCTGTTTTCATTAGAGAAAAGAAGGTTTAGGGGTGACTTGATTGAGGTGTACAAGATGATTAGGGGGTTAGATAGGTTTGACAGTGTGAACCTTTTCCCGCGTATGGAGTCGGGTATTACAAGGGGGCATAGCTTTAAATTAAGGGGGGGTAGATATAGGACTGAAGTTAGGGGTAGGTTCTTCACTCAGCGAGTCGTAAGTTCATGGAATGCCCTGCCAGTAGCAGTGGTGGACTCTCCCTCTTTATGGGCATTTAAGCGGGCATTGGATAGGTATATGGAGGATAGTGGGTTAGTATAGGTTAGGTGGGCTTGGATCGGCGCAACATTGAGGGCCAAAGGGCCTGTACTGCGCTGTATTCTTCTATGTTCTATGTTCTAGATCAAGCATTGGTGTGGGCTGCATAGTGTTTCACTCTGGACATTGCTGGGTTGCATACAGCTGTACACGAGCCGGATCGACACAGTGCTCCATCCTGAATATGTCATGGATGGGCTGGTTATGCGAGTTGGATTGTGAATGTGAGAGTACGAAACATCTGACAATACCTTTACGTTGTGTTTTCATTCTTGTCATTGGACCCCTCAAATCCTGACTCATCCGGTTAGACCCATCCTTCTGGATGAGTCATGGTGAGTGTTGTTGCAGCATCTGAGTCTGCAACATGACCAAGAAACGGAGCAGAGGCTGCAGAGAGGGGCGTCTCCGTAAAATGGAATGAGGGAATCACAATCAGATCAGCCGTGGTCTTAGTGAATGTTGGGCCAGGATTGAATGGACCACTAATGCAACCTATTCATATATTTCTATTTGTTCCAAGCAAACTCCCCTTCTCTCCCAGTGTCCCATACTGGAGGGGAGTGAGTCACATCCTGCTGTCCTTGCACAACAGGATGCTGGGGCCTCACTAACCTCAGATTTCCCTGTACCCCAGTTTCGAGCTCTGAGTGACTCCCTCCTGTCCCTGTGTCACAGTCTCAAGCAGTTGAATGACTGCATCCTGTTCCTGTGTCCCAATCTTGAGTAGCTGTGTGACTGCCTCCTGATCCATGGTTTGCGAAAATAGACGTCATCTTCCTGCTACTGACTAACAGGTTCCACTCACCTGCTGCTCCTGTGGAATGGAGTTGAGGGCCTGAATGGCCTCTTCACATTCCTTACAGCTTCTCTTGACTAAAAGCCTTTCTCCTGTTTTTGTAAAACACCGTCAAAATTTGAATGATGTATTTTTGTATTTTACTCTCAGCAATTGAACAAACAAGCTGACTGACAGAATTCAGAAGCTGAATAGCCTCCTCCTGTTCCTGTGTTATACACTCAAGAGGCAATAGAGTCTCAGAGATGTACAGCACGGACAAATACATTTCGGTCTGGTCGTCCGTACCAACCAAATATACTAGATAAATCTCGTCCCGCTTGCCAGCACTTGGCCCATCTCCCTCTAAACACTTCCCATGCATGTATCCATCCAAATTCCTTTTAAATGGTGTACTTCTACCTGCCTCCACCACCTCTTTTTAGCTGTTCAATCCATACACACAGTAGTCTCTGTGTGAAAATGTTGTCCCTCATGTTCCTTTTTAAATCTTTCTCCTCTCACCTTAAACCTTTGTCTTCTAATTTTGGACTTGCCTATCCTGGGTAAAAGACGTTGACTGTTTACCTTATCTATGCCCCTCATGCTTTTATAAACGTCTTTAAGGTCACCCCTCAGCCTCAACGCTTGAAAATCGTCACAGCCTATTCAAACTCTCCCTGTAACTCTAACCATCCAACACCTGCAACATTATTTTAAGTCACTTCTGCACCCTTTCAGATTTCACAACATCTTTCCGACAGCAGGGAGACCAGCATTAAAGGCAGTATTACAAAAGTGGCCAAACCAATGTCCTGTACAGATGTAACATGTAGTGAAAATGTTTAGACTCAAAGCACGGACCAAAAAGGGAAGATCACCAAGTGCCTTTTTTCACGGCGCTATCTACCTGTAACGGCAGTGTCAAGGAACGAAGAACCTGCACCACAAGATGACACAGCAGCTCACTGACTAGCATTGCTGCTTCAGAGCGCAGCAATCTGGGTTTAATTCCATCCTTGATTGGCTGTGTGGAGTTTGCACATCCACCCCATGTCTGCATGAGTTTCCTCCGGATGTTATGTTTTCCTCTGACAGTATAAAGATAAACAGGTAAGGGTAGGTTGGCCATGCTAGATTGCGTGAAGTACCCAGGGATGTGTAGACGAGGTGGATCAACCATGGGAAATGCAAGCTCAGAGGGATAGGGTCGGGGGTGTCCAGTGGGATACTGTTTAGAGGTTCGGTGTGGCCTCGATGGGCCGAAAAGCCTATTTCCTAACTGTAGGAATTCGATAATTTCGATGGAGTTCTTCTTGATTGGCAGCTTTCGTCATAACCCTACCTATATGTCTTGCCTTGATTTGTCTTGCCAAAATGTAATAGTTCACATTTAACTAAAATAAACTCCATCTACCACTCCTCGGCTCACCAAAGCAAAGTTCCGTTATAGTCTGAGAGATCATTCTTCACTGTCGACTACACCACCAAATTTGGTATTATCTACAAACTTACTGACCATACTTCATATACTCAAATGCAAATGATTGTATAAGTGACAAAGGGCAGTGGACCCATTATTGATCTTTGCGGCACGCCACTGGTCACAGGCCTCCAAGTTTAAAGAACAAATGTCCACTGTCACTCCCTGTTTCCAATATTCAAGAAAATTTTGGATCTAACAGGCGAGCTCTCCCTGGATTCCAGGCAGTCTGACCTTGCTAACCAGTCTACCATGCAGAACATTTTGCTTTTCTTACTGAATTCCATAAAGACAACATCCACTGTCCTGCCTTCATCAATCATCTTCATCACTTCCTCAAAAAATTCCACCAAGTCAGTGGGATGTGATCTACAAAGCCCTCTTCAGTCCATGTCTTTCCAAATGCATATCGATCTTTTTCCTCGAAATCCCCTCCAACGATTTCGTGACCATTGACGTCAGGCTGATCGATCTATGGTTACCTGTTTTTCCCTTACTTTCTTAAATAATAACACTATGTTAGCAGCCCTCTAGTCTTTTGATGCCTCACCTGTGGAAATCAATGTTACAAATATATCAGCAAAATGCTGAGCAATCTATCTTCTATCTTCTCACAAATATGTGGGAAGCAACTGATCAGGTCCCAGAGATTTGTTCACCTTTATGTGTTTTAAAATGTCCACCACGTCCTTGTAATATAACACTTTCAAGGTAACACTATATATTTCTTCATTCTCTCGCTCTTGTAACCTCCTCCACATTAAATACTGAGGACAAATACTTGTTTTGTATCCCTCCAATCTCCTGTGGTTCCATACATAGGTAGCCTTACTGATCTTAAAGGGGCCCTATTCTCTCCCTAGTTAATCTTTTCACATTAAAGGATTTGTATAATTTCTTCAATGCCTCGTTAACCGTATTTCTAAAGCCATCCCTTGTCCACATTTTTCTGGCCTGATATCCCCATTGACTGTACACTTGCTGCCCTTACACACCTCTCCGGATTCACTTGATCTCAGCTCTGTTTATCTGACATATGCCTCCTTCCTTACCTTGATCAGACCATCAATATATCTAGACATCCAGCACTCCCCGCACCCACCAGCCTTGATCCTCTCACTAATGGGAACACGTTGGCTCTGGACTCACTGAAACCAAGTTTTGATGGCCTTGCGTTTTCCAACCATCCCTTTACCTGTGAATAGGGTATTCCAATCAGCCTTTCACAGGGCTCGCCTAACTCTTTCAAAGTTGGCCGTATTCAAAGTTAGAACCTTAATGTTTACATCAGGTCTTTCCTATTCCAAAACTAATTTAAAACTAATATTTATGCGTAACAGACTTGAAAGTTACATTTACACTTCCTGCCCCTCTATAACAGGGTCGAGAGGCTGAATGGGCTCCTCGTGGCCCTCTGTAATAGACTGGAAAGCATGAATGGCCTCCTCCTGTCTTTGTATAACAGACCCGAGACATTAAATGACGCAGCAACCCGTGGATTATGAGCAGCCATTAAACTGTATCTGATGGAGGTCCATCCCTTCTCAGTTACAGAAACACAAACAACACAATGTACTCCAGGTGCCCTCTCAGTAACACCTCATACAGCTGCAGCGACACATCTCTTCGTTTTGAATGATTCTGTCGGCAAAATGTGCCAATATTTTAGATTTCCATCTTTTCAAGTAGCAACAGGCTAATATGGGCTGAATGGCCTTCTCGTATCCATTTGTAAGAGGCCCATAGAGACAGAAATGCTTCGGCCTGTTGCTGAGCAGCAATCTCAATGCTCTGTCTCAAGGTAATAAAAGGATTTGATAACAGGGCACTTAAAACCAGGAGCAGCCTCATACTGGTCAATAAATATTATACTTTGGGGTAAGGTATCTAGAAACTTGCCTACCTGACTTCTTTTTATGCAACCGATCTGTTATTTTATAACTGCGTCCTTTCATAAACAGAGTGGAACATATATAGACCACTGCAGTGCCTTTTAATACTCTCATATACAAGTTTTAAAAAAAGATGCAAAACATTTAAAAATCTTTGGTCTATCCCTCAGCAACCCTCATCCATTCCTTCCAAACCCGGTAAATGTTCCCTTTTATAGTGATATGAAAAATGATGTGTGGAACTGGTTAACTGAGCCTGTTTGTTTAGTCATGATTTGGAGAATCCGGTGTTGGCCTGTGGTGTACAAAGTCAAAAATCACACAACACCAGGTTTTCATCCGACAGTTTTAATTGGAAGTACATTAGCTTTCAGAGCGTTGCCCTTCATCGGGTGATAGTGGAGGACACACTTGTAAGGCACAGAATTTATCGCAAAAATTTACAGTGTAATGTAACTGAAATTATACATTGAAAAATACCTTGATTGTTTGTTGAGTCTTTCATCTGTTCGAATATCATGATAGTTTCATTTCTTTCATGTGTCTACCACAAAACCATTTTCTTTTAAAGTTTCATTCTCAGGTTAGCAGTAACAACGAGTGTTAGTTAGACAATATTTTGAAGCTGTTAGCCTCTGTGTTCTCTGTCTATACCATAATCTTTAGATTGACTCTAATCTAAAAAGTAAGATAACAGAGTTTTACATGAATTCATGCAGCTTTTGAGTTCAGATTTCTACAGGAATGCATGCAGTTTTTGAGCAAAGTACAATGTAACTCTGCAAGTACAAATTCACCCCACAAAATATATGTTTGCATGTGGGTCTTTGTTTGTATGTGTGTGTTTGTCTTGGTTGGGGGTTGTGAGTGTGAGAGGGAGTGTATATGTGTGTGTAGTGATGTAGAGTGTCTGAAGTCTGTGAGGAGTGCATGTGTGAGTGTGGGAGTGTGAGTGTGTGTGTCTGGGGTGGGGGGACTTGAGTATCAGTGAGAGAGTGTATATGTGTGTGCATGAGTGTAGAGTGGTCTAAGTCTCTGAGCGGATGCCTGTGAGAGTGTGTGTGTCTGTAAGGTTGCGTGTGTGTCTGTGTGCGTGTCTGCGTATATATATGTCTGTACGTATGTGTGTGTATAGGAGTACGTGTGTGTGTGTGTGTGTGTGTATAATGCAATGGTGGTCACCTGCAATGTGACATGAACCCAAGGCCCCAGTTCAGGCCCTCCCTATGGGTACCGAAAGTTGTAATCAGCTTCTGCTCGGCCACTTTTCTATGCTGCCTGTCCTGAAATGCGCCTTGAAGGATGGTCACCAGAAGGTCCGAGGTTGAATGTCTGGGACCACTGAAGTGTTTCCCAACTGGGAGGGAACACTCCTGTCAGTTGATTGTTTTGCGGTGCCCATTCATCTGTTGTCGTAGCCTTGCTAATTTTCCCAGTGTTTGTTCAGTGACTGTGCTTAATGCCAATCTCCATGGATTCTAATTATCCCAGTGGAGTGTTTCCATCTTTTAATGATAAATGGGCGCCGTTAAATGTGGTATCCCATAACATGAGCGGGAACATCACAGACAGCACTGATAGAGAACAACAGACCCAGAGAGAGGGGGAGGAGAGATCAGTATCTGAGAACATTAGACTGGAATGTTCCAAACATGGATCAGAATCTGAGAACATTAGACTAGAATGTTCCAAAAATATATCAGAATATGGGAACATTAGGCTGGCAAGTTCCAACAATAGACAGGAGTTTATACATTTATGTTTGGCGTCTTTCTGCATATTACTGGTTGTCATTATCTAGGCGGATCTATTACGCTCTTCTCATTATTCAAAACTTTTATTATCCTTTCCTGGCTATCGTTGGTGTTCCTGGTAAGTGTCAACGTCCAGATTTTTTTGTTCTAAAAACAGGTTGTGACTGTATTACTGTTCTTTTATATAGTCTACACTTCTTGTCACTATTATTTTCCTGTTGAAATTCTCATTCCAGATATTTACTCTACAGACCACTACTAAATACATAAAGGAATGTGTTCAATGACTGTCTCCCTCTCTGAGCTGGCATTGTTACTCTCTATGTTGACCTATTCTGTTCCAGCGGAGAACTGCAATTTACTGTATCATTGCCTTTGTTATTTAAATATTAAGAGCATGGAGGTCACTCTCTACTGTTCTGGTTACAAACTCCACTTCCTTCCACTGTTTCCATCTCATCCCTGGCCAATATCTGCGACTGAAGCAGACAAGTCACAGCTGTGGGAGATCCCTTTGACCATGAGCTGATTCATGACACCATATCCTGACCATTTCTGACTTGAAATTCTCACCACCCCAGACTATATCTCACTGGTTTATTCCATCTGCTGTTTGAACCTTGAGCTATGAAGCCACAGTCTTAATGAAGCCAATAATCTGCTGCTGACGCTCCCGGCTTCAAACCTGCCGAAGCAAATCTGATTCGAACTCACACCAAACTCCTATCCGTCTGTCACTCATGTGCACGCAGATGTATATTGCTGGTTTTTTTTCTGGCAATACCTTTATTTTGACATTCTCAAACTTTACCGTATCTGTCCATGAAACGTCTCTCGTTCTCTCTGTTGATTAACAAAAAGCCTGCCAGTTGTTCTTATTTAAAATAGTTTCCTCCATGTGCGTTCCTTCTCAAACAATGAGTTTTGCATTCAACCACGCCAATCGCGCGCAAACACACACTCCCTCAGTCTCTGATGAATACACACACAGCAGACCTTCTCATTGTCGACATTGTAGCAATTTGATGCGAGTATAGTTAGCATATGATAGTAAAGTTTGCAATACTCTTTATGCTGGACAGACAGTGCAGTTTACTGAGCAACACACTAGCATGGTCTGCACAGCTCTCCATGCTGGGCTGTCATCTTGTCCCAGTTTATGTTGTTTCTGGTGTTCTGTCAAGCAGATTCTGAATTTGATGTAACAAACCATTCCAGCTGATCTGACAATGCCTTTATTCAATGTTCTCATTCTTTTCAGTTTACTCTCGAAGATTCTCACTTTTCCAGTTAGTCCCACTGCCCTGTCTTTTTCCCCATATTTCCACAACATCTTTTCAGTTAATTAACTGTCTCTTTCTGTCTTTAATGTGAATCTTTCTGTCCCTCTGTTTCTTTCCCTGGCCTTTGTTTATGGTTCTCTAGTGTATCGAGTGCTGGCATTGTGCAGCTCAGAAACAGTGAAATGGTGTGTGTCAGGCTGTTGTTCACTTCCCGGTATGTCCCATGTGATGGTCCATGGACAGGGGTGTTTCAGAAGTTATGAGACACATCCTTGTAACTGTATTTGTCCCTCTCATGTGATCTTCCGATCGCTGAAACCCCTGAAGTAAAGGGCCAGGGATCTAAAGTGTGTGACAACGCTGTCACTTGAAAAAAAAGATTATTTTCTCCTTTCTTTAAATAAGAGATCTTAAAGGCCAAACTGCCTACTGAAAACGGCTCAAGTAAATGACTTACGACACTTTTAGAGTTTATAATAAATAGCAGTAACGACGGCCGAGTAACTTATCCCCAACTCCGACTCTCTCTGAAACCTGACTTGATGCTGTTTCCTCCTGAATTGGAGAACTGTATGCAAGTCTGAATGTATATCTGAATGTTCTATTTTTCCAAGAGATGTGTTGATGGGATGTTGGTATGTTGGAAGAGTTCATTTGTAGAAGGTACCGTATCCATTATTCGGTTATGGTTTCCAATAGTTAACTTATTCTAAATTCCTCTTCATTTTGTATTGATTTTCATTAGATTCTTTAAGTATGTTGTGTTTTGCTTAATGGTGAGTGGTTTAACTAGTAGCATCACATCTGGAACTCCCACTTCACATCTACCTTTAAAATAAGGAAAGTTTGGCATCCAGCTTCTTAAAATAGTTTGAGGCAGTCTGGTTGGTCTATTGCAAACTGGGGTCTCTTGTCTGGTTCTAAATCAATATTACCAAACTGGTTTAGAATTACAATCCCTACAGTCTGCAAACAAGCCATGCGACCCAACAAGTCCACACCAACCCTCCGAGAAGTAACCTACCCAGACCCATTCCATTACCGTATTATTACACATTTACCCCAACTAAGGCACCTAACCCACACAACCCTGAAAACTTTGAACAACTAACAATGACCAATTTACCTGACATGCACATCTTTGGACTGTGGGAGAAAACCAGAGCATCCAGAATAAGCTCATGCAGACACTGAAAAGTATGCACCAAGAAACTATTGGGTTCAAAGGTCACGTATGGTAGTTGTTAGTGTCTTTGGTTCCGGATGTTGAATCCTGTTGGTTTAAAGACTGTTTTGTGTATAAAGATTCTTTCAGTCACTGAGAGTTCTCTGGGTGTGGAAGAAGTGAAGTTGGGGGTTTTACAAAAGGTAATGAAGACAAAGCTGTAGGAATTGACAGACAAGCTGGAGTTGGGGATGCGTTTGTCTGTGAGAAAATGAGAGATGATTACAGCTAAAGCTCAGCAATTACATTTGGTGGAAGCGCCATCAGAGTCTTTGGAAATGGCTAGAATTCAATTTCAAATGAGGCGCCTTGAACATGAGAAGGAATTGAAACAGTTTGAATTATGATGAAAAGTAGAAATAAAATAAAAGGAAATGAAGAAGAAAGAAAGAAAAGAGAGAAGAAAAGCAGAGAGATTCAACTTCAAAAGTTAGTGATTAGAGAGGAAAGTTGACATATAGGGTCGAGATGAAGGTAGACGATAGGCTGGATGAGGAGGATAGTGAGGATGAGCAACCCCATAGTAGCCAAAGGCTTGATGGGGATCTGTTTAAATACAGTCAGGCATTATCTAAATTTGATGAGAAGATTGGGGGAGCCTTTTTAATTTCAGTTGAGAAAGTGGCTAAACAAATGCAGTGCCCAGTGAACATGTGGATTTAGTTGATCCAAACAAAGCTGATAGGTATTTGCATCCCTATCGCAGGCAGTGTCTGAGGAGGAGGAGGTGAAGAATGTCTTCTGAAGTGGATATGAGCTTGTGCCAGAAGCCGACAGACAGTGTTTCAGGATTCTAAAATAGCGTCCATGATTAAATGCACATTGAGTTTCAAAGAATCAAACAAAGTAATTTTGAAAGGTGGGGAAGGGTATTAAAAACAGAGCAAACCTATGACACTGTTAGAGAGATTCTTATTTTGGAGAAGTTCAACAATTCACTTCCTGCAGTCGTGAGAACTCGTGTGGAAGGGCAGAGAGTTACAATGGCAAGATTATAAGCTGAAATGGCTGATGATGATGATTGAGTTCCGAAATCAAAGGCTGGTTTCTGTGAGAGATGGAGAAGAATGTGCGAGATCTTCTTAAAACATATCCCTGTGAGAGTAAAGTTTATTGGCATAGGCCAGGAGTAGCAGTTAAAGGGGTTACAGCATTAAGAGGCAAAGAAGGACTATTAGAGAGATGAGAAGTGCTCCATTACGTAATGTGTGGTTGGAGCGTCCAGTGGAAACATCAACAGATTTATTCCACAATGGGGAAGGAGGCCTTGAGCTTGGTGTTAGCGTTACAACATTTCAGCATTTCAATTGCCAATAACATACCTGAGACAAATCTTTATCACTGATCGTGACCCCTTAAAGTTTTTTGGAGAATTTTAGGGAGAGAATCAAATCTGCCATTCAATTTGAACTTTTACAGTTGACAGGGCAAGAAAACCTAAGTTTTGACACGTTGTGGAGACTTGGATGAAGAAAGACAAAGGCATTCTGTAGCAGGAGTAAAATGACTGAAATCGAATCTAGTTGTGAACATTTGTATGCTCACAGTCAATGAAATATATATGCATTTCAGTCTACTAATAGAGGAAGGTGAGCAGGTCTAAAATTAATCCATTTTTGTATCTTGATGGATCATTTTATTAAAGCTGAGTTGTGAGTTTACTATCACTGTAAAGAGGTTATGTTCTCTTAGGTTGTTTTTGAAGGGATGTTATTAAGGCAGAGATGCAGAACTGCAGTCTGCACACAGTTTAAGTAAATAACTGAGGAGGCCTTTAGGTTTCATTAAATGGTGGTAACAATCGAAGGGCAGTGGCCAGCTCTCCCAGACCAGATTTTCTCGTTTTCTTTTTATGTGCAGTATTCAGAAGCTGTTGGAGATCCTCGAAGGGTTGGAAGTATCAATACATGATCCCCAGCTGCTTTTCTCTCTGGGATCTATGTTGATGTTGTTTCCCCCTGGATCAGAATACTGCAATGTAAGGATCTGTATTTGAGTATATCTTTGTGCCAAGCGGTGTAAACCAAGTAGGTACGGTATCTATTGTTTGTGTAAGTGTTCCAACATATAAGCTATCCCAAAATGTTCTTTTCTTTGATTGTATTTTAACTAAAGCATTTGAATAGATTATATTTTGCTTAATGTCGAGTGGTTTGACCAGTCACAACATATCTGGAACGCACACTTCACATCTATGTTTTAAATAAGGAGGTTTGGGTCTAAGCGGCCTTCTTAAAATACTTTGCGGGGATCTGGTCTGGTCCACAACACTTGCACAGAGGGGTTTCTGACTGACTCCTGTTATTGAAAATTTAGTGCAGGGGCTGGGGATGGTTTGCTGGAGGTTGTGCTGTGAGCTGCCTCAGACATTCAGGGAGACCTGAGGATTTGGTGACTCAAATCTGGATGGAGCATGGGGACTGTATTTACAGCATCTGAGCCTGCAACATGAACAACAAATGAAGCAGAGGCTGCAGAGAAGGCAAACTCCGAAACCACGGAGTGAGTGTGTGTGGGGAAAGGATCTGCTGTATCCACCCCAAGTATTCCAGGAATAGCTTCCCAAGCTACACGTAACCCAGGAGCAGAGAGTGAGGGGACCCTGACTGAAAAAGGAGCTGGTCACAGAGTGGTGTCACCTCCTTCAACACGACCTGCAGCTTCACACCAGGGGGAGGATGGTGCTGCCAGTGGCTGTGAGGGTCACTGTTTCATTCAGCTTCCATGATCCATAACTTTCCAGGCAGGACTAGGTAACATATCCATCATTTCCCAGTATCTCAACATCAAAGTCACCATTCGGTGATGGAGGATATATTTGGTGGATGAGGTAAATAGATTGTTTCTCCCAGAACAGGAAGCTGCCGGGTGTATCCAGTATAGTGGTATTCACGATGGTGTACATGGCATCTGCAGAATACCCATGTCAATGGGGAGAGGTAGAGGAACTGAAGGAGCTCTCTCTCTATTAATGTTACAGTGTGCCCATGCACAGTACATCATGTTGGTGAATACCCACTGTCCTGGCAGCAGTCACGGCCTCTTCATTCAGAAGCAGTCAGCCATTCCCATCGTCATCGGGTCTCCACGTAGAAAGAAATGAATATATCTTGGATAGTTGCAGAATGCACATTTCAAAACACCATCCCCACCACCAATCAACCACATTAAAGTATTCCATGTGTACGGAGAGCAATTAGGTCACTTGGAGTGTCTGGGAGCAGAGGATCAGGGATGGTGCAAAACCTGCCATGTCTGAACGGGTTTGAGTGAACCCCTTAGTACACAGTATCAATAAGTCCTAAAATCCCTCTCCATTTCAGTAACATACTGCTTTCCATTATTCCTGTAAATGAAATTACAGATTATATCATGTTAAATTCCACCTGCCAAACTATTATCTATTGCTTTTACCTCTCTGAATCTATTTGCAGACCCTCCACCCTCTCTTGATAATTTAATCTCTTGCTTACCACAGCGACATCACCAAACGCAGCATCTGTATGTCTGTTCCATCCTCCTGATCATTAATATAGATTGTAAATAGTTGAGAACCAAGTACTGGTCACTCTGTGACCTCACTGGTTACGTTCTGTCTAACTGATTGAGACTGGTTTATCCTGAGTGCCTGCTCCTGTATGATACACTCTCCTTCCCATTCCTGAGCAACACAGTGGAAGGATTGAAAAAGAACAAGGAGCATCTGTGAGGAATCCAACCCCTCGATGAGGCTGATGTCAACGCGGCCTCTTTTCCACTTTCCTGCTATCTCTCCATCCTAAAACTCTAGTCTCTTGTTGTAGATTGCGCCACATGAAAAAAAAAATCCACTCCATATCTACACATTCAATGAATTTTAGCATTTTACAGGCCTCAATGAGATCTCCTTTCATTCTTATAAACTGGAGAGTATAGGCCTAAACTGCTCAATTTCTCTTCATAAGACAAACACTTCAAATATGGAATCAATCTAATGAAGTTCTTCTGAATTGCCTCCAATGGAAATACCTCATTCTGCAGAACACCCAAACTGTACTCCAGTTGCAGCCTCACTAATGCCTTGCATAGCTGCACCAACACCCCCTACCTTCCTACTCTATCCTTTTATAAATCACCACTGAAATTATGCTTGCATTTCTCATTATTTGCAGTATCCGCAGGCAGGTTCTCTGTGATATGCAAGCAGACACCCAGATCCCTCTGCACCTAAACACTTTGAAGTTTATCTCCAATTAGATAATAATTTGTCTTTCTATTATACTGGCCAACTTGAATAGCCCCATATTTATTCACTTTAATTTTCCATGCCAAATGTTGGCCCATTCACCCAACCTATCCATATAGTTTTAAAATCTCTTACATCAAATTCCGAAGTAATTTCCTACCAATGTTAGTGTCATCTGAAAATGTGGCATCGTATTTTCTATCCCATCAACTGAGTACAGTACTACCATCGATCGCAAATGGGTGAGGCATGAGTACTGAAATCAATGGCACCCCACAAATTGCATTTGCTAAAAGAAAATGACACATTTAATTCATCTGACTCCATTTTGTTTGTTAACCAATCCTCCATCCAAGCTAATAAATTACTCCTAAACCCATGTTGTCTGATCTTACCACTTATTCTTTGGAGAAGCGACATATCCGATGCCTTCAGGAAGACTAGATATGTTCTATCTCCAGGATTCACGCGCTCCACTTTGTTTATGACATCTTCAAATAACTCAAGCAAACAATTCAAACACGATTTAGCCCTCGTAAAACCATGTTGACTCTGATGGATTGTGGTTTAACTTTGCAAATGTCCTGAGCAATGGACTCTAACAATTAGCCTTAAATTACAATAGTTTATTGTTACACTTTAGTCCCTAATGTATATCATTATTATAAGTTCTTCCCTTTCGAAAGCCTTTACGTTTTCTTTGAATTCCTATTTAATGGGCACAAGAATTTAAGAGATCAATTGCTGTGTAAGAGCCATGTGTGACTGAATGGATTCATCATCCTGCTGGTGTACAAATTGGATGGGCTGGCGTCTTTCTGGTGCTCCCATGTTGTCATCTCCAGGGCCAGAATGACCTGCTCCTGTTGATGCTTCAGAGGATTTGGAGATTATGGAATCTTCCTGTTGCTGTGTAACATTTTGAGGAGCTGATGGGGCTTCTCATACTTCTCCATAACAGATGGAAACACTGAACGGTCTCCTCATGTATCCCGGAGATGGGACCGAGGGAATGATTGGTCTTCTCTTGTTCCCATACAACAGACATGTGTCGAAATTATATTTTCCTTTCTCATGAAAGGAATCTCAGATAGTTTTTATTCTTATCCAATTCCCTTGCAATAGGCTCGGTGGGTCTGAATGGCCTCCTGTTATCCCAGCGTAACAAATCTCCAATCACTGTGTGACCTCTTCCAGTTCCTATGTTACAGACTTGAGGAGGCTGAATGGACTGATCCTGTTGCTGTTTAACAGTATACTGATGCAGTATGGTCTACTGTTATAGGCTCGAGTGGTTGATTGGCCTCCTTCTGTAAATGTATATCAGGCTCCAGGGGCTGAATAGCCTCATCCTGTTTTGGTGTAACAGGGTCGAAGGCCTGAATATCCTCCTGTTGTTCCTGTGTAACAGGTTGGAGAACGGAATGGTTCCTCCACTATCTGTGTAATTCGCTTCACTTGTTGACTCCTCCTGTCATCTATGTCCAAGTAAGATCATCTTTATTTTTTGTAAACTCCAATGGCTACTGGGTCAACCTGATCATCCTTTCGTTACAAGCTAGCACCTTCATTGCAGGAATCAGTTGAGGGAACCATCTCTGAGCTGCTTCCAAAATAACAAAACATTTTCTTCATTGAAGAGATTAAATCTGTACACACGACTCCAGATGTGATCTCACTAAGACCCTGTATAGCAGCAGCAACACATTACCAGCCTGCTTTAAAGTTCCCACCCAGGTTAGAGCTGTCTCAGCTCTCTGGGGGAATATAGAGCATTGTTGGAAGATCATTGTCCTTCTCTACTCCATCAGCATAACTGGAGATCTGGAGAAATTAACGTTTGAGAAGATCATAAATGATGTGGCAAGATGATCTCTACCATTAATCTCCCCAGAGCCCACATTGCTCAGATTCTACAGAATCTAGTAAGGTGTAGCGCAAAAACAGCAAGGAGGAGCAAACATTGATGGGAGTTATATATCAAAGTGAAAGCTGCAATACAAATGCTGGAGATGTTATAAAACAGGAAATGAGCTATACACATTTGTGGGTACTGCAGTAAAAATGTACTGTTTATGTTATATCTGAAATGTGTTAACCCAGTTGAATGCTAATGCTGAGAAAAATGAGTTTCATGACCACGTGTGCGATGGTTTACATGAACATAATGTTGAGCACTGAGCTCGAGATCAGGTTATTTCGGAATTCGTGTTGAATGATCAGAAGAGCACATTGAAAATTTTGCTGTCAAGGACCTTTTGGGAACAGTGAACACAATGAATTGTTTTTTTTAATGCTGTTTAAGTACACGATAGTTTTTGTTGTATTTGAAGTAACCGTTATAAAAATGAGTCAGGCAAGCCATCAAGGTGTGAGGAGAAAGTGGGGACTATAGATGCTGGAGATCAGAGTCGAAGAGTGTGGTGCTGGAAAAGCACAGTCAGGCAGCATACTAAGAGTAGATAAATCGATGTTTCAGGCAGAAGCCCTTCATCAGGAATGATGCTTATGGGCCAAGGAGGCTGAGAGATAAATGAGAAGGGGGTGCGGCAGGGGGGAGGTAACTGGGATTGCCGTAGGTAGATGAAGGTGGGGTTGAAAGAGTTACGTGATGAAGGGAGACAGAACGCCCCATCTACTGCATCCATTAAACCCAATGTAGTCTTCTTTACATTGGCGAGGCAGGAGGTCAACTTGTGGATCATTTCAGAGAACATCTCTGGGACAGCATACATTGAACAACTCCATCGCATTGTGGCTGAGCACTTTAACTCCCCTTCCCACTCTGCCAAGGACATGAGGGCCCTTGGCCTGCTCCATCACCAAACCCGAGCCACCAGAAGACTGGAGGAAGAAAACCTCCTCATCTGCCTTGGGACCCTCCAACCACAGGGGATCACAGTGGATTTCCCCATTTCCCCATTTTCCCTAATCCCACCTTATCTCGCTCCAACCTTCAAAGTCAGCACAGCCCTTTTGAATGTTCCTATGTGTCCACCTTCCTTCCTATCAATCTGGGCCACCCTCCTCTCCGACTATTACTTTCAACCCCACCTTCATCTACCTATTAGATGAAAGGAGACAGCTTAGAAAAATGCCAAGTGTTGCAGTAAGCCAGTGGATTCAGATAAATGTAAGACCCAGCAAAGGATGACCAAGAAACTGGGAAGAAAATCAGAAAGAGACAAAGCGTGCAAACGAAAGAAAAACATGCAGACTGCTAAAAAGCGTCTATCAATGTATGAAACAAAACTAAAAACAAGGTCAAATGTGGAACTGTTGGTGTGCGTTCAGGATAATTTATTGCAGAGAACAGAGAAATTGCAGGGCAAAGAAACAGTTTCTTTGTGTCTATCTTCATGGAAGAATGTCCAGAAATTCTTCCAGAAATACCAAGTGACCCTGGGACTTGTGTAATTAAAGTCTAAGACCATTCTTATCAGTGTTGTGGTCATCTTTGAAAAGAAAGCTGGATTAAGTATTTATTAATCTGACAGACTGGATGTACTTCATACAAGAATTTCAGAGGAAGCAGCAATAGACATGCTGATTGAAAGCGGATTGTCATTTTATTTTCCAACACATGCCCGAAAGGCATTTAGCCAATCTGGATAAGGCAAAGGTTATAAATATTATCCAACAGATTAAGAAGAGATGAAGATGGAGACTGGTGAACTACAGATCAACTAACTTGTCATCCGCAGTCGGGTGTCTGTTGGACTCGATTACAAAGAACATGCTACTAGGTATATAGAAGATAATAACATAACTGGGGAGTGTGAGAATGGACCGATGAAAGGAAAACCGGAAGTGGCAAACATATTTTTGGAATGGTTTGAAGATGATTCTTGTGAACAAAGGCAATGATGAAACAATGTATAACGTATAGTTGGAGATTCATGAGCTTTTTTAAAGAACTCACACAGTAAGCTCATAAGAAAAGTGAAAGCGAGAGGTATTAGGAAGAACATATGCAAATAGGAAAGTAAAAACCAAGTTTACATTCATGTGAATGGAAGATAGAGGATGCCGTGCACCAGTTGTATCGAGTGTTCATGCGACTATACTTAGAGTATTGTGTACCGTTCGGAGTCCCAATCTAAGAAAGAATGTACTGACTACAGAGGAACTGCAAAATGTATTATCCAAGATAACCCCTAAAATGGCAAGATTGTCTGACAGGGAAACTCAGCCTGTGATCTCGAGTGTCAAAACATGAGAGGTGATTGCAGTGAAACCTAGAAACATAACGGGGATTGAATAACAGAGGGTCAAGTACACTAGGCGAGATAAGGGAGAATCCCACGATATTCTACACGGACAAGTAGAACAGAATAATCAACAAACAGTCAGTGTCCATTAGAAAGCAAAGGGGCAATACGTGTGTCAAGCTGGAGTACATTGATGGATTGTTCCATGAGACCTTCGCATCTATTTTACTTGGGAGAAGGAGGAGGCAGGTACAGAATTCAAGACGATGGACTAGGAAGCTCTTGAACAGTATGATGTAAAATGCGAGTAGGGATTTGAGGTTTTGTTCTGTACAAATTTGGACCAATCTCCAGGTCTGAATGATTTGTATCACAGGCGGCTGTTGGGGTCGAGGGAGGAAAGACCCTGACTGAATATTTTAATTAGAATCTGACCATAGGGGAGGTGCCAGAGAACTGGAGAACTGCTAATACGATTCCACTTCACAATAAGGGTGGGAGAGATAGACCAGGGAACTATAGACGAGTGAGTATTAGATCACTGTTAAGGAAACTACTGGAGAAAACAGGGAAGGAGAAAATCGAACTCCAATTAGAGTCACAAGGTTTGATCAGGGATAATCAACATGACGTTATCAGGAGGAAGTCACATCCAATGGATTTGATTGAATTAGTTTGAGGAGGTCGATTATTTAGTTTTGTAGGAAGGCCTTTGACAAATTTCCACCTGGAAACTGGAAAATAAAGTAAAATCTCGCAATATGAAGGATACTTGACAAGTTACAACGAAAATTGTCTTAGTAGCAGGAAATAGAAGGCGGTGAGAGAAGGCTGTTTGTGTGACTGGAGACCAGTGTACCCTGGTGTACCACAGGGATCAGTGTTGTGTTCCTTATTGTTTGTGTTATTCATAACAAAATATAGATCTGAATGTGGCGGGGGCTAAGTGGAGAGTGGGGAAGGTGTGATAAGTAAGTGTATGTTTGACATAAAGATTGTCTGGGTGGTTCGCAGTGAGGAGGGAACGCCTTAAGTTACAGGAAGATGCAGATGGAATGGTCAGATGGGCACATCAATGACATGTAACCCTGATAAATATGAGGTGATGCACTTTGGGAGATGGAACCAGGCAGTGGAAGACTCAATGAATGGCAGCACACTAGGAAGCTCAGATTGTGCTTCTCCACACATCCCTGAATGTGACTGGACAGGTTATTGTTTAAAAATGCGTTGCTGGAAAAGCGCAGCTGGTCAGGCAGCATCAAAGGAGCAGGAGAATCGATGTTTATGGCAGATTCCTGAAGAAGGCTTATTCCCGAAACATTGATTCTGCTGCTCCTTTGATGCTGCCTGACCTGCTGCGCTTTTCCAGCAACACATTTTTTAAGCTCTGATCTCTAGCATCTGCATTCCTCACTTTCTCCTGGACAGTTTAATGGACTAGTTAAGAATTGGACCTGAGGTGTAGCGTTTCCTAATCAGGGTGTAGATTATAAGAGCAATACAGGGCCTTGGTTCAGCCAAAATGGAATACTGTATGTTGTACCGGGAGCACATTCCAGGAAGAATGTGATTGTACTGGAGAGGGTGCAGAGGTGATTCACCAGGATGTTCCCTGGGATGGAGCATATCAGCTATGGAGAGAGGCTGGATAAGCTCGGGTTTTTTACTTTGGAGCAGAGAAACTGAGGGGTCAGTGATCAGAAGGATACGATGATAAGCGACACGGACAGGGTGGATAGACCGCAGCTGTTCCTTTTAGTCAGAGGGTCAAGAACAAAGGAGCACACTTTTAAAGTGAAGGGTTTGGGGTTCAGAGAGGATTTAAACATTTATTCACCTCGACGTGTGGGATTCTGGGATTACTTCCTGAGAGGGGAATGATCACCTCACGATCATTAAAAAGTACTTGGACGAGCAATTGGAAGTGTCATAACATTCCAGGCTATGGGCCTGGTGTAGGAAAGTGGGACTAATATAGATCGTGCTGTATTTCTATTGGAACAGAGTCTATGTTCTTGTGAGTGTATGGTGTGGAAGGTCAATTATTGAGCAGTTTAAGGCAGGAATTGATGGATTTCTGAAGAGTTATATTCATAAGGGTTATAAGAGTGAACTGTATTAGCTTGTTAAATTATGTCAATGTGAGAAATATGAGAAAACAAGTGCAGTTTCCTTACAGTTTGAAACCAGAGAATGGAGAATGGGGAACAGGGAAATGGCAGAACTATGAAGCCACTACTTCAGTTCTGTCTTCACAAAACTTTCTAACAATACAAGGAAAACCGAGTCTGGAGTGGGAAAATGATAGAATACATGGAACAATAAACTTAGTAAGTAAATGGTTTAGCAGACATTATTGTTGCTGAAAGTAATGGTCATAGACAACACTAAGATAGATTTATGAAATGGGAATTATGTTTGAGAAACAGACTGGAAGACAAATGAAAGAGAAGCAATGGATGTAAAACGTTTTGATTTTTAGAAAATGTTGGTAAAGCTCCAAGCCCAATTTGCAAAATCAAATCTGAGTGGGGCTAATATATGAATATGTTTCTAGAATGGGACAGCTGGCAGGAAACAGTGAATAGAAATAAACAGACTCGTCAAGCAACAGTCTGACATTTTCTGAAAGGTATGATTCTGTGAGTATGACTATGTCCCAGACTCCCCATTACCTTCCCCAGATATCTCCTGTCTCATCAGCAGGACGGACACAGCAGAAGTGGCTGTGCAGTGGGATACAGTTGGAAGGACATTGCTCTTGGAGTCCTCAACAGTGACTCCGTATCCCATGAAGTCTCATGGCATTAGTTTGCACATGGGAAAGGAAACCTCCTGCTGATTACCATGTACCAACCTCTTTCAACTGAAGAATGAGTACTCCTCCATGCTGACCAACACTTGGAGGAAGCACTAAGGGGAGCACGGACGCAAGATGTACTCTGGGTGGGGGATTTCAATGTTCACCACCAACAGTATCTCAGCTACAGCATTACTGATCGAGCTGGCCGGGTCCTAAAGGATATAACTGGCGGCAGGTGGTGAAGGAACCAACAAGAGGAAAATACATACTTGACCACAGCCTTACTAATCTGCCAGTTGCAGAAGTATCTGTCCATGACAGTATCGGTAAGAGTGACCACGCATAGTCATTGTGGAGACAAAGTCACACCTGCATATTGAGAATAATCTCGACCATTTTGGGTGGTACTATCACGGTGCTAAATAGGACAGACTTCGATCAGATCTAGCAGCTCAAATCTGGATGTCCATAAGGTGTTGTGGGTCATCAAAGCAGTGGAATTGTACTCCCGCATAACCTCATGGCCTGGCATATCCCCCTCGCAACAATTACCATCAATCCAGAGGATGAACATTGGTTCAATGGAGTGTGCAGGAGGGCAGGAGCAGCACCAGGCATACCTGACAATGAGGTGTCAGCTTGGTGAAGCCACCAAAAAGGACTACTTGTCCGCCAAACAGCATAAGCAGTGATTGATAGACAGAGCTAAGTGATCCCACAAGCAACGGTTCAGATGTAAGCTCTGCCGTCCTTCCACATCTAGTCGACAAACGTTGAGGACAATTAAACAACTCACTGGAGGAAGAGATTCCACAAATAACCCCTTCCTCCATGATGGAAGAGCCCAGCACTTCAATGTATAAGATAAGGCTGGTCCATTCGCAACAATCTTCAGTCAGAAGTGCTGTGTGGATGATCCATTTCAGCCTCCTCCAGTGATCCTCAGCAATTCAGTTACCAGTCATCAACCAATTTGATTCAGTCCACGCGATATCCAGAAACGTTTGGAGATACTGGATACACCATAGGGTCCATAATCTGACAACATTCTGGCAATAGTACTGAAAACTCGTGCTCCATAACTTGCCGCTCCATAACTTGCCACTCCCCTAGCCAAACTTTTCAATACAGTTACAACAATGGCTTTCCCCGATTACGTGGAAAATTACCCCAAGTATCTCCTGTATATAAAAAGTAGAACAAATCCAATCCGGCCAATTACCACCCCATCAGTCTACTCTCGATCATCAGTAAAGTGGGGGAATGTCTCAGTGCTTTTAAGCAGCACCTGCTCAGCAATACCGTGGTCAATGGCGCCCAGTTTGGGCTCCACCAGGGCCACTCAGCTCCTGACCTCATTACTGTGGTTCAAACATGGACAAAAGAGCTGAATTCCAGAGGTAGGATGAGAGTGACAGCCCTTTAGTTCAAGGCTGCATACGACCCTGTGTGGTATCAAGGGCCCTTCGCAACACTGGAATCAATGGGTATCAGAGGCAAAATCCCTGCTGGTTAGATTCAAACCTGACACGTAGGAAGGTGGTCAATGTTGATGAAGATCAGTCAACTCAGCTCCAAATCTGTAGGAGTCCCTCGAGCAGTGACCGAAAACTTCTTCAGGGCTGCTTCATCAATGACCTTCCCTCCATTTTAAGGTCAGAAGTGGGGATGTTCGCCAATGATTATACAATGTTCTGCAACATTTGTGGCTCCTCAGATACTGAAGCAATCCATGTTCAAACGCGACAAGATCTGAAGAGTATCCAGGCTGACAAGTGGCAAGTAATATTCAGCCCACAGGAATGCCAGACCATGACCATCACCAATAAAATACAATCTAACCTGCCCCTTGGCATTCAATGGTGTTACTATCACTGAAACCCCCCAGTATCAGATTCCTGGTGGGTAATCATTACTCAGAAACTCACTGGTCTCGCCACATGAACACTGTAACTATAAGAGCAGGTCCGAAGCTAGGAATACTGCGGCGAATAACTCACATCCTGACTTCCAAACGTCTGTCCATCGTCGACATAAGTCAGAAGTGTGATAGGAGACTCCCAATTTGCCTTGATGAGTGCAGCCCCAACAACACTCAAGAAGCTTTATACCATCCAGGACAAAGCAGCCAGTTTGACTGTCCCTTCATCCACAATGTTCCACCATCAACGCTCAGCAGCAGCAGCAGTGTTTTACTATCTACATGCTGCAATGAAATGATTCACTAAAGATCCTCAGATAGTATCTTCCCAACTCACGACTATGTCTATCTAGAAGGAGAAGGGCTACAGATGTATGGGAATACCATCATCCCTCCAAGCCAGTCACCATCCTGACTTGGAAATATATCACTGCTCCTTCACAGTCACTGGGTCAGAATCCTGAGATTCCCTCCCTAATGGCATTGGAGGTTAACAGCAGCAGGTGGACTGCAGCGTTCAACAAGGCAGCTCACCACCACCTTCTCAAGGGCAACTAGGGACAGGCAATAACTGCTGGCCCCGCCAGTGCTACCCAGATTCACGAAATAAATAAATAGAAATTAACAGAGGAAGGTTGCTGAGGTGTCGCAGGGATCGGTGCTTGGGGCCCAGCTGTTCACAATACCCATTAAACATTGGGTTTGCTGGAATCAGATACAATATATCCCAGCCTGCTGACAGCACTAACGGATGTGGGATTGTCAGTGGGTGAGGAGGATGTATAAAAGCACCGAGAAGACTAAGACAAGTGGAGTGAAAGGGTAAATACGTGACAGAGGGAGAACAATGTGGATAGAGGTGACAGTGTGCCCTTTGATGGAAATGATAAATTGGCAGCCTACCATTTGAAAAGGATGGGTTGAAACATGTTGATCCACAAAGGGATGTATGTTCCTTCTTGTTGTTTCCTTCTGCACAAACATCTGAGGCCCATGTGGGTTCTGCACCGCAGTGGGTTCTGCAACCAGAAGTCAATACTGGGCATGGCATTGGCACGCTGTCCAGTGTACACAGACCCACCAAGTGGGGAGCTGCAACACAGAAAAAGATCTTCATTTCCTTGTACACCAGTCGCTGAAAGTAATATTGCAGAAACAGAAAGTAGTGAGGAAGGTAAATGGTGTGTTGACCTTCATTTCTTGGGGATGTGAGCCCAGGAGAAAAGGTGTCTTACTGCAGCTGTACAGGGCCTTGGTGAGATATCATCTTGAACATTGTGCAGTATTGTGTGCAGTTTTGGTCTCCTTACCTAATAAAGGACAAACCTGACATTGATGGAGAGCAGTGAAGGATGAGCAGACTGATCTCTGGGATGACGGGCTTGTTGTGGGAGCAGAGTTTGGGGTAAGTGGGCCAGTGTTCCATGGGGTTTAGGAAGATTAGTGGAGATCTCAGTGAAATATACAAAACTCTGACAGGGTTAGACAGATTGGAAGCAGGGACGATAATTCCCCTGGCTGGGACTTCTAAAGCAAGGGGCCACAGTATTAGGTACAGGCAGTCATTCTGCACTGAGATGAGAATAAATGTCTGCACTCACTGACTGGGGAACCTGGGGAATTCACTCGCACCTGGAAACCGAGACACTGATTATAAATAAGGATTTAGAAACAGTAAAGGAATGGTGGGAGAGCAGGGGTACGGTATGGAAATGAAGAGCCAACCATCATTATATTGAATTGGTTAGCAAACTCGATGGACCAAACGTACTACTGCACCGCCTATTTAAGAGCTTCCCAAGGTTACTCACATTAATGGATATGTATATCGTGTGGGGTAAGTGCATGGAGGAGATTTTTTCCATGAACTAGAATGGGGAGGCTAAATGTGTTTTCCATTCCCGATGTTTCTGTGCAGTCTATGGGAAAGCTCTGTAAATGCTGTCACAAGCTCTCAGATGTTATGAAGGAGGTTTCTGCAGGGTCGACATGACTATGTTCCCATTCCCTTTTCCGACATTGATGCTGAGTCCGGATGTTCTGTCCGGTTTCATCCTTTCAGACCTCGGAGTAGTTTGATACAAATGAGTGCCCTTGCTTGGCAATTTCAGAGACCATTGAAATGTTTACAACATGTCAGGGTCTTTGGAGTCACTTTTAGGTCAGCCCAGGAAATCACGGGAGATTCACTTCCTAAAAGTACATTGGAGAAGGAATTTCTGTTTATAATTCATATTGGCTTCAAGGTCACTGTTACTGACCCCAGATTTTAGATCTCGATATTTTATTAATTGTCTTTAACTTCCATCCGCTGCCAGAGCATTAGCCTGGTCTGTCAAAAACCACACTGAGCAGGTCATTTCTGTGCTGCTTGACAGCTCTGTCAAAAAGAACTCCCACCTATTTGACTGTCATGGTGGGACTGAGGAGGTGGTAATTGGTCAGATTGTAATTATTCCCGTCTTAAGGAACGGGACATAGCTGAGTAATTTTCCACATTTCCAGGGAGATGTCAGATTTGGAGCTGGAATGGAAAAGCTTCCCTTGGGACACAGCTTGTTGTGCAGCACAAGTCTGCAGTCCTATTGCAGGAATGGAGTCAGGACCCATTCTCTGTGTCGTATCTACTGTGTTCACCAGTTTCTTCATGTCACGTGCAGCGAATCAAATTGGTTGAAGACTGGTATCTGTGATTTTGTGGGCATCATGATGAGGGTGAGGTGTATCATCGACTCAACACTTCTGGCAGAGGATGGTGCAGAAAAAACATCCTTCTCTTTTACACTGATGTGCAGGTCTGTTCCATTATTTAGGATGGGGAATGTTTGTGGAACCCTCTCCTCCAGTCATTTGTTTAATCGTCCATCACCATTTATGACTGAATGTGACAGGACTGCAGGACTTCGTTCAGATTTGTTGGTCATGTCTGGTAGCTTTAATGAGTTAGCATCAGTTGGTGTGGTTCTGTTCGCCGAGCTCGAAATTTTTGTTGCAAACGTTTCGTCCCCTGTCTAGGTGACATCCTCAGTGCTTGGGAGCCTCCTGTGAAGCGATTCTGTGGTGTTTCCTCCGGCATCTATAGTGGCCTGTCCCTGCCGCTTCTGGTTGTCAGTTTCAGCTGTCTGCTGTAGTGGCCGGTATATTGGGTCCAGGTCGATGTGTTTGTTGATGGAGTTTGTGGATGAGTGCCATGCTTCTAGGAATTCCCTGGCTGTTCTTTGTTTGGCTTGCCCTATAATGGTAGTGTTGTCCCAGTTGAATTCATGTTGCTTGTCGTCTGCGTGTGTGGCTACTAAGGATAGCTGGTCGTGTCGTTTCGTGGCTAGTTGGTGTTCATGGATGCGGATCGTTAGCTGTCTTCCTGTTTGTCCTATGTAGTGTTTTGTGCAGTCCTTGCATGGGATTTTGTACAAATCTTCACCCAAACTTTGAGTTAGCATCAGATTAAGGTTCATGTGATTCTGACTCTGCCATGTTCACCCACACTCGTCACTGAGCCATAGATGGTGTTGATGGTAATGACAGACTGAGGTGCTATCCTGGCAAAACGTTACAGATTGTGGTTGAATGCAGGTCTGCCTCTCCTGCTGCTGTGGTCTACAGCACTACATGAATACGCAGTTCGAGCTGCAATACCTGCAATGCAATTCTGTTGTCTGTTCCCCAATTCTCACTGACACCCATTCACCCATCAGCCCTGCAGTCAGTGACCTAACCTGGTTACTGATGTGGAAATACTTCCATTTTCATACTCTCATTCTGCTGAGGGTCTGTCTCCCCGGGTCATGCTTCCAAACTGACACAATCCGCAAAAGCATTTAACTGATCTTAATTCAAATGTTTAATTCACCTGAATCTTTTTCCTTGAGAAATACCATCTTCTGTGTTTAAAGTCAATGTGTTTCCTCTGTTTCTTTCCCTGACCATGGTTAAGAGCTTTGTAGTGTCAGTGATGCCAGCATTATGTAGTTTCAGAGCCAATAACTTCTTTGGATTCCCAATCATCTTCACCACATTGTAAATTTTCTATTTTGGTTTGATGCCTTATCACTCATGGCTGCCTTGTTCTCCCATGAGTATGTTTCAATTTCTTGGGGTTGCATTTCTGGTATTATCTTCTGAATTATCCCCCGAACCTCCTCTCATTGCTGCTCCATGGTCTTACCTGCTCAGCTCCCCTTCCAATTAACTCTGGCCAGCTCCACCCGCATGTCCTTGTAGTTACATTGCTTAATTATAACCACATTACCTCTTGACGAGAGCATTAGATATAAACTGAAAGAAGGAGTTTTGGGAGATGGGGCACGAAGAATAATTCGTGGATTTCTTAACTAGATACAAAGGGACAATGAGAGAGAGGATATCGATATGGAGATGTGGAAAATGAGAAAACGACATTATCGAAAGAAGTAGATGAACATCCCTCAATGTTTTGGCAATGCCTGTGTGTTGTGGTCCTTTGTACAGTGCATGCACAACAGAGTAATATGTTCAAATGCTGAGTCTGATGCCAGAATATTTATCTCCAATAATATGACAGACACTAGCTTTGGAAAGAACACAGCAGGCCAACATATTGAAAGCCCGGAAGAAAGGGGATTAACTAAAATAAGTTGGGACACCAGAATCAAGAATTTGGAGCACACTTCCTGGGTAAGAATGTGAGACTAGAATTGGGAATCCCAGAAAAGGAGGAAACGCTGAGAGGATCAAATCATGTTTTAATGTTTTATCAATTTTATACATCATATGCATCATTTTTCGTTAACTGTGTCTCTGTTGTTCATTGACAATGTGTTGTGCACATATGAAAAATGCTACTTATCTGCACACACACATTGATTAAACAGTGTATATAAAATCATTTTTCCACCATTGAAACTGTCCTGTTGTCGTGTTACGAGGATACATGAACACCAACTAGCCACCAAAAGTCATGACGCACTATCACTATGTTCCATAAATACAGACAAAGAAGGTCACCACTTTGACTGAGACAAAGCACACACACATACTAAGACACGCAAGGACCTTCTTAAAGGAATGGTATTCTAACCAGAAATCCATCAATAAACGCATCAATTTAGATACTGTCTGCATTCTCTTGTTAAAATAACCGGAAATGTCATCACCCACTTTAAGAAACCAAGACCTATAAATAGAGAGGCGGGACATACCACCAGAGCTTCAACAGATACTCTCACTGATGATGTCACCTAGTGGAATTTATGAGTTCTCTGTCTCTCACGTTTTGACAGATTATGATGTGAGGTGAGCTTTTCTAGGCGTGTGGTTTTAATTTACAGAGGGATTCGACATTGATGTCATAACAGTTTGGGGCCTTGCCATTTGGCACTTGGACCAACGTGAACAGATTTGAGATACAACAGGCCCCAGAAAATTCCAACTCATTGCAATTAGTGACTTTGATCTTCAAATAAAACCAGTGGGAAAATTCGTTTTATTTTGTTACTTGTGGTTGGTTAAATGAAAAGTGAGGGAAATGGCTTTAAACATTACTAAAGAGGTTCCCAAATTTTCCAAGGAGGTTTAGAAAGACAGAAGGAGGACATTTTTTAGAATTAGCAAATAGGTTGGAATTGTGTTTAACAAGGGATAAAAGAGAAGTTGAAATTGTAATGGAGATGGTCAAGCACTTTGATGTATCAGAGAAACAGGCAACTGCAGTAGAGTTATAAAAACTTAAATTGCAAATGTGGCAACTGGAGTTAGAAGATAAATAAAGGGACGGAAACAGAGAGAGAGACGAAAGTGAAAGAGAAGAAAAAGAAAGAGAGAGGGGATTTGAAATTCAGAAGTTGGGAATTAGACAAGAAAGTTAAATTAACAGGATGGAAGTGAAGGGAGAACGTTGGGATGAATACAACTAGGTTAGTAACTTGCCATATTTCGGTGAGAAAAATGTCATAATCTTTTTTATTTCATTTGAAAAAATGGCTAGGCAGATGACGTGTACAGTGAACTTGTGGGTAATGCTAGCTCAGACTAAGCTGGTGGGCACAGCTGGTGAGGTATGTGCAGCGCTGTCAGATGGGGGGTCAAGAGATTATCAAGATGTCAAACTGGCTATTTTGATTGGTTATGAATTGGTACTAGAAGCATATAGACAGAAGTTCAGAAAAATAGAGAAGGAACCAGGTCAGACTTATATTGAGTTTGAAAGAATTAACCAGTCATTTTGACAGGTGGGTACTGGCCTTAAAAATGGATAAGACCTGTGAGGCTTGTGGGGAGATTATTCTGCTGGAGAAGTTAAAAGACTCACTTCTAGGGATAGTAAGAATTCATGTGAATGAATAGAAAGTTCAAGAAGTGAGAAGTGCGGCAGAAATGGCAGGTAAATATGTATTGTGGCATGTGATGAAATTTAGCTTCTGGCAGGAATTTCATCCTGTGAGGGATAGACATTTGGAGAATGGACGATCACACATTACAAAGCGAACAGTAGCTCACAATAGTTTACCACAGGTGAAGAAAGAAGCCCAAGAGGGTTGAAAGATGGTGAAAGGCCTCCGGTGCTCTCACTACAACGGAGTGGAACACATAAACTTACAGTGCTGGTAGTTTAAAAAGGGCACAGGGAAAAAGTTGTTTTCACTGCAGTAAGCTGGGACACACCGTGCTGGGCGTTAAAGGAAAACACTTTGGGGAAAGATGCGGTAGAAGAGGCTAAGCCCAGTGGCATTAGTGAAACTGGTAAAGGAGACGCCAAGTGGAGCCGAGGAGCTGCAGGAAATTGCACAGCCTAGGCAAGGGCTGGGTATGGAGGCAGTGCCTGATCTCTCTAAAGAATTCACCTCTGTCGATAAAGTTTACACAGAAAGAACGGGGGAGTTGGACAAGAAGTTAGAATTTTGTGAGATACGGGATCTGCTCAGTCTCTAATAGTTGAGAAGTGAGGCGCCGGAAAAGCACAACAGATCAGGCAGCATCCAAACAGCAGGACAATCGAATATCAGGTAAAAACCCATCGTCAGGAACATGAGGCGGGGACAAGGGGGCTGAAAGATAAATACGAGGGTAGTAGCTGAGCTGGTGCGAGGGTCACTGGGAAGGCGATAAGAAGATGTAGGTGGGAGTGATAGTGATATGTCGGAGGGTAGGGTGGAGTCGGTAGATGGAAAGGAAGATGGCTAGTTAGGGTAGTCCGAGAGGGCAGTGCTAGCTTGAACAGTTGGATCTGGGAAAGGTTGGTGGAGGGGAGATTTGGAATTTGGTGAAGTCAACGTTGATGCTATACAGTTTGAATATTCCAGCTGTTCTACCACCGATAGGAGTCCTATCATCCTCCTGTCCGACCTACCACCATCATACCCCGCTTGCATCTACCTAACGCCTTCCAAGCTCCCTTCCACCTATCTCCACCCCCACCCTCCCATTTATTTCTCAAACTCCTTCCCCCTCCCTTACCTCCCACTTTCCTGATGAAAAGCATTTATGCCTGAAACGTCAACGCCCCTGCACCTCGGATGCTGCCGACGTGCTGTGCTTTTCCAGCCCTACACTTTTCAACTCTCGTCTCCAGCATCTGCAGCCCTCACTTTCTCTCACCCTCTAATAGTAAGAAATGAAAGTTTTTTTCACTCTTTCTGGCATGTTAATCAAGAGCATGTTAATTTGTGGAATGGGGACAGAAATTAAGCATTCCCTTGTGTAACATCAGAATGGGATGCCAAATCAAAATAAGGGAAGTAACAGTAACAGTGAGTAACATAGTGTCAGTTCCAGGAATACAGTTTATTCTTGGGAACGATTTAGCAGGAGGCAAGGAGCGATAGGCACCCCTTGTGGTGGAGCAGCCAAAGGAAGACTAGGGAATTGGTGAGTTAAAAGAAAATTAACTAGGAATTTATTCAGACTGTGTAGTAACAAGGTCCCACTGTCATAAACTACAGCAGGAAGGAAAAAAGAACGAAAAAGACAAATGGGTTGATGCTCAATGAACTGACCCCCCTGTTTGATGTAACGGTGCAGGAAAAACCTGAACAGGCACAGAAAAGGAATCAGAATATATTGTTGAACGTTATTAACTTAAAGATAGAATCATAAAATTAAAATGGAGACCCCGATAGGTTACTGCAGAAGGGAAATGGGCCGATGTGCACCAGATTGTGTTCGCAGTAACGTACAGTGTTACGCGTAGCTCATAAACTAACAGCAGGCCGTCACTTAGGTGTACAGAAGACTCAGGCTAAGGTAAAGAAGCATTTCTAGTGGCCTGGAATGCGCAAGGACGCTGTTAATTTTTGTTGTACGTGACATACATACCAAATGGTAGGTAAGTAACAGGCAGTAATAAAACCAGCACCTTTCTTGCCAATTCCTGCATTGGAAGAACCTTGCCCGTGGGTTATGATTACTTGTGTAGCTCCCCTTTCTAAAGTAAAAGTGGAAACCAATATTTGCTGACCATAGTGGATGCGTCTACCAGATTTCCAGAGGCAATTACATTATTGGAGTGTCAAGGCAAAAAGGGAGGTGGAAGAGTTGGTACCTTTCTTTACTCACTGTGGACTGCCCAGAGAGATTCAGTCAGACCAAGGGTCTCATTTTACCACTCAACTGTTTAAGGAAGTCATGGATGGCTTAGGAATACAACACTTCAAATCATGGGCGTCCCATCCTGAATCCCAGGGAGCCTTGGAAAGTTAGCATCAGACGCTGAAGACTATGTTAACAGCGTACTGTCAGGGTTGGCCAAATGATTGGGATAAAGGTGCCCCATTAAATTGTTTGCAATTAGAGATGCCCCAAATAAATCTATTCACTTTACTTCCTTTGAGTTAATATTCGTGCAAGAAGTGAGAGCTCCTTTGAAATTAATTAAATAAAAATTGACAGGACCGAAGTCGGAAATCTCACACTTGGATTATGTGTATGAGGTGAAGGAGGGAGTAGATGGAGTAGGTGAGTTTGCTAAACAGTATCTGAAGAGCACAGCATAGAGTGAAGCAGGTGGCAGATAAAAACACTGAAACTTTGAAGATTTCCTGTGGGGATGACGTATTAGTATTGCCACCAGTGGTAAGAAATCTCTTCAAAGCCAGGTTTAGTGGCCCCTTTCAAACTAAAAAAAAAATGTGGAGTCAGTTAAACTATCTAGTAAAGATACCAGAGATGACAAAAAAACTTTACCGAGCATTTCATATGAATTAATAATGCACCACCACATTTAAGACTCAGGAACAGAGCTGTGGCCAGATGAACAAATTGTGCAGGTTATCTGTATGATGTAGTGATCTTTAGCAAGTGATTGAAAGCTCCCATGTTACAGTTGACAGAGCATGTTGAACGATTACAAAAAGCAAACTTGGGAATAAACTTAAAGAAAACAGAATTCTTGAAAGCAGAGGGGACGTTCCTGGGACATTACATTGGCCATGGAAGGTTGCCTCCATGGAACACAAAGACGAAGGGCTTTGAGGAATTTCCACGACCATCCTCGAAGAAAGAGGTGCTTCGATGTTTGGAACTGAGTGGATTCTATCAGAAGTTTGTTCCAAACTTCAGCAGCGTATGGGCACCACTGATGGATTTATTAAAGAAGAACACAGAATTGTGGTGGACAGAACAATGCCAGGAGGCATTTGAGAATTTTAAAGCAGGATTAATCACCGCACCAGTTTTAGCTGCACCAAATATTCTGTAACCCTTTGAAAATTCTGTTTGATTTTCGGGATATAGGGCTCGGAGATGTATTGATACAGAAAGATGATGATGGAACTGAATGGCTAATTGGCTACTTGTCGAAAAACTCAATATCCACCAGAAAAAAATACAAAATCTCCATTATTGAACAAGAATGATTAAGTTTCACACTGGCCTGACAATACTTTAATGTGTATATGACAAACAAATTGTCGGAGATGGTTGTGGACAATGACAAATCTCTCGCATTTTTTGGAATAGGTAAAGTGCAGAATATGAGACTATTTAATTGGAGTCTTACCTTACCGACTTTAAACTCACAAAATGTACATGCTGTGGCTCCTACAATGTGATAGCAGATGTGTTTTCACGGATTTAAAGGAAAAAGTATAGGTAAGATTTGACTTATTCCAGTGTGCAGAATTAATATGAATGATATAACTGAGATCAATACTTTTGTATTTCATAAAATTGGGATTAAGAATTAGAGGAAAAGAAATGTAGCCATCTTTTCATTCTGCTGTTTCATTTTATTTCCTGAAGTGGGGAGATGTTACGAAGCCAAAAACATGTAGGGTACTTTAAAACAGAACGGGTTTTGCCGAATAGAAATTAAAGCCGCAGATGCCAGCTAAATGTCACACTGTTCCACACGTCACCATTAGCTGAGAAATAGATACCTGAGTTTTGGTTGCTGTTTTGACAGCCATTCAAATGAAACCAAAGAGTTTAAATAACGCTCAGGAAACCAGAAGCCAACAGAATTGAATATTATTGTTTGGATAGCTGGACAGCAACCAAATTATGAGAATTACTATATCATGAGGAGTATACAAACCCAGCATTTTGAACACTGGTGGGAGAGCTACTGCCATCCAACAGCAGAGCCACTGCTGTAGAGCAGGAGTGCTAACTGGCCATCTCAAACACTCTCTATCAAAGATACATGTTCATACAAACGTACTTGCAATAAAAAAAATGACCAGGGAGATCAGCAGCTGAAAGAGTGAACACAGTGGGGAAGATAGAGACTGTGTGGTCTTGAGATTGTAATGTTTAATATGTGGGCTGTTGGAACAGCATATTTTTACAGAGTTGGAGTCAGATAGTAAGTAGCTTGTATCTGTGAATAGTTGATGTTTAGTGTTCACTATTAAAGTTAAGAAACAAACTTGTTAATTTTTGTTTAAATAGTCGAATATAGGAGATCTGTGTCACTCATATTTTAACAGATTACGAGGTGAGGCGAGCTTTTCTGGGTGTTTGGTTTTAATTAACAGAGGGGTTCATCTCCACCTTGTAAATGTCCATCCACGTTAGCCCCATTTCCCTGCAGTTGGCCCATATCCTTCCAATCCTTTCCTATCGAATATTTATCCAAATGCATTGAAATGTTGTTAATGTTCACCCCCCAACCACATCTTCTGGCAGCTCATCCATGTGCCAGCCTCTGTGTAAAGAAGTGGCCCCTCAGGTTCCCTTTTATTCCTTCCCCTCGAACCTTACACTGATCCCCTCTAATCCTCAATTCTGTACACCTGGGAAAAAGACTGAGATCATTAACCCTATCCATATCCCTCGTGATTTTATACAGCACTATAAGGACTCCCTCAGTCTCCTACACTTTAACGAAAAGGTCCTAGCTTGTCCAACCTCTCCCTGTAACTCAGACTATTGGGTCCTAGCAACGTCTTTGTAAATTTCTTCTGCACTCTTTCTAATTTAATAACATCTTCCCTATAACAAGGTTACAAAAACTGAACACAATACTCCAAGTGCGGCCGTACCAAAGTCCTGTGTAACTGTAGCTTAAGTTCCCAAATTCTATACTCAATATCCTGCCTGATGAAGGCCAATGTGCTAAAAGCCTTCTTCACTGCCCTGTCTACCTGTGACTCTACTCTTAGAGAACCGTGCCCGTGAAAACCAAGGTCTCTCTGCCCAATGCACCCCTTAAGACCCTCCCATTCACCGTGAAACTCCTACCTTGATTTGAGTTTCCAAAATGCAAGACGTCACACATCTATATTAAATTTCATTTGCCATATCTCGGCCCACTTCCCCACCTGATTAAAGTCCTGCTGCAATTTCTGATAAAGTTCCTCACTGATCACGCTACCACTTATTTTAGTGTCATCTGCAAACGTACTAATCATGCCTTGCACATTCTCAACCAAATCATAGATAACAAACAGCAATGGACACAGCCTCCAGTCTGACTATCATCCTTCCACTAAACCCTCTACTTCCGATCATCAACCCAACTGTGTATCCGACTGGCCAGTTCCCCCAGCATTCCACGTGATGGAACTTTCCAGAGCAGCCTGTCATGTGGAAACTTATCAAAGGCCTTACTGAAATCCATAGAGACTAAATTTACAGCTTTGTCCTCGCAAACCTTCCTGGTCACTTTATCAAAGAACGCTAACAAATTTGGGAAGCATGATCGCCCACTCACAAGTCTACTGTGAATGCTCTGAATCAAACCCTGTGTAAGTAACGGGTGCAGTCAATGGTATGCTGTCCTTCATTGTAAGATGATTCGAGTACATAAGCAAAGCCATCTTCCTGCTGTTGTAGAGCCTTGCGGAGAGAGCTTTTGGGACACTCTCTACAGATTTGATCTCCTTTGTAAGGAATGATCTCCTTCCCACAGATACAGATGGCGGTATCATGAGGGTCGAGTGAAGAACCTGAGAGTTTAATCTGCAGAGCTGTGAAATACGAAGCAATGGTGATGCTGAAACGAGGTGTAGCAGGTGTATTTCCAAAAGACACATTGATAGGGTGAGAAATTCCATACTTTACCCAGGACAGATTGGTGTGATTTATTGTCACGTGTACCTCAGTACAAGGAAACACTTTCTTTCTGAGCAGTGGAGGCAGATCATAGTAAGCATGGCCAGACATAGTGTGGAAATAGATTTCGACAGAGTAAGGCATACAGGTTACACTGCACAAGACAAGCACTCGACAAGATCAACATGAGCAAGATCAACATTATTTGAACATAGAGAGTCGATTCATCAGTCTAACGTGACTTTCCTAATAGTTTATATGCCTAAATTAACTATCCCCATGTTATTGTGCAGTCGGCATGTGAGCCCGTACTGAACGTCAGGTTGCATATAATCCCCAACAGCAGCCACAGTACCTTCGATCTGAAACAGGACACCAACTTCCGCCCTACATAGAGAACACCAGGCTGGCTTCTTGGAAATGGAAGGTGCCTTCTTGAGACTTCACACAAGACATATGGCTTCCCTCCTCACCACTAGAAAACCACGTTAAAGTCCCACGTGTGTATCATGAGCAACGCAGCCAGAAGGAACAACGTGGAGCAGTCTGTCTGTGCAGCCTCTGCTCCACTTGTTCATCATGTTGGAGCATCAATCTGGAGACAGTGAGGACTGCTGATGCTGGAGATTGTAGTAGAGAGTAGATTGCTGGAATAGCACAGCAGGTCAGGCAGCTCCGAGGAGCAAGGGAATCCACGTTTTGGGCATAAGCCATTCATCAGGAATCAGCATCAATTACCTCATTCTGTCCCTTTGCAAGTGCGTTGAGGGGAAATGGCCTCGTACTGTTCCTGTGTAAGTGACTTAAGGGCTGAATGGCCTCCTTCTGTTCCTGTGTAATAGACTGAAGGAGCTGAATGGCCTCATCGTGTTGCTGTGGAAGTGGCTTTAGGGGCCGAATGGCCTTCCCCTGTTCCCGTGTAAGAGACTCCAGGGGCTGAATGGCCTCCTCCTATTCCTGTGTAAGTGACGCAACGGACTGAATGGCTTCTTCCTCTTCTGATTGGACAGGACCAAGGACCTGATTGGGTTACCCCTAGTTCCTGTTTGACAGCTCGATGTGCTGACAAGTGTGATGATGCTGCAGGCTTTGAGAGGTTCTTTTGTCCTGGTTTCTTTTCAGAGAGAGATTGAATGATCGTTACCAAACTGGTTAGTTAAGGCCACTGAGTAAACAGCTAGGGAGATTTTGGGTTAATTTTAATGCAGACTGAATGGGTGTGGCCAGCTCTCACAAATTACGATCTCTGGGTTTTGGTTTCTAAGTAGCATCAGAAACTATTGGGATCTCCACAGAGTTGGAAGCTTCAGTGACTATCTCCTGGCTGCTACTCTCTCTGAATTTTCTCTTGGTGCTGTTTTTAATTCCTGGATTAGAGAAATGTTTGTGACAATCTGTGTCTGAATTTTCCTTTTTGCCAGGGGCTGTGTTTATGGGATTTTCCTATATTGGTTCAGTTAATTAGTAATAGTTCCTAGATTTGTTATTCTGTTAACTTGTCCAATAGAACTACATTTTTCTAAATTCCTCTTTCTTTGCTTTCATTTTATCTTTCGTATTTCAATAAATGGTGTTTAGCTTCACACCGAGTAGTTTGACCTGTCACATTGCATCTGGAACAATCACTTTATATTCCGTTTAAAATATAAAAAAAAGAGTCTAGGTTACAGCCTTCCAATATTTTCGAGGGGCTCTGGTGTGGTCCATCACACTAGACTCCTTCTCTTCCTGAGTAATATGCTGGAGGCACTGAATGGGCTGTCCCTGTTCTTCTCCAATAGTGTCAATGGGCTGAATGGCTTCCCCATATTCCTGTGAAACCAGCGTGAGGTGCTGAATGAACTCTTATTTTACTGTGGCAATGTGCAGTGTCAGGCAGTGCTGGTAGATGAATGTTACGGACCATTTAACAGCACATGTCTCAATGGAGTCTGCGTCTTGCTGCACATTGACACAGACCAGTTCAGGAGCTGAAGGGGGTACAAAATGTTCTGAACATTGTGGAATCTTCAGTGACCATCCCCACATTCTGATCTTATGTTGGTGAGGGTGGGGACGGGAGACATTGATGAAGCAGCTGAAGCTGTTTGTGAAGAGGAAACTACCCTGAGGATCTCGCACAAAGGTGACCCAGGACTGAGATGATGAACATCTTCCTTTGTGCCATGTTTGACTCCAAACACTGGAGAGTTTACTCTGATTCCCATTAAGTCCAGTTTTGTTTAGCTCCTTGATGTCAGCAGACGTCAACCACTGCCTTGATATCAGGGCCAGTCATTTGTACCTGAACCCTTGTCTCAACCTCTTTTGTTCATATCAATAAACCATGATATAGGAGCAGCAAGTGTTTTCTTCAAACAGGTGGGATTGAATGTCAGGATTTCTCGTCTCAAGAATGTTGGGGAGAAAAAATGACTGAAAGTATTTGAAGAGGAGGTAGATAGATATTGACCTGTCAGAGAGTTGAGGGCAATGATAAATTGGGTATGAAAGAGGATTTGAGACAGAGAGCAGATCAGTCATGATCTTAGTGAAAGGCAAGGCAGGCTTGGGGAGTGAACGACCTGTTCCTGTTTCTGATGTTCGCACATTCTGTTATTGGAAAGTTAGTGGGTGTTATTTTCATGAATGTCTGTATTGGAATGTTGCACGCAGGGAGACCAGAGGAATTTGTGAGCCATCGCTGAGTGAGGCATGGCGGCTGTATTCTCAGTGAATCTGAGTCTAAACATGATCAACAAATGAAGCATAAGTTGCAGAGAGGGGAAGCTCTGTAAAGAGAGATGAGGGGCGTCTTTCATACCCGTGCCTGGATTTTCCAATTGCATTTCCCAAATCACTTCAAAGCGTGTGTGACAGTCTTGAGAGGCTGAATAGTCTCCTCTGTTTCTATGCAACAGGTTATAGGAGTAAGTGGCCTCCAAATGTTCCTGTCCAGCAAGTATGCGGGGCTGGATGGAATGCAGAAACATGGGACTGAGGAGCAGGAGAGGGACATTAGATATTTTGAGCCTTCTCCACCAGGGTCTAAGATTGTGGACTCAGCCCCACTTTCCTGTTTGTACACTATTACCCGTGACTCAGTTCCCTGTCAAATATTTAACTAAACAGCTTTCAATCCATGTGAACATAGAGGCACAATAAACTTCCAGTGAAGAGAATTCACCCTTGAAAGGTCCTTTCAGAATCTTTCGCCATCCCTCTTATAGAATCTGACAGTCATGCAGAACGGAAACAGACCCGTTAGTCCAATCTGTTCACACCGATCAGATATCAAATCTGACCTAGTCCTATTTGCCAGCATTTGGCCAATATCCCTCCTCTTTCAGATACATTTTAAATGTGCAATTGTAGCCGCCTTCACCACTTCCTCTGGCAGCACGTTCTGCACACACGCCACTCTCTGTGTGAAACATTTACCTTCAGGTCCATTCTAAATTATTCGCCCTCTCATTTTCAAACTATGCCCTCTTGTTCGGGACTCCCCTATCTTGGGGAGCAGAACATGGCTGTTCAGAATATCCATGCCTCTGATGATTCCACAAACCTCTATAATGTCACCCTTCAGCCTCTGACACTCCAGAGGGAAACACCTCAACCTAATCAACCTATCCCTGAAGCTTAAACCTCCAGTTCTACAACCGAGTTGTACGCAGTATTCTTAAACTGGCCTCACCAACATCCTGTACAGAGGCAACATGCCACCACAACTCCTATACTCAATACTCAGACTGATTAAGGCAAATGTGCCAAATGTGTTCTGCACTACTCTGTCTCCCTGCGACTCCACTTCCAAGGAACTATGTACCGGCAGCCCTATGTCCCTTTGATCCACAACAGGACCTGACAATTCAGTGTATAATTTCTGCCCTGATTTGCCTTCCCAAAATGCAAAAGCTCGTATTTATCTAAATTTAACTATATCTGTCACTCCTTGTCCCTTTGTCCCATCTAATTATGGTCTCGTTGTACTCTGAGATAATCTACCACACCACCTTGCTGATGTAATCTGTAACGTTACTAACTTTGGCCCCAGTATTCACATCTAAATCTTTTACCTAAATGATGAAATGCAGTGAAGTCAGTACCGATTCTTACAGCACACTGCTGCTCACAAGCCTCCAGTCTGAAAAATATCCCTCTTCCTTCAAGCCAATTGTGACTAGCTTCCTCCGTATCTCGTGTGACCGAACCTTACTCATCTGCCTACCAATTGGAATGTTGTGAGCACCTTACTGAGGTCCATGTAGACAATGTCTACCAAACTGCCCTCATCAATCTTCTTTGTCACCTCTTCATAAAACTCAATCAAGTTCATGAGACATGATTTCCCATGGAGAAAGCCACGTTGACTACCCCGATCAGCCCTTGCCTTCCCAAATGTATGAGCTGAAAAATGTGTTGCTGGAAAAGCGCAGCAGGTCAGGCAGCATTCAAGGAGCAGGCATAAATATGTATGTAAATCCTTTCCCTCAGAATACCCTTCAAGAACTGACCCACCACTGACATCAGGCTCACCGGTCTATAGTTCCCCGACTTTTCGGGTCATGTTTCCTTTTCAATTCCCAATGCTGCACTGCTCACAACAAATGTCAAATGTAACCAGGTTTGTGATAAGGCCGATGATATCGATCTCAGACTGGGTCAGAGTCAGTTTTAGCAACAAGTCAGGCTAGTTTCTTTAATCTGCTAAAATAAGCACGTTTATGATCCAGAGCAATGTTACTCAAACTATCTTGGAAAGATGAATGGCAAACTGTTTGGAAATTGCAAATAAAGAATCGATATTTCCCTTTCTAAAAACACTGACACACACACACAAACAAACATCTCTGCAATTTCAAGTTGAACGCGCTTTGTCCATATATTATTGTAACTCATGACAAAAGGAACAATTGAGAGATTGTTCAAAATGTTATTCTGCTTCTGAAGACATTCTACTCACGCAAGCTGCTAGCAATGGGATTTCATCCTGGAACAGTTGGATTTGGCTGAAATCCCTTTACATTAGGCAGTGGAGAGATTCCAATGAATTCTGGCCAGGGATCGCCCAAGGGTATCACAGTGGCTCAGTGGTTAGCACTGCTGCCTCACAGCACGAGGAACTTGCGTTCAATTCAAGACTCGGGTGACTATTTGTGTAGAGGTTGCACATTCTCCCCTTCTAATGGTTGTTCCAGTTTCCTTCCACAGTCCAAAGCTGTGGTGGTTAGATGGATTGGTCATGATAATTTGTCCGAAGTGTTCAGGGGTTTCTAGGTTAGGTGCATCGGTTAGAGTAAATGTAAGGGAGCTGGCCTGGGAAGGTTGGTATGGACGTTTTGTGCCGAAGAGCATGTTTGCACACTGTAGGGATTCTATAAAAATAAGAATGGTAACGATGACTGTAGATTTTTTGTTTTAGCTCGCACACATTGCTGTCATGAGGAACAATGAAGGAGAGAGAGTGTAATCGGCCATTCCTTCTCGGGCAGATTACATTTTCTCTCTATCTGAGCTGAATCACACAATAATGTCATCCTCTCCCAAACTGGACCATGTGAGGTCTCCTTGTACTTTGTCCAAACCAAGTCTCCATCACATTCCCTGTTCCATGTTGATGCATCATTGCTACTGTCATACACAGAGCCATACCCTTAGCAGAAAATGGTCTCGGTCTATTTGAAGGTATGTTTATATGTCGCTGCGTCATTAAAAAAATAAAATATTTAATATATTCCGAATATTGTGTTAAAATGAATGCATTTTGCAACAAATGCAGTCATTGCTGGAAAAGCTCGGCAGGTCTGTCAGCATCCAGATGTCTTTTACATGCTGTATTTGTACCAGCCTCCACCACTTCCTCTGGCAGCTCAATCCACATGCACACCCTCTCTGTGAAATGGTGCTCGTGGGTTCGTCAAAAACGTTCCCCTCTCAATTTCAACCAATGCCCTCTAGTTTTGTATGCCCCAATCTGGGGAAAAAACCCTGACTACTCACCCTATCCGTGACCATTTTGATTTTATAAACCTTTACTGCTGCAAAATGTGACTCCAATCAACACGAATGGCTGTACTTTCAGTCATCCTGGGCCTAAATTCTGAAATGCAATACTGACACCTCTTCCGTCTCCATCAAGCCACAATTCTAAATCCGTTTTAATCAGTTTGTTCAGGTGCGTTATGAAACACTTCTGTGGTATTTGCATCTGGACCTTTGTGCCCGGAGGTAGGGACACTAGCATCACTCGGCAATATCCATAAAGCCGTACCATTATTCTCCTGTGTGTTTGCTCATCAGCCTCTTCTGACATGCTGTGACATACCTCTGCAACAGGCAGGACTTGAATCCAGAACTTCTAGTCCAGAGCTTGGAACACCATCACGCACGTTCAGGAATCAAATCCAGACCTCTGGCTCAGAGGTAGGGACATTACCCACGACACTACCATATCCAGATTTTGGGTCATATTTTAAGCGTCAGCTTTCAGCTCGGTGTGGATTTATTATAATCAGATTACCAATACAGAATTACACAAAACACTTTGTATTAAACAAGTGCAAAATATTTGTCTTAACTGTAGGATGTTGAGTGTACGGGATGAGTGGTGCTGGAAGAGCACAGCAGTTCAGGCAGCATCCGAGGTGCAGTAAAATCGACGTTTCGGGCAAAAGCACTTCCTGATGATTTTACTGCTCCTCGCATGCTGCCTGAACTGCTGTGCTCCTCCAGCACCACTAATCCAGAATCTGGTTTCCAGCATCTGAAGTCATTGCTTTTACCTTGTTGGGTGTACGTGCTGTGCCATCGAATTTAACTATGAACAGCTTTAATCGCTATTATCTGTAGTCTGCAATATTAGGGAAAGAAATCCTGCCGACACACTCTGGACAATGAAGGGTCTCGAATAGATTTTCATTACTGAACACCAGAGACGGAAAAAGACCATAATATCTGGCCCCAAAAAACCGATCAGTATAACCCAAGTCTCACGTGTGACTGCCTTCTTCCTAAAACCATGAAGTGATACCAGGCCGCTGATTACTGTTCAGCCTCTCCTCCCCACTGACTGTGTCTGCAATCTGTCCCTCCTCCCCCTAACCACACAAGGCAAACCAAGCTCAGGGTCTTTGTGAAAATCAAGGCCGGAGTGTGCAGGCCTCCTGGAGAGGGGAAGGTGAGGTGGCAGTAATATCACTCACTGGGTGAGGAGTGGCAGATGGAGTTTAGTTTGGATTAATGCGAGGTATTGGATTTGGTAAATCAAACAAGAGCAGGACCTATACAATTAAAAGCAGGGCCTTTGTCAGTGTTGTGGAACAGAGATCTAGGCCGTCAGCGTCCCCATTGGGCGGTGGGGGGTAAAAACCCTATCAAGTGTCATTGGTACTTTGGATTTTGTTTCGTTCTTTTTTTTATGGTTTTAGCTTTGGAAAGTTTTGAGAGCTTGTGAGTTGCAGTAGTTTTAGTTTGTACAGATTTAAGGCTCGATGAGTCTTTTGTCATTAATGCTCATTCGATATGAAATTCTCTGGAGTTCAAATGTTGCTGCAGTGTGTTATGGATAATGATGTGCTTAAATGGTGTACCTGGAACATTAAGGGGAGCCATCTGCCAGTCAAGAGGAAAAATATACTTTCTCATCTTAAAAAAGAGAGAGTTGTCCTATTGCAGGAGATGTACCTTGATGACACAAACATTTGACGTTACAGCAGGGCGGGTTCGATCCGGTTTATTTCTCGTCTTTTAATACTAAGAGTGGGGGTAAAGTCATAATGGATAGGAAGAATCTTCCATTTAAATTATTAGATTGTATTAAACACCCATGGAAAGATCATAATCGCAAAGTCTTGAACTACGGGAATTAATACAGTATTTTAAATGTTTATTGCCACCCGGTGCACCCTTTTAAAATCCTGGTAGATGCATTTTTAAATTCACTTATCTTGCATCATGGCACATGATTGCAAAAGGAAATTTCGACTGTCTTATGGCCCCACGATGGACAGAATGTCCAAAGCTCCCCCAATGCCCTCGTTATAATGTAAGCAATTAATGGATATGTGTCTAGAACGAGAGCTGGTGGATGTCTGGAGGCAGATCTACCTCACAAGTAGGGATTTTATTTTCTTCTTTAACCCGCAGAAATGGCACACGAGGGTTGATCTCTTCCCCATCCCTGCAACAATCTTAGATTCGGTGGCATCCTGCACAATTGGGAATATTACCCCAACATGCCTGCCCCAGAAGTGGGATAAAAGTCACATAAAATTATCTTGTATGCAGATGGTCTTATGTTTTTGTCAAATCCCGCAATTTCGGCAGCTCACGTGATGCAAAGCAATAATTCGCTTGCCGCCTTTTCGGGCTCTATGATTAATTTTACAACGTTGGAGGCCATGCCTGTGGAAGGTCTTGGGGAAATTCCTGATGAGGGCAAATCCTGGTTTCCTTTTCAATGGTCACGGGGGTTTGGGGGGCGAGGTTCTCTATTTCAGTATATTCATTACATCCGTCTTTGATCATTTATTTAACGTGAACTATGTCCATTTGTTTGACAAAATTAAACAAAACCTTCAAAGATGGGAGGCACTTCCAATATCCTGGCGAGGTCGGATAGCTCTTATTAAAGAATGTCCTTCCTCATTTACTATACCCCGTGTGAATGCTTCCTTTGATGTTTCCCACATAGGTATTTAGGAGACATAATGGCTGGTTTAGCTATTCTATTTGGCAGCATGAGCGACTCTTTATCAAGCTAACCAAATTGCAACTACCCCACAGATTGTGGGGAGTAGATCGCCCAGATAAAAGCTATCAATTAAGCTCTTTTTTATCCTATGTTAGTGCCTGGGCTGCTGAGGACTCGGCTTCAATACTATGAGATATTGAACCCTATCAGATAAAGTGAACCCTTATTAGTCTGTTTTTCTTAACTAAATTGACAACATTTATGAAGCATTGTCATAACCCAATAATTATCAATATTGTTAAAGCATGAATGACAATGCGTCAGATTGGGGCAATACAGCCAAAATAATGTTTCTTACCCCTGTCATTGGCACACCGGGCTGTCATCCGGGAATAATGGAATCCAGGTTTAAACTGTCGACAGCAAGGGGTGTACCTTGCTTGAGTGATTTAGAATTAGTAGAATCCCTACAGTGTGGATACAAACCCTTGGGCCCAACAAGTCCACTTCGACCTTCTGAAGAGTAACCCACCCAGACGCATTCCCCTACCATCCCATATTTACCATGATTAATGCCCAAACCGACACATCCCTGAACACTAATAGTGATTCATCAATCACCAATTTATCTAACATGCGCATCTTTGTACTGTGGGAGGAAACCCACACAGACACGGCGAGAATGTTAACTCCACACAGCCAGTCACCCAAGGCCAGAACCAAAGCCGAGACCCTGGTGCTGTGAGGCAACAATGCTCACAAATGAGCCACCACGTGTTATTTGATGGAGAAACAATTATATCATTTGATCAAATAACTCGTGCGTATGGACTACCTAGTAGAGATCTCTTCTGTTTTCTTTTCCAGATCAGAGATTTGATTAAAGAAAAACACACTTTTACCACACTCTTACAGATCCGATAAAGGGAAGAGGGCGCTTACTGCTTAGAATACACTCTCTGTCAGTACCCTTTATCATTAGTTGGAGAGTGTCCCCTCAGATGAGACTGTGCAGCGTTGTGATGTCTGCGAGAGAGAGTTGGGGTTCAGAACACCTCGGAGACATGGGACGATATTTGTGAAAATGATCGAAGGATTTTGATCTGTAATAGGACCCATTCCATGCAGTTGAAAATTCTTCATAGTGTCTATCTGACCCCAAATTGTCTCTCAAAATGCAAAGTGGGATTATCTTCAGCATGTCCTAAATGCAGAATGTCTACAGGCACTCTTACTCATTGCTTGTGGTCCTGCTGCAGACTTCATCTATATTGGAGCACTGTGTCAGATGTGATAGGATGTGTATTGGGGACTGAATTGGAGATGGACTTGGTTTCTGTTTTCCTGGGCCTGCCCAGGGTACTTTCCACAGATGAATATGGGAACAAAGTTATATCCTATCATTCTGTACTTTCCGTGCTAGGAAAAATATTCTGTTGCGATGGATGTCTGAACTCCCCCACCCCCAGAGAGGAAGAACTATGAACATAAAAATGTGTATCAGTTAATGCTCTTGATGAACAAGAGCTGTCCTTTTGTTATGTTGAGCTGTATTATTTATTCATTATTGTTTGTTTAGTTTTGTTTTTTCTTCTGTCTGTGTAGTGTTTTAATTTGTTTTGTATGTACATGAAATTGGATGTTATTTTGTTTTCAGTTAGTTGAGTTGTGTTGTTATTGGTTTATTATAATACTAAAAATCTCTTCTTAAATATTTTTTCAATTAAAATGCTAACATTGATAGAATACAGTCCCAAAAAACTCTCATTAGAAAGACCACTCATGGTGGTTTATCCTGAGGATCACCACATCTCGGGTGATGGGGTGAGGCTGAGAGACTGTCCCCTTCATGGTAATCTTTGTCAGTGTGAGGAACTGAACCTGCGCTGTTGCTCTGCCTCTACATCACAAACCTGCCGTCCTGCCAACTGAATGGGAGACTGTGTAACTGTTACAGACAGAAACAGTCACAGACAAATTTTAAGAGAAACATGCATAATAAGGAAAGTGGTACAGTTCAGATAACGGTCAAGATAACGCCTGAGGGTAAAAATGTATTTTTGGTCGAAATTGTATTTATAACGAGACGTGTTTAGAATTTGTTTTTGGTTTAATATCATTAAGGTGAGTCAAGTAACTCTTATGTGTTACACACTGGCACACTACCATTTTCCTGAAACTGGGAAATATTTGGAACATTATCTGGAACATTCTATAATCGGCATTCTCCAGAATATTCTATGACTGTGTGGGAGGTATTGCAAAGGAGAGAGAGAGAGAAGGTGTTGCATGCGGTAGTGAGAGTGGGGGACCACGAGCCTTGTTCGGGGGTAGTTGCAATCACAGATATACAGTGATTGTGAGGGAGCAGACAGAATACGGTGACCCTTATCCTGACAGAGCGGGGAAGGTTATTGATGCTTATCCTGTATTGCTGGACATTTCATCAGACCTCAAATACTGCACTGAACTCGGTAGTGAGCACAGACCATGCTCGGTGGGTCTGGTGGTGTGGCACCTTCTGGGATGGGAATGTTCCCCCTCTGTACTCGCCCATCCAATACGCCCACCGTGCTCTGTCAACAAACCATGGTGTAATTGCACCTTATCTACCAATTTGCCATTTCCCTGTCTTTGCTCTGTATCCATCTAATCCTTTACTATCATTGTATTTGTCCAAATGCCTTTTCAATGTTGTTATTGTACCGACTTCAACCACTTCCACTGGCAGCTCAGTCTAATTTGACAGTTCACCTTGGATTCCATGCGATCTAGCCTTCTAGAGCGGCCTACTATGTGAAACCTTATCAAAGGCCTTACTGAAATCCATATATAATATATCTACAACCCTGCTCTCATCAACCTTCCTGGTCACTTCCTCAAAAATCTCTAACAAAATTTGTAAGGCATGATCCGCCATGCACAAAGCCATGCTGACTGCTCCAAGTCAAACTCTGTCTTTCCAAATGCATGCACATCTTATTTCTCAGAACCTTCTCAAGTGGTTCACCGAAAACAGGTGTGAAGCTTACGGGTCCATATTTCCCAGGCTTTTCTTCGCAGCCTTTCTTGAATAAGGGCACAACATTTGCCACCGCCCAGTCTTCCGGGATCTTGGTCCCTAAGCTTTTTCTCTCGCCTCTTACAGTGCTCTTAGATATATCTGGTCAGGACCAAGAGATCTGTCTGACTTTCTGCGTTCTAATATGTCCAACAGCACCTCTACTGTGATATGGACTGTACCAAGATATGACAACTAACCTCCTAAAGGTCACAGATCTTCATGTCTTTCTTTGTGATAAACACCGAGGGGAAATTGAGGACTTCACCCATCTCTTGAGGTTTTACGCATGCATGCCGGTTTTAGATTTTAAAGCATCCTATTCTCTCTCTAGTTGCTCTTTATCTTTCCTATACTGAATTTGGACTCACTCTAATCTTCTCAGCCATGACTACCTCATACCCCCTTATGGTCCTGCTGATTTCCGTCTTCAGTAATCTCCTCTATCCCCTGTAATACTCCAGGGATTCCCTTGATACGAGCTGCCTGAACATGAGCCACGCCTCCTTTTTTTCTGGTCAAAGCCTCAATATCTCTTGACATCCAGGGTTCTCTCTTCCAGTCTCACATAACCTTCACCCTCAAGAGTCAATCGACTCTCAGAGATGTATAACATGGAAGAAGATCCTTCGGGTCTGTTCATCTATACCAACCAAATATCCTAAATTTATCTCGACCCCCTAGCCAGCAGTTGGCCCATCTCCCTCCAAACACTTCCCGTGCACATACCCATCCAAATGGTGTAACTGTACCTGCCTCCACCACCTCTTTGGGCTGTTCAATCCATACACGCAGCAGTTCTGTGTGAAAATGTTGTCCCTCACGTCCCTTTTTAAATCTTTCTCCTCTCACCTTAAGCCTTTATATTCTATATTTGGAATCGTCTATCCTGGGAAAATACATTGACTGTTTACTTTTTCTATGCCCCTCATGATTTTATAAACCTCTTTAAGGTCCACCCTCAGCCTCAACACTTGAAAATAGCCACAGCCTATTCAAACTCTCCCTGTAACTCCAACCCTCCAACACCTGCAACATTCTTTTAAATCTCTTCTGCACCCTTTCAAGTTTGACAACATCTTTCCGACAGCAGGTTGACCAGAATTAAAGGCAATATTACACAAGTGGCCAAACCAATGTCCTGTACAGATGCAACGTTTCATGCAATTGCTTAGACTCAAAGCACGCACCAATAAAGGAAAGATCACCAAGTGCCTTCTTCACTGCACTGTCTACCTGTGATGGCACTTTCAAGGAACTGAGAACACAGTAGCTCAGTGGCTAGCATTGCTGCTTCAGAGCGCAGCGATCTTGGTTTAATTCCATCCTTGAATGAGTGGCTGTGTGGAGTTTGTACATTCTCCCCATGTCTGTGTGAGCTTCCTCGGGTGCTATGTTTCCCTCCGACAGTATAACAATATACAGGTAAGGGTAGATTGGCCATCCTAAATTGTGCATAGTACCTTTGGATGTGAGGGAGACGGGCATTAGCCATGGGAAATGCAGGCTGAGAGGGATAGGGTGGTGGTTTGTCCAGTGGGATACTGTTTATAGGGACGGTGTGGCCTCGATGGGCCGAAAATCTGTCTCCTAACTGTAGGGATTCTATAATTTCTATGGAGTTCTCCTTGATTGGCAACTTTCGACAGATCCCTACCTATATGTCTGGCCCTGACGTTTCTTGCCAAAATGCAATACCTCACATTTATCTAAAATAAACTCCATCTGCCACTCCTCAGCTCACCTAACTAAGTTCCCATTATATTCTGAGAGATCATTCTTCATGTCGACTACACCACCAAATTTGGATTTATCTACAAACTTACTGACAATACGTCATATACTCAAGTGCAAATGATTTGTATAAGTAACAAAAGGCAGTGGACCCACTATTGATCTTTGCGAGCAGCGCCACTGGTCACAGGTCTCCAAGTTAATGAACAAATGCCAACTGTCACACCCTGTCTCCGATATTCAAGAAAAGTTTGGATCTAAATTGCACGCTGTCCCTGGATCCCAGGCAGTCTAACTTTGCTAACCAGTCTACCATGTAGAACATTTTGGTTTTCTTACTGAATTCCATAAAGACAGCATTCACTGTCCTGCCGTCATCAACCATCTTCATTACTTCCTCAAAATATTCCACCGAGTCAGTGAGACGTGATCTCCAATGTACAAAGCCCTCTTCACTCCTTGTCTTTCCAAATGCATATATATCGTTTCCCTCAAAATCCCCTCCAACAATGTAGTCACCATTGACGTCAGGCTCACCGATCTATAGTTACCTGGGTTTTCCTTAATTTCTGAAATAATGATACTATGTTAGCAACTCTCCAGTCTCTTGCCACCTCATCTGTGGAAATCAATGTTACAGATATATCAGCAAAAGGCTGAGCAATTTCTTTCCTAGCTTCCCACAATATTCTGGGATACAACTGATCAGGTCCCTGGGCTTTGTTCACCTTTATATGTTTTTAAATGTCCAACATCTCCTTGTAATATAGATACTTTTCAAGATATCACTATGCATTTCTTCATTCTCTCGCTCTTGTAACCTCTTCTATATTAAATACGAGGCAAAATACTTGTTTAGTATCCCTTCCATCTCCTATGGTTCCACACATAGGCAGCCTTACTGACCTTTAAGGTGCCCTATTGTCTCCCTAGTTAATATTCTGCCAGTAAAGGATTTGTAGAATTTCTTCAATGCCTGATTAACACTATTTCTGAAGCCATCTCATGTCCACAATTTTCTGGCCCAATTTCCCCCTTGACAATACACTTTTTGCCCTTACACTCCCCTCGGGATTCACTTAATCTCAGCTCTGTTTTCCTGACATATGCCTCCTTCCTTACCTTGACCATAACATCAATATCTCTAGCCATCCAGCACTCCCTGCACCCACCAGCCTTGCCCCTCTCACGAATAGGAACATGTTGGCTCTGGACTCTCTGAAACCACGTTTTGATGGCCTTGCATTTTCCAACCATCCCTTTACCTGTGAATAGGGTATTCCAATCTGCCTTTCACAGGGCTCGCCTAACACTTTCAAAATTGGCCTTATTCAAAGTTAGAACTTTAATGTTTACATCAGGTCTTTCCTATTCCACAACTAGTTTGAAACTAACATTTATGCGAAACAGACTTGAATGTTAAATAAACATTTCCTGCCCCTCTGCAACATGCTCGAGAGGCTGAGTGGACTCCTTGTGTCCCTCTGTAATAGACTGGAAAGGCTAAATGACCTCCTCTTGTCCCTCTGAAATAGACTCAAGAGGCTTCATGGCCTCCTCCTGTCCCTGTGTAACAGATCCGAGACATTAAATGAGATAGCAACCCGTGGATTACGAGCAGCCGTTAAACTGTATCTGATGGAGTTACAGAAACATAAACAACACAATGTACTCCAGGTGCCCTCTCAGTAACACTTTATACAGATGCAGCGACACATCTCTTTGTTTTGAATGAATCTTTCGGCAAAATGTGCCAATATTCCAGCTTTCCACCTTTTCAAGTAGCACTAGGCTAATATGGGCTTAATGGCCTTCTCTTATCCCTCTGTAAGAGGCCCATAGGGACAGAATTGCTTCGGTCTGTTCCTGAGCAGCAGTCTCAATGCTCTGTCTCAGGGTTATGAAAGGATTTGACAACAGGGCATTAACACCAGGAGTAGCCTCACACTGGTCAACAAGTACCGTAATTTTTGTTCAGGTATCGAGAAACTTGCCCACCCGACTTTTTTTGATGCGGCCGATCTGTTATTTTATAACTGCCTCCATTCATAAACAGAGTGGAACATATATTGACCCCTGCAGTGTCCTGTTAATACTCTCACGTACAAATTAATAAAAAGAGTTAAAAGATTGAAAGGTTTATGATCCATCCCTCAGCAACCCTCATCCATTCCATCCAAACCCAATAAATGAAAAGTGATGTTTTGAACAGGTTAACTGAGCCTATTTGTTCAGTGACTGCGATTAATGCCAATCTCCATGGATTCTAATTATGCCAGTAGAGGGTTTCCATCTTTTAATGATAAATGGGGTCCGTTCAATGTGTTATTCCATAACATGAGCGGGAGCATCACCGACAGCACTGATCGGGATCAGCAGATCCAGAGAGAGGGAGAGGAGAGATCAGAATCTGAGAACATTAGACTGGAATGTGCCAACAATGGATCAGGATATGAGAACATTAGACTGGAATATTCAAACAATGGATCAGAATCTGAGAACATTAGACTGGCATGTTCCAACAATAGACAGTCGCTTATCCAATTATGTTTGGTATCTTTCTGCATTTGATTGGTTGTCATTATCATTGCGGATCTATTACGCTCTTCTCATTATTCAATATTTTTATTATCCCTTCCTGGCTATCATTGGTGTTCCTGGTGAGTGTCACTGTCCAGATTTTGTTTCTATAAACCAGTTATGACTGTATTACTGTTACTCCATGTAGTCTACACTTCCTGCCACTATTATTGTTCCTGTTGAATCTCTCAATCCAGATATTCACTCTACAGACCACTACTAACTACATGAATGAATGCGTTCAATTACTGTCTCGCTCTCTGCTCTGGCAGTGTTACTCCGGGTCTCTATGTTGATCTATTCAGTTTCAGGGGAGAACCACAATGCATTGTAGCATTGCCTTTGCTGTTAAGAGTATAGAGGTCACCGTCTAATGCTCTGGTTACAAATTCCACTTCCTTCCACTGTTTCCATCCCATCCCTGGCCAATATCTCCAGCTGAAGCAGACAAGTCACAACTGTGGGAGATCCCTTTGACCACGAGCTGATTCCTGACACCATGTCCTGACCATTTCTAACTTGAAATACTCACCACTCCAGAATATATCTCACTGCTTATTCCATCTGCTGTTTGAATCTTGAGCTATGAAATGCAGGCTTAATGAAGCCAATAATCTGCTGCTGACGCTCCCGGCTTCAAACCTGCCGAAGCAAATCTGATTCGAATTCACACCAAACCCCCATCCATCTGTCATTCATGTGCACACCGATGTATATTGCTGTTGTGTCTGGCAATGACTTTATTTTAATATTCTCAAACACTTTATCTCATCTGTCCATGAAACTTCCCTCGTTCTCTCTGTTGATTAACAAAAAGCCTGCCACTTGTTCGTATTTAAAAGTTTCCTCCATGTGCGTTCCTTCTCAAACAGTGAGTTTCGCATTCAACCACGCCAATCGCGCGGACACACACAGAGAGCAAACCTTCCCATTGCAAGCAGTAATCTGATGCGAGGAAAGTTAGCATATGATAGTAACGTTTGCAATACTCTCTATGCTGGGCAAATAGTGCAGTTCACTGAACAACACACTAGCATGGTCTGCACAGCTCTCCATGCTGCGCTGTCATCTTGTCCCAGTTTATGTTGTTTGTGATGTTCTGTGAAGCAGATAGAGAATTTGATGTGACAAACCAATCCAGCTGATCTGACAATGCCTTTATTCAATGTTGTCATTCTTGTAAATTTACTCACGAAGATCTCACTTCTCCAGTTAGTCCCACTGCCCTTTCTTTTTCCCCATATTTCCACAACATCTTTTCAGTTAATTAATTGTCTGTTTCTGTCTTTAATGTGAATCTCTCTGTCCCTCTGTATCTTTCCCTGGCCTTGGGTTTTGGCTCCCTGGTGTATCGAGTGCTGGCATTGTGTAGCTCAGAAATACTGAAATGGTGTGTGTCAAACTGTTGTTCACTTCCTGGTATGTTCCATGTTATGGTCCATGGGCAGGTGTGTTTCAGAAGTTATGAGACACATCCTTGTAACTTGGTCTGTACCTGTGGTTGTCCCTCTCAGGTGACCTTCCGATCAGTAACACGAGCAAGCCCATTGAGTGAAGGACCAGGCATCTAAATTGCCTGACAATGCTGTTACTTTTTAATTAAAACGTTAGCTTCTCATTTTTTTTAGTAAGAGGTCTTAAAAGCCAAAGTGCCTACTGAAAACGGCTCAAGCAAATAACTCACGGGGCTTTTAGGGTTTTTAATAAATAGTAGTAACAATGGACAGCTCACACAGACCAGGCTTTCTAGTTTGTTTTTTCTTGCAGCTGTAACAATCACGGGGTGCTTGGGGTCCCAGAGGGGTTGGAAGTTTTAGTAAATTATCCCTAGCTGTTACTCTCTCTAAAGCCTCACTTGATGGTGTTTCCTCCTGGATTGGAGAACTGTATGCAAGAATGCATGTCTGAATGTTCTTTTTTGCCAAGGGGTGTGTTTAGATGATTTTAATAGATTGAACAGTTCATTTGCAGAACGCACTGTATCCATTATTCGCTTAAGGTTTACAATAGTTAAGCTATTCTAAATTCCTCTTCATTTGGTATGGATTTTCATTAGAGGATAGTGAGGTTGAGCAACCCTATAGTAGCCAAAGGCCTGATCAGGATCTGTTTAAATACATCCAGGCATTATCTAAATTTGATGAGAATGATGGGGGAGCCTTTTTAATTTCATTTCAGAAAGTGGCTAAACAAGTGCAGTGGCCAGAGAACATGTGGATTTAGTTTATCCAAACAAAGCTGATAGGTATTTGCATCCTTATCGGAGGAGGTGAAGAAAGCCATCTGAAGTGCATATGAGCTTGTGCCAAAAGCCGAAAGTGTTTCAGGAATCTAAAATAGCATCCCTGGTTAAACGCACGTTGTGTTTGAAAGAATCAAACAAAGTAATTTTGAAAGGTGGGGAAGGGTATTAAAACAGAGCAAAGTTATGGCACTCTGAGAGAGACTCTAATTTTGGAGAAGTTAACAATTCACTTCCTGCAGTCGTGAGAACTCGTGTGGAAGAGCAGAGAGTTACTATGGCAAGATTAGAAGCTGAATGGCTGATAATGATGATTGGGTTCAGAAATCAAAGTTTGGTTTCTGTGAGGGATTGAGAAGAATGTGCGAGATCTTCTTAAAACATATCCCTGTGAGAGTAAGGTTTACTGGTGTAGGCCAGCATTAGCAGGTGAAGCGGTTACATCACGAAGTGGTACAGAAGGATGTAATATTTTTATGCTGAGACATGAGGAGCTATGTCATTCAGAAGGAGTATTGGAGAGATGAGAAGTGCTCCATTATGTAACGTGTGGTTGGAGTGTCCAGTAGAAACATCAACAGATTTATTCCACAATGGGGAAGGAGGCCTTGAGCTTGGCGTTGGCATTACAACATTTCAGCATTTAAATTGCCAATAACATACATGAGACAAATCTTTATCACTGATCGTGACCCTTAAAGATTTTGGAGAAGTTTAGGGAGAAAAATACCAGTCCGTTTTTATTGAGCTTATTGAAATTATAAAGTTGACAGGGCGAGAAAACCTAAGTTTTGACATGTTGTAGAGACTTGGATGAAGAAAGACAAAAGGCATTCTGTGGCAGGAGTGAAATGACTGAAATCGAATCGAGTTGTGAACATTTGTATGCTCAGAGTCAATGTAATATATGTTCATTCCAGTCTACTAATAGTGGAAGATTAGGCGGTCTAAAATGAATCCATTTGTATATATTGATGGATCATTTTATTAAAGGTGGAGTTGTGAGAATACTATCACTGTAAAAAGGTTATTTTCTCTTCGGTTTTTTTTTTGATGAGAGCTTTTAAAGGCAGAGGTGCAGAACTGCTGTCTGAAAACAGTTTAAGTAAATAACTGAGAAAGCCTTTAGGTTTCATTAAAACGGTGGTAACGATGGAAGGGCAGTGGTCAGCTCTCCCAGACCAGTTTTCTTTGTTTTGTTTTTAGCTGCAGCATTCAGAAGCTGTTCGGTTCCCAGAATGGTTGGAAGTGTCAATACTTGATCCCCAGCTGCCTTTCTCTCTGAGATATCTATTTATGTTGATTTCTCCTGGATCAGAAAACTACAATGTAAGAATCTGTATTTGAATATATCTTTGTGCCAAGCAGTGTATACCATTAAGGTATGGTATCTATTGTATGTGTAATTGTTCCAACATATAAGTCATCCCGAAATGTTCTTTTCTGTGATTGTATTTTAACTAAAGCATTTAAATAGATTATATTTTGCCTAATGTCGAGTGGTTTGACCAATCACAACATATCTGGCAAGCACACTTCCCATCTATATTCACAATAAGGAAAGGTTTGTGTCTAAGCGGCCTTCTTAAAATATTTTGCGGGAATCCGGTCTGTTCTAACTGACTCCTGTTATTGAAAAGTTAGTGCAGCAGCTGGGGATGGTTTGCTGGAAGTTATGCTGTGAGCTGCCTCAGAGATTCAGGGAGACCTGAGGATTTGGTGACCCTGTGGACTCTTGGATGGAGCCTGGGGACTGGAGTTACAACATCTGGGTCTGCAACATGAACAACAAATGGAGCAGAGGTTGCAGAGAGGGGAGGCTCTGAAACCACGCAGTGAGTGTGTGTGGGGAAAGAGAACTGCTGCTTCCACCCCGGAATTTTCCGGAACAGCTTCCCAAGCTCCACTTAACCCAGTAGCAGAGTGTGAGGGGACTCTGATTGAATATGGAGCTGGTCACAGAGCGGTGTCAACTCCTTTAACACGTCCTGCAGCTTCACACCAGGGGGAAGGACGGTGCTGCCAGTGGCTGTTCGGGTCACAGTTTCATTCAGCTTCTATCTTCTGGAACTTTTCAAACAGGACTAGGTGACATATTCATCATCTCCCAGTATGTTGCCATCAATGTAACCATTCAGTGACGGAGGATATATATGGTGAGGTAAATACATTGTTTCTCCCTCAGCAGGGAGCTGCCGGGTGTATCCAGTATAGTGGGATTCTCGATGGTCTACATGGCATCTGCGGAGTAGCCGTGTCAATGGGGAGAGGTAGAGGAACTGAAGGCGCACTCTCTGTATTAATCTTGCAGCGTGCCCATCACAGTACATCATGTTGGTGAATACCCCTGTCCAGACAGCAACCACAGCCTCTTCATTCACAAGCAGGCAGCCATTCCCATCGTCTTCAGATCTCCATGTAGAAAGGAATGAATGTATCTTGGATAAAGACCATCCCCTTGATACACGTTTGATAACAGCATCCCCCATCACCAATCAAACACTTCAAAGTATTCCATGTGCACGGAGAGCAATGGGGTCACTTGGAGCGTCAAGGAGCAGACAATCAGGGATGGAGTAAAACCTCCCCTGTCTGAACGGGTCAGAGTGAACCCCCCAATACACAGTATTATTAATCCCTGTGATCCCTCTCCATTTCAGTAACATACTGCCTTCCGTTATTCCTGTAAATGAAATGACAGATTATATCATGTTATATTGCAGCTGCCAAATTATTATCCATTGCCTTTACCTCTCTGCATTTATCTGTAGACCCTCCACCCTCTCTTGATAATTTAATCTCTTGCTTATCACAGCAACATGACCAAACTCAGTATCTGTATATCTGTTCCATCCTCCTGATCATTGATATAGATTGTAAATAGTTGAGGACCCAGCACTGGTCACTGTGTGACTCCTCTGGTGACGTTCTGTCAAACTGATTTAGACTGATTTATCCGGAGTGCCTGGTTCCTGTTTGATACATAATTCTACCCCATTACTGTGTAACACAGCCGTAAAGCTGAATATGAACAAGGAGCATCAGTCAGGAATCCAACCCTTCGAACTTGCTCTGCCATGGAATACAATCATGGCTGATGTCATCGCGTCCTCTGTTCCACTTTCCTGCCATCTCTCGCTCTCAAACTCTCGTCTCTTATTGTAGATTGCGCCACATGAAAAAATATCCACTCCACATCTACACTTTCAATTACGTTTAGCATTTTACAGACCTCAATGAGATCTCATTTCATTCTTATGAGCTCGACAGTATAGGCCTGAACTGGTCAATTTCTCTTCATAAAACAAACACTTCAAATATGGAATCAATCTGATGAAGCTCTTCTGAATTGCCTCCAATGGAAATACCTCATTCTGCAGGACACCCAAACTGTCCTCCAGTTGCAGCCTCACTAACAACTTGCATAGCTACAGCAACCTTTCTACTCTATCCTTTTACAAATAAACACTCAAGTTATGCTTGCATTCCTCATTACTTCAAGTACCCGCAAGTAAGTTTTCTGTGATATGCAAGCAGACACCCAAATCCCTCTGCACTTAAGCACTTTGAAGTTTCTCTCCGTTTAGATAATAATTTGCCTTTTTATTAGGCTGGCCAACTTGAATAACCCCATATTTATCCACTTTAATTTTCATTGGCAAATGTTTGCCCATTCACCCAATCTATACATATTGTTTTTAAATCTCTTGCATCATCATTCCGAAGTAATTTCCCACCAATATTAGTGTCATCTGAAAATGTAGCTATAGCATTTTCTATCCCGTCAACCGAGTAATAATGTCGATCACAAATGGTTGAAGCATGAGAACTGAAATCTATGGCACCCAACAAATTGCATTTTCCAATAGAAAATGACACAATTAATTCATCTGACTGCACTTTGTTGGTTAACCAATCCTCCATCCAAGCCAATACATTACTCCTAAACCGATGCTGTCTGATCTTACCACGCACTCTTTGGAGAAGCAACGTATTTGAATCCTTCACGAAGACCAGATATATTCCATTTCCAGGATTCCCACTATCCACCTTGTTTGTCACATCTTTAAATAACTCAAGAAAACACTTCAATCATGATTTATCCTTTGTAAAACCACGTTGACTCCGATGAATTGTGGTTTACGTTTGCAAATGTCCACAACAATGGATTCTAATAATTTGCCTTAAATTACAATACTTTATTGTTACATTTTACTCCCCAATGTATTCAGTTATTATAAGTTCTTCCCTTTCTAAAACCTTTACGTTTTCTTTGAATTCCTATTTGATTGGCAAAAGGGTTTTAAGAGATGTGCTCCACTTGCTGCATAAGCGGTATGTGTGGCTGACAGGACCCATCCTCCTGCTGGTGCACAAAATCGATGGGATGAAGTCTTTCTGGCGTTCCCATGTTATCATCTCCAAGGCCAGAATGACCACCCCCTGTTGATGCGTTAGAGGAGTGGGGGATTATGGAAACTTCCCGTTGCTGTGCAACATTTTGAGGGGCTGATGGGTCTTCTCATATTTCTCCATAATAGGTGGAGGTACTGAACGGTCTCCTCTTGTATCCCAGAGATGGGACTAAGATGGCGATTGGTCTTCTCTTGTTCCCATACAACAGACACGTGTCTGAATTACCTCCTCTTTTCTCATGAAATAAGTCTCAAATAGTTTTTATCCTTATCCAATTCTCTTGCAACAGACTCGGTGGGTATGAATGGCTTCCTGCTATCCCAGTGTAACAAATCTCCAGTCACTGTGTGACCGCTTTCAGTTCCTATGTTACAGACTTGAGGAGGCTGAATGGACTTATCCTGTTGCTGTGTAATAGGATACTGGTGCAGCATGGCCTACTCTGGGGCCAGTGTTGTAGATTAGAGGGGCTGATTGGCCTCCTCCTGTAAATATACATCAGGCTCCAGGGGCTGAACAGGTGTAACAGGGTCAAAGGCCTGAATATCCTTCTGTTGTTCGTGTGTAACAGGCTGAAGAACGGAATGGATTCCTCCACTATCTGTGTAATTCGCTTCAGTTGTTGACTCCTTCCTGTCATCTATGTTGAAATAAGATCTTCTTTCATTTTTGTAAACTCCAATGGCTATTGGATCAACCTGATCTTCCTTTCGTTATAAGTTAGCACCCTCATTGCAGGAATCAGTTGAGGGGACCATCTCTGAGCTGCTTCCAAGATAATAACATCCTTTCTTCATCCAAGAGACCAAATCTGTACACACTACTCCAGATGTGATCTCACTAAGATCCTGTACAGCAGCAGCAATGCTTTACCAGCCTGCCGTAAGGTTCCCACCCAGGTTAGAGCAGTCTCAGCTCTCTGGGGGAAATACAGAGCATTATTGAACGATCATTGTCCTTCTCTACTCCACTAGCATAACGGGAGGTCTGGAGAAAATGTCACGATGATGCTTAAGAAGATCATAAATGATGTGGCAAGATGATCTCTACCATTAATCTCCCCAAAGTCCACGTCACTCAGATTCTACAGAATCTTGTAATGTGGAGCGTAAAAACAGCAAGGAGCTGGAAACATTGATGGGGGTTATATATCAAAGTGATAGCTGCAATACAAATGTTGGGCAGGTTATAAAACAGGAAAATGAGATATACACAATTGTGGCTACTGCAGTAATAATGCACTGTTTACATTATATCTAAACTGTGTTAACCAAACTGAATGCTCATGCTGGGAAAAATGGATTTCATGAGCATGTGTTAGATAGCTGGCATTAACATTTTGTTGAGCACAGAGCTAGAGATCAGGTTATTTAGAAATTGATGTTGGATGATCATAAAAGCTAATTGAAAACTTTACTTTAAAAGGACCTTTTGGGAATAGTGACCACAATACATTGGTTTTCTTTTATGCTGTTTGAGTACACGGTAGTTTTTGTTTTATTTGAAGTAACTGTTATAAATCTGAATCATGCAAGCCCTGAAGGTGTGAGGAGAAAGTGGGCACTGCAGCTGCTGGAGATCAGTGGCGCTGGAAAAGCACAGTCAGGCAGCGTACGAGGAGCAGGAGCATTGTCGTTTCGGGCACAACCCTTCACCAGGAATGAGGCTTCTGGGTCAAGGGAGCTGAGAGTTAAATGAGAAGGGGGTGTGGCAGGAGGCAGGTAGCTAGGAATGCGATAGGTAGATGAAGGTGGTGTTGAAAGTGATAGGTGATTAAGGGAGACAGAACGCCTTATCTACTGCATCCTTTAAACTCAGTGTGGTCTTCTCCACATTGGCGAGACACACGTGGATCATTTCAGAGAACATCGCTGGAACAGCCACATTGACCAACACCACAACCTTGTGACTGAACACTTTACCTCTCCTTTCCACTCTGCCAAGGACATGAGAGTCCTGGGCCTCCTCCATCGCCAAAACCTAACCACCCGAAGCATGGATGGAGAAAGGTTGTTCTTCTGCCTTGGGACCCTCCAACCACAGGGGATTAATGTAGATTTCACCAGTTTCACCATTTCCCCTAACTCCACCTTATCCCAGTCCAATCTTCCAACTCAGCACACTCCCCCCTTTTGAACGTTCCTATGTGTTCATCTTCCTTCCCATCAATCTGGTCCACCCTCCTCTCCGACCTAACCCTTTCAGCCTCACCTTTAACTACCTATTAGGTCAATAGAAGCAGCTTAGAAAAATGCCAAGTGTTGTAGTAAGCCAGTGGATTCGGAGAAATGTAGGACCCAGCAACGGATGACCAAGAAACCGAGAAGGAAATAAAAAAGCGAAACAGCATGGAAACAAAAGAAAAACATACAAACTGCGAAAGAAAAACATAAAGACTGCTAATAAAACATAAAGACTGCTAAAAAAAAAGTACATCAGTGTATGAAACTAATGTAAAAACAAGGTCAAATATGGAACAGTATGCGTGCGAGCAGGGTACTTTATTGTAGAGAACAGAGAAATCACAGGAGAAAGAAACAGTTTCTTTGTGTCTATCTTCAAGATAGAATATCCAGAAATTCTCCCAGAAATACCAAGTGACCACGGGACTTGTGCAAGTAAAGTTTAAGATCATTCTTATCAGTGTTGAGGTCATCTTTGAAAAGAAAACTGGATTGAGTATTTATAAATCTGACAGATCAGATGTACTTCATACAAGAATATCAGAGGAAGCAGCAATAGACGTATTGATTCCATTGCGAATTTTCATGTTTTTTTCCAATATATTCCTGAACGACATTTAGCCACTCTGGATATGGCAAAAGTTATAAATATTATCCAACAGTTTAAGAACGGATGAAGATGGAGAGTGGTGAACTACAGATCAGTTAACTTGTAATCCGCGGTCGGGTGTCTCTTGGGCTGAATTACAAAGAACGTTGTTACTGGATATATAGAAGATAATGGGAAAACTGGGGAGGATGATCATGCATCGATGAAACGAAAACCATACGTGGCAAACATTTTTTGGAACGGTTTGAAGATGATTCTTGTGGACGTATGCAACAAGGAGCTAATGGATAACGTATGGTTGGATATTCAGGAGGATCTTTTTTAAGAACTCTCCCACTAACTTCATAAGAAAAGTTAAAGTGAAAGGAATTGGGAAGAACGCGTGCAAATAGGAAACGCAAAATTAGGTTAACATTCATGTGTATGTAATTGCAATATAGAAGATGTCATGCACCAGCTGCATAGAGAGTTGCTGAGACTGAAATTAAAGTATTGCGTACCATTTGGAGTCCCAATCTAAGATAGAATATATTGACTACAGAGGAACTGCAAAAGGTATTTTCCAGACTAATCCATAAAATGGCAAGATTGTCTGATGGGGAAACACAGCCTGTGATCTCCAGTTTCAAAAGATGAGAGGTGATTGTAGTGAAACTTAGAAGCTTAGGAACATAGAGGGGACTGAATAACAGAGGGACATGGAGAAGTGCAAGCAGGCGATATTAGGGAGAATCCCACGGTATTCTACACGGACAAGTAGAACAGAATAATCAGCAAACAGTTAGTGTCCATTAGAAACCAAAGGGACAATCAGTGCGTCAACCCGGAGAACATTGATAGATTGGTACATGTAAACACCACAGCTGTTTTACTTGGGAGAAGGAGGATGCAGGTACATAATTCAAGAAGATGGACCGGAAAGCTCTTGAAGAGATTGATGTAAAATACGAGCAGGTGTTTGAGGCTTTGTCTGGTATAAAATTGGACAAATCCGCAGGTCTGGACACTGTTGGAGTCAAGGGAAGAAATTTTAATTGGAATCTGACCCCAGGGGAGGTGCCAGAGGACTGGAGAGCAGCTATTATGATTCCACTTCACAGTAAGCGTGGTAGATATTTTCCAAGGTAACTACGGATGAGCAAGTATTAGATCACTGTTCGGGAAACTACTGGAGAAAATAGAGAAGGAGAAAATCCAACTCCAATCAGAATCGCAAGGTTTGATCAGGGATAATCATCAGGACTTTATCAGAGTGAAGTCACACCTAATGAATTTGATTGAATTAGTCTGAGAAGGTCGCTTATTTAGTTTTGCAGCAAGGCCTTTGACAAAGTCCCACATGGAAAATTGAAAAAATAATGTAAAATCTCACAATATCAAGGATAACTTGACAAGCTACAACGAAAATTGTCTTAGTGTCAGGAGGCAGAGGGTGGTGGGAGAAGTCTATTTGTGTGACTGGAGATCAGTGTCCCCTGGTGTACCACAGAGATCAGTGCTGTGTCCCTTATTATTTGTAGCATTCATAAATGGTATAGATGTGAACCTGGAGGGGGGGTGTGTTGGTGGGTGGAGGGTTGGGAGTTGTGATAAGTAAGTTTGTGTTTGACACAAAGATTGGCCGGGTGGTTGGCAGTGAGGAGGAAGTTCTGATTTTACAGGAAAATACAAGTGGAATGATCAGATGGGCAGATCAATGGCAGATGGAATGTGATCCTGATAAATATGAGGTGATGTACTTTGGAAGGAGGAACCAGACATGGGGTGTACACAATGATTGGCAGCACACTAGGAAGCTCACAGGGTGTTTCTCCACACATCCCTGAATGTGACTGAACAGGGTAATGGACTAGTTAAGAATTGAACCTTGGGTGTAGCGTTTATTAATCAGGGAGTAGATTATAAGTGCTATACGGGGCTTGGTTTAGTCCATGATGGAGTACTGCATGTCGTTCTGGGAGCCACATTACAGGAAGGATGTGATTGTACTGGAGTGGTTGCAGAGGAGATTCACCAGGATGATCCCTGGGATGGAGCATATCAGCTATGGAGAGAGGCTGGATAAGCTCAGGTTGTTTACATTGGAGCAGAGGAGGCTGCGGAGGATGTGATTCAGAAGGATAAATTAACAAGGGGCATGGACAGGGTGGATAGACAGCAGCTGTTCCTTTTAGACAGAGGGTCAAGAACCAGGGAGCACAATTTTAAAGTGGACGGCACGGTGGCACAGTGGTTAGCACTGCTGCCTCACAGCGCCAGAACCCGGGTTCAATTCCCGACTCAGGCGACTGACTGTGTGGCGTTTGCACATTCTCCCCGTGTCTGCATGGGTTTCCTCCAGGTGCTCCGGTTTCCTCCCACAGTCCAAAGATGTGCAGGTCAGGTGAATTGGCCATGCTAAATTGCCCGTAGTGTTCGGTAAGGGGTAAATGTAGGGGTATGGGTGGGTTGCGCTTCGGCGGGGCTGTGTGGACTTATTGGGCCGAAGGGCCTGTCTCCACAATGTAAGAAATCTAATCTAAAAGTGAAGGTTTCGAGGTTCAGAGAGGGTACTTCCTGAGAGGGGAGTTATCACGGCTAACCTCTCAGCCGTTAAAAGTACCTGGAAGCTTCATAACATTCCAGGCTATGGGCCTGGTGTTGGAAAGTGGGACAACTGTATTTCTGTTGGTACAGAAACTATGCTCCTGTGAGTATATGATGTGGAGCTGAGCAGCTTAAGACATGAATTGGTGGGTTTCTGAAGATAATGTTTACAAAGTTTATAAGAGTGAACTGTTGTAGCTTGTCAAATTATATCAATGTGAGAAGTATGAAAAAACAGTGCAGGTTTTTTTCCAGTTTGAAACCAGAGAATGGGGAATGGGAAACAGGGAAATGGCAAAACTATGAATCCACAACTTCAGTTCTGTCTTCACAGAACTTTCTGACAATACCAGGAAAACCAAGTCTGGTGTGGGAAAACGAAATAGTACATGGAACATAGAACATAGTAAGTAAATTGTTTGGGAGAAATTATTGTTGCTGAAAGTAATGGTCATAGACAACACTAACATAGATTTATGAAATGGGAATTATGTTTGAGAAACTGACGGGGAGACAAATGAAAGAGAAACAATGGATGTTGAACACGTGGATTTTCAGAAAAAATGTTGATAAATCTCCCAGCCTAGTTTGCAAAATCAAATCTTAGTGGATTGGGGCGAATATATGGCCATGTTTCTAGAATGGGACAGCTGGCAGGAAACAGAGAATAGAAAAAAACAGACACGTGAAGCAACAGCCTGACCTGGTATTAAAGGTCTGATTCTGTGAGGATGACTATGTCCCAGACACCCCATCACCTTCCCCGGATATCTACTGTTTCACCATCAGGACTGACAAAGCAGACGTGATGGCACAGTGGGATACAGTTGGAAGGGAATTGCTCTGGGAGTCCACAACAGTGAACTGTATCCCAGGAAGACTCATGGCATTAGTTTACACATGAGAAAGGAAACCTCCTGCTAATTACGATGTACCAGCCTCTCCCAACTGATGAGTCAGTACTCCTCCAAGCTGACCAACACTTGGAGGAAGCACTGAGGGTGGCAAAGGTACAAAATGTACTCTGGGTAGGGGATGTCAATGTCCACAAAAAGAGTGGTTCAGCAGCAGAATTACTGCTTGAGCTGGCCGAGTCCTAAAGGATATACCAGATAGACTGGGTCTACGGCAGGTGGTGAAGGAACCCACAAGAGGGAAAAGCCATATTTGACCACAGCCTTACTAATCTGCCAGTTGCAGAAGTATCTGTCCATGACATTATCGTTAAGAATGACCACTGCATAGTTATTGTGGAGATAAAGTCACACCTGCACATTGAGAATAAGCTCCACCAGCATAGGTGGCACTGTCACCGTGCTAACTGGGACAGACTTCGAACAGATCTATCTGGGTTTCCATAACGTGTTGCAAGTCATCAATAGCAGCAGAATTGTACTGCAGCACAACCTCATGGCCTGGCATATCCCCCTCACAACAATTACCATCAAACCAGAGGATCAAACTTGGTTCAATGGAGTGTGCAGGAGGGCAGCACCAGGCATTCCTGACAATGAGGTGTCAGCCTGATGAAGTCACCAAACAGGACAACTTGTGCGCCAGACAGCATAAGCACTAAGTGATAGACAAAACTAAGTGATCCCACAAGCAACGGTTCAGATCTAAGCTCTGCAGTCCTTCTAGTTCTAGATGAGAATAGTTATGAACAATTAAACATGTCATTGGAGGAGGAGATTCCACGAGTATCCCAATCCTTAATGATGGAAAAGCCCAGCACTTCAGTGTATAAGATTAGGCTGGTGCATTCACAACAATCTTCAATCAGAAGTACTGAGTGGATGATGCACCTCAGCCTCCTCCAGTGGTCCTCAGCAATCCAGTTACCAGCCATCAGCCAATTTGATTCACTCCACGCGATATCCAGATTCAGTTGGAGATACTGGATACACCAGAGGGTACATACTCTGACAACATTCTGTCAATAGTACTGAAAAGTTGTTCTCCAGACCTTGTCACTGCCCTCACCAAGCTGTTCCAATACCGTTACAATTACATTTCCCCGATTACATGGAAAATTACCCCAAGTATCTCCTGTATATAAAAAGTAGAACAAATCCAATCCGGCCAATTACCACTCCATCAGTCTCCAATCGATCATCAGTAAAGTGGTGGAATGTCTCAGTGCTTTCAAGCTGCACCTGCTCAGCAATAACCTGGTCAATGACGCCCAGTTTGGGCTGCCCCAGGGCCACTCAGCTCCTGACCTCATTACCTTGGTTCAAACATGGACAAAAGAGCTGAATTCCAGAGGTGGGGTGAGAGTGACAGTCCTTTAAAACAAGGCTGTCTTCTCCCAAGTGTGGCATCAAGGGGCGTAAACAAAACTGGAATCAATGGGTATCAGGGGCAAACTCCCCGCTGGTTAGAATCATACCTGACACGGAGGAAGATGGTCATGGTTGATAAAGGCCAGTCAACTCAGCTCCAGGACAAGTCTGTTGGAGTCCCTCGGGCAGTGGCCTAGGCCCAAACATCTTCAGGGCTGCTTCATCAATGACATTGCCTCTATTCTAAGATCATAAGTGGGGATGTTTGCCAATGATTGCACAATATTCAGCAACATTTGTGGCTCCTAAGATACTGAAGCAGTCCATGTCCAAATGCAACAAGATCTGGACAGTATCCAGGCTGAAAAGTGGCAAGTAATATTCACATAACACAAATGTCACACCGTGACCATCACCACTAAAATACAATCTAACCACCGTCCCTTGGCATTCAATGGTGTTACTATCACTGAATCCACAGTGGGCTGCAGCTGTTCAACAAGGCAGCTCACCACCACCTTCTCAAGGGGCAACCAGGGACAGGCAATAAATGCTGGCCCAGCCAGTCACACCCAGATTCACGAAATAAATAAATTGAAAAAAACAGATTTTTTTTTAACAGAGGAAGGTTGCTGAGGTATCATAGGGATCGGTGCTCGGGTACCAGCTGTTCACAATATCCATTAAAAATGTGGTTGTGGGAATCAAATACAATATATCACAACCTGCTGAGAAAACTAAAGGATGTTGCATTGCGAGTGGGTGAGGAGGTTGTAAAAATTTTTTAAGGTGACTAAGGCAAGTGGAGTGAATGGGCAAATATGTGGCAGATGGAGAGCAATATGGGTAGAGGTGACGGTGTGCCCTTTGGTGGGAACAAGAGATTGGCAGCTTTTCATTTGAAAAGGGATTGTTTGAAACATGTTGATCTAAAAAGCGACATATGCTCCTTTTTATTGTTTCTTTCTGCGCAGACCTCCGAGGTCCCTGCAGCACAGTGAGGTCTGAAGCCAGAAGTCAACACTGGGAATGGCATTCACACGCTGCCCAGTGTACATAGACCCACCAAGTGGGGAGCTGTAACATTGCAAAGGATGTGGATCTCCCTGTGGACCAGTCACTGAAAGCAATATTGCAGGAGCAGAAAGCAGGCAGGAAGATCAATGATGTGCTGACCTTCATTTCAGGGGGATTTGAATCCAGGAGTAAGGGTGTCTAACTGCAGCTGTACAGAGTGTTGTTGAGACACCGTCTCAAACACTGTGCAGTATTGTGTGCAGGTTTGGTCTCAGTACCTAATAAAGGACAAACCTAACATTGAGGGAGAGCAGTGAAGGATGACCAGACGGATCTCTGTGATGACAGGCTTGTTGTGGGAGCAGAGTTTGGGGCGACTGGGCCTGTATTCCATGGGGTTTAGGAAAATGGGTGGAGATCTCAGTGAGATATATAAAGCTCTGACAGGGTGAGACGGATTGGAAGCAGGGATAATAATTCCCCAGGCTCTGGTGTCTAAAACAAGGGTCCACAGTATTAGATACAGACAGACCATTCTGCAATGAGATGACAATAAATGTCTGCCCTCAGCGTCTGGTGAACCTGGGGAATGCACTCGAATCTGGAAGCCAAGACACTGAATATAAATACGGACGTAGAGACAGTAAAGGAATGGTGGGAGAGAAGGAGAACGATATGGAAATAAAGGGTCAGGTATCATTATATTGAATTGGGTAGGAAACTCGACAGACCAAATGGCCTACTGCACTTCCTACTTTATCGCTTCCCACGGTTAAACACATTAAGGGATGTGTACAGTGTGTCGGAAAAGTGCATTGAGGAGATGTTTGAACATGAACTGGAATGGGGAAGGCTCAATGTGTTGTATGGCCTACTCCATTCCCGATGTTTCTGTGCAGTCTGTAAATGTTGTCACAAGCTCTCAGATATTAGGAAGGAGGTCTCTGCAGGGTCAACAGGACTGTGTTTCTCATTGCCTTTTCCGATACTGAGGCTGGGCCCGGGTGTTCTTTCTGGTTTTATCCTTTAGACCTCGGAACAGTTTGATGCAATAGAATGTCCTGGTTGGCAGAATCAGAGACCATTGGAAAGTTTACCACATGTCTGTGTGTCTGTAGTCACGTTTAGGCCAGACCAGGAAAGCACGGGAGATCCACTTTCTGAAAGTACATTTGTGAAGCAAATTGGTGTGTACAATCGACATTGGCTTGAAGGTCATTATTTACGGACACCAGATTTTGCATCTTAAATATTTTGTCAATTGTGTTTAACTTACACCAGCTGCCAGAGCATTAGCCTGGTCTGGATTAGTAATCCAGTGACCTTTCCACAGCAGCACCATCTCTACACGGGGACCTGTCTGAAATCAAATTGAGCAGGTTATTTCTGTGCTGTTTGATAACTCTGTCAAAAAGAACTCCCACCAATTTGACAGTCGTGGTGGGTCTGAGGGGGAGGTAACTGTTCAGATTGTAATTATAATCCTCTTAGGAACTGGACATAGTTGAGTAATTTTCCAAATTGCCAGGGCGATGTCAGAGTTAGAGCTGGAATGAAACAGCTTCCCCAGGAACACGGCTTGTTGTGCAGCACAAGTCTTCAGTCCTATTGCAGGAATGGGGTCAGGGACCATTGTCTTTTTCGTACGTACTGTGTTCAGCTGTTTCTTCATGTCACATACAGCAAATTGACTTGGTTGAAGACTGGCATCTGTGATTCTGTGGGTATCATGGCGAGGGTGAGGTGGTTCATCAACTCAACACTTCTGTCTGAGGTTGGTGCAGCTACCACATCCTGGTCTTTTACACTGATGTGCAGAGCTGTTTGATTACTGAGGATGGGGACATTTGTGGATCCCTTTGCTCCAGTCATTTGTTTAATCATTCATCACCATTTATGACAGAATGTGACAGGACTGCGGAGCTTCGACCAGATCTGTTAGTCAAGTGTGGTAGCTTTAATGGGTTCGCGTCAGGTTTAGGTTCACGTGGTTCTGATCCAGTCATGTTCACCCACAGTCATTACTGAAACGTAGATCGTATTGATGGCAATGGCAGACTGAGGAAATTATTCGAGGCTAAATGTTACAGGCTGTGTTTGAATGCTGTTCTGCTTCTCCTGCTGCTGTAGTCTACAGCACTACATAAATACGCAGTTTTGAGCTGCAATACCTGCAATGCAATTCTGCTGTCTGTCCCTTAGTTCACATCGATACCCATTCACCCATCAGTCATGTACTCAGTGACCTACTCTGGTTTCTGATGTGGAAATACTTCCATTTTCATACTCTCATTCTGCTGAGGGTCTCTCCCCGGGTCATGCCTTCAATCTGACACATTCTGCAAAACCAATTAACTGATTTTAATTCAATTGTTTAATTCATCTGAATCTTTTTCCTTAGTAATACCATCTTCTGTGTTTAAAGTGAATGCATTTCCCTCTGTTTCTCTCCCTGACCATGATTAAGAGCTCTGCAGTGTCAGTGATGTCAGCCTTATGTAGTTTCAGAGCCAATGCATTCTCTGGATTCCCAATCATCTTCACCACATTGTATGTTTCCTCTTTTGGTTTGATGCCTTATCGCTCATGGCTGCCTTGTCCTGCCATGAGTATGTTTCATCTCCTTTGGGAGAATTTCTGATATCCTCCGAAATATCCCCAGAGATTCCAGCTTTTGCTTTACATGGTCTGCCCTGCTCAGTTCCCCTTCCAATTGACTGTGACCAGCTCCTTCCAAATGTCTTTTTAGTTACATTGCTCAATTATAATCACATTCCATCAAGAAGAGAGCAATAGATATAAACCTAAAGAAGGAGCTTTGAGAGAAGGGACGCAAAGAATAATTGGTAAATTTCTTAACTAGATACAAAGAGAGAAAGAACGAGACAACATAGATGATGAAATGTGAAATATGAGAAAACTAGATCATCGAAAGAAAGGAGATGAACATCCCCCCAATGTTTTGGCAATTCCTGTGTGCTGTGGTCCTATGTACAGTGCATGTACAACAGAGCAATATGTTCAAATGCTGGGTCTGATGCCAGAATTTTTATCTCCAATAATGTGACAGACACTAGCTTTGGAAAGTACCCAACAGGCCAATATATTGAATTCTGGTAGAAAGGGGATTAACTGAAATAAGCTGGGACACCAGAAGGAAGAATTTATAATACACATCCTGATAAGAATGAGAGATTGGCGTAGAGGATTCCAGAAAAGGAGGGAACGTTGAGAGAAGGGGAACATATCATTTTAGATGAGAATCAAATGATGTTTTAATGTTTTATAAATTTTATACATCATATGCATCACTTTCAGTTAACTGTGTCTCCATTGTTCATTTAGAATGTGTTGTGCACATATGAAAAATGTTACATATCTGCACACACACATTAATTAAACAGTGAGTATAAAATCATTTTTCTGCCATTGAAACTGTCCTGTTGTCGTGTTACCAGGATACATGAACACCAACTGGCCACCAAAAGACATGACCCATTATCACTATGTTCCATACATACAGACAAAGAAGGGCACCACTTTGATTGGGACAACGCACGCACATACTAAGACATGCAAGGACGTTCTTAGAGGAATGGCATTCTGACCAGAAGTCCGTCAATAAACACATCAATTTGATCCTATCTACCTTCTCTTGTAAAACAAAAGAACTGGAAATGACATCACCCATCTTAAGAACCCAAGACCTATAAATAGAGAGGCGCGACATACCACCAGCGCTTCAGCAGAGCCTCTCACTGATGATGTTAATTAGTCATAGTGTCGAATCATCAGAAAACAAACCTTCAAGCACAGCGAGCTAACTTGCATACATGCAAACTGTTATTTTTCTTTTATTAGTGGAATTTGAGAGTTCTTGTCACTCATGTATTAACAGATTACGAGGTGAGGTGAGCTTTTTTGGGTTTGTGGTTTTAATTAACAGAAGTGCTCGACATAGATGTCTTCACAGTTCGGGGCCCTGCCATAAGGGACTTGGGTAGATTTGAACAGATTTCGGGTACAAAATGTCCCAGCAAATTCCAACACGTTGCAATTAGTGACCTAGTTCTTCAAATAAAACCGGTCGCAAAATCTGTTTAATTTTGTTTACTGGTGGTTGTTTAAATTAAAACTGAGGGAAATGGCTCTTAAAATTACGAAAGAGGTTCCCAAATTTGCCAAGAAAGTTGAGAAAGACAGAAGCAGGACATTTATTAGAATTAGCAAATAGGTTGGAATTGGGATTAACCACGGACAGAAGGAAAGCTGAAATTATAATGTAGTTGGTCAAGCACATTGATGTATCAGAGAAACAGACAAGTGCAATCGAGTTAGAAAAAACTTAAATTGCAAATATGGCAACTGAAGTTAGAAGATAAAGAAAGAGACGGAAACAGAGTTAGAAAAAAGAGAAGGAGAGGAAAAAGAAAGAGAGAGAGAATTTGAGATTTAGAAGTTGTGAATTAGACAAGAAAGTTAAATTAACAGGATGGAGATGAAGGGAGAACATCGGGATGTATACAACTATGTTAGTACTTTGCCATATTTCGGTGAGAAAAATGTCAAAACCTTTTTTATCTCATTTGAAAAAAATAACTCGGCAGATGACGTGTCCAGTGAACTTGTGGGTAATGCTAGTTTAGACTAAGCTGGTGGGCACAGCTGGTGAGGCATGTGCAGCACTGTCAGATGGGGGGTCAAGAGATTGTGCAAATGTCAAATTGGCTATTTTGATTGGCTATGAAATGGTACCAGAACCACATAGACAGAAGTTCATAAAAATTGTGGAACTTGGTCAGACTTATGTTAAGTTTGAAAGAATTAACCACAGTCATTTTCATAGATGGGTGCTAGCCTTAAAAATAGATAAGACTTGTGAGGCTCGAAGGGAGATTATTCTGCTGGAGAAGTTTAAAGACTCACTTCCAGAGATGGTAAGATTTCATGTGCACGAACAGAAAGTTCAAGAAGTGAGAAGCGTGGCAGAAATGGCAGGTAAATATGTATTGGTGCATGAGATGGAATTTAGCTTCTGGGAGAATTTTCATGCTATGAGGGATAGAAATTGGGAGAAGGGAAGTTCACACATTACAAAGCGAACAGTAGCGCACAATGGTTTACCACAAGTGAAAAAAGAAGCCCAAAGGGGTTGAAAGGAGGTGAAAGGCCTCAGGTGTTCTCAGTATAAGGCAGTGTAAGACATAAAATGACAGTGCCGATGGTTTAAGAAGGGCACTGGGAAAAGGTGTTTTCACTGCAGTGGTCGTTGAAGGAAGGCATTTTGGGGAAAGATGTGGTAGAAGAGGCTAAGCCCAGTGGCATTAGTGAAACTGGTAAAGGAGACCCCAAGTAGAGCCGAGGAGCTGCAGGAGAGTATACAGCCAAGGCAGGGGCGGAGTATGGAGTCAGTACCTGATCGCTATAAAGAATTCACCTCTGTAGATAAAGTTTACTCAGAAAGATCAGGGGGAGAAGGACAAGAAGTTATAATTTTGTGAGATATGGGATCTGCTCAGTCTCTAATAGTTGAGAAGTGAGGCTCCGGAAAAGCACAACAGATCTGGCAGCATCCGAACAGCAGGACAATCGAATATCAGGCAGAAACCCATCGTCAGGAATGTGGTGGGGGGACAATGGGGCTGAAAGATAAATACGAGGGTAGTAGCTGGGCCTGTGGGAGGGTCACTGGGAAGACGATAAGAAGATGTAGGTGGGAGTAATAATGATATGTCGGTTAGGAGGATGGTGTCGGTAGGTGGGAATCAAGCTGGCCAGTTAGGGCGGTTCAAGAGGGCAGTGCTAGGTTGAACGGTTGGATCTCGGAGAGGTTGGTGGAGGGGAGATTTGGAATTTGGTGAAGTCAACGTTGATGATGGTTCTAGTTTGAGGGTTCCAGCTGTCCTACCACTGATAGGTGTCCTATCACCCTCCTGTCCGACCTAGCACCATCACACCCCACCTGCATCTACCTATCGCCTTCCAAGCTATCTTCCACCCAGCTCCACCCCCACCCTCCTATTTATTTCTCGGCCCCCTTCCCCCTCCGTTTCCCCATCCCCCACTTTCCTGAGAAGGATTTATGCCTGAAAAGTCAACTCTTCTGCCCCTCGGATGCTGCCTGGTTGGCTATGCTTTTCCAACCCCACACTTTTCAACTCTCATCTCCAGCATCTGCAGCCCTCACTTTCTCTCGGCCTCTAATAGTGAGAGATGAAAGTATTTTCACTCTTTCTGACGTACTAATCAAGATCGTGACAATTTGTGGAATGGGGTTAGAAATTAAACATTCCCTTGTGTAACATCAGGTTGGAATGCCAAATCAAGGTTGGGGAAGTAACAGTGACAGTGAGTAACAGAGTGTCATTTCCAGGAATACAGTTTGTTCTTATGAACGATTTAACAGGATCCAAGTTGGGCGTGGCAGCCCTTGTGTTGGAGAAGGCAAAAGGAAAACAAGGGAATTGGGGAGTTAAAAGAAAAATACCCAGGATTTTTCCAGACTGTATAGTAACAAGATTGTGGACGGCACAGTGGTTAGCACTGCTGCCTCACAGTGCCAGAGACCCGGGTTCAATTCCCACCTCAGTCAACTGTCTGTGTGGAGTTTGCGCATTCTCCCCGTGTCTGCGTGGGTTAACTCCCACAGTCCGAAAATGTGCAGGTCATGAATTGGCCATACTAAATTGTCCCTAATGTTAGGTAAGGGGTAAATGTAGGGGTATGGGTGGGTTGCGCTTCGGCGGGTCGGTGTGGACTTGTTGGGCCGAAGCGCCTGTTTCCACACTGTAATGTAATCTGTAATCTAATCTACAATTCCACTGTCATAAGTTAGAGCAGGAAGGAAAAATAAAAAGCCAAAGGAGATGATGCTCAGTGAACTGACACACTGCTTGATGTCACGGTGCAGAAAAACACCTGAACAGGCAGAGGATCAGGCAGGGGTGTTTAGTCCTGAAAGGCTAATGGACTTACAACAGATACATATATATATATACAACAGATATATATATACACACACATACACATGCACACACACAAAAAAAGGAATCAAAATATATTGTCGAACGTTATTAACTTAAAGATAGAATGCTAAAATTAAAATGGAGACCCCGATAGGTTAGTGCAGAAGGGAAATGGGCCGAAGTGCATCACATTGTTTTCGGAATAGCGTAAAGTGCTATGGGTAGCACATAAACTAACTGCAGGGGGTCACCTAGGTGTACAGAAGACTCAGGCTAAGGTACAGAGGCATTTCTAGTGGCCTGGAATGCACACGGACGTGGTTATTTTTTGATGTACATGTCCAACATTCTAAATGGTAGGGAAGTCACAGACAGTACTAAAGCCAGCACCTTTGTTACCAATTCCTGCATTCGAAGAACATTTCATGTGGGTTATGATTAGTTGTGTAGCTCCCCTATCTAAAATAAAAGTGGAAACCAATATTTGCTAGCCATAATGGATGTGTCTACCAGATTCCCAGAGGCAATTCTATTATGGAGTCATGATTCGGAGATGCCGGTGTTGGACTGGGGTGTACAAAGTTAAAAATCACACAACACCAGGTTATAGTCCAACAGGTTTAATTGGAAGCACACTAGCTTTCGGAGCGACGCTCCTTCATCAGGTGATTGTGCAATTTCCTGATGAAGGAGCGTCGCTCCGAAAGCTAGTGTGCTTCCAATTAAAAGTGTTGCACTATAACCTGGTGTTGTGTGATTTTTAACTATTATGGAGTGTTAAGGTAAACAGGGAGGTGGAGGAGTTGGTAGCTTTCTTTACTCACTGTGGGCTCCGCAGAGAGATTCAGTCAGACCAATGTCTCATTTTACCACTCCGCTGTTCAAGGAAGTCATGGATAGTTTAAGGAAGTCATGGATAGCTTAGGCATACAGCACTTCAAATCAAGGGTGTCCCATCCTGAATCCCAGGCACCCTTGGAAAGTTAGCATCAGGTGCTGAAGACCATATTAACAGCGTACTGTCAGGATTACCGGAATGATTGGAATGAAGGTGTCTCATTAAATTGTTTGCCATTAGACAAAAATTATTTGCCCCAAATAAATCTACTCAGTTTACTTCCTTTGAGTTAATATTTGAAGTCAGAGGTCCTTTGGAATTAATTGAATATAAATTGACAGGACCGAAGTCAGAGATCTCACACTCGGATTATATATGTGAGGTGAGGGAGAGATTAGATGGAGTAGGTGAGTTAGCTAAACAACACCTGAAGGGCACAGTATAGAATGAAGCACGTGGCAGATAAAAACTCTGAAATTTTGACGATTTCCTGTGGGGATGACGTATTAGTATTGTCACCAGTGATAGGAATCCCCTTCAATGCCAGGTTTAGGGACTCAGGAACAGAGTTATGGTCAGATGGACAAATTGTGTAGTTTATCTGTATGATGTAGTGATTTTTAGCAAGTGATTGAAAGCTCACGTGTTGCAGCTGCCAGAGCATGTTGAACGTTTACAAGAAGCAAACTTTGTAATAAACTTAAAGAAAACTGAATTCGCGAAGGCAGAGGTGACGTTCGTGGGACATTACATTGGACATGGAAGGTTGACCCCCGTGGAACACAAAGACAACGGGCTTTGAGGAATTTACACGACCATCCTCGATGAAAGAGTGAATTCGATCGGAAGTTTGTTCCAAACTTCAGCAGCGTATTAGCACTAATGATGGACTTAGTAAAGAAGGAAACATAATTGTGGTGGACAGAACAATGCCAGGAGGCATTTGAGAATTTTAAAGCAGGATTAATCACCGCACCAGTTTTAGCTACACCAAATATTTTGAAACCCTTTCAAAATTCTATTTGCTTCTAGGGATATAGGGGTTGGAGTTGTATTGATACAGTAAGATGATGATGGAATTGAATTGCTAATTGGCTACTTGTCGAAAAAACGCAATATCCACCAGAAAGAAAAATACAACATTCTCCATTATTGAAAAAGGATGATTAAGTTTCGCACTGACCTGACAATATTTTAATGTTTATGTGACAAATAAATTGTCGGAGATGGTTGTGGACAACGACAAACCTCTCGCGTTTTTTGGAATATTTAAAGACCAGAATATGAGAGCATTTCATTGGAGTCTTATCATACCTCCTTTAAACTTACAAAATGTACATGCTGTGGGTCCTAAAATGTGATAGCAGATGTGTTATCGTGGATTTAAAGGAAAAAGTTTAGATAAGATTTGACTTATTCCAGTTTATATAGGTGTGTAAGATTAATATGACTGATATAACTGAGATTAATACTTTTGTATTTCATAATAATGGGATTAAGAATTAGAAGAAAAGAAACGAAGCCATCTTTTCATTCTGATGGGTTTTTTTTCTGAAGGAGGGAGGTCTTATGAAGCAGAAAGCATGTCAGCTCACTTTAAGACAGAACAGGTTTTGTTGAATAGAAAGTACAGCACAGATGCCAGCTAAATGTCAGATTGTTCCATATGTCACAGTTAGCTGTGAAATGGATACCTGAGTTTTGGTTGCTGTTTTGACAACAATTCAAATACAACCAAAGCGTTTAAATAATGGTCAGGATACCAGAAGCCAACGGATTTTGAATATTATTGTTTAGACACCTGGAAAGCAATCAAATTATGAGAATTGTTGTATCATGGGGAGTATATAAACCCAGCATTTGAACACTAGAGGGAGAGCCACTGCCATCCAACAACAGAGTAACTGCTGTAGAGGAGGAGTGCTAACTGGCCATCTCAAACTCTCTCTTTCAAAGATACATGTTCATGTCAAACAGACTTGCAATAAAAAATGACCCAGGGAGATCAGCAGCTGGAAGAGTGAACACAGCGGGGAAGATGGATTCTGTGTGGTCTTGAGATTGTAATGTTTAATATGTGGGCTGTTGGAACAGAATATTTTTACAGAGACGGAGTCAGATAATAAGTAGCTAAGAAAAGAGGGGCTTGTATTTGTGAATAGTTGTTGTTTAGTGTTCACTTTTAAAGTTAAGAAACTAACTTGTTAATTTTTGTATAAAACGTGGAACGTAGGAGATCTGTGTCGATCATAATTTAACAGATTACGAGGTGAGGTGAGCTTTTCTGGGTGTTTGTTTTTAATTAACAGAAGAGTTCGACTCCACCTTGTAAATGTCCATCCACGCTAACCCCAATTCCCTGCAGTTCGCCCATATCCTTCCAGTCCATTCCTATTCACATATTTATCCAAATCCGTTTGAAATGTTGTTAATGTACCCCCCAACCACATCTGCTGGCAGCTCATCCGTACACCAGCCATTTATGTAAATAAGTGGTCCCTCAGATTCCCTTTTAATCCTTTCCCTTTAACCTTAAACTGATTGTCTCTCGTTCTCGATTCTCTCAACCTTGGAAAAAGACAGAGAGCATGAACCCTACCACTGTGATCTTATTCAGCTCTATAACGACTCCCTCAGTCTCCTACGCTCTAAAGAAAAGGTCCGAGCTTGTCCAACCCCTCCCTATAACTCAGACCATTGGGTCCTGGCAACGTCCTTGAAAATTTCTTCTGCACTCTTTCCAATTTAGTAGCATCCTCCCTATAACAACGTGTCTAAACTGAACACAATACTCCAAGTGCGGCCTTACCAAAGTCCTGTGTACCTGCAACATAAATTCCCAACTTCTATCCACAATGTCCCACCTGATGAAGGCCAATGTGCCAAAAGCTTTCTTCACTGCCCTGTCTACCTGTGACTCCACTCTCAGAGAACCGTGCAGCTGAACTCCAAGGTCTCTCTGCCCACTACACCCTTGAAGATCCTCCCATTCGCCATGAAACTCCTAACTTGCTTTGAGTTCCCAAAATATAAGACATCACGCATCTATATTAAATTCCATTTGCCATTTCTCGGGCCACTTCCCCACCTGATTAAGGTCCTGCTGCAATTTCTGATAAACTTCCTCACTGACCATGCTCCCACTTACTTTAGTGTCATCTGCAAACTTACTAATCATAATTTGTACATTCTCAACCAATTCATAGATAACAAACAACAATGGACCCAGCCTCCAGTCTGACAAGCATCCTTGCACTAAACCATTTGCTTTCTACCATCAAACCAACTGTGTATCCAATTGGCCAGTTCCCCCAGCATTCCACGTGATGGAAACTTGCAGAGCAGCCTGCCGTGTGGGACCTTATCAAAGGACTTACTGAAATCTACAGAGACTATGTCTACCGCTCTGTCCTTAACAACCTTCCTGGTCACTTCGTCAAAGAACTCTCACAAATTTGGGAAGCACGATCTCCCACTCACAAGTCTATGCTGACTGCTCCGAATCAAACCCTGTGCAAGTAATTGGTGCAGTCAATTGTGTGCTTTCCTTCACTGTAAGATGATTCGAGTACATAAGTAAAGCCATCTTTCTGCTGTTGTAGAGCCTTGCTGAGAGAGCATTTGGGGCACTCTGTACCGATTTAATCTCCTTTGTAAGGAATGATCTCCTTACCACAGACATGGGTGATGGCAATATGAGGATAGAGTAAAGAAACTAAGTGTTTAACGTGTAGAGCTGTGAGAGACGCAGAAGTGGTGACGCTGAAACACGATGAAAGGGTGAGAAATTCCATACTTTGCCCAGGATTGATTGGTTTGATTTATTGTCACGTGTATCTCAGTACAGGGGAACACTTTATTTATGAGCAGTGGGGGCAGGTCATAGTAAGCATGGCCAGGCAGATCATAGGGTGGAAATAGACTTGGACAGAGTAAGGCATACAGGATACACTGCACAGGACAAGCATGTGACAAGATGAACATGAGCAAGATCGCCATTATTTGAACTTAGAGAGTCCATTCGTCAGTCTAACACGGCTTTCCGAACAGTTCCTTTGCCTTTACTAACTCTCGCCATGTTATTGTGCAGTCGGTGTGTGCCCCTGTACTGAACGCCATGTTTTCACAATCCCCAACAGCAGCCACAATACCTTCATTCTGAAACAGGTAGCCATTGCCACCAGCTTCCGTCCTACATACAGAACACCAGGCTGGCTTTTCGGAGATGGAAGGTGCCTTCTTGAGACTTCACACAGGACATATGGCTTCCCTCCTCACCATGGTAAAGTCCCAAGTGTGTATCATGAGTAACGGAGCCAGGTGGAACAACATGGAGCACTCTGTCTGTGCAGCCTCTGCTCCACTTGTTCATCATGTTGGAGCATCAATCTGGAGACACATAAGACTGCCGGTGCTGGTGATCAGAGTAGAGCGTCGATTGCTGGAAAAGCACAGCAGGTCAGGCAGCATCCGAGAAGCAGGAGAATTGACGTTTTGGGCATAAGACCTTCATCAGGAATCAGCATCAATTACCACATTCTGCACCCCCGTGTAAGTGCATTGAGTTGAGTATGGCCTCCTACTGTTCCTGGATAAGTGACTCAAGGGGCTGATTGACTTCTTCCTCGTCCGATTGGACAGGGCCAAGGGCCTGACTGGTTACTCCTGGTTCCTGTTTGACAGCTCATTGTACTGACAAGTGTGATGATGCTGTAGCTTTAAGAGGTTATTTTGTCCTGATTTCTTTTAAGAGAGAGATTGAACGATCGTTACCAAGCTGGTTAGTTAAGACCACTGGAGTAAACAGCGAGGGAGGCCTTGGTGTTGTTTTAATGCAGCCTGAATGGGTGTGGCCAGCTCTTACAGATTAGGTCTATGGGTTTTGGTTTCTCAGTAACATCAGAAACTATTGGCGTCTCCACAGAGTTGGAAGCTTGAGTGTATATCTCCTGACTGCTACCCTCTCTGAAATTTCTCTTGATGCTGTCACATTTCATCTGAAAAAGACACTTTAAATTCCCTGTAAAATAATAAAACATTAGCGTCTAGGCTATTGCCTTCAATTTTTTTCGAAGGGCTCTGGTGTGGTCCATCACACTGTACTCCTTCTCTTCCTGAGTAATAGGCTGGAGGCACTGAATGGGCTGTCCTTTTCTTCTCCAATAGTGTCAATGGGCTGAATGGCTTCCTCATATTCCTGTGAAACCAGCGTGAGGTGCTGAATGAACTCTTATTTTACTGTGGCAATGTGCAGTGTCCGGCAGTGCTGCTACATGAATGTTACAGACACTTTAACAGCACAAGCCTGAGTGGTGTCCGGGTCTTGCTGCACATGGACACAGACCAGTTCAGGAGCTGAGTGGGCACAAAATGTTCTGAACATTGTGGAATCTCCAGAGACCATCCCCACTTCTGATCTTATGGTGGGGAGGGTGGGGGCGGGGAGATATTGATGAAACAGCTGAAGATGTTTGTGAAGGGGAAGCTACCCTGAGGATCTCGCACAGAGGTGACCCAGGACTGAGATGATGAAATCTTCCTTTGTGCCATGCTTGACTCCAAACACTGGAGAGTTTACTCTGATTCCCTTTATGTCCAGTTTTGTTAAACTCCTTGATGTCAACAGAAGTCAACCACAGCCTTAATATTGGGGCCAGTCATTTTTCCTGAACCCTTGTGTCAACCTCTTTTGTTCACATCAATAAACCATGATATAGGAGCAGCAAGTGTTTTCTTCAAACAGATGGGATTGAATGTCAGGATTTCTCTTCTCAAGAGTGTTCTGGGAGCGAGATGACTGAAATTATTTGAAGAGGAGGTAGATGGATATTGATCTGTCAGAGAGCTGAGGGCTATGACGAATTGCTTATTAAAGAGGATTTCAGACAGGGAGCAGATCAGCCAAGATTTTTGTGAAGGGCAAGGCAGGCATGGGGAATGAACGACCTGCCCCTGTTTCAGATGTTCTCACATTCTGTTATTGAAAAGTTAGTGGTTGTTATTTTCATGAATGCTCTGTTATTGAATATTGCAGTCAGGGAGACCAGAGGATTCTGTGAGCCATCTCTGGGTGAGCTATAGGGGCTGTATTCACAGTGAATTTAGGTCTACAACATGACCAACAAATGAAGCACAAGTTGCAGATAGGGGAAGATCTGTAAAGAGAGATGAGGGTCCTCGTTTATACCCGTGCCTGGGTTTTCCAATTACATTTCATAAATCACCTCAAAGCGTGTGGGACAGTTATGAAGGACTGAATAGACTCCTCGGTTTCTGTGCACCAGTTTATCGCAGTAAGTAGCCTCCAACTGCTCCTGTCTAGCAGGTTTGAGGGGCTGAATGGAACACAGAAGCATGGGACTGAGGAGCAGAAGTGGGTCATTACATACTTTGAGCCTTCTCCACCAGGCACTAAGATTGTGACTGATCAGGTTGTGGTCTCAGCCCCACTTTCCTGTCGATATCCCATTATGCATGACTCACTTCTCTGTCAAATATTTACCTAATGCAGCTTTCAATCAATGTGAGCATAGAGGCATGATAAACTTCCAGTGAAGAGAATTCCCACTTGAAAGGTCCTTTCAGAATTATTCGTCATCCTTTTTATAGAATCAGAGAGTCATGCAGAACGGAAACAGACGCGTTAGTCCAATCTGTTCACTCCGATCAGATATCAAATCTGATCCAGTCCCATTTGCCAGCATTTGGCCAATATCCCTCCTCTTTCAGATACTTTTTAAATGTGCGATTGTAACCGCCTTCAGCACTTCCTCTGACAGCACTTTCCGTACACACACCACTCTCTGTGTGAAACATTTACCTTAAGGTCCCTTCTAAATCATTCGCCCTCTCCCCTTCAACCTATGCCCTCTTTTTCTGGACTCCCCTATCCTGGGGAGCAGAACATGGCTGTTCAGAATATCAATGCCCCTGATGATTTTATAAACCTCTATAATGTCACCCCTCAATCTCTGACACTCCAGGGGGAAACCTCTCCCTAAAGCTCAAACTTCCACTCCTGGAACATCTGTGTCTAAATCATTAATGCAGAAAACCGAGTTGTACGCAGTGTTCTTAAAATGGACTCACCAACATCCTGTACAGATGTAACATGCCACAACAACCCCTGTACGCAATGCTCTGACTGATTAATTGAAATGTCCCAAATGTGTTCTGTCCCACTCTGTCTACCTCGACTCCACTTTCAAGGAACAATGTACCTGCAGTCCAAGGTCCCTTTGTTCCACAACACGCCCCAGGACCTTACCATTAAGTGTATAATTCCTGCTCTGGTTTGCGTTCACAAAATGCAAAGCCTCGTATTTATCTAAATTGAACTTCATCTCTCACTCCTTGCCCCTTTGTCCCATCTAATTGTGGTCTCGTTGTACTCTGAGATAATCGACTACACCACCTTTCTGATGTCATCTGCAACCTTACTAACTATGGCCCCAATATTCACATCTAAATCCTTTACATAAATGATGAAATGCTGTGAACTCAGTACTGATTCTTACAGCACACTGCTGCTCACAAGCCTCCAGTCTGAAAAATATCCCTCTTCCTTCAAGCCAATTGTGACTGTGTTCCCCTGTATCCCATGTGACTGAAACTTACTCATTTGTCTACCAATCAGAATGAAATACTTGCTATGAAGTGGGGCTGAGTAGGTTAGGTTTATTTTCACTGGAAAAAAGGGGATTGAGGGGGGACTTGATTGAGGTTTACAAAATCATGATGGGTTGAGACAGGATGGATAGAGAGGGGACTTTTCCCAGGGTGAAGGATTCAGTAATGAGGGGTCGTGCTTTCAAGGTGAGAGATGGAATGTGTAAGGGAGATACACGCGGTAAATACTTCACACAGAGGGTAGTGGGCATTTGGAACACGTTGGTAGCAGAGGTGGTAGAGGCAGACACGGTAGATTCATTTAAGATGCGTCGGGACAGAAGCATGAGTAGGTGTGGAGCAGAGGGATACAGATGTTGAGGAATTGACCAACAGATTTAGACAGTACATTTGGATAGGCTCAGGCTTGGAGCTGTAAATTTTCTTTGCTCTTTGTTCTTTAAATGAACACCTTGCTGAAGTCCATATAGACAATGTCAACCAAACTGTCTTCATCAATCTTCTTTGTCACCTGTTCAAAAAACTTAACCAAATTAACGAGCCATGATTTCCCATGCAGAAAGCTACGTTGTCTACCTCGATCAGCCCTTGCCTTCCCAAATGTATGTAAATGCTATCCCTCAGAATCCCCTCCAACAACTTACCCACCACTGACATCAGGCTCACCGGTGTATAATTCCCCGGCATTTTGGGTCATTGTTTCCTTTTCTCGTCCCACCCCTCCACTGCTCACAACAAATATTAAATGTAACCAGGTTGGTGAGATGGCCGATGATATCGGTCTCAGACTGGGTCAGGATCAGTTTTAGGAACAAGTCAGGCTAGTTTATTTAATCTGCTCAAATAGCACGTTTATGATCCAGAGCAATGGTACTCAAACTATGATGGAAAGATGAATGGCAAACTGTTTGGGTATTGCAAGAATATAATCAATATTTCCCTTTCTAAAAACACTGACACACACACACACACACACACACACACACACACACACACACACACACACACACACACACACACACACACACACACACACACACACACACACACACACACACACACACACACACACACACACACACACACACACACACACACACACACACACACACACACACACACACGCTTTTAACTTGAAAGAACTCTGTCCAGATATTATTGGAACTCATGAGAAAGGGAAAATTGTGAGATTGTCCAAAACGCTATTCTGTTTCTGAAGATATTGTACTCACACAGCTGCTAGCAATGGGATTCCATCCTGGGACAGTTGGATTTGGCTTAATTCCCTTTGCTTTCGGCAGAGGAGATTCCAGTGAATTCTGGTCAGTGATCACTCAAAGGGTAGCACGGTGGTTAGCACTGCTACCTCACAGCACTAGGAACTTGGGTTCGATTCCAGCCTTGGGTGACTGTCTGTGTGCAGTTTACGCATTCACCACTTTTCTGTGTGAGCTCTAATTGGTGATCCAGTTTCCGACCACAAACTGTGTAGGTTCGGTGGATTGGTCATGCTGTAGTGTTCAGGGATTTCTAGGTTAGGTGAATTAGTCAGGGGTGAATATTGAGGAATGGGTTGGGAAGTTTGGTATAGACTTGTTGGGCCGAAGGGCCTGTTTCAACACTGCAGGGATTCCATAAAAAATAAGAATGGTAATGACGACTGTAGATTTTTTTTTTTGCTCGCACACATTGCTGTGATGAGGAACAATGAAGGAAAGAGAGTGCAATAGGCCGTTCCTTCTCGGACAGATTACGTTTTCTCCCTCTCTGAGCTGAATCACACAGTAATGTCATCCTTTCCCAAACTGGAGCATGTGAGGTCTCCTTGTACATTGTCAAAACTATGTCCTCCATCACATTCCCTGTTCCATGTAGGTGCATCATTGCTGCTGTCATACACAGAGCCATACCCTTAGCAGAAAATTGTCTCGTTTGATTTGAAATATGTTTACATGGCCCTGCATCATTAAAAAAATAAAATGTTGAATTTATTCAGAATACCTGTGTTAAAATGAATGCATTTTTAAAGAAATGCAGAAATTGCTGGTAAAGCTCGCCAGGTCTCTCAGTTCCCAGATGCTGTCTTTGTCCCAGCCTCCACCACTTCCTCTGGCAGCTCATTCCATACACACACCACCCTCTGTGTGAAAAGGTGCCCTTTAGGCCTCATCAAAACTTTTCCTCTCTCACTTTCCACCAATCCTCTGTGGTTCTTGACACGCTTAAACTGTAGGAAAACCTTGACTACTCACCCTATCCATGACCATTCTGATTTTATAAACCTTTACTGCTGCAAAATGTGACTTTAATCAACATGAATAGCTGTACTTTCAGTCACCCTGGGCCTAAATTCTGAAATGCAATACTGACACCTCCTCCTTCTCCATCAGGTCACAATTCTAAATCCATTTTAATCAGTTTGTTCAGATGTATCAGGAGACACATCTGTGAGCTTTACACCGAGACCTTTGTGCCCGGACGGACACTAGCACCACTCAGCAATACCCATAAAGCTGTAACAGTATTCTCCTGTGTGTTTGCTCATCAACCTGTTCTGATATGCTGTGACATAGCTCTGCAACAGGCAGGACTTGAATCCAGGCCTTCTAGTCCAGAGCAAGGAACACTACCACACAAGTTCAGGAATTGGAATTAAATTCAGAGCACTGACTGAGAGGCAGGGACACTACGCACTACACTACCATACCCAGATTTTGGGACATATTTTAGTGCCCGCTTTCAGCTCACTGTGGGTTTATTATAATCAGAGCTGAAAAATGTGTTGCTGGAAAAGCACAGCAGGTCAGACAGCATCCAAGGAGCAGGAGAATCGACGTTTCAGGCATAAGCACTTTTCAGGAATGAGGCTGGTGTGCCAAGGAGGCTAAGATAAAAGGTAGGGAGGAGGGTCTTGCGGGAGGGGCATTGGGAATGTGATACGTGGAAGGAGGTGAGGGTGACGGAGATAGGCCGGAGAGGGGGTGGGGGTGGAGAGGTCGGGAAGAACATTGCAGGTCAAGAAGGTGGTGCTGAATCTGAGGGTTGGGACTGAGATAAGGTGGGTGAAGGGGAAATGAGGATGCTGGAGAAATCCACATTCAACCCTTGTGGTTGGAGGGTTCCTCGGCAGAAGATGAGGTGCTCTTCCTCCAGGCGTCTTGTTGCCATGGTCTGGCGATGGAGGAGGCCAAGGACCTGCATGTCGTTGGTTGGGTGAGAGGGGGAGTTAAAGTGTTGAACAATGGGACGGTTGGGTTGGTTGGTACGGGTATCCCAGAGGTCTTCTCTGAAACGTTCCGCAAGTAGGCGGCCTGTCTCTCCAATGTAGAGGAGACCACATCGGGTGCAGCGGATGCAGTAAATGATGTGTTTGGAGGTGCAGGTGAATTTGTGGCAGATATCGAAGGATCCCTTGGGGCCTTGGAGGGAAGTGAGGGGTGAGGTGTGAGCGAGGTTTTGCATTTCTTTCGGTTGCAGGGGAAGCTGCCAGGAGTGGAGGTTGGGTTGGTGGGGATTGTGGACCTGACGAGGGAAAGGTGGAAGGAGTGTTTTTTCCGGAACACTGATAGTGGAGGGGAGGGAAAGATATCCTTGGTGGTGGGGTCTGTTTGGAGGTGGCGGAAATGACGAAGGATGATACGATGTATCTGGAGGTTGGTGGGGTGGTAGGTGAGGACCAATGGGGTTCTGTCCTTGTGGTGATTGGAGGGGCGGGGTTCAACGGCGGAGGAGCGGGAAGTGGAGGAGATGTGGTGGAGGGCATCGTCGACCACGTCTGAGGAGAAGTTGCGGTCTTTGAAGAAGGACACCATCTGGGTTGTTCGGTATTGGAATTGGCCCTCCTGGGAGCAGTTGCAGCCCAGGCGAAGGAATTTGAAATATGGATGGCGTTTTTACAGGGGGCAAGGTGGGAGGAGGTGTAATCTAGGCAGCTGTGGGAGTCAGTCGGTTTATAGAAAATGTCCGTGTTGAGTCGGTCGCCCAAGATAGAAATGGAGAGGTCTCGGAAGGGGAGGGAGGTTTCTGAGACGGTCCAGGTGAAGTTGAGGTCGGGGTGGAAGGTGTTAGTAAAGTGGATGAAATGTTCAACCGCCTCGTGGGAGCACGAGGTAGCGCCAATACAGTCATCGATGTAGCGGAGGAAAAGGTGGGGGGTGGTGCCTGTGTAGCTGCGGTAGGCCAGTGTCCGGCCTATCACCGTCACCCTCGCCTCCTTCCACCTATCACATTCCCAATGCCCCTCCCCAAGTCCCTCCTCCCTACCTTTTATACGAGCCTGCTTGGCACACCAGCCTCATTCCTGAAGAAGGGCTTATGCTCGAAACGTCGATTATCCTGCTCCTTGGATGCTGCCTGACCTGCTGCGCTTTTCCAGAAACACATTTTTCAGCTCTGATCTCTAGCATCTGCCACCCTCACTTTCTCCTATTTATTATAATCAGGTTATCATTACTCAATTACATAAAAAACACTTTGTAGTGTTAAACAAATGCAAGATATTTGTCTCAACTGTAGGATATTGAGTGTACATTCTGTGCCATCGAAATTAACTATGAACGGCATTAATTGCTATTATCTATTGTCTGCAATATTAGGGAAAGTAATCCTGCAGACACACTCTGCCCAATGAAGGGTCTCAAATGGATATTTATTACTGAACACCAGAGACGAAGAAGAGCTTACTTTCTGGCCCCAAAGCACTGAGCGGTATTACCCACCTCTAACGTGCGACTGCCCACTTCCTAAAGCCATGAAATGATGCCAGGCCGGTGATTACTGTCCAGCCTCTCCTCCCCACTGACTGTATCTGCAATCTGTACCTCCTCCCACGAACCACACAAGGCTACCCAAGCTCAGGGTCTTTGTGAAACTCAAGGCCGGAGTGTGCAGGCATCCTGGAGAGGGGGATGGGCACTTTAACATTGAAGGGGGAGGGTGAGATTGCAGTAATATCACACACTGAGCTGAGGGGTGGCTGATGGAGTTTAGTTTGGATTACTGCGAGGTATTGGGTTTGGTAAATCAAACAAAAGCAGGACCTATACAGTTAAAAGTAGAGCCTTTGGCAGTGTTGTAGGACAGAGACCTAGGCCGTCAGGTATAATTCTTTAAAATTTGCATCTCATACAGATAGTGTGGTTAAGAAAGTGTTGAACACACTTGTCTTCATCGGTCAGACCTTTGAGTATCGGAATTGAGACGTCATGTTGTGGTTGTACAGGACATTGGTGAGACCCCTTCTGGAATAGTGTGTCCAGTCTGGTCATCCTGCCCGATCATTCCATAGGCGCACCACCATCTGGGTGAAAAAGATGCCCCTTAGGTCACTTTTAAATGTTTCCCCTCTCACATTAAGCCTATGTCCTTCCCGTACCCTTAGAAAACACCTTGACTATTCACTTTGATATTACTGACGTTGATATTATTAAACTGGAGAGGGTTCAGAAGAGATTAACCTGAATGTTGTTGGGAATGGAGGGAGTGAGCGAAAAGGAGAGGCTGGATTGGCTGGGACTTTTTTCACTGGAGAGTATGAGATTAAGGGGTAACTTCACAGAAGTTTACAAAATAGTGAGGGGTACAGATAAGCAGAAGGGCTGATGTCTTTTCCCTAGAGTTGGGAATTTAAAACTGAGGGATATTTTAAGATGCGAGGAAAAATGATTCACAAATGTCATGAGAGGTAATTATTTCAGACAGGGTCTGGCTTGTGTGTGGAATGAACTTCCAGAGGAAGCGGTGAAAGCAGTGACAGTTACAATGTTTGAAGGACATTTAGATCAGTCCATGGATAAGACATCAATTTGGATAGTGCTGGGAGCAGCTGCCCTCTCCCTCCGCCTCTCTGAACGAATCCCTGTTGGTTTTCACCCTTTGCCAATGCCGGTGAAGTGGCCTGTGGAGGCCAGCAGAGGGTGGCATTGCATCACTTTAAACACCACAGAGACTGCCAAACCTGCCCCACACAGAGACACACAGATATACTGACAAGAATTGTTAGGAATTGAAGCTCATCTGGTAATTTCAATTAAACATAAAGAAATGCTCAATTCACCTTGTAAACTGTTCAAATATGAATGGCAGAGAACTCCCAAATTCAACAGTTTAAATAAAAAACATCAATTTATTTTTTACCTCTGAAAGTGAACATTTTGTATCAACTATTCACAACTCTGAGACCCCCAATCTCTTAACTGCTTATTACCCAACTCCAGTTCTCTTGCAATATGTGTTTCTGGGTCTGCCATTCTCTCATATCTCAGGTGCTTGTAAGCTCTCAGTTCAGAACAGCATTCACCTACTCCTAAAGGTACAGTGCACGCTTTCAACTTCATCACATCATACCTGATTAATACAGATGAGTGGAACCTATCCAGATCTCTCTTGCTCTGTGGTTTGTTAATATTTCATTCAGACCGTCTGGATTTTTGTTGCTCCGTTTACAGCAGGTCATTATTCGACACCGTCCATGGAGCAATATTTCACTTGCTCACACTCGTGAGTGTGGCAGGATTTCAGATGTTTCATGGGGACTGTGACGCTAGGACAATCTCAATGTTTGTAGATGGCATCGAACCTGGAAGAATTGTAAAATCTATCGAGGGCAGTGTGGAACTTTAACAGTAAAATCACACATTGGTGTCGTGTTCAGGTATATAGCAGATGGGGATCAATGCAGAGCAATGTGAGGTGATGCAGATTGGTACGAAAGATAAATAAAGACAGTCTAAAGCAGGCTGTGCCATTAAAAAGGGGCTGCAGGAGCAGAGAGCGCTGCGTGTATATGAGCACAGATTGTTGAAGATGTCAGGACAAGTGGGGAGAACAGTTACTATCACAGATTAGTTTCAGTATCTGAGCTGTTTACAGGAGGAGGTGTAGGAGGGAATCTCAGTGCTCCTCTCGTGGGAGGTGGGGGTGACGATGTGTTGTGAGCCCACCCTCCTGCCCACCGAGACCGTGGGGATTCCATTTGTACCAGCTCGACACAAAAGGGAGATGGCATCAGGGCCACGGCTTCTAAGTTGTGTCAGGGGGAAACGGAGCTGCCAGTGGGTTTAAAGTGAGAATTGCCCTTCACTGAACATTGCTCCTTACTCGGTCGGTGGGACGTGCATGTTTCAGAATCTCCACAAGAGGCGTCCTGATCCTCTCCGGCTCGTACCAGGGTCCTCCCCACATGGCGGGAGGGAGGGGGGTGAGGGAACGGATATCGGGCACTCCACCACCGGGTTTGGCCATTTCTGTCCTATTCCAGGCTGTTTCTCCTGGAATGGTAGAAGGGGAGGGAGGGAGTGAGGGTGGGTGTGGGTGGCCCTGCTGTTAGCTGGTATAGGTAGGAGACGTGGTCATGGTGAGGTGTCCGGAGGGAGTCAGTCCACAGTGTTGTATCCATGCAGTGTTATTAATGTTGTGGGTGGGGTGTGGGTAAAGTGGAGGGGAAGAGAGAGAGAGAGAAAGAGAGACAGACAGAGACAGAGAGAGACACAGAGAGAGAGAAGATGCTGCATGCAGCAGTGAGAGTGGTGGAGCATGAGCCTTGTTCGGGGGTCGGTGCTATAACAGATATACAGTGAATGTGAGGGAGCAGAGAAGATATGGTGACCCTTATCCTGACAGAGTGGGGAAGGTTATTGATGCTTGTCCTGTATTGCTGGACATTTCCACAGTTACTGCACTGAGCTGGGTTGTGAGCTCAGATCATGCTCGGTGGGTCTGATGGTGTGGCCCCACTGGGAAGAGAATGGTCCCCCTCTGTACTAGCCCAATCACCAGGCTCTCCGTGCCCCTGTCGACAAACCGGGGTGTAATTACACCTTATCTGCCATGCTCGGGGTAAACTGCAGGGCAGCTCCGGACTGAGAAAGCTCAACCGTATGCCCCTTGGCCTTTTAAAGATGGCCCCAGTGTCAGGGGTCATGGAATATCCAGGGGCAACCAGGCGATGGTTAGTACCTCCAGCCATGATGGGTGGGAGTGTCGGGCTGGTATTGAATGAGAGGGACACCATGGGGTAGGGTGGGTAGTTAATGAGGTGAGTTCGATAGGATAGCACCAGGAAAGTAGCTCGGCCCCGTGTGGATGATCCCTCTGTCACACTCAATGGAAATGGCACTGAGACAAATTATTGTTATATTTAGCTCAATGAGCCAAAGACTCTGCTGACCCTACACCCAGATACAAAGCTGCAGAACAAATACTCATCCAAAACTCTGCATCATCTGAACTCCCACCAATATCCTGTTCACCTACCATTCTTGGAAATACTTATGTTACACGATGCTGTTGAAATGTTTTCATTTCTGCATTCTGAAACCTGGGAACACATCCTTCCATAACACTGTCTCTCTGTCTCCCCCTCTGTGTCTATTTCCCACAGCCCTCCCATTTGTTATTGTTTAAACTGATTCCCCCTCCATCTCTGTATCTCTGTGGCAATCTTGTTCACACCCACAGCATCCCCTTGTCAGGACACAATGGAGAGATGGAGCTGGAAATGGGTGGGAGCTGCACATCCTTTCACTTCCAGCATGGGCTGCAAGTTTCCCCACGCTGGGCAGGGATCTAACACAGTGCTACTGAGCAATTCACTGTGGTGGTGTACACAGTCCTACATGCTGGGAGGGTAACTGCTCCTGGGTTACAGATCAATGCACTGGGGTGGAGTACAGAGTCCTAGATGCTGGGAGGGTAACTGCTCCTGCTTTATAGATCAATGCACTGGGATGGTGTACACAATCCTATATGCTAGGAGCGTAACAGTACCTGGTTTACAGATCAATGCGTTGGGGTGCAGTACAGTGTCCTACATGCTGGGAGGGTAACTGCTCCTGGTTTACAGATCAATGCACTGGGTTGGGGTACACAGTCCTACATGCTTGGAGGGTAACTGCTCCTGGTTAACAGATCAATGCAGTGGGGTGGTGTACACAGTCCTACATGCTGGGAGGGTAACTGCTCCAGGTTTACAGATCAATGCACTGGGGCGCTGTACACAGTCCTTCATGCTTGGAGGGTAACTGCTCCAGGTTACAAATTGGTGATCACTGCGCAGCTCCTGGTGATGAACAGATGTTTAAACCGGGTTTATCGATCAATTCATGGGTGTGGTCTCCACTGCTTCTCACACTTAACAGGCAGGCGGCTGGATGAACACAGCAAGCCAGGCAGCATTGGAAGGTGTGGAATTTGACATTTCCCGTGTAAACCTTCTTCAGGACACCTTCAGCAGTGTTACTCCCAAAACGTCGATTTCTCCACCTCCTGATGCTGCCTGGCTTGCTGTGTTCTTCCAGCCTCCTGCCTGTCTACTTTGGATTTCAGCATCAGAAGGGTTTTTTTTGTCTCTATCCCAGCTTCCCATACTCGACCGATGATTTAAAGGTAAATGCTCTGACATGATCTGTGCAGTGTTTCACTCTGGACAGATTGCTGGGTTGTACTGACCAGTGCAATGGATGAATCTGGACAGATTGCTGGCTTGCACTGAGCAGTACACTGGCCTGATCTGCACAGTGTTCCACAGTGAACAGACATCTCCTCTGGGTTTATGGTGTCTGGGCTGGTTCTGTGAGGTGGATTGAGAGTGTGGAATATCTAACCATTTCAGCTGATCTGGTAATACCTTTAGTTTCCATTCCTGTGATTGGACCCTCCGTCTCTCACCCCCTTAACGTTTCAGTGGGCCCAGGTACAGTTCATCATGTTGTTGAATACTCGCTGTCCTGGGAGCAGGCAAAGCCTCTTCATTCAGAAGCAGGCAGCCATTCCCATTGTCCTCGCGTCTCCACGCAGAAAGGAATGATAGCCTTTTAGATAAAGGCTGTCCCAGTTGTACAGGGCTCAAAACATCCTCCCCCTCACCAAGTCCCACCACCAACCAACCACATCAGAATATCCGGTATGTACTGAGAGTAATGGGGCCACTGAGAACATCAGGGAGCAGACCATCAGAGTGATGGGGCCACCCTTCCCATGTCTGGACAGATAAGAGTGAACCCTCCAGTACACATGGTATCACTAAGTCCTGTAATCCCTCTCCATCTATGTAATACACAGCCTGTTATTCTTCCTGAAAAAAGATCACAGGTTCACAGTTACCCACATTATATTCGATCTACCAAGTTGTTGTCTGTTACTTATCCATTTACAGAGTCTCTACCTCCCCTTGATAACTTCAGTTTATCTCAATCTTACTATCAGTTCAAATTTAGTTAGAACATGTTTGTTCCATTTCTGGAAACCATTGATGTAATTTGCAAATAGTTGAGGTCCCAGCACTGGTCACTGCAGTCAATAACTTGTGTTAAACTGATAGAGACTGATTTCTCCCTAATTCATTCTTGCTCCTGGCTCAGTATCCCCCCTCCTCCCCGTATTCCTATGTAGCAGCTTTGAAAGGCTGTATCTTCCCTGCATTTCCTGTGTAACAGGTTGGAAAGATTAAAAGATCTGCTCCAATAGCTGAGTAACAGCATCTAAGGGCCGAATGGCGTCATTCTGTTCCTGTTTAAATCTCTTGTTTTTTTTAGTGAACATGGTGTCTGACACTTCAGTTTATTTTTAGTGCTTATTTTTCCCCAGCATCAATGTTGTGTGTGTACAGGTGTGAGACACAGTGAGAGACACAAGGTGCACGAATCTTTATTCAAATTTCCACCACCAGGAAGAAAGGAAAGTGACAAGCAGTGCCCCTCACTTCAAAGGGCAATGCTGTGTGATCAAACAGTGAAGGGGAGGGCAGGGATTAAATCAAAATAGAGTTGGAGGGGGAAATAATGCACTCCACTCCCTGCGGCGCCCACCTCTCCCTGAACAACTCCAGGATGTTGGTGTACACCGTGTATTCCTTCTCCAAGGACACCCGGGCTCTAACATAGCAGAAGAGGGGCAGGCTGTAGTCCCTAAGGACCCCCTCCACGGCCCGCTGCCTGGTCCTGTTTATGGCCAGTTCAACCAGGCCCAGGAGCAGACCCATGAGGAGGTCTTCAGACCTGCCCTCCCTCCTCCATACCGGGTGCCCAAAGATCAGGAGCGTGGGACTGAAGTGCAGCCAAAAGCAGAGGAGGAGGTTTTTCAGGAAATCAAAAAGGGAGTGCAAACGCCCACACCCAATATACACGTGATCCACGGACTCCATAGCGCCACAGAACAAGCAGTTGGGCTGGGAGTCCGTGAACTACCGCAATCTGCAGTTGCAGGGGACCCTCCACGCCATCTCCCCGGGAGAAAGGGGAGGACTCCCGCCTAGAGAGCCCTCCATTGGGATCCCCACCGCCCAGTCGCAAATGGGCAGGCCAAGGCGCTTCCGGACGGTGGATGAGGGAGAAGAGATGGACGATGTGCAGCAGCAGTCGGTATAGGACCTGCATTTTTACGTCCTTAAAAGGGACAAAATTAAACTTTCAGAGGCAGCTCAGGTTGTGGGGCACAGGCTCCCGCGGGAAGTACAGGACCTTGGGACCAATGTGAAATTCCGTCCGGGCTGGGGTGAGCCTGGACGGAATCCCACTGCACACCTGAGCAACCTCCAACTGGTGCACTACGTGCACACCTGAGCAACCTCCAACTGGTGCACTACGTCAGGTCCGAGCATTGCCGTTTTAAAGCGTCGGATGGCGGTGGCCACGTACCGGACCTACCGCTTCCCTGCTCGCTATGTCATGCTGCAGCGTCCAGCCCAGGCTCCCAGCACCCAGCACGTCCCCGACCCTTGTCACCCTCGCCACCACGGCCCTCCCCTCTGACAGCCACTCGAACCCGCGAGTACGGAGGTGAGGAGTCCTGAGCAATGGCTCCCTGATGACAGCCACTACTCCTGCTGGAGGGTAGCGGCGACGCGATTCGACCATGTTCCAGATAGTGATCAGGTCCTGGTAAGAGATAGGCAGTGTCCTGAGGGTCACCTCCAAACCGTCACGGTCGACAAACAGGAGCTGCGTGTCGTAATTGAGGTTACACACCTGGTGGAAAGAATATGTAGCCAGTACGCCCCACCGAGAAGGAGGCTCGACATAAATGTATTGCTGCAAGGTCTGAAGGTGGAACGTCGTGACCTGGGTGCAGACGCACACCAGCGATTGACCGCCCTCCTCAATAGGGAGACTCAGAACCTGCGCAGCGACCCAGTGCATCTTTTTGTTCCAGAAGAAGTCGACCAACGTTCTCTGGATGTCAGCGACAAAGCCAGGAGTAGGGACCAAAGTGACCAGCCGGTACCATAGCATGGCGACCACCAGCTGGTTTATGACCAGCACTCGTCTCCTGTAAGATAGCACTCAGAGCAGTCCTGTCCAGCGGCCTAGGCAAGCCGAGACTTTGGCCTCCAGCTCCTGCCAGTTGGCCGGCCAGGATTCCTCAGCCGGGCTTAGGTAGACCCCCAGGTAATGGAGATGGGTGGTACTCCAGCTGAACCCCGCAACTCCTCCGGCAGAGTCCATCCGCCACGGATCGACCAGTAGTCTGGAACATTTGGCCCAGTTTATCTTGGTGGAAGACGCTGCCGAGTACATGACCTGGCACTCGCGCATCCTCCCCAGGACAGCCGGGTCGATGAAAGAGAAGAGAACATCGGCGGCATAAGCCGAGAGGACCAACCCAGTACCCATACCATGCAGAACCAGCCCCGACAACCTCCCCCGCAAGAGGCGCAGGAAAGGCTCCACGCACAGGGAATACAGATGGCTTGACGGGGGCAGCCTTGATGTTCTCCTCTCCCGAAGTGAAGGGGCGCCGTCAGGGAACCGTTAACTTTAACCAGACACTCTGCAGTGGCATGCAAAAGTTGAATCGGGGCGAGGAACAGCATCCCGAACCCAAATGCCCGCAGAGTCCGGAGCAGGTATTCGTGATCGACCCTGTTGAACACCTTCTCCTGGTCGAGAGCAGGAAGGCGCTCGGCAGACCAGCCCGTCGACAGAAATGGATCAGGTCCCGGACCAGGTGGATGTTGTCTTGAATAAAACTCTTGATGGGCTGAATAGCCTGCTTCAGTACAGGTGAAGTGGGATTAGTGCAGAACATTTTGGAACCATCAGTGAATAGGCCACTTCTGACTTTATGGTGGAGAGATGGCCATTGATGCTGCAGCTTCTGCTAGCCCACAGTGTCTCATGGATGGCTAGCTTCCATGTGCTTGGTCCTTTAGACGTATGTCCCTACTTCACAGGAGGGAGTGCCACATCACACAGTGGGCAGGGTCTTCAATATGAGGCTGAGACTTTCCGTCCACCAGGACTGTGTGCTGGCTGCTCCTACAGGTACTGTTAGGGACAGATCTCTCTGGGACAAGGGGTTTGGTTAGAATATTTCCCTCTTGTTGGTTCCCCTATCGCTTCGCCCCAGTCTGACCGCTGTGTATGTGAGGCCATTCACTGCTCAGTCAGGGGTGGGCCTGTGGATACACTCTTGGTGATGAACATTGAAGTCCCACACCCAGAGGACGGTCTGTCTCCTTGTCACCCTCAGTGCTTCCTCTGATTTGTTTCTAACATCGAGGGGAACTGAGTTATCACCGAGAGGAGGGGTGGGGGGCAGGAGATATCCATCCTCAGGCGATTTCCTTGAACATGATCTGTTACTATGAGATTTCCTGGGTTCTGGAATTAATGTTGGGGAATTGCAGGGTAACTCCTTCCCTGACTGTATCCCAGGGAGTCCCCATCACTGGTGTGTCTATCCTGCCGGTGGGACAGGATTACCCAGTGATGGTGATGGGGCTTCATGAAACATGAAACATCAGGCCTGGTCCCGTGAGTATGACGATGTCGGACTGTTTCCTGACTGGGAGTGTGGTGCTGGAAAAGCACAGCAGGTCAGGCAGCGTCCGTGGAGCAGGGGAATGAACGTTTCAGGCATAATCTTTTCATCAGGAATGAGACTTGTGGACCGGGGAGCTGAGAGATAAATGGGAGGGGACTGGGGCTTTGGCTGGGGGGAAGGAAGCTGGGAATGTGATCAGAAGATGGAGGTGGGGGAGAAATGATAGGTCAGAGAGGAGGGTGGGGTGGATGGGGGAAAAGGTGATGGACAGGTCAAGGTGTTCCCCTGAACTTTATGTCCCCAACATCGTATAAGTGATGTTCCTTGGAAGGTTCTGTCCCTGACATTCTGTAACTGACAATCCCCGGAACGTTCTGTCCCTGACATTGTTTGTGAACGGCCGGACGTCAGTGAATTGAACAAACGATAAGATCCCGAGGGAAGAGATCCCGTTCCAGGGAGAAGGAGACACTGTTCCGAAGGCCTCTCAGGCAGTTAAAGGGGTGAATACGTTTTCCCTGCATTTACATTTCTCCACGACATAATATCAACCACAATTTAGACCAAAATACAGGAATTCCCAAACTCCGTTTGTCTTCAGGAAACTGGGAGAGAATCCTTCAGGACAGCAACATTTCCACCTTCCGTATTAGGAACTGGGAAGGAGTGACCTGTGTTTGCTCTCGAGTGATCGAGTGTTTGGGAATGTTATAAAACCATCTGTCCTTATGGATGTGTCTCTGTGTGTTTGGGGAGGGAGGGTTTCTTGTGGTTTATGTCACATTTTTGTCAGTAATTCCGACCTTCCCATTTGTTATTCCAGCTCCAATTATTTTAATAAATCCCTGAATACAGGGACACATTTGGAAATCTCACTGGGTCCCCGATCAAACGGGTCCCTTTGTCTCCAGGCTGATGGATAATGGGTTTGTTTTCCTTCCTCACAGTTAACGTAGTGACCATCTACGTCATGCTTTATAAAGATTGTGGATTGTCTCCATGTGTCAGACGTTACCTGGGGGCCATGGCAGCGGCGGATCTCCTGGTCATTATCCTCGACCTGATCCTGAGACACATTCCCATTGTTTATTGGGAACAGTTTTATTTCCTGAGGGACTCCGTCCCCGTGTGTAATATCCACGCCGTCCTGCTTTATGCAGCCACTGACTGCTCTGTCTGGTTCACCGTCACTTTCACCTTTGATCGGTTTGTGGCCATTTGTTGCCAGAAGCTGAAGAGTAAATATTGCAGTGAGAAAACGGCGGCTGTGGTTCTGGGAGCAGTGACTGTGCTGAGCTGTTTAAAGGACATTTCCTGGTATTTTATGTTCACGACTTGGTATTATCTGGGGAACCTCCCCTGGTTTTGTACTGTAACAGGCGCTGTTGCAGTCTCCAGTGTCTGGGTCACAATCGAGTTCCTCCACCACATTCTAACCCCGGGTGTCCCATTTCTCCTGATTCTGCTGCTCAATGTTCTCACCGTCAGACACATTGTAGTGACCAGCAGAGCCCGCAGGAGACTCCGCGCTCACACCAATGGAGACGCTCAGTCTGACACTGAAATGAGAAACCGAACAAAATCCATCATTTTACTGTTTGTGATCTCGGCCAATTTCATCCTGTTATGGTCAACGTTCATGCTGTATTCTATATGGAGTCGGATGTGGTTTATTGGGTATCGGTCTGTGATTCTCCATCGATTTGTGCAGGAATTGGGCTTCATGCTGCAGCTCCTCAGTTGCTGCACAAACACCGCGATTTATGCCATGACCCAGACTAAGTTCAGGCAGCAGCTGAAGAATGTGCTGAAATATCCCTTCACCAAAATCCATCAATCAATCAAATTCCCTCATTAATCAATCCATTCGGGATTTTCTCATTTCAGTTCAGTGTTTCAGCGATGGAGCAGCCTGTCGCTATGGTAACAGACTGAGGGTACTGCTGGTTTGTCCATCCTTATCCCACAGGGGGGTTACAGGGACACATTTCAATGTTTCTCACAACTCAGGGGCCAGTGAGAAAAGGCACCATCCCACTGACTGTATCCATCACTTCCATTTGTAAACAATAAAAATGTTGATTAAAGCGTGCCGAGCAGCAGAGTGACCGATGTTGTTGCGTGTCTTTGTGTTGGAGAAGCTGAGGTGGAGAGAGACAGACTCAGCCCCAAGTCCTGGTCCTCAGGGAAGGGGAGGGTACCGTGCCCTGAGCTCAGGAGCTGGGTTTAACTCCCTCTGTCCCCACCACTACAACCTGGCCTCCCCATTTCCTCTCCCCTACTCTTTCTCATCACTTCTTCCCCTCTCCCTCTCTTTCTGCACACTGTCTCTTTCTCACCACCTCTCCCTTTCACGCTCTCGTCCCCTCTCAGACACCCCCCAACCCCGATTTCTCCACCTGCCTCCACTACTGTTTCTCCCTCTCACACTTACTCTCTCTCTGTCTCTCCTGCCGTCTTTGTCTCCCTCCCGCAATTCCATCTCCGCCCCATTTTCCCCTCCTCCCACTTCCCACATCTCTCTATCATCTCACCCCACACCCCACACGCAGACTCACTACCAATTCCCAGTCTCTGGGTTAGAGGGAGAGGGAAGGACCAGGGAGACAGAGAGTGTCAGAGAGAGAGGGAGGGACAGGAGGAAGAGAGATTCAGTCAGAGAGAAACGGAGGGAGGTGGGGAGAGAGAGACACCGAGGGAGGGGGATCGAGAGTGAGAGAAGGTGGAGAGAGAGTGAAGGCGCAGACAGAGAGAGAGCAGGGGGCAAGAGAGAGATTTGGTGAAGTAGGGAGAGAGAGAGAAACAGGGGAGAAGATAATGAGAGACAGAGGCAAGAGAGAGAAAGAGAGACAGAGAGGTACGAGGGAGGGAGCGAGAGAGAATGGGGGCAAGTCTTAGAGAGAGAGGGAACAGGAGAGAGAAAGTGGATGAGATAGATGGGGAGGGGGGAGAAAGAGAGAGAGAAGAGGAGAGAGGGAAGAGAGAGAGAGAGAATGAGGGTTGAGAGAATGAGAGAGAGGCAGGGGTGAGAGATAGAGAGAGGGGCAAAAAAGCGGGAGGTCGAGAGAGATAGAGGCGGCAAGAGAGAGAGGGTCGAGAGAGAGGTGTTCGAGAGAGAGAGAGAGAGAGAGAGCGGGGGATCGAGAGAGAGAGGGGCAAGGAGGCAGGCGGGACAGTGAGTGAGAGGGCGAGTGAGAGAGAGTTTGTGAGGGCGAGAGAGACTGGGCAAGAGAGAGTTAGAGTGGGTGAGAGAGTGATGAGGTGAATGAGAGAGGGAAAAACGGGATGAGAGAGACAGAGGTGGGAGAGGGGGAGTGAGAGAGGGGAGGGCAAGACAGAGAGAAGGAGGGGCAAGGAGAGGGGGGTGAGAGAAAGAAGAAGCGAGAGAGGGAGGCGTTAAGAGAGCAAGAAAGAGAGATGGGTAGGAGAGATTGAGGAGCGAGAGAGGGAGAGGGAGCAAGAGAGACAGAAGGTGCAAGAGAGAGAGAAACGGGGTTCGAGAGAGATGGAGGCAAAAGAGAGATAGAGGGGGTGAGAGAGAGGGGGCGAGGGAGAGAGAAAGGGGTTGAGAGAGAGCGCGCAAGGGCAAGAATGAGAGTGAGGGCGAGAGAGAGAGAGGATGAGAGAGAGTGTTGTGTTGGGAGAGATCGAGGGCAAAAGAGACGAGAGAGAGAGAGAGGAAGATCAAGAAGGAGAGAGGACTCCGTGAGAGGGGGTTTGACAGAGAGGGGGTGGGAAGAGAGAAAGGGTGACAGCGAGAGCGCAGGGACAAGACAGGGCCAGACAGAAAGAGAGAAAGAGAGAGAGAGAGACAGAGTGAGAGGGAGGGAGAAAAGAGACTGGAGAGAGAGAATAAGGGGACCGAAGAGAGTCAGCGAGAGCAAGGTAGAGAGAGAGAGAGATAGGGGAGAGATAAAGAGACAGGGCGAGTTAGAGACCGATGGAGCGATGGTGAAAGAGAGGGAAGAGTGAGGATGGGTGAGAAGGAGAGAAGGCTGTGAAAGGGTTGTTGAGAGTGAGCGAGAAGGGACGAGGGGGGCAGCGGAAGAGAGAGGATGAGAGCGAGGGAGCGAAAGAGGGGGCGAGAGAGAGAGGGGTGTGAGAGGGAGATAGTGAGAGAGAGAGACATATGAGGAGAGAGAGAGAGAAGGACAGACAGAGGGCGAGCAGTAGAGAGAGACAGGGTGAGAGAGAGGATGAGAGAGAGATATTGAGAGAGAAGGCTGAGCGAGAGAAAGAGAGGAGCAGAGGAATACAGAGAGAGAGGGGGCAAGGGAGGGAAGGGATGGTGGCAAGAGAAAGCGAGACGGGGGCGATAATGAGAGAGAGAAGGGGAGAGAGAGAGAGAGAGAGATGAGGCGATAGTGACTAGAGAGAGAGTGAGTGAGCAAGGGGGGAGATGGGTCCAGAGAGAGAGAGTGACAGAGAGAGAAAGAGAGAGACAGACAGACAGACAGACAGACAGACAGAGGGACGAGATGGTGGTTAGAGAGCAACAGAGCGAGAGTGGGCGAAAGGGAGAGAACGTCCAGGGAATGTGAATGTGCAGGGAGAGATAGGGTGGGCGGGAGAGAGAGGGGCACAAGAGAGAGGGGGGCAGAGAGAGAGGGGGGTGACAGAGAGGTGGCGAGAGAGAGGGGGCGAGAGAGTGGGGGCGAGAGAGCGGGGGCGAGAGAGAGGGGGCGAGAAAGCGGGGGCGAGAGAGCGGGGGCGAGGAATGGCGAAAGAGACGGGGAGAAAGAGAGAGGCAAAAGAGGGGATGGGAAAAGAGAGGGGAGCGAAAGAGTGGGGCGAAAGAGAGTGGGAGTGAAAGAGAGAGGGGGCGAAAGAGAGGGGGAGTGAAAGAGAGAGTGGCCGAAAGCAAGGGCAAAACAGTTTGTGGTGAAAGGGAGGGGGGCGAAAGGAGGGGCAAAACAGGGGGATGAAAGAGGGGGGCAAAAGGGGGGCGAAAATGGGGGGCGAGTGAGAGAGAGAGTGAGGGCGAGAGAGAGAGAGACTTGAGAGAGAGGGAGAGAAGGGGTGGAGATGGAGAGGGAGTTGAGAGAGAGAGGGGAGCGAGAGAGGTGGGTGAGAGAGTGAGGGGGAGAGAGAGAGGGGAAGAGAGAGATGGGAGAGCGAGAGGGGGAGAGACGGTGTGGAGAGAGCGGAGAGGGAGTGTGAGAGAAGGGGTTGAGGCAGGGGGCGGTGTTGGATGGGGTTGGGGAGGGGGCATTGTTGGACGGGGTTTGGGAGGGGGCGGTGTTGGACAGGGTTGGGGAGGGCGTGATGTTGGACGGAGTTGGGGAGGGGCGGTGATGGACAGGGATGTGGGAGGGTGCGGTGTTGGACAATGTTGGGGGAAGGGGGCGGTGTTGGATGGGTTTGGGGAGGGGGCGGTTTTGGATGTGGTCGGGGAAGTGGGCGGTGTTGGTTGGGTTTGGGGAGGGGGCGGTGTTGGACGGGGTTGGGGGAAGGGGGCGGTGTTGGATTGGGTTTGCGGAGGGTGTGGTGTTGGATGGGGTTGGGGAGGGGGCAGTGTTGGACAGGGTTGTGGGAGGGGTTAGTGTTGGACGGGGTTGTGGGAGGGTGCGGTGTTGGACGGCATTGTGGGAGGGGGCGGTGTTGGACGGGATTGTGGGAGGGGGCGGTTTTGGACGGGGTTGTGGCAGGGGGCGGTGTTGGACGGGATTGTGGGAGGGGGCGGTGTTGGACGGGATTGTGGGAGGGAGCGGTGTTGTACAGGGTTGTGGGAGGGGGCGGTGTTGGACAGGATTGTTGAAGGGGGCGGTGTTGGACGGGGTTGTGGGAGGTGGCAGTGTTGGACGGGGTTGTGGGAGGGGGCGGTGTTGGACGGGATTGGGGAGGGGGCGTTTTTGGATGGGATTGGGGAGGGGCAGTGATGTACAGGGTTGTGAGGGGATGGTGTTGGACGGGATTGCGGAGGGGGCAGTATTATACAGGGTTGTGGGGGTGCGGTGTTTGATGGGATTGGGGAGAGGGCAGTGTTGGACAGCGTTGTTGGGGGGGCGGCGTTGCACGGGATTGGGGAGGGTGCGGTGTTGGACAGGGTTGTGGGGGAGGCGGTGTTGAACGGGATTGAGGAGCGGGCAGTGTTGTACAGGATTGTGGGAGGGGGCGGTGTTGGCCAGAGTTGGGGGAGGGGGCGGTGTTGGTTTGGATTGTGGGAGGGTGTGGTGTTGGACGGGATTAGGGAGGGGGCGGTATTGGACAGGGTTGTGGGAGGCGGTGTTGGGCGGGATTGAGGAGCGGGCAGTGTTGTACAGGATTGTGGGAGGGGGCGGTGTTGGCAAGGGTTGGGGGAGGGGGGCGGTGTTGGACAGGATTGTGGGAGGGTGTGGTGTTGGACGGGAATGGGGGAAGGGGCAGTGTTGGACGGGATTGTCGGAGGGGGCAGTGTTGGATTGGGTTGGGGGAGTGTGTGGTGTTGGACAGGGTTGTGGGGGAGGCGGTGTTGAACGGGATTGAGGAGCGGGCAGTGTTGTACAGGATTGTGGGAGGGGGCGGTGTTGGCCAGAGTTGGGGGAGGGGGCGGTGTTGGTTTGGATTGTGGGAGGGTGTGGTGTTGGACGGGATTAGGGAGGGGGCGGTATTGGACAGGGTTGTGGGAGGCGGTGTTGGGCGGGATTGAGGAGCGGGCAGTGTTGTACAGGATTGTGGGAGGGGGCGGTGTTGGCAAGGGTTGGGGGAGGGGGGCGGTGTTGGACAGGATTGTGGGAGGGTGTGGTGTTGGACGGGAATGGGGAAAGGGGCAGTGTTGGACGGGATTGTCGGAGGGGGCAGTGTTGGATTGGGTTGGGGAGGGTGTGGTGTTGGACGGGGTTGGGGGAAGGGGGCGGTGTTGGACGGGGTTGGGAAGGGGGCGGTGTTGGACGGGGTTGGGGGAAGTGGCGGTGTTGGATGGGTTTGGTGAGGGGTCAGTGGTGGGGAAGTGGGCGGTGTTGGATGGTTTTGGGGAGGGGGCGGTCTTGGACGGGGTTGAGGCAAGGGGGAGGTGTTGTACGGGTTGGGCGAGAGAGTGGTGTTGGACGGGGTTGTGGGAGAGGGCAGTGTTGGACGAGGTTGGGGGAGGGGGCAGTGGTTGATGGATTTGGGGAGGGGGCGGTCTTGGACGGGGTTGGGGCAAGGGGGTGGTGTTGGACGGGATTGTGGGTGGTGGCGCTGTTGGACGGGATTGTGGGAGGGAGCAGTGTTGGACGGGTTTGTGGGCGGGGGCGGTGTTGGACGGGGTTGTGGGAGGGGGCGGTGTTGGACGGTGTTGTGGGAGGGGGCAGTGTTGGACGGGGTTGTGGGAGGGTGCGGTGTTGGATGGGGTTGTGGGAGGGGGCGGTTTTGGACGGGATTGAGGGAGGGGGGGCGCTGTTCGACGGAGTTTTGGGAGGGGGCGCTGTTGGACAGGGTTGTGGGAGAGGGCGCTGTTGGACGGGGTTGTGGGAGGGGAGTATTGGACGGGATTGTGGAAGGCGGAAGAGTTCGACGGGGTTGTGGGAGGGGGCGGTGTTGGACGGGATTGGGGAGGGAGCAGTGTTGGACAGGGTTGTGGGAGGAGGCAGTGTTGGACGGGATTGTGGGAGGTAGCGGTGTTTGACCGGGTTAGGGGAGGGGGCGGTGTTGGACGAGGTTGTGGGAGGGGGCGGTGTTGGACCGGGTTGGGGGAGCGGGCGGTGTTGGACAGGGTTGTGGGGGTCAGTGTTGGACGGAATTGGGAATGGGGCAGTGTTGGATAGGGTTGTGGGGTGGGGCGGCGTCGGACGCGATTTGGGAGGGGGCAGTGTTGGACACGGATGTGGGGTTCGGTGTTGGACGGGATTGGGGAAGGGGCGGGGATGGACAGATTTGTGGGGGGTTGGTGTTGGACGGGGTTGTGGGAGGGGACGGGGTTGGACTGGGTTGGGGGAGGGGGCGGTGTTGGACAGGGTTGAGGGGGGGCGGCGTTGCACGGGATTGGGGAGGGGGCTGCGTTTAACAGGCTTGTGGCGTGGGTCGGTGTTGGACAGGATTGTGGAGGGGCGGTGATGGACAGGGTTGTGGGGGCGCGGTGTTGGACGGGATTGGGGAGGGGGCAGTGTTGGACAGGGTTGTGGCGGCGCGGTATTGGACGGGATTGGGGAGGGGGCAGTGTTGGACAGGGTTGTGGAAGGGGGCGGTGTTGGACGTGTTTGGGGAGGGGGCGGTGTTGGACAGGGTTGTTGGGGGCGGCGTTGCACGGGATTGGGGAGGGGGCAGTTTTAGACAGGGTTGTTGGGGAGGCGGTGTTGGACGGGATTGTGGAAGGCGGAAGAGTTGGACGGGGTTGTGGGAGGGGGCGGTGTTGGACGGGATTGTGGAAGGCGGAAGAGTTGGACGGGGTTGTGGGAGGGGGCGGTTTTGGACGGGATTGGGGAGGGGGCAGTGTTGGACGGGGTTGTGGTAGGAGGCGGTGTTGGACAGGGTTGTGGGAGGAGGCAGTGTTGGACAGGGTTGTGGAATGGGAAGGTGTTGGACGGGATTGGGGAGGTGTTGGTGTTGGACAGGATTGTTGGGGGGGCGGCATTGCACGGGTTTGGGGAGAGAGCTGTTGTGGACAGGGTGTTGTGGGGGGCGGTGTTGGACAGGATTGGGAGGGAGCGGTGTTTTACAGGGATGTGGGGGGGCGCGGTGTAAAACGGGATTGTGGAGCGGGCAGTGTTGAACAGGGTTGTTGGGGGGCGGTGTTGGACGGGGTTGGAGGAAGGGGGCGGTGTTGGACGGGTTTGGGTGATGGGGCGCTGTTGGACGGGAATGTAGGCGGGGTTAGTGTTGGACAGGGTTGTGGGAGGGGCGGTGTTGGACGGGATTTTGGGAGGTGTCAGTGTTGGAAGGGATTGTGGGAGGGGGCAGTGTCGGACTGGATTGTCGGAGGGGGCAGTGTTGGACGGGGTTGTGGGGGTGCGGTGTTTGACGGGGTTGGGGAGGGGGCCCTGTTGGACGGGGTTGTAGGAGGGGGCGGTGTTGGACGGGGGTTGTGGGAGGGAGTGATGTTGGATGGGGTTGTGGGAGGGTGCGGTGTTGGATGGGGTTGGGGCGGGGGTGTTGTTGGACAGGGGTGTGGGACGGGGCGATGTTGGATGGGGTTGTGGGGGGGCGGTGTTGAACGGGATTGGGCAGGGGGCAGTGTTGGACAGGGTTGTGGGGGGAACGGTGTTGGACGGGATTATGGGAGGGGGCACTGTTGGACAGGGTTGTGGGAGGGGGCAGTGTTAGACGGGAATGTGGAAGGGGCGGTGTTGGACGGGGTTGTGGGGGGTGTGTTGGACGGGATTGTGGGAGGGGGGCGGTGTTGGACGGGATTGGGCAGGGGGCAGTGTTGGACAGGGTTGTGGGGGGAACGGTGTTGGACGGGATTATGGGAGGGGGCACTGTTGGACAGGGTTGTGGGACGGGCCAGTGTTAGACGGGAATGTGGAAGGGGCGGTGTTGGACGGGGTTGTGGGGGGTGTGTTGGACGGGATTGTGGGAGGGGGCAGTGATGGACGGGGGTTGTGGGAGGGGGCGATGTTGGGTGGGGTTGTAGGAGGGTGCGGTGTTGGATGTGTTTGGGGAGGGGGTGGTGTGGGACAGGGTTGTGGAAGGGGGCGGTGTTGGACGGGATGGGGGAGGGGGCGGTGTTGAACAGGGTTGTGAGAGGGGGCGGTGTTGGACGGGATTGGGGAGGGGGCGGTGTTGAACGGGGTTGTGGGAGGGGGCGGTGTTGGACTGAATTGCGTAATGGTGCGGTGTTGGACGGGATTGGGGAGGGGGCGGGCATGGACAGGATTGTGGGGGGCCGGTGTTGGACGGAATTGGGGAGGGGGCAGTGTTGGACAGGGTTCTGCGGGGGGCCGTGTTGGATGGGATTAGGTAGGTGTCACTGTTGGATTGGGTTGGGGGAGGGGGTGGTGTTGGACAGGGTTGTTGGGGGGGCGGCGTTCCATGGGATTGGGGAGGGGGCGATGTTGGACAGGGTTGTGCAGGGGGCGGTGTTTGACTGGATTGGGTAGGGGTCACTGATGGATTGGGTTGGGGAGGGGGTGGTGTTGGACGGAGTTGGGGTAAGGGGGCGGTGTCGGACGGGTTTGTAGGAAGGGCTCGGTGTTGGATGGGTTTGGTGAGGGGGCAGTGTTGGACGGGATCTTGGGAGGGGGCGGTGGTGGACGGGATTGGGGAGGGGGCGGTGTTGGATAGGGTTGTGGGAGGGGGCGGTGGTGGACGGGATTGGGGAGGGGGTGGTGTTGGACAGGGTTGTGGGGGGGGCTGCGTTGCACCGGATTGTGGAGGGGGTGGTGTTGGACAGAGTTGTGGGGGGTTCGGTGTTCCATGGTACTGGGGAGGGGGCGGTGTTGGACAGGGTTGTGGGGGGCGGTGTTGGACGGGATTGGGGAGGGGCAGTTTTAGACCGCGTTGTGGGGGGCGGTGTTGGATGGGTTTGGGGAGGGGGCAGTGTTGGAGAGGGATGTTGTGGGTGCGATGTTGGACAGGATTGTGGAGTGGGCAGTGTTGGGCAGGGTTGTTGGGGGTGCGGTGTTGGACGGGATTGGGGAGGGGGTGATATTGCACAGGTTTGTTGGGGGGGCGGTATTGCACGGGATTGGGGAGGGGCCAGCGTTGGACAGGGTTGTGGGGGTGGCGGTGTTAGACAGGATTGGCGAGGGGGCGGTGTTGGCCAGTGTTGGGGGAGGGGGCGGTGTTGGTTTGGATTGTGGGAGGGTGTGGTGTTGGACGGGCTTGGGGGAAGGGGCGGTGTTGGGCGGGGTTGGGGGAAGGGGGCGGTGTTGGGCGGGTTTGTGGGAGGGGGTGGTGTTGGACGGGATTATGGGAGGGAGCAGTGTTGGATTGGGTCGGGGGAGGGTGTGGTGTTGGACGGGGTTGGGGGAAGGGGCGGTGTTGGACGGGGTTGGGGGAAGGGGGCCGTGTTGTACAGGAATGTAGGAGGGGTTAGTGTTGGAAGTGATTGTATGAGGGGTTAGTGTTGAACGGGGTTGTCGGCAGGGGCGGTGTTGGACGGGATTATGGGAGGGGGCGGTGTTGGACGGGATTGTGGGGGGGCTATGTTGGACGGGGTTATGGGAGGGGGCGGTGTTGGACGGGTTTGTGGGAGGGGGCAGTGTTGGACGGGGTTGTGGGAGTGGGCGGTGTTGGACGGGATTGTGGATGGGGCGGTGTTGGACAGGGTTGTGGGGGTGTGGTGTTGGACGAGATTGGGGAGGGGGCGGTGTTGGACAGGGTTGTGGGAGGTGCCGGTGTTGGTTTGGATTGTGGGAGGGGGTGGAGTTGGACGGGATTGTGGGAGGGGGAGTGTTGGATTGAGTTGGGGACGGTGTAGTGTTGGACGGGGTTGGGGAAGGGGGCGGTGTTGGACGGGGTTGGGGGAAGGGGCGGTATTGGACGGGATTGTAGGAGGGTTAGTGTTGGACGGGATTGTAGGAGGGGTTAGTGTTGAACGGGGTTGTCGGCAGGGGCGGTGTTGGACGGGATGAAGGGAGGGGGCGGTGTTGGACGGGATTGTGGGGGGGCTATGTTGGACGGGGTTATGGGAGGGGGCGGTGTTGGACGGGTTTGTGGGAGGGGGCAGTGTTGGACGGGATTGTGGATGGGGCGGTGTTGGACAGGGTTGTGGGGGGGTGGTGTTGGACGAGATTGGGGAGGGGGCGGTGTTGGACAGGGTTGTGGGAGGGGCCGGTGTTGGTTTGGATTGTGGGAGGGGGTGGAGTTGGACGGGATTGTGGGAGGGGGAGTGTTGGATTGAGTTGGGGACGGTGTAGTGTTGGACGGGGTTGGGGAAGGGGGCGGTGTTGGACGGGGTTGGGGGAAGGGGCGGTATTGGACGGGATTGCAGGAGGGTTAGTGTTGGACGGGATTGTAGGAGGGGTTAGTGTTGGACGGGGTTGTGGGCGGGGCCGGTGTTGGACGGGATTTTGGGAGGGGGCGGTGTTGGACGGGATTGTGGGAGGGGGCGGTGTTGCAAAAGATAGCGTAATGGTGCGGTGTTGGACGGGATTGGGGAGGGGGCGGGCATGGACAGGAATGTGGGGGCCGGTGTTGGACGGAATTGGGGAGGCGGCAGTGTTGGACAGGGTTGTGCGGGTTGCAGTGTTGGATGGGATTGGGGAGGGGTCAGTGTTCGACGGGATTGGGGAGGGGGCGATGTTGGACGTGGTGCGGGAAGGGGGCGGTGTTGGATGGGTTTGGGGAGGGGGCGGTGTTGGATGGGTTTGGGGAGGGGGCGGTGTTGGACTGGGTTGGCAGGAGGGGTTGTGTTGGACGGGTTGGGGAGAGCGTGGTGTTGGATGGGGTTGGGGGATGTGGCAGTGTTGGACGGGGTTGGGTGAAGGGGGCGGTGTTGGACAGGGATGGGGAAGGGGGCGGTATTGGATGGGTTTGGGGAGGGGGTGGTGTTAGATGAGGTTGGGGGATGGGTCGGTGTTGGACGGGTTTGTGGGAGGGGGCAGTGTTGGACGGGGATGTGGGTGGGGGCGGTATTGTACGGGATTGTGGAGGGGGCGGTGTTGGACAGGGTTGTGGGGGGGTGATGTTGGATGAGACTGGGGAGGGGGCGGTGTTGGTTTGGATTGTGGGAGGGTGTGTGTTTCGACGGGGTTGGGGGAAGTCGGCGGGGTTGGACGGGGTTGTGGGAGGGGGTGGTTTTGGACGGTATTGTGGGAGGGGCAGTGTTGGATTGGGTTGGGGGTTGGTGTGATATTGGACGGGGTTGGGGAAGGGTCGGTGTTGGACGGGGTTGGGGGAAGGGGGCGGTGTTGGATGGGATTGTAGGAGGGGTTAGTGTTGGACGGGCTAGTGGGCGGGGCGGTGTTGGACGGGATTTTGGGAGGGGTCTGTGTTGGACGGGATTGTAGGGGGTGCTGTGTTGCACGGGGTTGTGGGACGGGGCGGTGTTGGACGGGGTTGTGGGAGGGGGCAGAGTTGGACGGGGTTGGGGAAGGGGGCGATGTTGGATGGGGTTGGGAGAAGGGGCGGTGTTGGACGGGGTTGTGGGAAGGGGGCGGTATTGGACGGGATTGTAGGAGGGTTAGTGTTGGACGGGTTTCTAGGAGGGGTTAGTGTTGGACGGGATTGTGGGCGGGGGCGGTGTTGGACGGGGTTGTGGGAGGGGGTGGTGTTGCACGTGATTGTGGGAGGAGGAGTGTTGGATTGGGTTGGGGAGGGTGTAGTGTTGGACGGGGTTGGGGAAGGGGCGGTGTTGGACGGGGTTGGGGAAGGGGTGGTATTGGACGGGGTTGTAGGACGGTTAGTGTTGGAAGGGATTGTGGGCGGGGGCGGTGTTGGACGGGAGTTTGGGAGGGGGCGGTGTTGGACGGGATTGTGGGAGGGGGCGGGCATGGACAGGAATGTGGGGGGCCGGTGTTGGACGGAATTGGGTAGGGGGCAGTGTTGGACAGGGTTGTGCGGGTTGCGGTGTTGGATGGGATTGCGGAGGGGGCAGTGTTGGACAGGGTTGTGGGAGGGGGCGGTGTTGGACGTGGTGCGGGAAGGGGGCGGTGTTGGATGGGTTTGGGGAGGGGGCGGTGTTGGACGGGGTTGGCAGGAGGGGGCGGTGTTGGACAGGGATAGGGAAGGGGGCGGTATTGGATGGGTTTGGGGAGGGGTGGTGTTGGACGGGGTTGGGGGATGGGACGGTGTTGGACGGGTTGGGGGAGAGAGTGGTGTTGGACGGGGTTGGGGGATGAGGCGGTGTTGGACGGGGTTGGTTGAAGGGGGCGGTGTTGGACAGGGATAGGGAAGGGGGCGGTATTGGATGGGTTTGGGGAGGGGGTGGTGTTGGACGGGGTTGGGGGATGGGACGGTGTTGGACGGGTTGGGGGAGAGAGTGGTGTTGGACGGGGTTGGGGGATGGGTCGGTGTTGGACGGGCTTGTGGGAGGGGGCGGTGTTGGACGGGACTGTGGAGGGGGCGGTGTGAGACAGGGTTGTGGGGGAGGTGTTGTTGGACGAGACTGGGGAGGGGGCGGTGTTGGACAGGGTTGTGGGAGGGGCCGGTGTTGTTTGGATTGTTGGACGGTGTGGTGTTCGACGGGGTTGGGGGAAGGGGGCAGTGTTGGATGGGGTTAGGGGAAGAGGGTGGTGTTGGACGGGGTTGGGGGAACGGGGCGGGGTTGGACGTGGTTGTGGGAGGGGGTGGTTTTGGACGGTATTGTGGAATGGGCAGTGTTGGATTGGGATGGGGGTGGGTGTGATGTTGGACGGGGTTGGGGAAGGGGGCGGTGTTGGATGGGATTGTAGGAGGGGTTAGTGTTGGACGGGATTGTAGGGGGTGCTGTGTTGCACGGGGTTGTGGGACGGGGCGGTGTTGGACGGGATTGTGGGAGGGGGCAGAGTTGGACGGGGTTGTGGGAGGGGGCGGTGTTGGACGGGATTGTGGGAGGGGGCGGTGTTGGACGGGATTGTGGTAGGGGGCGGTGTTGGACGAGGTTGTGGGAGGGGGCGGTGTTGGACAGGATTGCGTAATGGTGCGGTGTTGGACGGGATTGGGGAGGGGGCGGGCATGGACAAGATTGTGGGGGGCCGGTGTTGGACGGAATTGGGGAGGGGGCAGTGTTGGACAGGGTTGTGCGCGCTGCAGTGTTGGACGGGGTTGTTGGAGGGGGCAGTGTTGGACGGGGTTGCGTGATGGGGCGGTGTTGGACGGGGTTGTGGGAGGGGGCGGTGTTGGACGGGTTTGTGGGGGGTGCGGTGTTCGACGGGGTTGCGTGATGGGGCGGTGTTGGACGGGGTTGTGGGAGGGGGCGGTGTTGAACAGGGTTGTGGGGGGTGCGGTGTAGGATGGGATTGAGGAGGGGGCAGTGTTGGACAGGGTTGTGGGGGGGCGCTGTTGGACGGGATTTTGGAGGGGGAAGTGTTGGACAGATTTTTGGGAGGGGGCGGTGTTGGACGGGATTGGGGAGGGGGTGGGGATGTACAGGGTTGAGCGGGGGGCGGTGTTGGACGGGATTCGGAAGGGGGCAGTTTTAGACAGGGTTGTGGGGGAGGCTGTGTTGGATGGGATTCGGGAAGGGGCAGTGTTGGACAGGGTTGTGGAATGGGGCGGTGTTGGATGGGTTTGGGGAGGGGGCGGTGTTGGACAGGGTTCTGCGGGGGGCCGTGTTAGACGGGATTGGGTAGGTGTCACTGTTGGTTTGGGTTGGGGGATGGGGTGTTGTTGGACAGGGTTGTTGGGGGGGCGACGTTCCATGGGATTGGGGAGGGGGCGATGTTGGACAGGATTGTGCGGGGGGCGGTGTTAGACGGCATTGGGTAGGGGTCACTGTTGGATTGGGTTGGGGAGGGTGTGGTGTTGGACGGGGTTGGGGAAGGGGGCGGTGTCGGATGAGTTTGTGGGAAGGGCTCGGTGTTGGACGGGGTTGGGGAAGGGGGCGGTGTTGGATGGGTTTGGTGAGGGGGCAATGTTGTACGGGATCTTGGGAGGGGTCGTTGTTGGATGGGATTGTAGGGGGGCTGTGTTGGACGGGATTGTGGGAGGACGGGATGGTGGACGGGGTTGTGGGCGGGGGCGGCGTTGGACGGGGTTGTGGGAGGGGGCGGTGTTGGACGGGATTGTGGGAGGAGGAGTGTTGGATTGGGTTGGGGAGGGTGTAGTGTTGGACGGGGTTGGGGAAGGGGGCGGTGTTGGACGGGGTTGGGGGAAGGGGCGGTATTGGACGGGATTGTAGGAGGGTTAGTGTTGGACGGGATTGTAGGAGGGGATAGTGTTGGACGGGGTTGTGGGCGGGGGCGGTGTTGGACGGGATTTTGGGAGGGGGCGGTGTTGGACGGGATTGTGGTAGGGGGCGGTGTTGGACGGAATTGTGGGAGGGGGCGGTGTTGGACATGATAGTGTAATGGTGCGGTGTTGGACGGGGTTGGGGAGGGGGCGGGAATGGCCAGGAATGTGGGGGTCGGTGTTGGACGGAATTGGGGACGGGGCAGTGTTGGACAGGGTGGGGGCGTTGCGGTGTTGGATGGGATTGGGGAGGGGGCGGTATTGGATGGGTTTGGGGAGGGGGTGGTGTTGGACGGGGTTGTGGGATGGGACGGTGTTGGACGGGTTGGGGGAGAGAGTGGTGTTGGACGGGGTTGGGGGATGGGTCGGTGTTGGACGGGCTTGTGGGAGGGGGCGGTGTTGGACGGGACTGTGGAGGGGGCGGTGTGAGACAGGGTTGTGGGGGAGGTGTTGTTGGACGAGACTGGGGAGGGGGCGGTGTTGGACAGGGTTGTGGGAGGGGCCGGTGTTGTTTGGATTGTTGGACGGTGTGGTGTTCGACGGGGTTGGGGGAAGGGGGCAGTGTTGGATGGGGTTAGGGGAAGAGGGCGGTGTTGGACGGGGTTGGGGGAACGGGGCGGGGTTGGACGTGGTTGTGGGAGGGGGTGGTTTTGGACGGTATTGTGGAATGGGCAGTGTTGGATTGGGATGGGGGTGGGTGTGATGTTGGACGGGGTTGGGGAAGGGGGCGGTGTTGGATGGGATTGTAGGAGGGGTTAGTATTGGACGGGATTGTAGGGGGTGCTGTGTTGCACGGGGTTGTGGGACGGGGCGGTGTTGGACGGGATTGTGGGAGGGGGCAGAGTTGGACGGGGTTGTGGGAGGGGGCGGTGTTGGACGGGATTGTGGTAGGGGGCAGAGTTGGACGGGGTTGTGGGAGGGGGCGGTGTTGGACGGGATTGTGGTAGGGGGCGGTGTTGGACGAGGTTGTGGGAGGGGGCGGTGTTGGACAGGATTGCGTAATGGTGCGGTGTTGGACGGGATTGGGGAGGGGGCGGGCATGGACAAGATTGTGGGGGGCCGGTGTTGGACGGAATTGGGGAGGGGGCAGTGTTGGACAGGGTTGTGCGCGCTGCAGTGTTGGACGGGGTTGTTGGAGGCGGCAGTGTTGGACGGGGTTGCGTGATGGGGCGGTGTTGGACGGGGTTGTGGGAGGGGGCGGTGTTGGACGGGTTTGTGGGGGGTGCGGTGTTCGACGGGGTTGCGTGATGGGGCGGTGTTGGACGGGGTTGTGGGAGGGGGCGGTGTTGAACAGGGTTGTGGGGGGTGCGGTGTAGGATGGGATTGAGGAGGGGGCAGTGTTGGACAGGGTTGTGGGGGGGCGCTGTTGGACGGGATTTTGGAGGGGGAAGTGTTGGACAGATTTTTGGGAGGGGGCGGTGTTGGACGGGATTGGGGAGGGGGTGGGGATGTACAGGGTTGAGCGGGGGGCGGTGTTGGACGGGATTCGGAAGGGGGCAGTTTTAGACAGGGTTGTGGGGGAGGCTGTGTTGGATGGGATTCGGGAAGGGGCAGTGTTGGACAGGGTTGTGGAATGGGGCGGTGTTGGATGGGTTTGGGGAGGGGGCGGTGTTGGACAGGGTTCTGCGGGGGGCCGTGTTAGACGGGATTGGGTAGGTGTCACTGTTGGATTGGGTTGGGGGAGGGGGTGTTGTTGGACAGGGTTGTTGGGGGGGCGGCGTTCCATGGGATTGGGGAGGGGGCGATGTTGGACAGGATTGTGCGGGGGGCGGTGTTAGACGGCATTGGGTAGGGGTCACTGTTGGATTGGGTTGGGGGAGGGTGTGGTGTTGGACGGGGTTGGGGAAGGGGGCGGTGTCGGATGGGTTTGTGGGAAGGGCTCGGTGTTGGACGGGGTTGGGGAAGGGGGCGGTGTTGGATGGGTTTGGTGAGGGGGCAGTGTTGGACGGGATCTTGGGAGGGGTCGTTGTTGGATGGGATTGTAGGGGGGCTGTGTTGGACGGGATTGTGGGAGGACGGGATGGTGGACGGGGTTGTGGGCGGGGGCGGCGTTGGACGGGGTTGTGGGAGGGGGCGGTGTTGGACGGGATTGTGGGAGGAGGAGTGTTGGATTGGGTTGGGGAGGGTGTAGTGTTGGACGGGGTTGGGGAAGGGGGCGGTGTTGGACGGGGTTGGGGGAAGGGGCGGTATTGGACGGGATTGTAGGAGGGTTAGTGTTGGACGGGATTGTAGGAGGGGATAGTGTTGGACGGGGTTGTGGGCGGGGGCGGTGTTGGACGGGATTTTGGGAGGGGGCGGTGTTGGACGGGATTGTGGTAGGGGGCGGTGTTGGACGGGATTGTGGGAGGGGGCGGTGTTGGACATGATAGTGTAATGGTGCGGTGTTGGACGGGATAGGGGAGGGGGCGGGAATGGCCAGGAATGTGGGGGTCGGTGTTGGACGGAATTGGGGACGGGGCAGTGTTGGACAGGGTGGGGGGGTTGCGGTGTTGGATGGGATTGGGGAGGGGACAGTGTTGGACAGGGTTGTGGGAGCGGGCGGTGTTGGACGGGGTTGGGGAAGGGTCGGTGTTGGACGGGGTTGGGGGAAGGGGACAGTGTTGGATGGGATTGTACGAGGGGTTAGTGTTGGACGGAATTGTAGGAGGTGTTAGTGTTGGACGGGTTTGTGGGCGGGGCGGTGTTGGACGGGGTTGTGGTAGGGGGCGGTGTTGGACGCGATTGTGGGAGGGGGCGTTGTTGGACAGGATTGTGGTAGGGGGCGGTGTTGGACGCGATTGTGGGAGGGGGCGGTGTTGGATAGGATTGCGTAATGGTGCGGTGTTGGACGGGATTGGGGAGGGGGCGGGCATGGACAGGATTGTGGGGGGCCGGTGTTGGTCGGAATTGGGGAGGGGGCAGTGTTGGACAGGGTTGTGCGGGTTGCAGTGTTGGACGGGGTTGTTGGAGGGGGCAGTGTTGGACGGGGTTGTGGGAAGGGGCGGTGTTGGAAGGGATTGGGGAGGAGGCGGTGTTGGACGTGGTGCGGGAAGGGGCGGTGTTGGATGGGTTTGGGGAGGAGGCAGTTTTGGACGGGTTTGGCGGGAGGGGCGGTGTTGGAAGGGTTGGGGGAGAGAGTGGTGTTGGACCGGGTTGGGGGATGAGGCGGTGTTGGACGGGGTTGGGTGAAGGGGGCGTTGTTGGAAAGGGTTGGGGAAGGGGGCGGTATTGGATGGGTTTGGGGAGAGAGTGGTGTTGGACGGGGTTGGGGGATGAGTCAGTGTTGGACTGGATTGTGGGCGGGGGCGGTGTTGGACGGGGTTGTGGGAGGGGGCAGTGTTGGACAGGTTTGTGCGGGAGGCGGTGTTGGACGGGATTGGGGAGGGGGTGGTGTTGCGCAGGGTTGTTGGGGGGGCGGGATTGCACGGGATTGGGGAGGGGTCTGTGTTGGACAGGTTTGTGCGGGAGGCGGTGTTGGATGGGATTGGGGAGGGGGCGGTGTTGGACAGGGTTGTGGGAAGAGGGCGGTGTTGGACGGGTATGTGGGAGGGGGTGGTGTTGGACGGGATTATGGGAGGGGGCAGTGTTGAATTGGGTCGGGGGAGGGTGTGGTGTTGGACGGGGTTGGGGAAGGGGGCCGTGTTGGACAGGAATGTAGGAGGGGTTAGTGTTGGAAGGGATTGTCAGAGGGGTTAGTGTTGGACGGGGTTGTGGGCGGGGGCGGTGTTGGACGAGATTATGGGAGGGGGAGGTGTTGGACGGGATTGTGGATGGGGCGGTGTTGGACAGGGTTGTGGGAGGGGCCGGTGTTGGTTTAGATTGTGGGAGGGTGTGGTGTTGGACGGGGTTGGGGAAGGGAGCGGTGTTGGATGGGGTTGGGGGAAGGGGGCGGTGTTGGACAGGGTTGGGGGAAGGGGGCGGTATTGGACGGGATTGTAGGACGGTTAGTGTTGGACGGGATTGTAGGAGGGGTTAGTGTTGGACGGGGTTGTGGGCGGGGGCGGCGTTGGACGGGGTTGTGGGAGGGGGTGGTGTTGGACGGGATTGTGGGAGGGGGAGTGTTGGATTGGGTTGGGGAGGATGTAGTGTTGGATGGGGTTGGGGAAGGGGGCGGTGTTGGTTTGGATTGTGGGAGGGTGTGGGGTTCGACGGGGTTGGGGGAAGGGGGCGGTGTTGGATGAGATTAGGGGAACAGGGCGGGGTTGGACGTGGTTGTGGGAGGGGGTGGTTTTGGACGGTATTGTGGGATGGGCAGTGTTGGATTGGGTTGGGGGTGGGTGTGATGTTGGACGGGGTTGGGGAAGGGTCGGTGTTGGACGGGTTTGGGGGAAGGGGGCGGTGTTGGATGGGATTGTAGGAGGGGTTAGTGTTGGACGGGATTATAGGAGTGGTTAGTGTTGGACGGGCGTGTAGGCGGGGCGGTGTTGGACGGGATTTTGGGAGGGGTCTGTGTTGGACGGGATTGTAGGGGGTGCTGTGTTGCACGGGGTTGTGGGACGGGGCGGTGTTGGACGGGGTTGTGGGAGGGGGCAGAGTTGGACGGGGTTGTGGGAGGGGGCGGTGTTGGACGGGATTGTGGTAGGGGGCGGTGTTGGACGCGATTGTGGGAGGGGCGGTGTTGGACAGGATTGCGTAATGGTGCGGTGTTGGATGGGATTGGGGAGGGGGCGGGCATGGACAGGATTGTGGGGGGCCGGTGTTGGACGGAATTGGGGAGGGGGCAGTGTTGGACAGGGTTGTGCGGGTTGCAGTGTTGGACGGGGTTGTTGGAGGGGGCAGTGTTGGACAGGGTTGTGGGAAGGGGCGGTGTTGGAAGGGATTGGGGAGGGGGCGGTGTTGGACGTGGTGCGGGAAGGGGGCGATGTTGGATGGGTTTCGGGAGGGGGCAGTGTTGGACGGGGTTGGCGGGAGGGGCGGTGTTGGAAGGGTTGGGGGAGAGAGTGGTGTTGGACCGGGTTGGGGGATGAGGGGCGGTGTTGGACGGGGTTGGGTGAAGGGGGCGTTGTTGGAAAGGGTTGGGGAAGGGGGCGGTATTGGATGGGTTTGGGGAGAGAGTGGTGTTGGACGGGGTTGGGGGATGAGGCGGTGTTGGACGGGATTGTGGGCGGGGGCGGTGTTGGACGGGGTTGTGGGAGGGAGCTTTTGGACGGGATTGTTTGAGGGGGCGGTGTTGGACAATGTTGGGGGAGGGTGCGGTGTCGGACAGGATTGTGGGGGGCTGTGTTGGACGGGGTTGTGGGAGGGGGCCCTGTTGGACGGGGTTGTGGAAGGGGTTTGTTGGACGGGATTGTGGGTGGTGGCAGTGTTGAACGGGATTGTGGGGTGGGCGGTTTTGGACAGGGTTGTGGGAGGGGGCGGTGTTGGACAGGGTTATGGGAGGGGGGTGTTGGACGGGATTGGGAAGGGGGCAGTGTTGGACAGGGTTGTGGGGTGTGCGGTGTTGGACGGGATTGGGGAGGGGGCGGTGTTGAACAGGGTTGTGGGAGGGGGCGGTGTTGGACGGGGTTGTGGGAGGGGGCGGTGTTGGACGGGGTTGTGGGAGGGGGCGGTGTTTGACAGGGTTGTGGGAGGTGGCGGTGTTGAACAGGGTTGTGGGAGAGGGCGGTGTTGGTCGGGATTGGGAAGGGGGCAGTGTTGGACAGGGTTGTGGGGTGTGTGGTGTTGGACGGGATTGGGGAGGGGGCGGTGTTGAACAGGGTTGTGGGAGTGGGCGGTGTTGGACGGGGTTGTGGGAGGGGGCGGTGTTGGACGGGGTTGTGGGAAGGGTCGGTGTTGGACAGGGTTGTGGGAGAGGGCGGTGTAGGACGGGGTTGGGGAGGGGGCAGCGTTGGACAGGGTTGTGGGGGGGGTCGGTGTTGGACGGGGTTGGGGCGGGGAAGGTGTTGAACAGGGTTGTGGGGGAGCGGTGTTGAACGGGATTGGGGAGGGGCGGTGTTGGACAGGGTTGTGGGGAAATGGTCTAGGACGGGGTTGTGGGAGGGGGCGGTGTTGGACGGGGTTGTGGGAGGGGGGTGTTGGATGGGATTGTGGGAGGGGGCGGTGTTGGACAGGGTTGTGGGGTGTGCGGTGTTGGACGGGATTGGGGAGGGGGCGGTGTTGAACAGGGTTGTGGGAGGGGGCGGTGTTGGACAGTGTTGTGGGAGGGGGCGGTGTTGGACGGGATTGGGGAGTGGGCAGCGTTGAACAGGGTTGTGGGGGGGGCGGTGTTGGACGGGATTGGGGAGGGGTCAGTGTTGAACAGGGTTGTGGGGGGGCGGTGTTGGACGGGATTTGGGAGGGGGCGGTGTTGGACGGGGTTGGGGCGGGGAAGGTGTTGAACAGGGTTGTGGGGAGGGGTCAGTGTTGAACAGGGTTGTGGGGGGGCGGTGTTGGACGGGATTTGGGAGGGGGCGGTGTTGGACGGGGTTGGGGCGGGGAAGGTGTTGAACAGGGTTGTGGGGGAGCGGTGTTGGACGGGATTGGGGAGGGGCGGTGTTGGACAGGGTTGTGGGGAAATGGCGTAGGACGGGGTTGTGGGAGGGGGCGGTGTTGGACGGGGTTGTGGGAGGGGGGTGTTGGATGGGATTGTGGGAGGGGGCGGTGTTGGACGGGGTTGTGGGAGGGGGCGGTGTTGGACGGGTTTGTGGGAGGGGGGTGTTGGACGGGATTGTGGGGTGGGCGGTGTTGGACAGGGTTGTGGGAGGGGGCGGTGTTGGACAGGGTTATGGGAGGGGGGTGTTGGACGGGATTGGGAAGGGGGCAGTGTTGGACAGGGTTGTGGGGGGGCGGTGTTGGACGGGATTGGGGAGGGGGCAGTGTTGGACAGGGTTGTGGGGGGGGCGGTGTTGGACGGGATTGGGGATGGGCGGTGTTGGACAGGGTTGTGGGGGGTGCAGTGTTGGACGGGATTGGGGAGGGAGCGGTGTTGAACAGGGTTGTGGGAGGGTGCGGTGTTGGACGGGTTGTGGGAGGGGGCGGTGTTGGACAGGGTAGTGTGAGGGGGCGGTGTTGGACGGGATTGGGGAGGGGTCAGTGTTGAACAGGGTTGTGGGGGGGCGGTGTTGGACGGGATTGGGGAGGGGCGGTGTTGGACAGGGTTGTGGGGGTGGCGGTGTTGGACGGGGTTGTGGGAGGGGGTGTTGGACGGGATTGTGGGAGGTGGCGGTGTTGGACGGGATTGTGGGGTGGGCGGTGTTGAACAGGGTTGTGGGAGGGGGCAGTGTTGGACGGGGTTCTGGTAGTGGGTGGTGTTGGACAGGGTTGTGGGAGGGGGTGGTGTTGGACAGGGTTGTGGGAGGGGGCGGTTTTGGACGGGATTGGGGAGGGGGCAGTGTTGAACAGGGTTGTGGGGGAGCGGTGTTGGACGGGATTGGGGACGGGCGGTGTTGGGCAGGGTTGTGGGGGGGACGGTGTTGGACCCGATTGGAAAGGGGCAGTGTTGGACAGCGTTGTGGGGGGTGCGGTGTTGGACGGGATTGGGGAGGGGGCGGTGTTGAACAGGGTTGTGGGGGGTGCGGTGTTGGACGGGATTTGGGAGGGGGCAGTGTTGGATAGTGATGTCGGTGGGCGGTGTTGGACGGGATTGGGGAGGGTGCAGTGTTGGACAGTGTTGTGGGGGGGCGCTGTTGGTCGGGATTGGGGAGGGGGAAGTATTGGACAGATTTGTGGGAGGGTGCAGTGTTGGACGGGATTGGGGAGGGAGCGTGGATGGACAGGGTTATGCGGGGGGCGGTTTTGGACGGGATTGGGGAGGGGCAGTGTTGAACAGGGTTGTGGGGGAGCGGTGTTGGACGGGATTGACGAGGGGCAGTGTTGGACAGGGTTGTGGAATGGGGCGGTGTTGGACGGGTTTGGGGAGGGTGTGGTGTTGGACAGGGTTCTGCGGGGGGTCGAGTTGGACGGGTTTGGGGAGGGGGTGGTGTTGGACAGGGTTGTTGGGGTGGCGGCGTTGCACGGGATTTGGGAGGGGGCTGTGTTGAACATGGTTGTGGGGTTTGCGGTGTTGGACGGGATTTGGGAGGGGGCAGTGTTGGACAGGGTTGTGGGAGGGGGCGGTGTTGGACAGGATTGGGGATGGGGCGGTGTTGGATGGGGTTGGCGGGAGTGGCGGTGTTGGACGGGTTGGGGGAGAGAGTGGTGTTGGACGGGGTTGGGGGATGAGGCGGTGTTGGACGGGGTTGGGGCGGGGAAGGTGTTGAACAGGGTTGTGGGGGAGCCGTGTTGGACGGGATTGGGGAGGGGCGGTGTTGGACAGGGTTGTGGGGAAATGGTGTAGGACGGTGTTGTGGGAGGGGGCGGTGTTGGACGGGGTTGTGGGAAGGGGGTGTTGGATAGGATTGTGGGAGGGGGCGGTGTTGGACGGGATTGTGGGGTGGGCGGTGTTGGATTGGATTGGGGAGGGGGCCGTGTTGAACAGGGATGTGGGGGGGCGGTGTTGGACGGGATTGGGGAGGGGGCGGTGTTGAACAGGGTGGTGGAAGGGGGCGGTGTTGGACGGGGTTTTTTGAGGGGGCGGTGTTGGACAGGGTTGTGGGAGGGGGCGGTGTTGGACGGGGTTGTGGGAGGGGGCGGTGTTGGACAGGGTTGTGGGAGGGGGCGGTGTTGGACCGGGTTGTGCGAGGGGGCGGTGTTGGACGGGATTGTGGGAGGGGGGTGTTGGACGGGATTGGGGAGGGGCGGTGTTGGACAGGGTTGTGGGGGGACGGTGTTGGACGGGGTTGTGGGAGGGGGCGGTGTTGGACGATATTGTGGGGTGGTCGGTGTTGGAGAGGGTTGTGGGAGGGGGCGGTGTTGGACTGGGTTGTGGGAGGGAGCGGTGTTGGACGGGATTGGGGCGGGGGCTGTGTTGAACAGGGATGTGGGGGGGGGCGGTGTTGGACGGGATTGGGAAGGGGGCAGTGTTGGCCAGGGTTGTGGGGGGCGGTGTTGGACGGGATTGGGGAGGGGGCAGCGTTGAACAGGGTTGTGGGGGGACGGTGTTGGACGGGATTGGGGAGGGGGCAGTGTTGGACAGGGATGTCGGGGCGTGGTGTTGGACGGGATTGGGGAGGGGGCATTGTTGGACATGGTTGCGGGGGGGCGCTGTTGGACGGGATTTGGGAGGGGGCGGGGATGGACAGGGTTGTGCGGTGGGTGGTGTTGGACGTGATTGGGGAGGGGGCAGTTTTAGACTGGGTTGTGGGGGAGGCTGTGTTGGATGGGATTGGGGAGGGGCAGCGTTGGACAGGGTTGTGGAATGGGGCGGTGTTGGACGGGATTGGGGAGGGGGCGGTGTTGGACAAGGTTCTGCGGGGGGCCGTGGTGGATGGGATCGGGGAGGGTGTGGTGTTGGACAGGGTTGTTTGGGGAGCGGCGTTGCATGGGATTGGGGAGGGGGCAATGTTGGACAGGGATTTGCGGGGGGCGGTGTTGGATGGGATTGGGTAGGGGTCACTGTTGGATTGGCTTGCGGCAGGGTGTGGTGTTGGAAGGGGTTGGGGGAAGGGGCGGTGTCGGACGGTTTTGTGGGAAGGGCTCGGTATTGGATGGGGTTGGGGGAAGGGGGCGGTGTTGGATGGGTTTGGTGAGGGGGCAGAGTTGGACGGGATTTGGGAGGGGTCGGTGTTGGATGGGATTGTAGAGGTGGCTGTGTTGGAAGAGGTTGTGGGACGGGGCATTGGTGAACGGGATTGGGGAGGGGGCGGTGTTGGATAGGGTTGTGGGAGGGGACGGTGTTAGACGAGATTGTGTAAGGGTGAAGTGTTGGCCGGGATTGGACAGGGTTGTTGGAGGGGGCGGTGTTGGACGGGATTGGGGAATGGGCAGTGTTGGACACGGTTGTGGGGGCGCGGTGTTGGACGGGATTGGGGAGGGGCGGTGTTGGACAGTGTTGTGGTGGGGCGGTGTTGGACGGGATTGGGGAAGGGGCAGTGTTGGACACGGTTGTGGGGTGGCGGTGTTGAGCAGGATTGGGGAGGGGGTGGGGATGGACAGGGTTGTGGGGGGCGGTGTTGGACGGGATTGGGGAGGGGCGGTGTTGGACAGGGATGTGGGGTTACGGTGTTGGACGTGATTGGGAAGAGGGCAGTGTTGGACAGGGTTATGGGGGGTGCGGTGTTGGACGGGATTGGGGAGGGAGCGGTGTTGAACAGGGTTGTGGGGGGTGCGTTGTTGGACGGGGTTGTGGGAGGGGGCGGTGTTGGACAGGGTTGTGGGAGGGGGCGGTGTTGGACAGGTTGTGGGAGGGGGGTGTTGGACGGGATTGTGGGAGGGGGCGGAGTTGGACTGGATTGTTGGGTGGGCCGTGTTGGAGAGGGTTGTGGGAGGGGGCGGTGTTGGACAGGGTTTTGGGAGGGGGCGGTGTTGGACAGGGTTGTGGGAGGGGGCGGTGTTGGACGGGTTTGTGGGAAGGGCTCGGTGTTGGACGGGGTTGTGGGGGGTGCGGTGTTGGACGGGATTGGGGAGGGGGCGGTGTTGAACAGCATTGTGGGGGGTGCGTTGTTGGACGGGGTTGTGGGAGGGTGCGGTGTTGGACAGGGTTGTGGGAGGGGGCGGTGTTGGACGGAATTGGGGAGGGGGAGGTGTTGAACAGGGTTGTGGGGGGTGCGGTGTTAGACGAGATTGGGGAGGGGGCGGTGTTGAACAGCGTTGTGGGGGGTGCGTTGTTGGACGGGGTTGTGGGCGGGGGCAGTGTTGGACAGGGTTGTGGTAGGGGGCGGTGTTGGACGGGATTGGGGAGGGGGAGGTGTTGAACAGCGTTGTGGGGGGTGCGTTGTTGGACGGGGTTGTGGGCGGGGGCGGTGTTGGACAGGGTTGTGGTAGGGGGCGGTGTTGGACGGGATTGGGGAGGGGGAGGTGTTGAACAGGGTTGTGGGGATCGGTTTTGGACGGGATTGGGGAGGGCGCTGTTGGACAGGGTTGTGGGGGGGCTGTGTTGGACTTGGTTGTGGGAGGGGCAGTGTTGTAGGGGGTTGTGGGACGGGGGTGTTGGACGGTATTGTGGGTGGGGGCGTTGTTGGACGGGATTGTGGGGTGGGCGGTGTTGGACAGGGTTGCGGGAGGGAGCGGTGTTGGACGGGATTGGGGAGGGGGCTGTGTTGAACAGGGATGTGGGGGGGGCGGTGTTGGACGGGATTGGGAAGGGGGCAGTGTTGGCCAGGGTTGTGGGGGGTGCGGTGTTGGACGGGATTGGGGAGGGGGCGGTGTTGAACAGGGTTGTGGAAGGGGGCGGTGTTTGACGGGGTTGTGTGAGGGGGCGGTGTTGGACAGGGTTGTTGGAGGGGGCAGTGTTGGACGCGATTGGGGAGGGGGAGGTGTTGAACAGGGTTGTGGGGGAGCGGTGTTGGACGGGATTGGGGAGGGGCGGTGTTGGACAGGGTTGTGGGGGAATGGTTTTGGACGGGGTTGTGTGAGGGGGCGGTGTTGGACGGGGTTGTGGGAGGGGGGTGTTGGATGGGATTGTGGGAGGGGGCGGTGTTGGACGGGGTTGTGGGAGGGCAAGTGTTGGACAGGGTTGTGGGAGGGGCGGTGTTGGACGGGATTGTGCGAGGGGGCGGTGTTGGACGGGATTGGGGAGGGGCGGTGTTGGACAGGGTTGTGGGGGGACGGTGTTGGACGGGGTTGTGGGAGGGGGCAGTGTTGGACGGGGTTGTGGGAGGGGGCGGTGTTGGAGAGGGTTGTGGGAGGGGGCGGTGTTGGACATGGTTGTGAGAGGAGGCGGTGTTGGGCAGGGTTGTGGGGGGTGCGTTGTTGGACGGAATTGGGGAGGGGGCAGTGTTGGACAGGGATGTCGGGTCGTGGTGTTGGACGGGATTGGGGAGGGGGCATTGTTGGACTGGGTTGTGGGGCAGGCTGTGTTGGATGGGATTGGGGAGGGGCAGCGTTGGACAGGGTTGTGGAATGGGGCGGTGTTGGACGGGATTGGGAGGGGGCGGTGTTGGACAAGGTTCAGCGGGGGGCCGTGGTGGATGGGATTGGGTAGGGGTCACTGTTGGATTGGCTTGGGGGAGGGTGTGGTGTTGGAAGGGGTTGGGGGAAGGGGCGGTGTCGGACGGCTTTGTGGGAAGGGCTCGGTGTTGGACGGGGTTGGGGGAAGGGGGCGGTGTTGGATGGGTTTGGTGAGGGGGCAGAGTTGGACGGGATTTGGGAGGGGTCGGTTTTGGATGGGATTGTAGGGGTGGCTGTGTTGGAAGAGGTTGTGGGACGGGGCAGTGGTGAACGGGATTGGGGAGGGGGCGGTGTTGGATAGGGTTGTGGGAGGGGACGGTGTTAGACGAGATTGTGTAAGGGTGAAGTGTTGGCCGGGATTGGACAGGGTTGTTGGAGGGGGCGGTGTTGGACGGGATTGGGGAATGGGCAGTGTTGGACACGGTTGTGGGGGCGCGGTGTTGGACGGGATTGGGGAGGGGCGGTGTTGGACAGTGTTGTGGTGGGGCGGTGTTGGACGGGATTGGGGAAGGGGCAGTGTTGGACACGGTTGTGGGGTGGCGGTGTTGAGCAGGATTGGGGAGGGGGTGGGGATGGACCGGTTTTTGGGAGGGCGGTGTTGGAAGGGATTGGGGAGGGGCTGGTGTTGGACAGGGTTGTGGGGGGCGGCGTTGCACGGGATTGGGGAGGGGGTTGTGTTGGACATAGTCGTGGGGGGTTTGGTGTTCCACGGTATTGGGGAGGGGGCGGTGTTGGACGGGATTGGTGAGGGGCAGTTTTAGACCGCGTTGTGGGGGTGCGGTGTTGGACAGGTTTGGGGAGTGGGCAGTGTTGGACAGGTTTGTGCGGGGGCCGGGTTGCACGGGATTGGGGAGGGGGCCGTGTTGGAAAGGATTGTGGGGGAGTCGGTGTTGGACGGGATTGGGGAGGGGACAGTTTTAGACAAGGTTGTGGGGGGGCGGTGTTGGACGGGATTGGGGAGGAGGCAGTCTTGGACAGGGATGTTGGGGAGGCGGTGTTGGACGGGATTGGGGTGGGGGCAGTGTTGGATTGGGTTGGGGGAGGGTGTGTTGTTGGACGGGGTTGGGGAAGGGGGCGGTGTTGGACGGGGTTGGGGGTAGGGGGAGGTGTTCGACGGGATTGTAGGAGGGGTTAGTGTTGGACGGGATTGTAGGAGGGGTTAGTGTTGGACGGGATTGTAGGAGGGGTTAGTGTTGGACGGGGTTGTGGCCGGGGGCGGTGTTGGACGGCATTTTGGGAGGGGTCGGTGTTGGACGGGATAGTAGGGGGTGCTGTGTTGCACGGGGTTGTGGGAGGGGGCGGTGTTGGACGGGGTTGTGGGAGGGGGAAGTGTTGGACGGGGTTGTGGGAGGGGGCGGTGTTGGACGGGATTGTGGTAGGGGGCGGTGTTGGACGGGATTGTGGGAGGAGGCGGTGTTGGACGGGGTTGTGGGAGGGGGAAGTGTTGGACGGGATTGTGGTAGGGGGCGGTGTTGGACGGGGTTGTGGGAGGGGGAAGTGTTGGACAGGGTTGCGGAATGGTGCGGTGTTGGACGGGATTGGGGACGGGGCGGGCATGGACAGGATTGTGGGGGCCGGTGTTGGACGGAATTGGGGAGGGGGCAGTGTTGGACAGGGTTGTGCGGGTTGCGGTGTTGTACGGGGTTGGGGACGGGGCAGTGTTGGACAGGGTTGTGGCAATGGGCGCGGTTGGAAGGGATTGGGGAGGGGGCGGTGTTGGACGTGGTGCGGGAAGGGGGCGCTGTTGGATGGGTTTGGGGAGGGGGCAGTGTTGGACGGGATTGGGAATGCGTCCGGGATGGACAGGTTTGTGGGGGAGTGGTGTTGGACGGGATTGGGGAGGGGGCGGTGTTGAACAGGTTTGCGCGGAGGGCTGTGTTGGACGTGATTGGGGAGGGGGTGGTGTTGGACAGGGTTGTGGGGGGGTCGGCGTGGCACCGGATTGGGGAGGGTGCCGTGTTGGATAGGGTTGTGGGGGAGTCGGTGTTGGACGGGATTGGGGAGGGGGCGGTGTTGGACAGGGTTTTGGGTGGCGGTGTTGGACGGGGTTGGGGAGGGGGCAGTTTTATACAAGGTTGTGGGGGAGTGGTGTTGGACGGGATTGGGGAGGGGGCAGTGTTGGACAGCGATGTCGGGGGGCGGTATTGGAAGGGATTGGGGAGGGGGCAGTGTTGGACAGGTTTGTGGGAGGGGGCGGTGTTGGAAGGGATTGGGGAGGGGGCAGTGTTGGACAGGGTTGTGGAATGGGACGGTGTTGGACGGGATTGGGGAGGGGGCCGTCTTGGAGAGGGTTGTGGGGGGGCGGTGTTGGACGGGGTTGTGTGAGGGGGTAGTGTTGGACGGGGTTTTGGGAGGGGGCGGTGTTGGACGGAGTTGTGGGAGGGGGCAGTGTTGGACCGGAATGTGGGAGGGGGCGGTGTTGAACAGGGTTGTGGGAAGGGGGCGGTGTTGGACGGGGTTGGGGGAAGAGGGCGGTGTTGGATGTGTTTGAGGAGGGGGCAGTTTTGGACGTGGTGGGGGAAGGGGGCAGTGTTGAATGGGTTTGGGGAGGGGGTGGTTTCGGACGTGGTGGGGGAAGGGGGCAGTGTTGGATGGATTTGGTGAGGGGGCGGTCTTGGACGGGGTAGGGGCAAGGGGGCGGTGCTGTAGATCTGCAGGCCGATATTAGGGAACAGATATTGGGACGAAATGTCAGGCCATTGCCAGGGCAACCGTATGGAGCTTGGGCCAAATGCCATTGCTCGGGGACATAGTGGGTGTGAGAACATGAGCCGTTACTAGGGGGTAATAGGTAGAGTGGCACCGTAGGCTGTGGCTGAGACTGGGACAACAGGATATCACAAACAGAACACATTGTGTGGGACATACTGTCTATTACTCAGGGAATAGAATAGGGATGGGGTTAAAGGCCATTTGGAGGGGATTAACTGGGTCGTTGTTCACAGGCAGGAGCTCAGTTTAAGGTGTGTGAGGGGTGTGATGGTGGGAGACTGCGTGGACATGAGAGTGTGATGCTGGGGGAGTGTGCTAGGGAATGAGCGTGATGGTGGGGGAATGTGTGGGGGAGTGAGTGTGATGCTGGGCAACTGTGCAGGAGAGTGAACGTGATGGTAGGTGAGTGTGTGGGAGAATGGTGGATTATGTGGGGGTGAGCGAGAAGGTGAGGGTGGTGTGATGCAGTGTGTGGGGGTGAGCGTGATGGTGGGGATTGTGTGGGGCGGTGTGTGTTAGGGTGGTGGAATGTGTGGGGATGAGCGTGACATTGGGGGTGGTGTGGGGCAGTGTGTGTGAGTGTGGTGGAGTGTGTGGGGGCGAGCGTGATGGTGGGGGTGATGTGGGGCTGTGTATGTGATGGTGGTGGAGTGTGTGGGTGTGAGCGTAATGGTGGTGGTCATGTGGTGCAGTGTGTGTGAGGGTGATGGAGTGTGAGGGGGTGAGCGTGATGGTGAGGGTGGTGTGGGGCAGTGTGTGTGATGGTGGTGGAGAATGTAAGGGTGAGCGTGACGGTGAGGGTTTTTTGCAGCAGTGAGTGTGAGGGTGGTGGAGTGTGTGGGGGTGAGTGTGACGGTGGGGGTGATGTGGGGCAGTGTGTCTGACGATGGTGGAGTGTGTGGGGGTGTGTGTGACGGTGGGTGTGCTGTGGGGCAGTGTGTGTGATGGTGGTGGGGAGTGTGGTATGAGCGTGACGGTGAGGGTGGTGTGGGGCAGTGTGTGTGTTGGTGGTGGAGTGTGTGGGGGTGAGCGTGGCGGTGGGGGTGGTGTGGGGCAATGTGTGTGATGGTGGTGGAAAGTGTGGGATGAGCGTGACGGTGAGATTGGTGTGGGGCAGTGTGTGTGATGGTGGCGGAGTGTTTGAGGGTGAGCGTGACGGTGAGGCTGGTCTGGGGCTGTGTGTCTGATGGTTGTGGAGTGTGTGGGGTGAGCGTGACGATGTAGGTCGTGCAGGGCATTGTGTGACATAGTGAGCGTGAGGGGGTCAGGGTGTTGGTGATGGAGTGAGTGTGAAGGGGTCAGGGTGACAGTGATGGAGTGAGTGTGAGAGGGTCAGGGTGACGGTGATGGAGTGAGTGTGAGGAGAACAGTGTGACGGTGATGGAGTGAGTGTGGGATTGTCAGTGTGATTGTGATGGAGGGAGTGTGAGGGGGTCAGGATAAGGATGATGGAGTGAGTGTGAGGAGGTCAGGGTGTCTGCGATGGAATGAGTGTGAGGGGGTCAGGACGGTGGCGATGGAGTGAGTGTGGGGAAATGAGTGTGATGGTGATGGAGTGAGGGTGAGGAGATCAGAGTGACGGTGACAGTGTGAGTGTGAGGGGGCAGGGTGAGGATGATGGAGTGAGTGTGAGGGGGTCAGGGTGATGGTGATGTAGTGAGTGTGGGGGGTCAGGGTGACTGTGATCGAGTGAGTATAAGGCGGTCTGGGTGACGGTGAAGGAGTGTGTGTGAGGAGGTCAGAGTGACGGTGAAGGAGTGTGTGTGAGGAGGTCAGGGTGACGGTGATGGAGTGAGTGTGAGGAGTCAGTGTCACAGTGATAGAGTGAGTGTGAGGGGGTCAAGGTGACGGTGATGGATTGAGTGTGAGGGGACAGTGTCACAGTGTGGAGCGACTGTGAGGCGGCCAATGTGACCGTGAATGAATGAGTGTGAGGTGGTCAGGGTGACGGTGATGGAGTCAGTGTGAGGGGGTCAGGGTGATGGTGATGGAGTGAGTGTGAGAGGGTCAGGGTGACGGTGATGGAGTGAGTGTGAGGAGGTCAGGGTGTCTGCGATGGAATGAGTGTGAGGGGGCAGGGCGGTGGGGATGGAGTGAGTGTGGGGAGATGAGTGTGATGGGGTCACTGTGACTGTGATGAAGTGGGTGTGAGGGTATCAGTGTGACGGTGAAGGAGTAAGTGTGAGGGGTTCACAGTGACGGTGATGGAGCGAGTGTGAGCGGGTCAAGGTGATGGTGATGGAGTGAGTATGGGGCGGTCAGGGTGACTGTGATGGAGTGAGTGTGACATGTTCATGGTGACGGTGACGGGATGAATGTGAGAGGTCAACGGTGACGGTGATGGAGTGAGAGTGAGGGGTTCATGATGACGGTGATGGAGCGAGTGTGTGGGGGTCAGTGTGACGGTGATGGAGTGAGTGTGAGGTGTTCAGGGTGACGGAGATGGAGTGTGTGTGAGGGGGTCAGGGTGATATTGACGGAGTGAGTGTGAGGAGAGCAGTATCAGAGTGATGGAGTGAGTGTGAGGGGGTCAGGGGTGGTGATGCAGTGAGTGTGGTGGGTATCAGGCTGACGGTGATGGAGTGAGAGTGTGGCGGTCTGGGTGACAGTGATAGGGTGAGTGTGAGTGGATGAGTGTGACAATGATGGAGTGATTGTAAGTGGATCAGTGTGATGGTGTTGGAGTGAGTGTGTGGGGTCAGGGTGACAGTGACGGAATGCGTGTGATGGGATCACTGTGACAGTGATGGAGTGAGTGTGAACGGATCAGTGTGATTGTAATGGCGTGAGTGTGAGGGTTTCAGAGTGACGGTGAGAAAGTGAGGCTGAGGGGATCAGGGTGACGGTGAAGTAGTGAGTATGATGGGCTCAGTGTGACAGTGATGGAGTGAGTGTGAGGGGTCAGTGTGACGGTGATGGAGTGAGTCTGAGAGGGTCAGGGTGACAGTGATAGAGTGTATGTGAGGGGGTAAGTGTGACTCTGATCGCGTGAGCGTCAGGGGGGTCAAGGTGACGGTGATGGGGTGAGTGTGAAGGGGTCAGGGTGATGGTGATGGAGCGAGTATGAGGTGTTCAGGGTGACGGAGATGGAGTGTGTGTGAGGAAGTCGCAGTGACAGTGATGGAGTGTGTATGAGGCGGTCAAGGTGACGTTGATTCAGTGAGTGTGACGGGGTCATGGTGATGGTGACGGGATGATTGTGAGAGGTGAAGGGTGACGGTGATGGAGTGAGTGTGAGGGGGTCAGTTCAATGGTGTTGGAGTGAGAGTGAGGGGATCACGGTGACAGTGATGGAGTGAGTGTCAGGGGATCAGTGTTAGAGTGATGGAGTGAGTGTGAGGCGGTCAGGGGGGTGGTGATGGAGTGGGTGCGAGGGGATGTCAGGTGACGATGATGGAGTGAGTCTGAGGGTGTCAGGGTGACGGAAATGGAGTGAGTGTGAGGGGATGAGTGTGACGGTGATGGAGTGGGGTGATGGGATCAGTGTGATGTTGATGGAGTGAGTGAGAGCGGATCAGTGTGATGGTGTTGGAGTGAGTGTGCGGGAGTCAGGGGGACAGTGATGGAGTGAGTGTGAGGGATGAGTGTGACGGTGATGGAGTGAGGGTGAGGTGGTCAGGGTTACAGTGATGGAGTGAGTGTGAGCAGATGAGTGTGACGGTGATGGAGTGAGTGTGAGGGGATCAGGATGACAGTGATGGAGTGAGTGTGAGGGGATGAGTGTGACGGTGATGGAGTGAGGGTGAGGAGGTCACGGTGACGGAAATGGAGTGAGTGTGAGGGGATGAGTGTGATGGTGATGGAGTGAGGGTGATGGGATCAGTGTGATGTTGATGGAGTGAATGAGAGCGGATCAGTGTGATGGTGTTGGAGTGAGTGTGCGGGTGTCAGGGGGACAGTGATGGAGTGAATTTGAGGGATGAGTGTGACGGTGATGGAGTGAGGGTGAGGAGGTCAGGGTTACAGTGATGGAGTGAGTGCGAGCAGATGAGTGTGACGGTGATGGAGTGAGTGTGAGGGAATCAGGGTGACAGTGGTGGAGTGAGTGTGAGGGGATCAGTGTGACGGTGATGGAGTGAGTGTGAGGGGGTCAGTGTGATGGAGATGGAGTGAGTGTAAGATTGTCAGTGTGACGGTGATGGAGTGAGTGCGAGATTGTCAGTGTGACGGTGATGGAGTGAGTGTGACATGTTCATGGTGACGGTGACGGGATGAGTGTGAGAGGTTAACGGTGACGGTGATGGAGTGAGAGTGAGGGGTTCATGGTGACGGTGATGGAGCGAGTGTGAGGGGATCAGTGTGACGGTGATGGAGTGAGTGTGAGGTGTTCAGGATGACGGAGATGGAGTGTGTGTGAGGGGGTCAGGGTGATATTGATGGAGTGAGTATGAGAGGATCAGTGTCAGAGTGATGGAGTGATGTAAAGGGGTCAGGGGGTGGTGATGGAGTGAGTGTGGTGGGTATCAGGGTGACGGTGATGGAGTGAGAGTGAGGCGGTCTGGGTGACAGTGATGGAGTGAGTGTGAGGGGATGGGTGTGACAATGATGGAGTGATGGTGAGGGAGTCAGTGTGACGGTGCTGGAGCGAGTGTGAGTGGATCAGTATGACAGTGATAGAGTGAGTGTGATTGAGTCAGGGTGAGGGTGATGGAGTGAGTGTGAGGTTGTCAGGGTGACGTTGCTGGAGCGTGTGTGAGGGGGTCAGGATGATGGTGATGAAGCGAGTGTGAGGGGATCTGGGTGACGGTGATGGAGTGAGTCTGAGAGGGTCAGGGTGACGGTGATGGAGTGAGAGTGAGGGGGTCAGTGTGACGGTGATGGAGGGAGTGTGAGGGGGTCAGGGTGACAGAGATAGAATGGGTGTGAGGGTGTCAGTGTGACCGTGATGTATTGAGTGTGAGGGCATAACTGTGACGGTGATGGGGCAACTGTGAAAGTGTCAGTGTGACTGTGATCACGAGAGTGTGCGGTGGTCAGGTTCACGGTGATGGTGTGAGTGTGAGGGGTTCATGGCGATGGTGATGGAGCGAGTGTGAGGAGGTCAGGTTGACTGTGATGAAGTGGATGTGAGGGTATCAGTGTGATGATGAAGGAGTGAGTGTGAGGGGTTCACAGTTACAGTGATGGAGTGAGTGTGAGGGGGTCAAGGTGATGGTGATGGAGTGAATGTGAGGGTGTTTGGCTGATGGTGATGGAGTAAGTATGGGGCGGTCAGGGTGACTGTGATGGAGTGAGTGTGACAGGTCATGGTGACGGAGACGGGATGAGTGTGAGAGGTTAACGGTGACGGTGATGAAGTGAGACTGAGAGGTTCATGGTGACTGTGATGGAGCGAGTGTGGTGGGTATCAGGGTGACGGTGATGGAGTGAGATTGAGACGGTCTGGGTGACAGTGATGGAGTGAGTGTGAGGGGATGAGTGTGACAATGATGGAGTGATGGTGAGGGAGTCAGTGTGACGGTGCTGGAGCGAGTGTGAGTGGATCAGTATGACGGTGATAGAGTGAGTGTGATTGAGTTAGGGTGAGGGTGATGGAGTGAGTGTGAGGTTGTCAGGGTGACGTTGATGGAGCGAGTGTGAGGGGGTCAGTTTGACAGTGATGAAGTGAGTGAGAGCGGGTCAGAGTGACGTTAAAGGAGTGAGTGTGAGGGGATCAGTGTGACGGTGAAGGAGTAAGTGTGAGGGGTTCACAGTTACAGTGATGGAGTGAGTGTGAGGGGGTCAAGGTGATGGTGATGGAGTGAGTGTGAGGGTGTTTCGCTGATGGTGATGGAGTGAGTATGGGGCGGTCAGGGTGACTGTGATGGAGTGAGTGTGAGGTGTTCAGGGTGACGGAGATGGTGTGTGTGTGAGGGGGTCAGGGTGACAATGATGGAGTGAGTGAGGGATTAAGGATGACGGCGACCGAGTGAGTGTGAGGGGTTCAGTGTGACTGTAATCACGTGAGTGTGAGGGGGTCAGGGAGACGTTGATGGAGTGAGTGTGTGGGGGTCAGTGTGACGGGGATGGAGTGAGTGTAAAGGGGTCAGGGTGAGGGTGACGGAGTGAGTGTGAGGGGTTCAGTGAGATGGAGATAGAGTGAGTGTGAGAGGGTAAGGATGACCGTGATGATGTGAGTGTGAGGGGATAAGTGCGACGGTAATGGAGTGACTGTGAGGGGATCAGGGTGAATGTGATGGAGTGAGTGTGAGGGGGTCAGTGTCACGGTGATGGAGTGAGTGTGAGGTTGTCAGGGTGAGGGTGATGGAGTGTGTGTGAGGGGGTAAGAGTGAGGGTGATGGAGTGAGTGTGAAGGTGTCAGTATGACGCTGATGGAGTGGGTTTAATGGAATCGGTGTGACTGAGATGGAGTGAGTGTGAAGGTGTCGGGGTGAAGGTGAATGAGTGAGTGCGTCGGGGTCAGGGTCACGGTGATGGAGTGAGTGTGAGGGGTTCAGTGAGATGGAGACAGAATGAGTGTGAGAGGGTCAGGGTGACGTTGACTGAGTGATTGTGAGGGGGTCAAGATGACGGTGATGGAGTGAGTGTGAGGTGGTCAGGGTGACGGTGATGGTGAGTGTGGGATTGTCAGTGTGATGGTGATGGAGTGAGTGAGTGGGAGTCAGGGTGATGGTGATGCAGTGAGTGTGAGAAGATCAGGGTGACTATGATGGAATGGGTGTGGGGGGTCAGGATGGTGGGGATGGAGTGAGTGTGGGGAGATGAGTGTGACGGTGATGGAGTGAGGGTGAGGAGGTCAGGGTGATAGCGATGGAGTGAGCGTGAGGGGATGAGTGTGACGGTGATGGAGTGAGTGTGAGGGGATCAGGGTGACTGTGAAGGAGTGTGTGTGAGGGGGTCAGTGTGATGGTGATGGGGTAGTGTGAGGGGGTCAGGGTGACGGTGATGGAGTGAGGGTGAGTGGGTTAGGGTGACGGTGATGGAGTGAGTGTCAGGGGGTCAAGATGAAGGTGATGTAATGAGTGTGAGAGGGTCATGGTGACGGTGATGGATCGAGTGTGAGGCGGACAGGGTGATGGTGATTATGTGAATGTGACGCGATAAATGTGGCGATAATGGAGTGACTGTGAGGGGATCAGGGTGAATGTGATAGAGTGAGTGTGAGGGAATCAGGGTGATGGTGACCGATTGAGTGTGAGGTTGTCAGGGAGACGGTGATGAAGTGAGTGAGGGATTCAGGGTGACGGCGACCAAGTTAGTGTGAGGGGTTCAGTGTGACTGTAATCACGTGAGTGTGAGGGGGTCAGAGAGACGGTGATGGAGTGAGTGTGAGGGGGTCACGTTGACGGTGATGGAGCGAGTGTGAGGCGGACAGGTTGACAGTGATGCAGTGAGTATGAGGTTGTCAGGGTGAGGGTGATGGAGTGAGTGTGTGGGGGTCAGTGTGACAGTGATATAGTGCATCTGAGGGGGTCAGTGTGAGGGTGATGGAGTGAGTGTGAGGGTGTCAGTGTGACGCTGATGGAGTGAGTTTAATGGAGTCAGTGAGACGGAGATAGAATGAGTGTGAAGGTGTCAGGGTGAAGGTGAAGGAGTGAGGGTGTCGGAGTCAGGGTGACGGTGATGGAGTGAGCGTGAGGGGGTCAGTTTCACAGTGATGGAATGAGTGTGAGGGTGTCAGGGTGAGGCTGATTGAGTGAGTGTGTGGGAGTCAGTGTGACGGTGATGGAGTGAGTGTGAGGTTGTCAGGGTGACGGCGATGGAGTGAGTGTGAGGTTGTCAGGGTGACGCTGATTGAGTGAGTTTAAAGGAGCCAGTGAGACGGAGATGGAGTGAGTGCGAAGGTGTCAGGGTGAAGGTGAAGGAGTGAGTCTGAGGTGTCAAAGTTTCAGAGAAGAAGTGAGTGTGTCGGGGTCTGGGTGACAGTGATGGAGTGGGTGTGAGGGGGTCAGGGTGACGGTGATGGAGTGAGTGTGCGCGGGTCAGTGTAACATTGATGGAGTGAGTGTGAGGATGTCAGTGTGAGGGTGATGGAGTGAATGTGAGGGGGTGGGTTTTACGGTGATGGAGTGATTTTGAGGAGGTCAGTGTGATGGGGATGGAGTGATTGAGAGGGGTTCAGGGTGACGGTGATGTAGTGAGTGTGAGGGGGTCAGGGTTAGGGTGATGGAGTGAGTGTAAGGGGTTAAGTGAGATGGAGATCGAGTGAGTGTGAGGGGGTTAGGGTAACCGTGATGGAGTGAGTGTGAGGGGGTCAGGGTGACTGTGATGGAGTGAGTGATTGTGGGTCAGTGTGATGGTGATGAATTGAGTGTGACATGGTCAGGGTGACTGAGATGCTGTGAGTGTGAGGATATAAGTGTGACGATAATGGAGTGACTGTGAGGGGATCAGGGTGAATGCGATGGAATGAGTGTGAGGGGGTCAGTGCCACGGTGATGGAGTGAGTGTGAGGGAATCAGGGTGACGGCGACCGAGTGAGTGTGAGGGGTTCAGTGTGACTGTAATCACGTGAGTGTGAGGGGTTCAGGTTGACGGTGATGCAGTGAGTGTGAGGTTGTCAGGGTGATGGTGATGGAGTGAGTGTGAGTGGGTCAGGGTGAGGGGGATGAAGTGAGTGTGAGGGGTTCAGGGTGTGGGTGATGGAGTGAATGTGAGGGGGGCAATGTGACAGTGATGTAGTGCATCTGAGGGGGTCAGTGTGACGCTGATGGAGTGAGTTTAATGGAGTCAGTGTGACGGAGATGGAGTGAGTGCGAACGTGTCATGGTGAAGGTGAAGGAGTGACTGTGAGGGGGTCAGGGTGACGGCGATGCAGTGAGTGTGAGGGTCAGGATGATGGAGTGTGTGTGCGGGGGTCAGTGTGACGGTGAAGTTGTGAGTGTGAGTGGATCAGAGTGATGGTGATGGAGTGAGTGTGAGGGGCTCAGGGTGACGGTGATGGAGTGAGTATGAGGGGGTCAGGGTGACTGTGATGGAGTGAGTGTGAGGAGGTCAGAATGACAGGGATGGAGTGAGTGTGAGGGTGTCAGGGTGAGGGTGATTGGGTGAATGTGTAGGAGTCAGTGTGACAGTAATGGAGTGAGTGTGAGGGGGTCAGGATGACGGTGATGGAGTGAGTGTCTGGGGGTCAGTGTGATGATGATGGAGAGAGTGTGAAGGGGTCAGGGTGACGGTAATGGACTGAGTCTGAGGGGGTCAGGATGACAGTGAAGGAGTGAGTGTGAGGGGGTCAGGGTGACAGTGGTGGATTGAGTGTGCGGGGGTCAGTGTGACTGTGATGGAGTGAGTGTGAGAGGTCAGTGTGACAGTGATGGAGTGAGCGTGAAGGGTCAGTGTGAAAGTGTTGGAGTGAGTGTGAGAGGTCAGTGTGAAAGTGATGGGGTGAGTGTGAGAGGGTCAGGGTGACAGTGGTGGATTGAGTGTGCGGTGGTCAGTGTGACGGTGATGGAGTGAGTGTGAGGGGTCAGTGTCACAGCGATGGAGTGAGTGTGAGGGGGTCAGGGTGACAGTGATGGAGAGAGTCTGAGATGGTGAGGGTGACGGTGATTAGTGAGAGTGAGGGTATCAGGGTGATGATGATGGAATAACTGTGTGGTGGTAAGGGTGAAGGTGATGGAGTGAGTGTGAAGGGATCAATGTGACAGTGAAGGAGTGAGAGTGATGTTGACCGGTTGACGGTTGTGGAGTGAGTGTGAGGGGATTAGTCTGACGGTGATGGAGTGTGTGTGAGGGGGTCAGTGTAATGCTGCTGGAGTGAGTGTGAGAGGGTCACTGTGACGGTGATGGAGTGAGTGTGAGGGGTTCATGGTGATGGTCAGGTTGACAGTGGTGCGGGGGGTAAGTGTGACAGTGATGGAATGAATGTGAGGGGGTCATGGTGACATTGATGGAATGAGTGTAAGGGTGACGATCATGGAGAGAGTTTGAGGGGGTCACAGTGACTATGATGGAGTGAGTGTGAGAGGGTCAGGGTGACAGTGGTGGATTGAGTGTGTGGGGGTCAGTGTGACAATGATCGAGTGCGTGTGAGGGGTCAGTGTGACAGTGATGGAGTGAATGTGAGGCGGTCACGGTGATAGTGATGGAGTGAGTATAAGGCGGTCAGGTGACGGTGATGAAATGTGTGTGAGGGGGTCAGTGTGACAGTGATGGGGTGAGTGTGAGGGGTCAGTGTGACAGTGATGGAGCGAGTGTGGAGGTTCACGGTCTCGGTGATGGAGTGAGGATAAGGCGGTCAGGGTGACGGTGATGGAGAGAGTGTGAGCGTCAGTGTGACGGAGATGCAGTGAGTGTGAGGTGGTCAGCGTGACAGAGGTGGATTGAGTGTGCGGGGTCAGTGTGACAGTGATGGAGTGAGTGTGAAGAATAAGTGTGACAGTGATGGAGTGAGAGTGAAGTTGTCAGGGTGATGATGATGGAATGAGTGTGTGGTGGTAAGGGTGAAGGTGATGGTGTGAGTGTGAAGGGGTCAGTGTTACAGTGAAGGAGTGAGTGTGAGGTTGACCAGTTGACGGTTGTGGAGTGAATGTGAGGGGATTAGTCTGATGGTGATGGAGTGAGTGTGAGGGGGTCAGTGTAATGCTGCTGGAGTGAGTGTGAGAGGGTCACTGTGACAGTGATGGAGTGAGTGTTAAGGGGTCAGTATGACTGTGATGGAGTGAGTGTGAGGTGTTCATGGTGACGGTGATGGAGTGAGTGAGGGGGGTCAGGGCGACGGTGATGGAGTGTGTATAAGGCGGTCAGGGTGACAGTGACGGAGTGAGTGTAAAGGGGTCATGGTGACGGTGATGGAGTGAATGTGAGTGGGTCAGGGTGACGGTGATGGAGTGAATGTGAGGGGATCAGTGTGACGGTGATGGAGTGAGTGTGGGATTGTCAGAGTAATGGTGATGGAGTGAGTGTGAGGGGGTCAGGGTGACAGTGATGGACTGAGTGTGAGGGGATCAGTGTGACGGTGATAGAATGAATGTGAGATTGTCAGTGTGACAGTGATGGAGTGAGTGTGAGGGGGACAGGGTGTCAGTGATGGAGTGAGTGTGGGGACGTCAGGGTAACAGTGATGGAGTGAGTGTGAGATGTTCAGTGTGACAGTGATGGAGTGAGTGTGAGGGGGTCAGTGTGACAGTGGTGGATTGAGTGTGCGGGTGTCAGTGTTATGATCATGGAGTGAGTGTGAGGGGGTCACGGTGACGGTGATGGAGTGAGTGTCAGAGGGTCAGGGTGACAGTGGCGGATTGAGTGTGCAGGGTCAGTGTGACAGTGATGGAGTGAGTGTGAAGGATCAGTGTGACAGTGATGGAGTGAGAGTGAGGGTGTCAGGGTGATGATGATGGAATGAGCGTGTGGTGGTAAGGGTGAAGGTGAAGGTGTGAGTGTGAAGGGGTCAGTGTGACAGTGAAGGAGTGAGTGTGAGGTTGACCAGTTGACGGTTGTGGAGTGAATGTGAGGGGATTAGTCTGATGGTGATGGAGTGAGTGTGAGGGGGTCAGTGTAATGCTGCTGGAGTGAGTGTGAGAGGGTCACTGTGACAGTGATGGAGTGAGTGTGAAGGGGTCAGTATGACTGTGATGGAGTGAGTGTGAGGTGTTCATGGTGACGGTGATGGAGTGAGTGAGGGGGGTCAGGGCGACGGTGATGGAGTGTGTATAAGGCGGTCAGGGTGTCGGTGATGGAGTGAGTGTAAAGGGGTCATGGTGACGGTGATGGAGTGAATGTGAGTGGGTCAGGGTGACGGTGATGGAGTGAATGTGAGGGGATCAGTGTGACGGTGATGGAGTGAGTGTGGGATTGTCAGAGTAATGGTGATGGAGTGAGTGTGAGGGGGTCAGGGTGACAGTGATGGACTGAGTGTGAGGGGATCAGTGTGACGGTGATAGAATGAATGTGAGATTGTCAGTGTGACAGTGATGGAGTGAGTGTGAGGGGGTCAGGGTGACAGTGATGGAGTGAGTGTGGGGACGTCAGGGTAACTGTGATGGAGTGAGTGTGAGATGGTCAGTGTGACAGTGATGGAGTGAGTGTGAGGGGGTCAGTGTGACAGTGGTGGATTGAGTGTGCGGGTGTCAGTGTTATGATCATGGAGTGAGTGTGAGGGGGTCACGGTGACGATGATGGAGTGAGTGTCAGAGGGTCAGGGTGACAGTGGCGGATTGAGTGTGCAGGGTCAGTGTGACAGTGATGGAGTGAGTGTGAAGGATCAGTGTGACAGTGATGGAGTGAGAGTGAGGGTGTCAGGGTGATGATGATGGAATGAATGTGTGGTGGTAAGGGTGAAGGTGATGGTGTGAGTGTGAAGGGGTCAGTGTGACAGTGAAGGAGTGAGTGTGAGGTTGACCAGTTGACGGTTGTGGAGTGAATGTGAGGGTATTAGTCTGATGGTGATGGAGTGAGTGTGAGGGGGTCAGTGTAACGCTGCTGGAGTGAGTGTGAGAGGGTCACTGTGACAGTGATGGAGTGAGTGTGAAGGGGTCAGTATGACTGTGATGGAGTGAGTGTGAGGTGTTCATGGTGACGGTGATGCAGTGAGTGAGGGGGGTCAGGGCGACGGTGATGGAGTGTGTATAAGGCGGTCAGGGTGACGGTGATGGAGTGAGTGTAAAGGGGTCATGGTGACGGTGATGGAGTGAATGTGAGTGGGTCAGGGTGACGGTGATGGAGTGGGTGTGAGGGGGTCAGCGTGACGGGGAAGGAGTGAGTGTGAGGGGATCAGTGTGACGGTGATGGAGTGAGTGTGGGATTGTCAGAGTAATGGTGATGGAGTGAGTGTGAGGGGGTCAGGGTGACAGTGATGGACTGAGTGTGAGGGGATCAGTGTGACGGTGATAGAATGAATGTGAGATTGTCAGTGTGACAGTGATGGAGTGAGTGTGAGGGGGTCAGGGTGTCAGTGATGGAGTGAGTGTGGGGACGTCAGGGTAACTGTGATGGAGTGAGTGTGAGATGGTCAGTGTGACAGTGATGGAGTGAGTGTGAGGGGGGTCAGTGTGACTGTGATGGAATGAGTGTGAGGTGGTCAGGGCAGTGGGGATGGAGTCGGTGTGGGGAGATGAGTGTGACGGTGATGGAGTGAGGGTGAGGAGGTCCGGGTGAGGGGGATGGAGTGAGTGTCAGGGGATGAGTGTGTCGGTAATAGAGTGAGTGTGAGATTGTCAGTATGACACTGATGGAGTGAGTATGAGGGGGTCAGGGTGACGGTGATGGAGTGAGTGTGAGGGGATCAGTGTGACGGTGATAGAGTGAGTGTGAGATTGTCAGTGTGACAGTGATGAACTGAGTGTGAGGGGATTCAGGGTGACAGTGATGGAGTGAGAGGGAGAAGGTCAGGGTGACTGTGATGGAAAGAGTGTGAGGGGGTCAGGGCAGTGGCGATGGAGTGGGTGTGGGGATATGAGTGTGATGTTGATGGAGTGAGTGTGAGAAGGTCAGGGTGACGGTGATTGAGTGAGTGTTAGGGGATCAGGGTGACTGTGATGGAGTGAGAGTGAGGGGGTCGGTGTGACGGTGATGGACTGAGTGGGAGGGGGTCAGTCTGATGGGGATGGAGTGAGTGGGAGGGGATGAGTGTGACGGTGATGTAGTGAGTGCGAAGGGGTCGGTTTGACTGTGATGGAGTGAGTGTGAGGGATTCAGGGTGATGGTGATGGAGTGAGTGTGAAGGCGTCAGTGTGATGGTGATGGAGTGAGTGTGAGGGGATCACATTGACAATGATGGAGTGTGTGTGAGGGGTCAGAGTGATGGTGTTGGAGTGAGTGTGTGTGGGTCAGGGTGACGGTGATAGATTGAGTGTGAGAAGATCAGGATGACGGTGATGGAGTGAGTATGAAGGTGTCACTGTGACTCTGATGGAGTGAGTGTGAGGTGGTTAGGGTGACGGTGATGGAGAGAGTGTGAGGGGGTCAGGGTGATGGTGATTGAGTGAATGTAAGAGGGTCAGTGTGACAGTCATAGAGTGAGTGTGAGAGGATCAGTGTGTCAGTGATGGAGGGAGTGTGAGGGGTTCATGGTGACTGTCATGAAGTGAGTGTGAAGGGGTCGGTGTGAATGTGACGGAATGAGTGTGAGGGTGTCAGGGTGACGATGATGGATTGAGTGTGAGGGGTTCAGCGTGACGGTGATGGAGTGAGTGTGTGTTGGTCAGGCTGACGGTGATGGATTGAGTGTGAGGTTACCAGGGTGACGGTGATGGAGTGAGTGTGAGAAAATCAGGATGACGGTGATGGAGTGAATGTGAGGGGAACATGGTGACGGTGATGGAGTGTGTGTGAGGGGGTCAGTGTGATGGAGATGGATTGAGTGTGAGTTGGTCAGGGTGACGGTGATAGATTGAGTGTGAGAAGATCAGGATGACGGTGATGGAGTGAATGTGAGGGGGTCAGTGTGATGCTGCTGGAGTGAGCGTGAAACTGTCACTGTGACGGTGATGGAGTGAGTGTGAAGGGGTCAGTATGACTGTGATGGAGTGAGTGTGAGAAGGTCAGGATGATGGTGATGGAGTGAGTGTTTGTAGGTCAGGGTGACGGTGATGAAGTGAGTGTGAGGGGATAAGCGTGACGGTGATGGAGTGAGTGTGAGTTGGTCAGGGTGACGATGATGGAATGGGTGTGTGGCGGTAAGGGTGAAGGTGATGGAGTGAGTGTGAAGGGGTCAGTGTGACAGTGAATAAGTGAGTGTGAGGTTGACCGGTTGACGGTTGTGGAGTGAGTGTGAGGGGATTCGTCTGACGGTGATGGAGTGAGTGGGAGGGGGTCAGTGTGATGCTGCTGGAGTGTGTGTGAGAGGTTACTGTGACGGTGATGGAGTGAGTGTGAATGGGTCAGTATGACTGTGATGGAGTGAGTGTGAGGAGTTCATGGTGACGGTGATGGAGCGAGTGTGGGGTGTCAGGGTGACAGTGATGGAGTGAGTATAAGGGGGTCAGGGTGACTGTGATGGAGTGAGTGTGAGTTGGTCATGGTGACGGTGATGGAGTGAGTGTGAGTGGGTCAGGGTGACTGTGATGGAGTGAGTGTGAGGGGGTCAGCGTGACGGTGATGGAGTGAGTGTGACTGGGACAATGTGACGCTGATGGAGTGAGTGTTAGTGGGTCAGGGTGACGGTGATGGAGTGAGTGTGAGGGGGTCAGTGTGACTGTGATAGTGTGAGTGTGAGGGGTTCAGTGTGATGGTAATGGAGTGAGTGTGAGGGGGTCAGTGTGACGGTGATAAAGTGAGTGTGAGATTGTCAGTGTGACAGTGATGGAGTGAGTGTGAGGGGATTCAGGGTGACAGTGATGGAGTGAGTGTGAGGGGATCATGGTGACGGTGATGGAGTGTGTGTGAGGGGGTCAGTGTGATGGAGATGGATTGAGTGTGAGTTGGTCAGGGTGACGGTGATAGATTGAGTGTGAGAAGATCAGGATGACGGTGATGGAGTGAGTGTGAGTTGGTCAGGGTGACAGTGATGGATTGAGTGTGAGAAGATCAGGATGATGGTGATGGAGTGAGTGTGTATGGGTCAGGGTGACGTTGATGGAATGTGTGTGAGGGGTTCAGCGTGACGGTGATGGAGTGAGTGTGAGAAGATCAGGATGACGGTGATGGAGTGAATATGAGGGGGTCACGGTGACGGTGATGGAGTGAGTGTGAGGGGTCAGTGTGATAGTGATGGAGTGAGTGTGAGTGGGTCAGGGTGACTGTGATGGAGTGAGTGTGAGGGGGTCAGCGTGACGGTGATGGAGTGAGTGTGACTGGGACAATGTGACGCTGATGGAGTGAGTGTTAGTGGGTCAGGGTGACGGTGATGGAGTGAGTGTGAGGGGGTCAGTGTGACTGTGATAGTGTGAGTGTGAGGGGTTCAGTGTGATGGTAATGGAGTGAGTGTGAGGGGGTCAGTGTGATGATGATGGAGTGAGTGTGAGGGGGTCAGTGTGACGGTGATAAAGTGAGTGTGAGATTGTCAGTGTGACAGTGATGGAGTGAGTGTGAGGGGGTCAGGGTGACAGTGATGGAGAGAGTCTGAGATGGTGAGGGTGACGGTGATGAGTGAGACTGAGGGTGTCAGGGTGACGGTGATGGAGTGAGTGTGAGCGTGTCAGGGTGACGAAGATGGAATGAGTGTCTGGCGGTAAGGGTTAAGGTGATGGAGTAAGTGTGAAGGGGTCAGTGTGACAGTGAAGGTGTGAGTGTGGGGTTGACCGGCTGACGGTTGTGGAGTGAATGTGAGGGGCTTAGTCTGACGGTGATGGAGTGAGTGTGAGGTGTTCAGTGTGATGCCGCTGGAGTGAATGTGAGAGGGTCACTGTGACGGTGATGGAGTGAGTGTGAGGGGGTCAGGATAAGGGTGATGAAGTGAGTATAAGATGGTCAGGGTGACTGTGATACAGTGAGTGTGAGGGGGTCATGGTGACGGTGATGAAGTGAGTGTGAAAGGGTCAGTGTGACTGTGATGGTATGAGTGTGAGGGTGTCAGGGTGACGATCATGGAGTGAGTGTGAGGGGGTCACAGTGACGGTGATGGAGTGAGTGTGAGGGGTTCAGCGTGACGGTGGTGGAGTGAGTGTGAGTTGGTCAGAGTGATGGTGATGGATTGAGTGTGAGGTTGTCAGGGTGATGGTGATGAAGTGAGTGTAAGAATATCAGGATGACGGTGATGGAGTGAGTGTGAGAGGGTCACTGCGATGGTGATGGAGTGAGTGTGAGGTGTGAGGGGATCAGGATGAGGGTGATGAAAAGAGTGTGAGAAGATCAGGATGACGGTGATGGAGTGAATGTAAGGGGTCACGGTGACGGTGATTGAGTGTGTGTGAGGGGATCAGTGTGATGGAGATGGAGTGAGTGTGACGTGGTCAGGGCGACAGTGGTGGATTGAGTGTGCGGGGGTCAGTGTGACAGTGATGTAGTGAGTGTGAGGGGGTAAGTGTGACAGTGATGGAATGAATGTGAGGGAGTCAGGGTGACAGTGATGGAGAGAATCTGAGATGGTGAGGGTGATGGTGATGAGTTAGAGTGAGGGTGTCAGGGTGACGGCGATGGAGTGAGAACGAAGGTGTCAGGGTGACGATGATGGAATGACTGTGTGGCGGTAAGGATGAAGGTGATAGAGTGAGTGTGAAGGGGTCAGTGTGACAGTGAAGGAGTGAGTGTGAGTTTGACAGGTTGACGATTGTGGAGTGAGTGTGAGGGGATTCGTCTGACGGTGATGGAGTGAGTGGGAGGGGGTCAGTGTGATGCTGCTGGAGTGTGTGTGAGAGGTTACTGTGACGGTGATGGAGTGAGTGTGAATGGGTCAGTATGACTGTGATGGAGTGAGTGTGAGGAGTTCATGGTGACGGTGATGGAGCGAGTGTGGGGTGTCAGGGTGACAGTGATGGAGTGAGTATAAGGGGGTCAGGGTGACTGTGATGGAGTGAGTGTGAGTTGGTCATGGTGACGGTGATGGAGTGAGTGTGAGTGGGTCAGGGTGACTGTGATGGAGTGAGTGTGAGGGGGTCAGCGTGACGGTGATGGAGTGAGTGTAACTGGGACAATGTGACGCTGATGGAGTGAGTGTTAGTGGGTCAGGGTGACGGTGATGGAGTGAGTGTGAGGGGGTCAGTGTGACTGTGATAGTGTGAGTGTGAGGGGTTCAGTGTGATGGTAATGGAGTGAGTGTGAGGGGGTCAGTGTGATGATGATGGAGTGAGTGTGAGGGGGTCAGTGTGACGGTGATAAAGTGAGTGTGAGATTGTCAGTGTGACAGTGATGGAGTGAGTGTGAGGGGATTCAGGGTGACAGTGATGGAGTGAGTGTGAGGGGATCATGGTGACGGTGATGGAGTGTGTGTGAGGGGGTCAGTGTGATGGAGATGGATTGAGTGTGAGTTGGTCAGGGTGACGGTGATAGATTGAGTGTGAGAAGATCAGGATGACGGTGATGGAGTGAATGTGAGGGGGTCAGTGTGATGCTGCTGGAGTGAGCGTGAAACTGTCACTGTGACGGTGATGGAGTGAGTGTGAGGGGGTCAGGATGAGGGTGATGAAGTGAGTGTTTGTAGGTCAGGGTGACGGTGATGAAGTGAGTGTGAGGGGATAAGCGTGACGGTGATGGAGTGAGTGTGAGTTGGTCAGGGTGACGATGATGGAATGAGTGTGTGGCGGTAAGGGTGAAGGTGATGGAGTGAGTGTGAAGGGGTCAGTGTGACAGTGAATGAGTGAGTGTGAGGTTGACCGGTTGACGGTTGTGGAGTGAGTGTGAGGGGATTAGTCTGACGGTGATGGAGTGAGTATGAGGGGGTCAGTGTGATGCTGCTGGAGTGAGTGTGAGAAGGTCACTGTGACGGTAATGGAGTGAGTGTGAAGGGGTCGGTATGACTGTGTTGGAGTGAGTGTGAGGGGTTCATGTTGACAGTGATGGAGTGAGTGTGAGTTGGTCAGTGTGACAGTGACGGAGTGAGTGTGAGTTTGACAGGTTGACGATTGTGGAGTGAGTGTGAGGGGATTCGTCTGACGGTGATGGAGTGAGTGGGAGGGGGTCAGTGTGATGCTGCTGGAGTGTGTGTGAGAGGTTACTGTGACGGTGATGGAGTGAGTGTGAGGGGGTCAGCGTGACGGTGATGGAGTGAGTGTGACTGGGACAATGTGACGCTGATGGAGTGAGTGTTAGTGGGTCAGAGTGACGGTGATGGAGTGAGTGTGAGGGGTTCAGTGTGATGGTAATGGAGTGAGTGTGAGGGGGTCAGTGTGATGATGATGGAGTGAGTGTGAGGGGGTCAGTGTGACGGTGATAAAGTGAGTGTGAGATTGTCAGTGTGACAGTGATGGAGTGTGTGAGGGGATTCAGGGTGACTGTGATGGAGTGAGTGTGAGGAGGTCAGGGTGACTGTGATGGAATGACTGTGTGGCGGTAAGGGTGAAGGTGATGGCGTGAGTGTGAAGGGGTCAGTATGACTGTGATGGAGTGAGCGTGAGGGGTTCATGGTGACGGTGATGGAGCGAGTGTGGGGGGTCAGGGTGACGGTGATGGAGTGAGTGTGAGGGAGTCAGCGTGACGGTGATGGAGTGGGTGTGACTGGGACAATGTGACGGTGATAGCGTGAGTGTGAGGGGGTCAGGGTGATGATGATGGAGTGAGTGTGAGGGGGTCAGTGTGACGGTGATGGGGTGAGTGTGAGATTGTCAGTGTGACAGTGATGGATGAGTGTGAGGGGATTCAGGGTGACGGTGATGGAGTGAGTGTGAGGAGGTCAGGGTGACTGTGATGGGATGATTGTGAGAGGTTAAGGGTGATGGTGATGGAGTGAGTGTGAGGGGATCACTGTAAGAGTGAAGCAGTGAGTGTGAGGGGGTCAGGATGACATTGATGGTGTGAGTGTGAGGGGATCAGTGTGAGAGTGATGGAGTAAATGTGAGGGGTCTGGGTGACGGTGATGGAGTGAGTGTGAGGGGCTCAGGGTGATGGCGATGGAGTGAGTGAGAGAAGGTCTGGGTTTCGGTGGTGGAGTGTGTGTGAGAGGGTCAGGGTGACATTGATGGAGTGAGTGTAAGGGGATCAGAGTGAGAGTGATTGAGTGAGTTTGAGGGGTCTGGGTGACGGTGATGCAGTGTGTGTAAGGGTGTAAGGATGACAGTGATGGAGTGAGTGTGAGTGGAACAGGGAGACGGTGATGGAGTGTGTGTGAGGGTGTAAGGGTGAGAGTGATGGAGTGAGTGTGATAAGATCACTGTGACGGTGATGGAGTGAGTGTGAACAGGTCAGTGTGACTGTGATGGCATGAGTGTGAGGTTTCCAGGGTGACGGTCATGGAGTGAGTCTGAGCGGATCAGGGTGATGTTGATGGAGTGAGTGTGAGTGGGTGAGTGTGACGGTGATGGAGTGAGTGTGAACGGGTCAGAGTGACGGTGATGGAGTGAGTGTGAGGGATTCATTGTGACGGAGATGCAGTGGGTGTGAGCGGGTCAGGGTGACGGTGATGGAATGCGTGTGAGGGGGTGAGGGTGAGGGTGATGGTGTGAGTGTGAGGGGATCAATGTGACAGTGATTGTGTTAGTGTGAGCGGGTCAGGGTGACGGTTATGGAGTGAGTGTGAGAGGGTCACGGTGATGGTGATGGAGTGAGCGTGGAGGGGTCAGGGTGGCAGTGGCGCAGTCACTTTCACCCCCCCCCCCTACACTCCAGTAGCATCACACTGACCCCCTCACACTCACTCTATCACTGTCACACTAATTAACTCACACTCACTCCATGACGGTCAACCGGTCAACCTCACACTTACTCCATCAATGTCACACTGACCCACTTACACTTCACTCCATCACAGTCGCCCTGACCCCCTTACACATACGCCATCACCGTCACCCTTAACCTCTCACAATCATTCCATCACCGTCACCAAGACCCCTTCACACTCACTTCATCACCTTCACGCTTACCGCCACACACTCACTCCATCGCTGTCACCCTGACACCGTCACTCTCACTCCATCACCGTCACCCTGACCATGTCAGACTCACTCCATCACCGTCGCCCTGACCCCCTCACACTCACGCCATCACAGTCACAATGGCCCATTCACACTCACTCCATCACCGTCACAGTGATCCCATCACACTCACTCCATCACCGTCACATTTACACCCTCACACACACTCCATCACCGACACCCAGACACCTCACACTCACTCCATCGCTTTCACACTGATCCCCTCACACTCACTCCATCAATGTCACCCTGACCCACTCACACTCACTTCATCACCATCGCACTGACCCTCTCAAGCTCACTCCACCACCGTCACACAGAACTCCTCACATTCACTCCAACACCGTCACCCTGACAACCTCACACTCACGCCATCACTGTCACACTGAGCCGTTCACACTCACTCCATCACCGTCACCATGACCCCTTCACACTCACTCCATCACCGTCACACTGACACCCGAACACTCCCTCCATCACCGTCACCCTGATCCCCTCACACTCGCTCCACCTCCATCACCCTGACCCCTCACACTCACTCCGTCACAGTCACACTGACCCCTTCACACTCAGTCCATCACCGTCACCCTGACACTCTCACACTAACTCCAGCAGCATCACACTGACCCCCTCACACTCATCCATCACCATCACACTAATCCCCTCACACTCACTCCACGACCGTCAAACGGTCAACTTCACACTCACTCCTTCACTGCCACACTGATCCCTCACACTTCACTCCATCATTCCCAGATCCCTTTGTACTTTGGCTTCATGAATTTTCTCACCGTTTAGAAAGTAGTCCATGCTTGTATTATTTTTTCCAAAGTGCAAGACCTCGCATTTGCTTACATTGAATTCCATCAGCCATTTCCTGGACCACTCTCCCAAACTGTCTAGACCCATCTGCAGCCTCCCCACTTCCTCAGTATTACCTGCCTGTCCACCTAACTTTGTATCATCGGAAAACTTCGCGAGAACCCCCCAGTCCCTTCATCCAGATCATTAATATATAACGTGAACAGCTGCGGTCCCCAACACTGAATCCTGTGGGACACCGCTTGTCACTGGCTGCCATTCCGAAAAAGAACCTTTTATCCCAACTCTCTGCCTTCTGTCAGACAGCCAATCCTCACTCCATACCAGTAGCTCACCTCGAACACCATGGGACCTTACCTTGCTCAGCAGCCTCCCGTGTGGCACCTTATCAAAGGCCTTTTAGAAGTCTAGATAGACCACATCCACTGGGTTTCCCTGGTCTAACCTACTTGTCACATCTTCAAAGAATTCCAACAGGTTTGTCAGGCACGACCTCCCCTTACTAAATCCATGTTGACTTGTTCTAATCCGACCCTGCTCTTCCAAGAATTTAGAAACCTCATCCTTGATGATGGATTTTAGAATTTTACCAACAACTGAGGTTAGGCTAATTCACCTATAATTTTCCATCCTTTTTCTTAATCCTTTCTTGAATAAGGTGGTTACAACAATGATCTTCCAATCATCCGGGACGTTCACTGACTCCAGTGACTTTTGAAAGATCTCAACCAACGCCTCCGCTATTTCCTCAGCCACCTCCCTCAGAACTCTAGAAAGTAACCCATCGGGGCCAGGAGATTTATCAATTTTAAGACCTTTTAGCTTTTAGATTACATTACAGTGTGGAAACAGGCCCTTCGGCCCAACAAGTCCACACCGACCGACCGAAGCGCAACCCACCCATACCCCTACATTTACCTCTTACCTAACAATACGGGCAATTTAGCATGGCCAATTCACCTGACCTGCAGGTCTTTGGACTGTGGGAGGAAACCGGAGCACCCGGAGGAAACCCACGCAGACACGGGGTTGCACTTTCTCTTTTCTAATGGCAACCATACTCAACCCAGCCCCCAGACTCCCTTTAATTGTTGGGATATTACTCATGTCTTCTACTGTGAAGACTGACGCAAAGTACTTGTTAGGTTCTCCTGCTATTTCCTTATCTTCCATCACGAGGCTTCCAGCATCAGTTTGAAGTGGCCCAATGTTTACGTTTGCCTGTCGTTTGTTTCTTATGTATTGAAACTCACTGCATCACCGTCATCCTGACCCTCTTGCACTCGCTCCACCAACTTCACCATGACCACCTCACACTCACCCAATCTCCATCACACTGACCCCCTCAGACTCACCGTCAACATGTCCCCTCAAACTCACTGCATCACCGTCATCCTGACCCTCTCACACTCACTCCATCAATTTCACACTGATCCCCTCACACTCACTCCAACCCTGTCACCCTGACTCATTCACACTCACTCCATCACCGTCACCCTGACGTCCTCACACTCACGGGATCACAGTCACACTGACCCCTTCACACTTACTCAATCACCATCACACTGATCCCCTCACACTCACACCATCACGGTAACCATGTCCCCTCAAACTCACTGTATCACCGTCACCCTGACCCCCTCACACTCACTCCATCCTCGTCTCACTGATCGCCTCACACTCAATTCATCACTGTCACCCAGATCCCGACAACTCACTCCTTCACCGTTACCCTGACCCCCTCACATTCACTCAATCCCCGTCACACTGACTCCATGAAACTCACTCCATCAGCGTCATACTGACACCCTCACACTCACTCCATCACCGTCAAACTGACCCCCTCGCACTCACTCCATCACCGTCATTCTAACCCTCTCACACTCACTCCATCTCCGTCACCGTGACCCCCTCACACTCACTCCATCTCCGTCACACTGACTCCATTAAACTCACTCCATCACCGTCAAACTGACACCCTCGCACTCACTCCATCACCGTCATTCTAACCCTCTCACACTCACTCCATCTCCATCTCACTGAACCCCTCACACTCACTCCATCACCCTCACCGTGGCCCCTTCACACTCACTCCATCACCATCACCCTGACCCCCTCACACTCACTCCATCCTCGTCTCACTGATCGCCTCATACTCACTCCATCACTGTCACCCAGATCCCGACAACTCACTCATTCACCGTTACCCTGACCCCCTCACACTCACTCAATCCCCGTCACACTGACTCCATGAAACTCACTCCATCAGCGTCACACTGACACCCTCACACTCACGCCATCACCATCACACGGACCACCTCACACTCACTCATTCACCGTCAAACTGACCCCCTTGCACTCACTCCATCTCTGTCACACTGGCCCCATTAAACTCACTCCATCACCGTCACCCTGACCCCCTCACACTCACTCCATCACCGTCAAATTGACCCCCTCACACTCACTCCATCACTGTCACAGTGACCCCCCTCACACTCACTCCATCACAGTCACACTGACCCCCTCACACTCACTCCATCACCGCCACCCAGATCCCCTCACACTCACTCCATCACCGTCATCCTGACCCCCTCACACTCACTCCTTCACCGTCACACTGACCCCACAAACTCACTCCGTCACCGTCACCCAGACCCCGACACATTCACTCCTTCTCCGTGACTTTGACCACCTCACACTCACTCCATCACCGTCACCCATACCCCCTCACACTCACTTCTTCACTTTCACCCTGAACCCCTCACACCCACTCCATCACAGTCACACTGACTCCCACACACTCACTCCATCACCCTCACCCTGACCCCCTCACATTCACTCCATTACCGTCACACTGATCCCCTCACATTCACTCGTTCACCGTCACCCTGACCCCCTCAGTCTCACTCATCACCGTCATTCTGGCCCCCTCACACTCACTCCATCCCCGTCACACTGACCCCCTCACACTCTCTCCATCTCCGTCACCCTGGCCCCCTCAACTCACTCCATTACCCTCACCCTACCCCCTCACACTGACTCCATCACCGTCACCCTGACCCCCTCACACTCCCTCCATCACCGTGACACTAACCCCCCTCACACTCACTCCATCACATTCACCCTGATCCCCTCACAGTCACTCCATTATCGTCACACTTATCCCCTCACGCTCACTCCCATCACCGTCACACTGCCCCCTCACACACACTCCATCACAGTCACCCTGATCGCCTCACACTCACTCCATCACCGGCACACTCATCCCCTCACGCTCACTCCCATCACCGTCTCCCTGACCTCCTCACCCTCACTCCATCACCATCATACTCATCTCCCAACACTTACTCCATCCCCACCATCCTGAATACCCACACTCATTCCATCATTGTCACACTGACACCCTCACAATCACTGAATCACTGTCGCTCTGACTCGTACACACGAACTCCATCACCGTCACACTGACAATCCCACACTCACTCCATCACCTTTACACTGGTCCCCTCACACTCACTCCATCACCGTCACCCTGACCACCTCACACTCACTCCATCACCCTCACCCTGACCCCCTCACAGTCACTCTATCACCGTCACCCTGACCCCCTTACATTCACTCCATCACCGTCACACTGAACCCGTCACACTAATTCCATCACTTTCACCCTGACCCCGACACTCACTCCTTCACCTTCACCCTGACACCTTCACACTCACTCCATCTCCGTCACACTGACTCCATTAAACACACTCCATCAGCGTCACACTGACACACTCACACTCACTCCATTACCCTCACACTGACCCGCTCAGATACACTACATCACTGTCACATTGACCCCCTTACACTCACTCCATCACCGTCACACTGACCCCCACACACTCACTGCATCCCCATCACACTGACCCCCGCACACTTACTCCATCACAGTCACACTGACTCCCACACACTCACTCCATCACCCTCATCCTGACCCCGTCACACACACTCCATCACCGTCACCCTGACCCGCTCACATTCATTCCATCACCGTCATCTTGACCCCTCACATTCACTCTATCACTGTCAACCTGACACAATCACAATCCCTCCATCACCCTCATCCTGACCCCGTCACACTCACTCCATCACCATCACCCTGACCTCCTCACACTCATCCATCACCGTCACCTTGACAACCCCAACACTCACTCCATCACCACCTGCCTGAGCCCCTCACAATCTTTCCATCACTGTCACCCTGACTCCCACATACTCACTCCATCACTGTCACACTGACCCCCAAACACTCACACCATCACCATCACACTGACCCTCTCACACACACTGAATCACCGTCATTTTGACCCCTTCACACTCACTCCATCACCGTCACCATGACCCCCTCACACTCACTCCATCACCGTCACACTGACACCATTAAACTCAATCTGTCAGCGTCACACTGACACTCATACTCACTCCATCACCGTCAAACTGACCCCCTCATACTCACTCCATCACCGTCACTCTGACACCCTCACAGTCACTCTACCACTGTCACCCTGACCCTCTCAGACTCACTCCATCATCGTCACCCTGATCCCCTCACACTCACTCCATCACCGTCACCCTGACCCTCTCAGACTCACTCCATTACCATCACCCTGACCCCCTCACACTCGCTCCATCACTGTCAAACTGACCCCCTCACACTCACTCCATCACCGTCACCCTGACCCGCTCACACTCATTCCATCACTGTCATATTTGACCCCCCTCACTCACTCTATCACTCTACCTGACACAACCACAATCACTCCATTATCATCACCATCACCCTGACACGCTCACAGTCACTCCATCACCGTCACCCTGACACCCTCACACTCACTCCATTACTGTCACCCTGACCCCAACACACTCACTCCATTACCATCACCCTGAGCTCCTCACACTCACTCCATCACTGTCACCCTGACTCCCACATACTCACTCCATCACCGTCAAACTGACCCCCTCACACTCACTCCATCACCATCACCATGACCCCCTCACACTCACGCCAACACCGACACACTGACCCCATTAAACTCAATCTGTTAACATCATACTGACCCCCTCACACTCACTCCATCACCGTCACTCTGACACCCTCACACTCACTCTATCACTGTCATCCTGACCCCCTCAGACTCACTCCATCATCGTCAACCTGATCCCCTCACTCTCACTCCCTCACCTTCGCCCTGACCCTCTCACACTCACTCCATCACCGTCACCCTGACCCCCTCACACTCACTCCATCACCGTCAAACTGACCCCCTCACACTCATTCCATCTCCGTCACCTTGACCCCCTCACACTCACTCCATCTCCGTCACACTGACCCCCTCACACTCACTCCATCACCGTCACCCTGACCCGCTCACACTCATTCCATTAACGTCATCTTGACCCCCTCACACACACTCTATCACTGTCAACCTGACATAATCACAATCACTCCATCACCATCACCATCACCCTGATCCCCTCACACTCACTCCATCACCGTCACCCTGACCCCCTCACACTCACTCCATTACCGTCACACTGACAATCCCAACACTAACTCCATCACCACCGTCCTGACCCCCTCACTCCAGCACTGTCACCCTGACTCCCACATACTCACTCCATCACCGTCACACTGACCCCCAAACATTCACGCCACCACCATCACCCTGACATTCTCACACTCACTCCATCTCCATCACACTGACTCCATGAAACTCACTCCATCAGCGTCATACTGTCCCCCACACACTCATTCCATCACCGTCACACTGACCCCCTCACACTCACTCCATCACCTTCACCCTGACCCCCTCACACGCACTCCATTAACGTCACCCTGACAACCCCAACACTAACTCCATCACCACCGTCCTGACCCCATCACGCCATCACTGTCACCCCGACTCCCACATAATCACTCCATCACCGTCACAATGACCCCCAAACATTCATGCCACCACCATCACCCTGACACTCTCACACTCACTCCATCTCCATCACACTGACTCCATGAAACTCACTCCATCAGCGTAACACTGTCCCCCCCACACTCATTCCATCACCGTCACACTGACCCCCTCACACTCACTCCATCACCTTCACCCTGACACCCTCACACTCACTCCATCACCGTCACACTCACCCCCTCACACTCACTCCATCACCGTCACACAGAACCCCTCACACTCGCCCCGTCATCATCGACCTGACGCAATCACACTCACTTCATCACCGTCACAGTGACTCCCTCACACTCACTCGATCACCGTCACATTCATCCCCTCACACTCACTCCATCACCACGACCCTGAACACTTCACAGTCACTCCATCACTGTCACCTTTTCCACCTCGCACTAACTCCATCATCATCACACTGACCGCCTCACACTCACTCCATCAACGTTAAACTTGGACCCCTCACACTCACTCCATCACCGCCACCCTGACCCTCTCACACTAACTCCATCTCAGTCAGACTGACCCATTACACTCACTCCATCACTGTCACACTCACCCCCTCACACTCACTCCATCACCGTCACACTCACCCCCTCACACTCACTCTATCACTAACAGCTTATCCCCCTCACACTCACTCCATCACCATCACCCTGATGTCCTCACACTCACTCCATCACCGTCACCCTGACCCCCTCACACTCACTCCAACACCGTCGCCCTGACCCCTTCGCACTCACTCCATCGCCATCACCCTGACCACTTCACGCTAACTCCATCATCGTCACCCTGACCATCTCACACTCACTTAATCACCGTCACACTGTAACCCTAACACTCACTCCATCACCATCACAGTGATCCCATCACACTCACTCCATCATTGTCACCTTGTTCCCCTCACACTAACTCCATCACCGTCACCTTGACCTCCATCACACTCACTCCATCACCGTCACATTGGTCCCCTCACACTTGCTCGATCACAGTCGTCCTGACTCCCTCACACTCACTCCATCACTGTCAAACTGACCCCCTCACACTCACTCCATCACCACCACCCTGAACCCCTCACAGTCACTCCATCACTGTCACCTTTTCCACCTCGCACTAACTCCATCATCATCACACTGACCGCCTCACACTCACTTCATCAACGTTAAACTTGCACCCCTCACACTCACTCCATCACCGCCACCCTGACCCTCTCACACTCACTCCATCTCAGTCAGACTGACCCATTACACTCACTCCATCACTGTCACACTTCTCCCCTCACACTCACTCCATCACCGTCACACTCACCCCCTCACACTCACTCCATCACTAACAGCTTATCCCCCTCACACTCACTCCATCACCGTCACCCTGACCCCCTCACACTCACTCTAACACCGTCACCCTGACCCCCTCACACTCACTCCATCGCCATCACCCTGACCACTTCACGCTAACTCCATCATCGTCACCCTGACCATCTCACACTCACTTAATCACCGTTACACTGTAACCCTAACACTCACTCCATCACCATCACAGTGATCCCATCACACTCACTCCATCATAGTCACCTTGTTCCCCTCACACTAACTCCATCACCGTCACCTTGACCTCCATCACACTCACTCCATCACGGTCACATTGGTCCCCTCACACTTGCTCCATCACTGTCGTCCTGACTCCCTCACACTCACTCCATCACAGTCACGCTGACTCCCTCACACTCACTCCATCATCGTCACATTGATACCCTCACACTCACTCCATCACCACCATCCTGACCCCCTCACACTGACTCCATCACCGTCACCCAAACCCTCTCAAACTCACTCCATCACCACCACCCTGACCCCCTCAACTCACTCCATCACCGTCACCCAAACCCTCCCAAACTCACTCCATCACCGTCACCCCGACCCCCTCACATTCACTCCATCACCGTCACAATGATCTCCTCACACTCACTCTGTCACCATCACCCTGACCCCCCTCACTCACTCCATCACCGTCAGCCTGACCCATTCACACTCACTAAATCACCATCACTCTGACCCCCTCACACTCACTCCATCATCATCAGACTGACCCCCTCTCACTCCCTCCCTCACTGTCACGCTGACCCCCTCACACTTACTCCACCACCGTCACACAGACCCCCTCACACTCACGCCATCGCCGTCACACTGACCACCTCACACTCATTCCTTCTCCATCAGACGGAGCCACTCACGCTCACTCCATCACGGTCACCCTGACCCCCTCACACTCACTCCATCACCGTCACGCTCACCCCCACACACTCAATCACAATCACACACACTGTCCCACCCCACCCCCACTGTCACACTAACCCCCGCACACACCACCACCATCACACACACTGCCCAACACCATCCTCACTGTCACGCTCATGCCCACACACTCCACCATCACTACACACACTGCTCCAAAATATTCCCCACCGTCACGCTCACCTCCACACGCTCATCCACCATCACACACACTGCCCCAAAACACCCACACCGTCACGCTCACCCCATACTCTCCACCACCCTCACACACACTGTCCCACACCACCCACACTGTCACACTAACCCCCGCACACACCACCACCATCACACACACACTGCCCCACACCACCCTCACCGTCAAGCTTACTCCCACAACCTCCACCACCATCACACACACACTGCCCCACACCACCCTCATCGTCACGCTCACTCCCACACACACCACCACCATCACACACACTGCCCAACACCACCCTCACCATCACGCTCGCCCCCACACACCACCACTATCACACACACTGCCCTACACCACACCAACCGTGACACTCACTCCCACACACTCCACTACCCTCACACAGAATGCCCAACACCACCCTCACCGTCACGCTCACCCCCATACGCTACACCACCAACACACACACACTGCCCCACACCTCCCCCACTGTCACACTCACCCCCGCACACTCCACCACCACCACACACTCTGCCCCACACCACCCCCACTGTCACGCTCCCCTCCAGAGACTCCACCACCCTCACTCACACTGCCCCACACTACTACCACCATCACGCACACCCCAAAACACGCCACAACCATCACACACACTGCCCCACCATTCCCTACCGTCATGCTCACCCTCACACACTCAACCACAATCACACACACTGTCCCACCCCACCCCCACCGTCATGCTCACCCCCAAACACTCCACCAACATCATACACACTGCCTCACACCACCCACACAGTCACGCTCACACCACACACCCCACCACCATCACACACATTGGCCCACACCACCCTTTCAGTCACGCTCACCACCACACACTCCACCACCATTACACACACACGCCACACACTACCTCTACCGTCACGCTCAGCCCACACACACACCACCACCATCACAGACACTGTCCCAGACCACTTTCACCGTCACACCCTCACCCAGGCAGTCCACCACGTTTACACACACTGAGCCATACCACACCCACCGTCATGCTCAGTACACACGCACTCCACCACCATCACATACACAGTCCCACAGCACCCCCACCGTCACGCTCATCCCCATACACTCCACCACCATCACACTCACTGCCCCACACGATCCCAACCGTCATGCTCACTCCCACACACTCCACCAGTATCACACTCACTGCCCCACACCACCCCACTGTCACACTAAACCTCGCACACACCACCACCATCACACACAATGCCCAAAACCACCCCACCACCATCACAAACACACCACACACACCATCACGCTAACCCCAACACACGGCACCAACATCACACACTCTGCCCCACACCACCCCCACCGTCACGCTCACTCCCACAAATTCCACCAACATCACACATTGCCCCACAACACGCTGACACACAATGCCCCACACCAGCCCCATCCTCACGCTCACCCCCACACACCCCACCACCATAACACACACAGCCCCACATCACCCCCACCGTCACGCACATCCCCATACACTCCACCATCCTCACACACACTATCCCACCACAGCCCCAATGTCATGCTCACCCCCACACACTCCAACACCATCACGCACACTGTCCAACACCACCCTCACCATCACGCTGACCCCCACACACTCCACCACCCTCACACACACAGCCTCAAACCACCGCCACCGTCACGCTCACACCCCCACACCCCACCACTATCATGCACACAAAGACCCACACCAACCCCACCAACACACTCTCCTCCACAAAGTCCACCCCATCACACGCACGCTGTCCTACTCCACCCCCACCGTCACGCTAACCCACACCAAGCATCACCACTATCACACACACTGTCCCACACCACTCCTAACGTCACGCTCACCCCCACACATTCCACCAACATCACATAATGCCCCACACCACGCTGACACACAATGCCCCACACAATCCCCACCCTCACGCTCACCCCCACACACTCCTCCACCATCACACACACTGCCCCACACCACCCTCACTGTCATGCTCAAACCCACACACTCCACCACCCTCACAAACACTGCCTCACACCGCCCTCAACGTCACGCTCACCCCCATGCACTCCACCACCATCACACACTGCCCCACACCATCCTCATCTTCACGCTCACCCCCACACACTCCACCACCATCACACACACAGCCCCACACCACCCCCACCATCACGCTCACCCCACACACTCCACCACCCTCTCACACACTGTTCCACTCCATCCTCACCTTCATGCTCACCCGCTCACACTCCAGCGCCATCACACACACTGCCCCACACCAGCCCCACCGTCATGCTCACCCCCACACACTCCACCACCATCACTCACACTGCCCCACTCCATCCCCACCGTCAAGCTCACCCCCACACACTCCACCAACCTCACACACACTGCCCTACTCCACCCCCACTGTCACGCTCACCCCCATACACTCCACCACCATCATATGCACTGCCCCACACCACCCTCACCCTCACGCTCACCCCCACACACTCCACCAACATCACACACACTGCCACAAACCACCCCCACCGTCACACTCACCACCACACACTCCACCAACATCACAAAAAACTGCCCCACACCACCCCCACCATCAAGCTCACCTCCGCACTCTCCCCAAACATCACACACACTGCCCCACACCATCCCCACCGTCATGCTCACCCCCACACTCTCCACCAACATCACACACACTGCCCCACTCCACACCCACCGTCATGCTCACCCCCGCAACACACCACCACTATCACACACACTGCCCCACACCACCCCAACCGTGACACTCACTCCCACACATTCCACCACCCTCACGCACACTGCCCAACACCACCCCCACTGTCACACTAACACTCGCACACACCACCAACTTCACACAGAATGCCTAACACTACCCTCACCATCACGCTCACCCCCAAACACTACATCACCGTCACACACACTGCCCCACACTACTCCACCGTCACACTCACCCCCACACACTCCACCACCATCACACACACTGACCCACACCACCCCCAACGTCACTCTCACCACCCAGAGACTCCACCACCATCACACACACTGCCCCAAGCACACCCCATCACCATCGCACACACAGCCACACCACACCCACCGTCACGCTGACCCCCATACACTGCACCAACATCACACACACTGCCCCACACCACCCTCACAGACACACTCACCATCCAAACACTCCATCACCATCACACACACTGTCCCACACAGCCCTCACAGTCATGCTCACCTCCATACACTCCACTATCATCACTCACACTGCCCAATACCTCCCCCAACATCACGCTCACACCCCCAAACCCCACCACTATCATACACACAAAGCATCACACCAACCCCACCATCACGCTCACCACCGCAAACTCCACCCCATCACATACACACTGTCCCACTTCACCCCCACCGTCACGTTCACCCCCGCCAAACACCACCACTATCACACACACTGCCCCACACCACACCTAATGTCACGCTCACCCCCATATACTCCACCACCCTCACACACACTGCCACAAACCACCCCCTCACACTCCACAAATATCACACACACTGCCCCCACACACTGCACCAACATCACACACACTCACCCATACCACACCCAGCGTCATGCCCAACCCCACACACTCAACCACAAACGCACACACTGTCCCACACCACCCTGACCAACACACTCAACACCATCACAGACACTGCCCCACACCTCCCCAACCGTGACACTCACTCCCACACAGTCCACCACCCTCACGCACACTGCCCAACACCACCACCACTGTCAGACTAACACCCGCACACACCACCACCATCACACACCATCACCCCCAAACCCCACCACTATCGTACAAACAAAGCATCACACCAACCCCACCATCACGCTCACCTCCGCAAACTCCACCTCATCACACACACTGTCCAACACCACCCTCTCCATCACACTCACCCCAACACACTCCGCCACCCACACACACACTGCCACAAACCACCCCTACTATCACACTCAACCCCAGACACTCCACCTCACCTCTGCCAAACACCACCACTATCACACACAATGCCCAACACCACTCCTAACGTTACGCTCACCACCACACACTCCACCAACCTCACACACACTGCCACACATCACCCCCACTGTCACACTCACCCCCCACACACTCCACCACCATCACACACACACTGCCCCACACCAACCCCACAGACAAGCTCACCACTTCACACTCCACCACAATCACACACACTGCCCCACACACACCCCACCATCATCACACACACACTCACACCACACCCACCGTTACACTGACCCCCACACTCAGCACCAACATCACACACACTGCCCCACACCACCCCCACCGTCATGCACACCCCAACACATTACACCAACATAACACACTGCCCCACACCACACTCACACAAAATGCCTCACACCACCCCTACCATCACGCTCACCCCCACACACTCCGCCACACTCACACACACTGCCCCACACCAGCCCAACCCTCACGCTCACCCCCACAAACTCCACCATCATCACACACGCTGCCCCACACATTCCCCCATTCTTCCCACTCACCTGCACACAAATCATTACCATCGCATACACTGCCCCACACCACCCCCACCGTCACACTCACCCCCACAAACTCCACACCATCACACACACTACCCCACATCACCACCACAGTCACACTCACCCCCACAAACTCCACACCATCACTCACACTAGCCCACATCACCACCACAGTCACACTCACCCCCACAAACTCCACACCATCACACACACTACCCCACATCACCACCACCGTCACACTCACCCCCACAAACTCCACACCATCACACACTACCCCACATCACCACCACAGTCACACTCACCCCCACAAACTCCACACCATCACTCACACTAGCTCACACCATCACGGCCATCACGCACATCCCCACACACTGCACCACCATCTCACACACTACCCCACACCATCCCCACCGTCACGCTTCACCACACACACACACCACCATCATTACAGACACTGCTGCACACCATCCCACCATCACGTGCACCCCCACACACTCCATCACAACAACATACTGCTCAACACAACCCCACCGTCACGCTCACCCCCACACACTCCACCACTCTCACACACACTGCCCTACACCACCCTCATCGTCACGCTCACCCCTACTTACTCCACCACCACTACACACTTTGCCCCACATCACCCTCACTGTCACGCTCAAGCTCACACACTCCACCACCATCACGCACACTGCCCCACACCAGCCCCACCGTCACGCTCACCCCCACACACTCCTCCACCCTCACACACACTGCCACACATTACCCCGACTGTCACACTCACCCCCCAGACACTCCACCACCATCACACACACACTGCCCCACACCAACCCCACCGACAAGCTCACCCCCTCACACTCCACCAAAATCACACACATTTCTCCACATACCACACCACCATCACACACACACCCACACCACACCCACCGTCAAACTGACCCCCACACACAGCACCAACATCACACACACAGCCCCACACCACCCCCACCGTCATGCTCACCACCACGCATTACACCAACATAACACACTGCCCCACACCACACTCACACACGATGCCTCACACCACCCCTACCATCACGCTCACCCCCACACACACCGCCACACTCACACACACTGCCCCACACAAGCCCCACCCTCACGCTCACCCCCACACACTCCGCCACACTCACACACACTGCCCCGCACCAGCCCAACCCTCACGCTCACCCCCACAAACTCCACCATCATCACACACGCTGCCCCACAGCAATCCCACGTCACTCTCACCTCCACACACTCCACCACCATCACACACCCTGCCCCACAACAGTCCCACTGTCACGCTCACACCTAAACACCCCACCATCCTCACGCACACTGCCCCACACCATCCCCATTCTTCCCACTCTCCTCGACACATATCATCACCATCGCATACACTGCCCCACACCACCCCCACCGTCTCACTCACCCCCACAAACTCCACACCATCACACACACTATCCCACATCACCACCACAGTCACACTCACCCCCACAAAGTCCACACCATCACTCACACTAGCCCACACCACCACCACCATCAAGCACACCCCCACACATTCCACCACCATCTCACACACTGCCCCACACCATCCCCACCGTCACGCTTAACCACACACACACCACCATCATTACAGACACTGCTGCACACCATCCCACCATCACGTGCACCCCCACACACTCCACCACAACAACACACTGCCCAATACCACCCCCACTGTCACGCTCACCCCCACATATTCCACCAACCTCACACACGCTGCTCCACACCACGCTCACCATCTCGCTCACCCGCACACACTCCACTGCCATCACACACACTGCCCCACACCATCCTCACCGTCACGCTCACCCCACACACACCACCACCATCATAAACTCTGCCCCACAACACCCCCACTATCACACTCTCCCTCACACACTCCACAACATCGCACAACCTGCCCCACAACACCTCCACCCTCACGTTCACCCCACACACTCGAGCAGCATCACATCTACTGCCCACAACACCCCCACCGTCACACACACCCCCACAAACTCCACACCGTCACACACACTACCCTACATCACCACCACAGTCACACTCACCCCCACAAACTCCACACCATCACTCACACTAGCCCACACCACCACCACCATCACGCACATCCCCGCACACTCCACCACCATCTCACACACTGCCCCACACCATCCCCACCGTCACGCTTAACAACACACACACCACCATCATTACAGGCACTGCTGCACACCATCCCACCATCACGTGCTTAACCACACACTCCACCACAACAACATACTGCTCAACACCACCTCCACCGTCACGCTCACCCCCACACACTCCACCACTCTCAGACACACTGCCCTACACCACTCTCATCGTCACGCTCTCCCCTACTTACTCCACCACCTCCACACACTTTGCCCCATGTCACCCTCACTGTCACGCTCAAGCCCACACACTCCACCACCATCACGCACACTGCCCCACACCAGCCCCACCGTCACGCTCACTCCCACACACTCCTCCACCCTCACACACACTGCCACACATTACCCCGACTGTCACACTCACCCCCCAGACACTCCACCACCATCACACACACACTGCCCCACACCAACCCCACCGACAAGCTCACCCCCTCACACTCCACCAAAATCACACACATTTCTCCACATACCACACCACCATCACACACACACCCACACCACACCCACCGTCAAACTGACCCCCACACACAGCACCAACATCACACACACAGCCCCACACCACCCCCACCGTCATGCTCACCACCACACATTACACCAACATAACACACTGCCCCACACCACACTCACACACGATGCCTCACACCACCCCTACCATCACGCTCACCCCCACACACACCGCCACACTCACACACACTGCCCCACACAAGCCCCACCCTCACGCTCACCCCCACACACTCCGCCACACTCACACACACTGCCCCGCACCAGCCCAACCCTCACGCTCACCCCCACAAACTCCACCATCATCACACACGCTGCCCCACAGCAATCCCACGTCACTCTCACCTCCACACACTCCACCACCATCACACACCCTGCCCCACAACAGTCCCACTGTCACGCTCACACCTAAACACCCCACCATCCTCACGCACACTGCCCCACACCATCCCCATTCTTCCCACTCTCCTCGACACATATCATCACCATCGCATACACTGCCCCACACCACCCCCACCGTCTCACTCACCCCCACAAACTCCACACCATCACACACACTATCCCACATCACCACCACAGTCACACTCACCCCCACAAAGTCCACACCATCACTCACACTAGCCCACACCACCACCACCATCAAGCACACCCCCACACATTCCACCACCATCTCACACACTGCCCCACACCATCCCCACCGTCACGCTTAACCACACACACACCACCATCATTACAGACACTGCTGCACACCATCCCACCATCACGTGCACCCCCACACACTCCACCACAACAACACACTGCCCAATACCACCCCCACTGTCACGCTCACCCCCACATATTCCACCAACCTCACACACGCTGCTCCACACCACGCTCACCATCTCGCTCACCCGCACACACTCCACTGCCATCACACACACTGCCCCACACCATCCTCACCGTCACGCTCACCCCACACACACCACCACCATCATAAACTCTGCCCCACAACACCCCCACTATCACACTCTCCCTCACACACTCCACAACATCGCACAACCTGCCCCACAACACCTCCACCCTCACGTTCACCCCACACACTCGAGCAGCATCACATCTACTGCCCACAACACCCCCACCGTCACACACACCCCCACAAACTCCACACCGTCACACACACTACCCTACATCACCACCACAGTCACACTCACCCCCACAAACTCCACACCATCACTCACACTAGCCCACACCACCACCACCATCACGCACATCCCCGCACACTCCACCACCATCTCACACACTGCCCCACACCATCCCCACCGTCACGCTTAACAACACACACACCACCATCATTACAGGCACTGCTGCACACCATCCCACCATCACGTGCTTAACCACACACTCCACCACAACAACATACTGCTCAACACCACCTCCACCGTCACGCTCACCCCCACACACTCCACCACTCTCAGACACACTGCCCTACACCACTCTCATCGTCACGCTCTCCCCTACTTACTCCACCACCTCCACACACTTTGCCCCATGTCACCCTCACTGTCACGCTCAAGCCCACACACTCCACCACCATCACGCACACTGCCCCACACCAGCCCCACCGTCACGCTCACTCCCACACACTCCTCCACCCTCACACACACTGCCACACATTACCCCGACTGTCACACTCACCCCCCAGACACTCCACCACCATCACACACACACTGCCCCACACCAACCCCACCGACAAGCTCACCCCCTCACACTCCACCAAAATCACACACATTTCTCCACATACCACACCACCATCACACACACACCCACACCACACCCACCGTCAAACTGACCCCCACACACAGCACCAACATCACACACACAGCCCCACACCACCCCCACCGTCATGCTCACCACCACACATTACACCAACATAACACACTGCCCCACACCACACTCACACACGATGCCTCACACCACCCCTACCATCACGCTCACCCCCACACACACCGCCACACTCACACACACTGCCCCACACAAGCCCCACCCTCACGCTCACCCCCACACACTCCGCCACACTCACACACACTGCCCCGCACCAGCCCAACCCTCACGCTCACCCCCACAAACTCCACCATCATCACACACGCTGCCCCACAGCAATCCCACGTCACTCTCACCTCCACACACTCCACCACCATCACACACCCTGCCCCACAACAGTCCCACTGTCACGCTCACACCTAAACACCCCACCATCCTCACGCACACTGCCCCACACCATCCCCATTCTTCCCACTCTCCTCTACACATATCATCACCATCGCATACACTGCCCCACACCACCCCCACCGTCTCACTCACCCCCACAAACTCCACACCATCACACACACTATCCCACATCACCACCACAGTCACACTCACCCCCACAAAGTCCACACCATCACTCACACTAGCCCACACCACCACCACCATCAAGCACACCCCCACACATTCCACCACCATCTCACACACTGCCCCACACCATCCCCACCGTCACGCTTAACCACACACACACCACCATCATTACAGACACTGCTGCACACCATCCCACCATCACGTGCACCCCCACACACTCACCACAACAACACACTGCCCAATACCACCCCCACTGTCACGCTCACCCCCACATATTCCACCAACCTCACACACGCTGCTCCACACCACGCTCACCATCTCGCTCACCCGCACACACTCCACTGCCATCACACACACTGCCCCACACCATCCTCACCGTCACGCTCACCCCACACACACCACCACCATCATAAACTCTGCCCCACAACACCCCCACTATCACACTCTCCCTCACACACTCCACAACATCGCACAACCTGCCCCACAACACCTCCACCCTCACGTTCACCCCACACACTCGAGCAGCATCACATCTACTGCCCACAACACCCCCACCGTCACACACACCCCCACAAACTCCACACCGTCACACACACTACCCTACATCACCACCACAGTCACACTCACCCCCACAAACTCCACACCATCACTCACACTAGCCCACACCACCACCACCATCATGCACATCCCCGCACACTCCACCACCATCTCACACACTGCCCCACACCATCCCCACCGTCACGCTTAACAACACACACACCACCATCATTACAGGCACTGCTGCACACCATCCCACCATCACGTGCTTAACCACACACTCCACCACAACAACATACTGCTCAACACCACCTCCACCGTCACGCTCACCCCCACACACTCCACCACTCTCAGACACACTGCCCTACACCACTCTCATCGTCACGCTCTCCCCTACTTACTCCACCACCTCCACACACTTTGCTCCATGTCACCCTCACTGTCACGCTCAAGCCCACACACTCCACCACCATCACGCACACTGCCCCACACCAGCCCCACTGTCATGCTCACCCTCACACATTCCACCAACCTCACACACACTGTTCCACACCACGCTCACCATCTCGCTCACCCGCACACACTCCACTGCCATCACACACACTGCCCCACACCATCCTCACCGACACGCTCACCCCCTCACACACCACCACCACCATCACACACTCTGCCCCACAACACCCCCACAATCACACTCACCCTCGCACACTCCACAACATCGCACAACCTGCCCCACAACACCTCCACCCTCACGTTTACCCCACACACTCGAGCAGCATCATAGCTACTGCCCACAACACCCCCACTGTCACGCTCAGCCTCACACACTCCACCACCAACATGCACACTGCCCCACACCAGCTCCACTGTCACGCTCACACCCACACGCTCCACCACCCTCACACACAGTGCCCCACACCACCCAACCATCACACCCACCCCCACAAACTCCACAATATCACACACACTACGCCACACCACACCCACCGTCACACACATCCCCACACACTCCACCACCATCACACACACTGCCCCAACCCATCCCCACCGTCATGCTTAACCACACACACATCACCACCCTCACACACACTGCCCCACACCATCCCCATTCTTCCCACTCACCTCCACACATATCATCACCATCGCATACACTGCCCCACACCACCCCCACCGTCTCACTCACCCCCACAAACTCCACACCATCACACACACTACCACACATCACTACCACAGTCACACTCACCCCCACAAACTCCACACCATCACTCACACTAGCCCACAACACCACCACCATCAAGCACATCCCCACACACTCCACCACCATCTCACACACTGCCCCACACCATCCCTACCGTCACGCTTAACCACACACACACCACCATCATTACAGACTCTGCTGCACACCATCCCACCATCACGTGCACCCCGACACACTCCACCACAATAACGCACTGCTTAAAACCACCCCCACTGTCACGCTCACCCCCACACATTCCACCAACCTCACACACGCTGCTCCACACCACACTCACCATGTCGCTCACCCGCACACACTCCACTGCCATCACACGCACTGCCCCACACCATCCTCACCGTCACGCTCACCCCCTCACACACCACCACCACCATCATAAACTCTGCCCCACAACACCCCCACTATCACACTCACCCTCACACACTCCACAACATCGCACAACCTACCCCACAACACCTCCACCCTCACGTTCACCCCACACACTTGAGCAGCATCACAGCTACTGCCCACAACACCGCCACTGTCACGCTCAGCCTCACACACTCCACCACCAACACGCACACTGCCCCACACCAGCTCCACTGTCACGCTCACACCCACACGCTCCACCACCCTCACACACAGTGCCCCACACCACCCAACCATCACACCCACCCCCACAAACTCCACAATATCACACACACTACCCTACACCACACCCACCGTCACACACATCCCCACACACTCCACCACCATCACACACACTGCCCCAAACCATCCCCACCGTCATGCTTAACCACGCACACACATCACCACCCTCACACACACTGCCCCACACCACCCCACCGTCACGATCACCCCCACATACTCCACCAACCTCATACACACTAGCCCACACCACCACCGTCATGCACATCCCCACATACTCCACCACCAACACACACACTGCCCTACATCATCCCCACCGTCACGCTTAACCACACACACACCACCATTACAGACATTGCCGCACACCATCTCACCATCACGTGCACCCCCACACACTCCACCACGACTACACACACTGCCCTACCCCACCATCACACACACTGTCCCACACTACCCCACCATCACACTAACCACCACACTCTCCACCAACATCACACACACTGCCCCACACCACGCTCGCTGTCACGCTCACCCCCACACACTCCACCACCATCACACACACACTGCCCCACACCATCCTCACCGTCTCACACACACCCCCACACACTCCACCACCATTACACACACTGTGCCATACCACCCCCACCGTCACGCTCAGCCCACACATGCTCCACCACCATCACATACACAGCCCGACGCCAACCCCCACTTTCACGCTCACCTCCGCACACACCACCACCATCACACACACAGTCCCAGACAATCCTTACTGTCATGCTCACCTCCACACCCTCCACCACCAACACACACACTGCAACAAAACACCCTCACCATCACACTCACCTCGGCACACTCCACCACCATCACACACACTTTCCCACACCACCCCCACCGTCACGTTCACCTCCACACACCACCACCATCATACACACTGCCCCAGACCACCCTCACCGTCACGCTCACACCCACGTATTCCCCCATCTCACACACACTGCCCCATCCACCCTCACCATCACCATCAACCCACACACTCCACCACATTCACATACACTGCCCGACCCCACCCTTTCAATCACAATCACACCCACACACTCGACCACCTTCACGCACATTGCCCCACACCACAACCACCGCCACGCTCACCCCCACACACTGCACCAACATCACACACACTGCCCCACACCACCCCCACCGTCACCCTCATCCTCACACACTCGACCACCATCACACACACTGCCCCAGAACACCCCACCGTCACCCTCATCCCCACACACTCGACCACCATCACAGAGACTGCCCCACACAAGTCCCACTGTCACCCTCAGCCCCACACACTCTCCCACCATCACACACAATGCCCCACACCACACCCCTATCACACACACATTCACCTCCATCATGCACACTGCCCCACACCACCCCCACCGTCACCCTCATCCTCACACACTCGACCACCATCACACACACTGCCCCACAACTCCCCCACCGTCACCCTCATCCACACTCACTCGACCGCCATCACAGTGACTGCCCCACACTACCCCCACCGTCACCCTCAGCCCCACACACTCTCCCACCATCACACACAATACCCCACACCACACCGCTGTCACATACACCCTCACACACTCACCTCCATCATGCACACTGCCCCACACCACCCCCATCATCACGCTCACCCCACACATATCATCACCATCGCATACACTGTCCCACACCATCCTCACCGTCACGCTTAACCACAGACACACCACCACCATTACAGACACTGCTGCACACCATCCCACCATTACGTGCACCTCCACACACTCCACACTCTCACACACACTGCTCGACACCACCATCGCGCACACTGCCCCACACCAGCCCGACTGTCACGCTCACACCCACACACTCCCCCACACCACCACACATTCTGCCCCACACCACACTCACTGTCAGGCTCACCCCCACACACTCCACCACCTTCACACACAATGCCCTACACCACCCAACCGTCATGCTCACCCCCACAAACTCCACACCATCACACACACTACCCCACACCATCACCACCATCACGCACACTGCCCCACACCTTCCCCACCGTCACGCTTAACCACAGACACACCACCACCATTACAGACACTGCTGCACACCATCCCACCATTACGTGCACCTCCACACACTCCACACTCTCACACACACTGCTCGACACCACCCTCACACACACTGCCCCACACCACCCCACCGTCACGCTAACCACCACACACTCCACCACCATCATACACAGTGCCCTACACCTCCCTCATCATCACGCTGACCCCCACACACCCCACCACCCTCACACACACTGCTCCACACCACCCTCAACGTCACGCTCAACCCTACACATTCCACAACCTCGCACAACCTGCCCCACAACACCCCTACCCTCACGTTCACCCCCACACACTCGACCACCATCACAGACACTGCCTACACCACCCACACCGTCACGCTCAGCCTCACACACTCCACCACCATCGCGCACACTGCCCCACACCAGCCCGACTGTCACGCTCACACCCACACACTCCCCCACACCACCACACATTCTGCCCCACACCACACTCACTGTCAGGCTCACCCCCACACACTCCACCACCTTCACACACAATGCCCTACACCACCCAACCGTCACGTTCACCCCCACAAACTCCACACCATCACACACACTACCATACACCACACCCTCTGTCATGCACATCCCCACATACTCCACCAAAATCACACACACTGCCCCACACCACCCTCACCGTCACGCTCACACCCACACACTCCCCCACACCACCACACACTCTGCCCCACACCACACTCACTGTCAGGTTCACCCCCACACACTCAACCACCCTCACACACACTGCCCCACACCACCACCACTGTCACGCACACCCCACCACACGACACAACCATCACTCACACTGCCCCACAGCACCACACTGTTACACTCACCCCCACACACTCCACCACCATCACACACACTGCCCTACACCATCCCCACCGTCACGCTTAACCACACACACACCACCATTACAGACATTGCCGCACACCATCCCACCATCACATGCACGCCCACACACTCCAGGACGACCACACACTACTCGACAACACCCCTACCGTCACGGTCACCTCCACACACTCCACAACTTTCACACACACTGCCCTACACCACCCCACCATCACACCAGCCACCACACACTCCACAACCATCACACACATTGCCCCACACCACCCTCACCGTTCACGTTAACCCCCCACACACTGCACCAACATCACACACACTGCCCCACATCATCCTCACCATCACGGTCAACCCCACACACTCTACCACCAACACACACACTGCCCCACACCACCCCCACCGTTTCGATCTCCCCCTCACACTCCACCACCATCACACACACTGCCCCACTCCAGCCTCACTGTCACGCTCAACCCCTCACACTCCACCATCATCACACACACTTCCCCACAGCACCCTCACCGTCATACTCACCATCACACACACTGCCCCACACCATCCTCACTGTCACGCTCAACTCCACACATTCCACCATCATCACAAACACTTCCCCACACCACCCTCACTGTCACGCTCACCACCACACACTCCACCACCAACACACACACTGCCCCACACCACCCCCACCGTTTCTCTCTCCCCTACACACTCCACCGCCATCACACACACTGCCCCACACCAGCCTCACTGTCACGCTCAACCCCTCACACTCCACCATCATCACACACATTGCCCGACACCACCCTGACCTTCATGCTCACCACCACACACTCCACCACCATCACACACACTGCCCCACACCACCCTCACAGTCACGATCAATCCAAACTATGTCGTGTCCTATTATTGCCCCACCCTTTTCCTGCTCCTTTTTCTCCAGTTGTGTGACTGTTTCTAAGAATGTCTTTAAACTTTCCTTTCTCGCTTCTGTAGCTATTGTCACTGCCACTTCCCCAAATGTCTGCACTGTTTCAGTCAGTATTTTACCTGCCTTACCCACATACTTACTGCCCTGTTGGTGTGGAGTTTCTACTTTTGTGAGCTCTAATCTTCATCATTGTTGCTTCACTGGGAAATTTAGCTGTTTCCACCAACTCTCTGACCTGTTCCTCATGCTCGATGTGGCCCCCAGAGGGTGATGTACCCTCAATGAACCCAGGCCAACACATAGTCATGAACAATGTCAAAGGCATGCTGTGTACATGTTTCCTCCCTGTCCCCTGGCTAATGCCAGTGCTTCTTTCAGGGCTTTAGATGGCTCTGCCAATTCTGGATATTACTTACAAAATTCTCACAGTAGTGAAACAATCCTAAGGTTTGCCTTATGCCCTTCACGGTGTGTGGGTGGACAATTTTAATATCACAGTTTTTGATTCTGCTGGGACTGTCCCCTCACGCTTCATGATTTGATCTCCCCAGTATGATATCCTTACCTTCCCAGTTGCACTCTCTGTGAGTTAATTTTAAGCCCGGCCAGGATGACCTGACCCATACTCTGTTTAATATCCAGAGATGTTCTATCTCACCAACTGAGGTGATGAGGTGTTTGTAAGATCAATTTGAATAACTCCATCAGCTATATACCGGTGGGATATACTGGAATATTGTGGGATCCCTGAGGTAACTGTTTCCTCAGACAGCTTTCTGGCTTCAGTCAATTAGTAAGGGATACTGTCAGTCTGATGATTCTCTGCTGCTCTCAATCTGTCACTGTCACGATTACTGCCTCCTCAGCCTCAGCTTTAATGGGATCCTGTTTGTGTGGGCAGTGAGAGGGCCCTCGATCTTTACAGGATCTACAGATAATAACCCACATTCCTGTTTGGGTTACCCACACCGCTGAGTGGGTCCTAGCTGTAACTCCCAGGCTTCCCTGACTGTCCCACTCTCCCTGCAATTCAGCTACTTTGGTGATGTCGCCTCTTATTTTCTTCCTGTCCCATTACTGGCTGGAGCATCCCTATGTTATAGTCCAGGTCTCTACATCAATAGTTGCTCCTAATTGTTCTAAAATCGCAACTCCCAGAATGGTCCTTTTTCAGTTTCACACTCCCATATCTGAATACATTTTGTCATATTCCTGATCTACATCGGGACAGGTTCCTCCAGCTTCATCCAGCTTCCTCATTTCCCACTCCGACTGCTCTCATTTTAGTAATTGAGAGGGTGAGAGCTAAATCCATATCGGTAACTGATATAGATGCTCCTGTGTTAACATCATGTGTTAACATCATGTGTTGCTGGAGCCCTAACAGCGTGTTAATAAATATTCATGGGCTATGCATGTGCACACGTGAACACAGGCCACACACAATGTGAACACCTATCTCCCTCTCTCTGCTTATGTTCCTTGTCTATATGCCCTTTTCTGCTTCCCTTGCAACATTGCGAGTCTGGTTCCCCTCCCTGTACTGCAGCTATTCCCCTGTGTTTCTGAGTTTGCCTCAGCTCTCATGGCCCAATTCAGAATTTGTTTAGAATTATCTCCCACTGGGAGTCCCATGTTTATAATTACAGTTACATGGGGTCCCATGTCATCTTTTAAATACATCAAACAAATTTCATCATCACAGGTTGAGGTTTGGTAATCCCCCGTGTTCCTTATACACCTCAAGCTTCCTCTCTGTACAATCCTCGATATTACCCTTGGGGCCCTGAGTCACTAAGGTTATTTTAGCCCATTCAGCCTGTCCCCTCCCCAGTGTGTCCCTGTAATATCTGTAAACGCCTGGAGCCACTGATCGGCTGTGCACTGGGGGGAACCGGCTCACACCCCCACCCTCTCATTGCAGCGACAGATTCTGCTGTACATGTCAGGGCATCTTGGCCTGAAAGGATTTGGCCTGACATCCTCATCAGTGAGATTGCGCACTTCAATTAATTCATCCATATTGTCCCAATAAGACCCATTATAACAATTTCTCTATCAGGCTGGGTGTTCATTCACCAACATCTGTCATTCAGCCGGATAAACGGTTCGGGTTTGGTTTATGTCAGTTCCCTTTGTTGCCCCCTCCTGTCTGTCCAAGTTTGAGTTTTGTTGCCTGGCGGTGCCATAGACACAGCCTTCTGGACTTTACAGGGCGGTGGGTCATCCCACCCAATGCCGGCTCTCTCTCTGTACATACAGTCATAGAGACATAGAGATGTCCAGCATGGAAACAGACCCTTGGGTCCAACTCGTCTCTGCCGACCAGATGTCCCTACCCAATCGAGTCCAACCAAACCTTTCCTATTCATATACCCATCCAAATACATTTTAAATGTTGCAATTGTACCAGCCTCCACCACTTCCTCTGGCAGCTCATTCCATACACATACCACCCTCTGCATGAAAAAGTAGCCCCTTAGGTCTCTTTTATATCTTTCCCCTCTCACCCTAAACCTATGCCCTATAGTTCCTCAACCCCAGGGAAAAGACTTTGCCTATTTATCCTATCCATGCCCCTCAAAATTTTGTAAACCTCTATAAGGTCAACCCTCAGCCTCCGACACTCCAGGGAATACAGACCCAGCCTGTTCAGCCTCTCCCTATAGCTCAAATCCTCCAACCCTGAAAACATCCTTGTAAATTTTTTCTGAACCCTTTCAAGTTTCACAACATCTTTCCGATAGGAAGGAGACCAGAATCGCACGCAATATTCCAACAGTGGCCGAACCAATGTCCTGTACAACCGCAACATGACCTCCCAACTCCTGTACTCAATACTCTGACCAAGAAAGGAAAGCATACCAAAAGCCTTCTTCTCTATCCTATCTACCTGCGACTCCACTTGCAAGGAGCTATGAACCTGCACTCCAACGTCTCTTTGTTCAGCAACACTCCCTAGGACCTTATCATTAAGTGAATAAATCCTGCTCAGAATTGCTTTCCCAAAATGCAGCACCTCGCATTTATCTGAATTAAACTCCATCACCACTTCTCAGCCCATTGGCCCATCTGGTCCATATCCTGCTGTAATCTGAGGTAACCTTCTTCGCTCTCCATTACACCTCCAATGTTGCTCTTATCTGCAAACTTACTAATTGTACCTCTCATGTTCGCACCCAAATCATTTATGTAAATAACAAAAAGTAGAGGACTCAGCATCGATTCCTGTGGCACTCCACTGGTCAGAGGCCTCCAGCCTGATAATCAAACCTCCACCACCACCCTCTGTCTTCTACCTTTGAGCCAGTTCTATATCCAAATGGTTAGTTCTCCCTGTATTCCATGAAATCGAACCTTGATAATTAGTCTCCCATGGGCAACCTTATTGAATGCCTTACTGAAGTCCATATAGATCACATCTATTGCTCTGCTCTCATCAATCCTCTTTGTTACTTCTTCAAAAAACTCAATCAAGTTTGTGAGACATGATTTCCCATGCACAACGCCATGTTGACTATCCCTAATCAGTCCTTGCCTGTGTTGGCTGTAATAGAACTACCCAGGCTTTACAGCATTCTGTACTCACCAGTGAGAGCAATAATTTCAGACTCTGAATTCGGCCTTTCATGTTATAATCTGTTTTTTCATTGACTGCTGCATACCTTCTTTCCTTATTTGTTTCCCAGCCCTAACTCCATTCCTCGTGGCATTGAGGGACTACCATTTCTGCTATTTAATCTCTCCTGCCTTCCCCCGTGTGACAGACTGTCATTTTGTCTTTGTCTTACCCCCATCTTCCTCACAACCTGTTACATTTCTGACGGTTCCCAGGCCTCTGTAACTTTCACTGCGCCCCCCCGGGACAATGGCACGAGTTTTGAATTCTCTTCCTCCAGAGATAATCGGAAATCTTTCTGGCTGCAGTTTCCCCCAGCTTTTATTTTCAAAAACACAGCATTTGCGTCAGTCAGGTATATGTGAGAATTCATCAACAATTCCAAGCATTTTTATGTAATCTGTGACTCTCCCACAGATGTGCAGGGTTGCTCTATTGGCTGTGCTAACATGGTCTGTCGTGTGCAGGTTAGGTGGGTTGGGTTAGCCATGGTAAATGTGGGATTATGGGGATAGGGTGGGAGAGCAGGTTATTGCAGGCTTGATGAGCTGAGTAGCCTCTTTCTGCACCTCAGGGATTCGAACGAGTTGTGATTGTCATCACATTTTCCTGATGCCCGGTTCATTCAGCTCATGTACACGTGCTGCCTTTGTGTTTCTGTGGGTGCTCACTCACTCCTTTCCTTCTGTTTACATCAATTTCTCACTTTAGGTGAGGCTGAGAATGAATTTGTAAATACAAATATTCCAACCAAAACCACTCACAGGTCAGGACCTGTTTCTGCTGCTGCCGTCACTCACAAGGAACAGGAAAATAAAAGTTCAGTCACGAAACTTACAGGAGCATAGAGGTTTTAACCACCAGGAAATGCTGAACAGCTCAAAACGCTTTTCTCAAGAAAAGAGCAGGCTGACAGTCAGCCTTTTACAAGTAGGAAGCTTTGTGTTTTTGTGTTCAGAGATTTGATGTTGGAATCATTGGGTCTGAAGCATGGTTCACTGCCCCAGGTCACCAAAGCTGCTGTCTAAATGTGCATCTTTCTTTCTATCTGTCTGAGTTAACAATCAGATGGACAGGTCAGTGTCTGAGTGTTTTTCCAAATCCCTGATTGAATCTTCCTCCCCCCACAATCTCAGGTGCCTCCCCACTCACTGTGTCACGGAGAAACTCTGCCGTTACAATGAGAACGGTCTTTGCTGTTGCCTCTCCTAATGCTTCCGCCTAATCCCCACTTCCCTTCATTAACTCCCAGCTGCTTCTAGTCCATCCACATGGGCATGTTGAAGAGCATGACAGGAGAATGGATTGAAACCGAGAGTTCAATAGCCAGAATGAAAGAGGAAGAAGGAAATAAACCGAGTTTGTGGATCCCAGGGGATACAGACTCCAGGCTGAGCACTTTGTGGGCATTCCCGTAGTAATACAAGACAGCATTCCATGATGAGAGTTAAACCCGGGTGGCAGGAGAGGGACCACTGAACATTAGCAGGTTTAAGCTCAAACACAGGAGGTTTTTTCAGTCAGTAACAGTGTATTAGACATGGAAGTGAAGTGAGCAGTGAGGGGAAATGTTGCCGAAAGCTGCAGATGGGCAAATTTCATTGGAACAGGAGGGGGGCCATTCAGCCCCTCGACCCTGCTCTGCCATTCAGGATGATCATGGCTGATTTCTGGCCTAACTTGCAATTTTCAAAACTCTCCAAACTCATCAATAAACTCCTCTGCAACAGACAAGATCAATATTGAAAAACTAATGATCTGCAAATGCTGGGAAATCAGACACAAAAACAGAAATTGCTGGACAAATTCAGCAGATTTGGTAGCATCTGTGGAAAGTGAACCTTTGGGGTCAGGTGACCAGCTGCAGCTGACCATTCTGCCTTTTCTGTAACACTATCTGGAACAGGTTCTGGTGCGAAGGGCATGAGATTGTCAATAACAACTGAGCAAACAGGAGGGCATGCTCAATTAGAATAAAACCCATTTTGGAAAAAGTGAGGACTGCAGATGCTGGAGATCAGAGCTGAAAATGTGTTGCTGGAAAAGTGCAGCAGGTCAGGCAGCATCCAAGGTGCGGGAGAATCGACGTTTCGGGCATGAGCCCTTCTTCATTCCTTATTGCACAGTAATAATCCTGTGAACAATTAATTCTGAGCCCTCTAAGGAAATATCAGGGCAGAGTTTGCAAAGAGGTCAGATTGAATGAGGGCCTTGGTGAACAAAAGTGAGACACAGACACAGAGGGGTTTTGGGATGGATTGAATCAAATGTTACCAATTTGCACAGCCACCAACATTACAGCAGTTACAAACGGGAGGGATCAAGAGCGTGGAATAAGAGCAGCAACTAAATCTTAAACATTTATGCAGCTGAAGGGGATGCTGGGTAAAGATACCACAGTTAGCACTTATTTCATTCCAGACACACTATCCAGGGAGCACATCCTTGCTGTATTTATCAAATCGAGCTCTTTAAGAATTTGTTCATTTCAAGTGTTTCATTTTAGATACTCCAGAGAAGACAGTTTCATGCCCTGCAAGGGCAATGCTGCTGTTAGAATTCAATTCACTGCGGCATGTTACTGGCTGCTTCATGGACTGGAACTGGCAACTGAGACTGTAAGGTCACTGTATAAAATATCTTCAATTGTATTGCCAGATTGCTGGACACGAGGGGCTTTTAAAAAAAAACTTAACTTACGGGCATTGAGTGTCCATTGTGGGGGCATCCTGTTTAGATAAAATCTATTGATAATTGTTAGAATTGACTTGCACTGGCTCTGGCGAAGTGGTCAGAGCATTATGTCTGTCATCGGAGCTAGTAACAAACTTCCCATGGATTAGAACTCGTACATGATAGAATAGGTGTGGGTCCTTCTTGTAAAGTTATTCAAAATGGTCCTAACTTACTTCCAGAAACAAGTGAGAGAAAGGCACATTACTGAGGTCATTGCATTAGTCCAAAATTAGAAATTGAGGAGAACTGCAGGGAGAGCTGGTGTTGGGAGTTGTAGTAATGATATGGAGAAACTTTTTCTTTACAGAGAGAAAGTTCCACATGGGAAACTCAGCTTTAACATCACATCAACTGCAGAGTCGTCCAATTCCACAGGTCCTGATCCTTATCGGTAATATGGAAAGGGAAAGCAGCATGCCTCGCCCAGAGAAATCATTCCTATGCTCTGCATGCAATTGAATATTTAACTGGTCATGTGATTTGCGAAGACACCAATGTTACAGGACCAGGGCTAGGGTATGTAAACGTGGGGACTGTGGGAAGGAATGCGCTTCCCCCTCCCAGCAGGACATACACCGATACAGTCACACTGGGGAGAGGCCATTCACCTGCACCACGGATGGGAAGGGATTTACTAAATCTTACAATCTGCTGAGGCACCAGAGAGGGCACAGAGGATATAGACCCTTCACCTGCTCCATGTGTGAGAAATAATTCATTCAAATCTCTCACCTGCAGAGACATCGGTGCATTCACTGGGGAGAGGCCATTCACCTGCTCATTGTGTGGGAAAGGATACACTAGGTCCTCTGAAATGCTGAAACACCGAGCTCACTCTGGGGAAAGGCCATTCACTTTCACACAGTGTGGGGAGACATTCACTCAATGCACTACCTGCAGTGACCCCAGAGAGCTCACTCTGGGGAAAGGCCATTCACTTGCTCCCAGTGTGTGGGGAGAGATTCACTCAAATGCACCACATGCTGAGACTCCAGCGAGCCCACACAGGGGAGAGGCCATTCAGATGGTCAGTGTGAGAGGGGATTCAGTGATTCATCCTGCCGTCCCCCCGAGACCCCAGTGAGCCCACACAGGAGAGAGGCCATTCAGATGCTCAGTGTGGGAGAGAGGATTCAGTGATTCATCCTGCCCCCCCCCCCCCCCCCTCGAGACCCCAGTGAGCCCACACAGGGGAGAGGCCATTCAGATGGTCACTGTGTGAGAGGGGATTCAGTGATTCAGCCTGCTCCCTGAGACACCAGTGAGCCCACACAGGGGAGAGGCCATTCAGAAGCTCAGCGTGTGAGAGGGGATTCAGTGATTCATCCTGCCCCACTGAGATCCCAGTGAGCCCATGGGGGAGAGGCCATTCAGATGGTCAGTGTGGGAGAGAGGATTCAGTTATACATCCTGTCCCCTGAGAGCCCAGCAGGGTAGGAGCTGTTTACCTTTGTGTGACAAGGGATTTGCTGAGTCTTCAACACGACTGAGAGCCCAGTGAGTGGACACAGGGAAGTGGTCATCCCCTGCTCTGTGTGCGGTAGAGTTCACACATCACTGCAGGACTCTGATTCTGATGTTACTGTCCATCAGAGTCAGGACTGGACCTTGCACATGATGACACTGTTGGAGTATTGATGTTGTGGTTGTTAATCACATTAACTGGGCTGGAGTTGACAGAATTTATATTGCCACTTTCTGAACCTCAGGGTGTCTCTTTGGGCAGTAAGTCTCCACAAACAGCAATGTGACAATTAGCAGGGGGCCATCTATTTTGATTTAAATTGATTGTAGCACTGCTGCTTCACAACATCATGTACAAGGTTGGAGTCCAGCCTTGGCCAACGGCCTGTGTGGAGTTCCCACATTCTCCCCATGATAGTGTGGGTCCCCTCCAGGTGGTCTGGTTTCCTCCCACAGGCTAAAGATGTGCAGGATCGGTCGTGCTAAATTGCCCACAGTGTCGAGGATTGTGTAGACTAGTGGATCAGCCATGGGAAATGCAATGTTACTCTGGATTGCTCTGGGTGGGATGCTCTTTGGATGTTTGGTGGGATTTGATGGGCCAATGCTCTCCTTCCACACTGTAGGGATTCTAGTCTATGATTGAGGATAAAGGCTATAGAGCAGGGTGTCCTTGGAAATGGAGCATGTGGTGTGTATCAATGCTCTTGATGCCTTTAGATAGAGGTGGGCACCCCTTTATCTCCAGCGCTGACCCCTCACCCCCAACTCTACTTTGATTTCGTCCTTTCCCACTCTGCCACTTGTAATGGTTTGCTTTGCCCATAATGGGCTTTGTTTATAAATATTCAATTGGTTATTCAGGTGGTTTACTGCTATAATGGCGTAATGATGATTTTGATGGTGGGAAGGTTGCTGTGATAACACTTCTGGGTCGGAGAAATGGGGAAAAAAGAAAACTCCACAGCTCACACAACGAGAACTGAAAAGCAGTTGAATCAAACCAAAGGTTCCAACGCTGGGGGGGGGGGGGGCGGGGGGGGGGTTATCTCCCTGGAATTTGAGTAACTGGAAAGTGATGGTGTCCGGGAGTCATCGGGATTTTTCTTTATACGGCGTTTGAAATGTTAAAACTGTTATATTCAGATCGTTTTGTTTCTTTTCTTTTCGTTTTATTTATCATGGAATAAACTCTTACATTTTTTAAAACCAAATTTACAAACTTTGCATTAAAGACAAATGTTAAACAAAGTCCATCAAACCATCCATCACTGAAAACTGATGTGGAAGTGCAATCTCCTGGAGAGTCCCTGTCCTGCCCACTCCTTCCTACCCGGGTTCCATGGTTATATACAGACCTGGGAGATGGGGGAAGGAGGGGGGCTTTCGGCTTTTCAATCCTGCGCCACCATTCAATGGGAAACAGCTGACCATCCAGCTCAGTCTCCTGTTCCTGCTGTGTTCCAATCCCCTTAGATATAGTTCTTAAAGGTAAATGCATGAAAGTCCTCCTTTAGCTTCATTGTCTTTTGTTTCAGTGACGTTGCTGTGTTACTGTGTGGGTGTAGGCAGGGGTAATGTGATGGTTCTGCCTCCTGAAGCATGCACTCAGCGTCCCTCATCATCCTGCAGTAACAATCAGGTTTCAGCAACTAGAGATAGAAACCATTTCCAGGATATGGGCATCACTGGCTCAGCCAGCATTTATTCCCCATCTCTAGTTCCCCTTGAGAAGATGGTAGTGAGCTGCTGTCTTGAACCATTTGCTGTATATTTGGCGCTGATAGACTGACAATGCTGGGAGGGAGAGTGTTGCAGGATTTTGGCCGATTGACTCTCAGTCTTTGCTTCGTCAAATGCTGGTTAACTTAATCATGATCTGCACATGATTTTGAGATTTCAGTCTGTAAATCTTCACCATCTAGCACCCTATATAAAGGAATATGTACAGATTAGAAATTCAGAAGACAATTTTAGTTTCTCTGGAATATCTTTTTCCATGTCTTTCTCTAAAGCTGTAACCCACTTACTCTCTCCCACCATTCTGACTCTGCTACCCTCTAATGTACACCCTCCCCATTCTCATGTTGCTGATAAACAGATCTATGCCACCACTTCCTGCCCCTGGTTTGACTCTGCACCCTTTCTGGGTTCACTTCCTTTCCCTTCAGTTGCTGTAAGTCAATAATGTAACATAAGAATGAAACAAAAGGAAACAGACAGGGAGGTGGCAGATCCTGGACAGAAGAGGACCCTTCAGTCTGGGAGAATGGGTTAGATCTTTCTTGGTTTCCCATTGGTCGATTCCCAGCATTCTGACGCATTGGGGATGTAACTTGGTCCCACGTGGGTGTGGTGACACCTTAACTCCCCGGCAGATCAATACTAAAAGCTGATATGTTACTCCTCCAGCCAATCACAGTGTGAAGTACTTTCCGCTAGGTACCCCAAAGCACATGCTCCAAAATCCGCCCACATTCTGTACATGTACAGTGCCGGGTTTCCCCACACGCGTGTGGTCCCTGCCTCAGGGATTGTGGGAGTTGTAGTCCTCAGGAAGCTACTTGAGCCCTGTCTCTGGAAAGTGAATGAAAAGTGTGGGCTGGAGGGTGTTGTCTATCAAATCCCCATTCAGACACACAAGACACGTGGGCTGTCATTGGGTTTCACTGAGACATTCGTTTCCACGACCTGATTTCTGACGTGAGGAATATAGATTAAGCAAATTGGGTGATAGAGAGGTTAATAAGGAGAAGCAGATTTTAAGCAGAGGTAGTTGAGTGGTTAGCACTGCTGCCTCACAGTGTCAGCGATCTGGGTTTGATTCCAGCCTTAGGCGACTGTGTGGAGTTTACACATTCCCCTGACGTCTGTTCCAGTTTCCTCCCACAGTCCAAATATGTGCAGATTAGGTGGATTGCCCATGCTAAATTGCCCAGTTTCCATGCATGTGCTGGTTAGGCAATTAGCCATGGGAAATGCAGGGTTACAGGGAATGGGTGGGTCTGAATGGGATGCTCATCATAGGGTTGGTGTGGACCACTATAGGGATTCTATTCTATTCTCATGAAGAAGTATGTACTTATCTCGATGTGTTGTGAATCTGTGGAATTCCCTATTCAAAATGCGGTGGATGCCAGGACAATGAGCAAATTTAATGGAGAGATACAGATTTTTAATTTGCAATGAGTTGAAGGGTGAGGGAGAGCAGGCGGGAAAATCCAGCTGAGACAGAGGTGAGCTCAATTATCACTGTATTAAATGGTGGAGCTGGTTCGAAGAGCTGCATTGCCTCTCCTGTGCCCAGTGCTTATCTTCTTACGGTAACAACTGGAAAGCTGAATCCAAAACTCACCACCTTCATCAAAGGAGATTTCTGGAAAATGCAGGATAGTCAGGCGGATTAGCATTTCAAACTTAGAAGATGAGGTCGCATATAGGAGATAATGATTTTGCAATTTTAAACTGAGGGGAGACAGTGATTTATGATTTTAGATTGTGTAGTACATTCACACCGTCCAGAATACTCTGTCGTGAATATCTATCCTGTATTTTATTACAAAGCCAAGGTCTCTGACAATGAAAACCAAAACACTCAGGTAACATCGTCTCACCTCGTAATCTGATAAAAGACTTGTGATAAGTATGGTCAAATTTAGAATACAGTTGGAAAGCGGGAAGAATAAATCCAATCCAGATCCTGTGCTTAAACAAAGGAGACTACAATATGATGAAGCAGGAGTTGGCTAATGCAGACTGGAAGCAAAGACTTTAGAGTGGGACAGTTGACGGACAGTGGAGGAATATCAAAGAATTTTTCAAACTGCTCAGCAAAAGTATATATCAGTGAAAAGGAAGGACTGTCGGAAAAGGAGTAATCTGCCATGGGTGACTAAGGAAATAAGGGAGTCTCAAATTGAAATAGAAAGAATACAAATTGGCAAAGACCAAGGAGAAGCTAGGAGATTAGAAAAACTTTAAAGATCAAAAGAAAGCGAGATGGGATTTGGGGAGAAAAGTGATGAGCAGCTATCCCCAGGGCCGGAATAGCAGTTTACCCTGCTAGAGGGGAACCTATTGTGTGGGGGACATATGGCCTCTGCAATTGTTGAAGCACTTCACTGTTACCATAGAGATAATCCTGATCAAGTTAAAAATCACAGCACACACCTAAAGCCTGTACTTCCAAATAAACCTGTTGGACTATAACCTGGTGGTGTGTGGTTTTTAACTTTGTCCACCCCGCTCCAACACCGGCTCCTCCACTTCATAATCCTGACAGACAGCCCCACTGAAACTGAAGCGCCTGTCAGATACCTGACTGAGCCACAGGGGTGTGGGGGAGGGGTATGTGGTTTAACCACAAAGTGCTGAGCTGAACTCAACTTTTTAACTGACCGTTGCCATGGAGATAATATTGAGAGACAGCGTCTTTCAAAACCACAAACCACAAAGGTATGAGAATGGGAGCGGCACATCGGACAGGCGGGGAGTTACCTGATGCTGCCTGGAGGTGTTCTGCATGTACACTATCCAGGTAACTGCCATGTCTCATCAATAAAGACTCAAAGAAGACCTCTCAGAGTTCTGTCTCTAGTTATTCCTATCCAGCAGGGTTCAGGAATATGGGTACACAGCAGTCAGTCTTCACAGTGGAGGGTACGAAGAACATGCCAGTAATTGATAAGGAAACTGAGGAAGGTGAGGACCAAGAAACAATCATTATCACGAAAGCGTTCGAGTTGGACAAGCAATTGGATCTAAAGGTAGACAAGTCTGTTGCCCTGATGGAATACATCCCAGGACGCTACCAGAGATAGCGGGAGAAATAGTAAATATACTTGGAGTCAGAGTCCTACAGCAGAGACAGGCCCTTTGGTCCAAACTGGCCCAAGCCGACCTGAATGTCCATCCATGCTAACCCCATTTCCATGTACTTGGCTCATCTGCTTCTGAAACTTTCCTATCCATGTATTTGTCCAAATGTCTTTTACATGTTGGTAACAGATCTGCCTCAACCACTTCCACTGGCAGCTCAGTCCGTATACATACCACCCTCTGTGTAAAACAGGTGCCCCTCAGCTTCCCTTTCATAATTTCTCCTCTAACCTTAAACTGATGCCTCCACTCCTTGTTTCCCTGGGAAAAAGACTGAATGCATTCTCCTTATCCAAGCGTCTTATACACTTCCAGAAAAGGTCCCCCCTGTTTCCTCTGCTCTAAACAAAAAAAAAATCCTCACTTGCACAACCTCTCCCGCTAACTCAGACCCCTGAGCCCTGGCAAAAATCCCTGTAAATTTGTTCTGCACTTTTTACAGTTTAATAATTGAAACCTACATTACATTCATCACATTTCCAGTGTTTCCCAAAGGCACTGGAGCCGACGTGACAACGCCAATGGATTAAAAGCCATGATCGATAATTAAGCCCTTTACAACAGTCCCGCTTTCATAGTTTTTTTTTCCCATGGTGCAGGTATCGTGGTGTCTTTCTGGTTGCATGATTAATTATAAAACTTGTCCTCATACAAAACAATTCTGTAGCTTAATTGTTCCTGGGAAATGTGCCATGTTTTTTCAGACTTTTAAAAACAAATGAACTCTCTCTCCACAGTCACCACACTAACATGGACTTGGCTGTGTCTCAGTAATGTTTTCAGTCACACTGACATTTGAAATATTCGCCCACGGACAGAATACACACCTTTCCTTCCACATGAAAAGGCCAATGATATTCAGATCGGCACGGATCAAGTAACCATCAAAACGGAACAGGAAGTTCAATTTGAATTTCTCATCCACAAATCCGCCCTTTCAGAACTCTACAACAGAAAAATCAAGTCACCACCGTTAACACAGGATGGAAATTCATAAGACAATTATAGTATTACATCGTAGTTTCTTTGTTTTCCCCAAAGCTTTTAATCTCAGTCTCACAATTGCTCTCTTCTGTGAACTGAAATCCAAACCAATCTCCTCACTCCTTCCCACCACACCCAGTTCTAACACTCTCCTCTCTTTGAATTCAGTTTCCTCGCTCCTCCCTGCAGACTAAGAACCAACAAAAGGGGGCGGCACGATGGCACAGTAGTTAGCACTGCTGCCTCACGGCACTAGGGTCCCAAATTCGATTCCAGCCTCGGGTTCATTCTCTCCGTGTCTGCGTGGGTTTCCTCCGGATGCTCCAGTTTCCTCCCACAATCCAAAGACTGACAGTGCAGGTCAGGTGAATTGGCCATGATAAATTACCCATAGTGTTAGGTGCTTTAGTCAGAGGAAAATGAGTCTGGGAGGGTTGCTCTTTGGAGGGTCAGTGTGGACTGGTTGGGCCAAAGGGCCTGTTTCCACACTGTAGGAAATCTAATCAAATCAATGAGTCTGACTCAGAGCCTCGTGGGTGTTGATGAATACTTCCCCCACCTCCCAGGGTGTCCTTCCTGGTCAGACGCACATTGATTTTTTTCCCCCCAATCTGGAACGTCTTACTCATTTCCCCCACTCCGAACTCTGATGAGAACCATCCTGCACACACTGGCCAAATCATATCTGGTTGAACTAAAATGAAACAGATTAGAACTCTAATTACAGGTCCACCCCTGTCCCTTTCCATAACATTCCTGAATCATCACAAGAATGCTTCCCCATTGATACTTTGACCACTCATCAGGATACCAGGGGAGGGGCCATTGCGCTGTGTCCTGCTTTCAGAGGGAGGAACTGCCAATGACAGATTAATCCCACACACCCACAGCCTCCCTGGCACTGACCCATACTGCACATACGCCAACAATTGCCCAGCACTGCGCCTGTGCACTGGTCTCCCCTCCTACATCACATGCTCCAGATCACACGGGAGCCTGGGTGATTGACAGCAGCTGCTGCCCAATAGGGTGGAGGGGGCGGGGCTGGAGGACTGGGACAATGGGATTGTAAACAATGAATGAATGTGGAGGACACTGGGGGATGGACAGGTCAGTGAGGGACAGGAGCAGTGCAGCAGCAGGAGGGGATCCTGGACAAACTGAGAAATGGGAGAGTCTGACAGGAGAGAAACTACAGGAATGTTCTGGTTCGAGGCTCAGGCAGGGACAGCTGGAAGACAGTATGGCCTGGTGGCTTGGGCACGTTTTCTAATCAGCCTCTTCAAAGCCGCTGTTACCAAACCCTGAACCCAAGAGGCAGATGGAGTTTAATTGAGATAAATGTGAGGTACTGCATTTTCGAAAAGCAAATATTAGCAGCATGTATACACTTAATGGTAGTAAGGAGACTATCACCACTTCTTTGTGGGCTAGTGGAAAGAAGGGAAGATTTTCTCAATCTCACTCACATGGAAACTCCATGAACTCCTCCCACTTACTTTCTACGGTGGGGATGGAGGAGACAGAGCAGATGGGAGAGCGGTTAGGGATATAGGGACTGCCTTTCAAATGGAACTCATCTGTGTTGGTGATATCAAGAAGACTCATTACACAGTCACTAACATAAAGCTAGCGTGCGTGAACTTTATCCAGAATATTAACACCCATAACTGGGTGACGCAGACCCCAATGTACAGAGTTAAGTCCTGGATATTATAACGGCTTTGTGTGTGAGAAATCACGTCTCATGAACTTGAGTCAATTTTTTTGAAGTAACAACAAAGAGGATTGATGAGGGCAAAGCAGTGGAAATGATCTACATGGACTTCAGTAAGGTGTTCAACAAGGTTCCCCATGGGAGACTGGTTAGCAAGGTTAGATTTCATGGAATACAGAGAGAACTAGCCATTTGGATACAAAACTGGTTCAAAGATAGAATACAGAGGGTGGTGGTGGAAGGTTGCTTTTCAGATTGGAGACCTGTGACCAGTGGGGTGTCACAAAGGATCGGTGCTGGATCCACTAATTTTCATAATTTATATAAATGATTTGGATGCGAATATAAGAAGTATTGTTAGTAAGATGACACCAAAATTGGAGGTACAGTGGACAGTGAAGAGGATTATCTCAGATTACAACAGGATCTTGATCAGATGGTTGAATGTGCTGAGGACAGGCAGATGGAGTTTAATTTAGATAAATGTGAGTTGCTGCATTTTAGAAAAGCAAAATAGTAGCATGGTGTATACACTTAATAGTAAGGTCCTCGGGAGTGCTGCTGAACAAAGAGACCTTGGCGAACAGGTTCATAGCTCCTTGAAAGCAGAATCGCACGTAGATAGGATAGTGAAGGTGGTGTTTCGTATGCTATCCTTTATTGGTCAGAGCACCGAGTATAGGACTTGGGAGGATATATTGCGGCTGTACAGAGCATTGGTTAGGTCACGCTTGGAATATTGCATGCAATTCTGATCTCCTTCCTATCAAATCAATATTGTGAAACTTGAAAAGGGTCAGAAAAAAATTACAAGCATGTTGCCAGGGTTGGAGGATTTGAGCTACAGGGGGTGGATGAATACACTGTTTTCCCTGGAGGTTCAGAGGCTGATGGGTGACCTTTTCGAGGTTTATAAAATCAGCAGGGCATGGATAAGGTAAATACACAAGGTCTTTTCCCTGCGGTGGGGAGGAGGTACGATGGGAGGTGGGAGACAGAGGGGAGAGTGACCGTTATTTTGTAGATTACAACGCAACCATGTTCCTGTTTTCTCCCTACCCCCTTCAATCTCTCTAAAGGGCTCAGAACAAGTGCACAGTCCTTGGAAAGTAGAGCTTCAGGGTGATCAAGTGCTGAAGGTTGTATTTGGGACGCTGACCTTTATTGGTCTGTGCACTTAGCAATAAATGGACCTGGGTTCAGTTCCACTGTCTGGATTCATGTCTGTGGCCACAGACACGCCTATCTCTGACCCTGACTACTGCATCCCCTGTCACTATAGCTCTGCCATTCTCCTTCCTGCAGTTCTGTGCAGCGGAGCTGTCTGTGTTGTAATGTCATCATCTGTTGCTGATTTCCCCTGAGACCCCAATCCACCTGTTCCCCACTTGTAGAATCCCAAGTGGTGCACAATATCTGTCTGAGAAGGGGAACGATGACTGGGGAGTCCCGCACGTCCTTCCTGAGCCTTTTACTTGATCTGATGGTCACCCATTCCCTTTCTGCCTGTGTAACCCTCACCTGCAGTGTGACTAACTCACTAAACGTGCTGTCCATAACATTCTCAGTATTGCTCCACAGTGAGTTCACTCTCAGCTCCAGGACTGAAAAGCAGTTTCCCAGTAGTTGCACATGGGCACTCTTCCTGCACACATAGCCGTCACGGACACTGGAAGCGTCCCTTATTTCCCATATTTTGCAAGAGGAGCACACCACTGGTCTGAGGTATGCTGTCACAACGTCTTTCTAATTTCAGCTGGTTACTCCCATTAAGAGAATTTAAATGAGATAGCAACCTTGCTTCACTTCAAACATTTCCATTATAATCAAAAGCCTGATCTTTACTTAAGACAACATTTTACACTTTTAAAAACTGTTAAAAAAACTCAGCAGGTATCGCTTACAACTTGGCAGTTCCCATTGGGAACATGTGAATTTCTGAATGGCCTGAACTAAAACTGAAGTTGAGGTTCACCTCACTCTGTTTACACCCAACTTCAAAACACACTCTGGATCAGTGGTGCTGGAAGAGCACAGCAATTCAGGCAGCATCCGAGGACAGGCAAAATCGACGTTTCGGGCAAAAGCCCTTCATCAGGAATAAAGGCAGAGAGCCTGAAGCATGGAGAGATAAGCTAGAGGAGGGTGGGGGTGGGGAGAGAGTAGCATAGAGTACAATAGGTAGGTGGGGAAGGAGATGAAGGTGATAGGTCAGGGAGGAGAGGGTGGAGTGGAGAGGTGGAAAAGGAGCTGGGCAGGTCGGACAAGTCCGGACAGGTCGAGTTACTGGAGGTTAGAAACTAGGATGAGGTGGGGGAAGGGGAAATGAGGAAACTGTTGAAGTCCACATTGATGCCCTGGGGTTGAAGTGTTCCGAGGTGGAAGATGAGGCGTTCTTCCTCCAGGCGTCTGGTGGTGAGGGAGCGGCAGTGGAGGAGGCCCAGCACCTCCATATCCTCGGCAGAGTGGGAGGGGGAGTTGAAATGTTGAGCCACTGGGCGATTTGGTTGATTGATGCGGGTGTCTCTGAGATGTTCCGTAAAGCGCTCTGCTAGGAGGCGTCTAGTCTCCCCAATGTAGAGGAGACCGCATCGGGAGCAACGGATACAATAGATGATATTAGTGGATGTGCAGGTAAAACTTTGATGGATGTGGAAGGCTCCTTTAGGGCCTTGGATGGAGGTGAGGGAGGAGGTGTGGGCACAGGTTTTACAGTTCCTGCGGTGGCAGGGGAAAGTGCCAGGATGCCCCTCCCACTCTGCCGAGGATATGGAGGTGCTGGGCCTCCTCCACCGCCGCTCCCTCACCACCAGACGCCTGGAGGAAGAACGCCTCATCTTCCGCCTCGGAACACTTCAACCCCAGGGCATCAATGTGGATTTCAATAGTTTCCTCATTTCCCCTTCCCCCACCTCAACCTAGTTTCTAACCTCCAGTAACTCGACCTGTCCGGACTTGTCCGACCTGCCCAGCTCCTTTTCCACCTATCCACTCCACCCTCTCCTCCCTGACCTATCACCTTCATCTCCTTCCCCACCTACCTATTGTACTCTATGCTACTCTCTCCCCACCCCCACCCTCCTCTAGCTTAACTCTCCATGCTTCAGGCTCTCTGCCTTTATTCCTGATGAAGGGCTTTTGCCCGAAACGTCGATTTTGCCTGTCCTCGGATGCTGCCTGAATTGCTGTGCTCTTCCAGCACCACTGATCCAGAATCTGGTTTCCAGCATCTGCAGTCATTGTTTTTACCTTCAAAACACTCTCATTGAGCCAAGCAGCCCTCACAGTTCAGCCCTGTCATTTTCATTGTCGGCTCACACCTACACTGCCCTCAGCCTCCTGTACTGTTCCAGTGTGTCTCAATGGGAGCTCAAGAACAGCATCTCATCTTTCAATTCAGCCCTTTGTAACTCCAGAGTCAACATGGACTTCAGCAGTTTCTGGATGAACAGACAGTTGAGAGAACCTGGAACCTTGATGCAGTTGTATAAGACTCTGGTACGGCCGCATCTGGAATATTGTGTGCAGTTTTGGTCGCCATACTATAGGAAGGATGTGGAGGCATTGGAACGGGTGCAGAGGAGGTTTACCAGGATGTTGCCTGGTATGGAAGGAAAATCGTATGAGGAAAGACTGAGGCACTTGGGGCTGTTTTCACTAGAGAAAAGAAGGTTTAGGGGTGACTTGATTGAGGTGTACAAGATGATTAGGGGGTTAGATAGGGTCGACAGTATGAACCTTTTCCCGCGTATTGAGTCGGGTATTACAAGGGGGCATAGCTTTAAATTAAGGGGGGGGTAGATATAGGACTGATGTTAGGGGTAGGTTCTTCACTCAGCGAGTCGTTAGTTCATGGAATGCCCTGCCAGTAACAGTGGTGGACTCTCCCTCTTTATGGGCATTTAAGAGGGCATTGGATAGGTATATGGAGGATAGTGGGTTAGTGTAGTTTAGGTGGGCTTGGATCGGCGCAACATCGAGGGCCCAAGGGCCTGTACTGCGCTGTATTCTTCTATGTTCTATGTTCTATGTTCACCTGAAATGGTGCTGGAATTTGAGTCCACAAGGAATTTTATTGAGAAGTTTGCAGGGAATTGAAAATAAGGAGTTTACAGGTTAAAATCATGAAGTGGGTGATTGGGTCTAAATCTGACAGTTCCTAGAAAGAGACGAGGTATAATTTGGATCAATTTGTTCTCCATCTCAGGCCAATACCTCCTTCCACAGCTGCAGGGCCCAGAATTGAACACAAACCCCAAGAGTGATCCAACTACAGTTTGAACAACTTTCTTCTTTTTGCTTGAAAAAAAGATACTTGCACACAGACAGAACAGACACAACTTTCACCTTCCACAGTTTAATGTCAATGGTATTCAGATCCTGACGACCCTGCTGATGATAGAAAATTGCTTTTGAGATCCCTGTCTCAATTATTCTCAATTAATATCCTATAAAATGAATTGACAAAACAAAACTCACAGTCAGTGCAGGCTGAACAGTAAAGACAAATATTTCTCTTGGTATGTGTTTGATGTGTAAATGCTCCTCTTCAAAACAGCCGCCCCCACCCAGGAAGAGGACATGTCCATGCCCCAAATAAAGATGGCGGCCATAACCCAGGACCTATCACCGCCTGAGGGCCACAGCCATTTTCCCATTTGCTGTAAACGGGGCACCAAGAGTTTCTAATTCAGGCCTAACTACCTGTACAGCAAGTAATTAAACCCTCCCAGTCTAAACTGGATCTAACTCCCCTTTCCTGATTCCTCTTCCTGCACACACCAAGGGTCATTTTAGGTCCAGTGACCCTTCCTCAGAACCAATGGCAGCTGGGAAAATTAGAATACCTACAGTGTGGAAACAGGCCATTCGGCCCAACAAGTCAACATCCACCCTCTGAAGAGTTTCTCAACCAAACCCATCCCCCGACCCTATTATTCTACACTTCCCCTGACTAATGCACCTAACCTATACATACCTGAGCACTACGAGAAATTTTGCTTGGCCAATTCACCTAACCTGCATACCTTTGGACTGCAGGAAATAGGGGTATAAAGAGTAGATAATAGGTGAGGTCAGTGCCCAAAAGAAACAGTAACATTTGGAAAGACAAAGGAGTGGATAACAATCTGGTGGGAGGGTGCATAGCTGTTAATGAAGGGCACAGGAACCTGTGTCTGGCAGCATCTCAGTGGAGGTGGTGGAAATGGCAGCTGATGATCTACGTTCTGCTACAAAAAAAGACCCTGAACTTCCAGCTGCCTGCTACTTTAACACACGAGTCTGTTCCCTGGCCAACATCTCTGTCTCATGCTTACTGCAGTGTTCCAGTGAAGCTTGATGCAAGCTGGCAGAACACTCCAGGACATACCAAAACGCCCCGTATTTCAAGGACTGCAATTTCCCCTCCCATGTGGTCAACAACACTCTCCAGTGTATCTCCACCACTTCCCACACCTCTGCCATTGAACCACACCTCTCCAACTGCAACAAGGATAGAACCCCCTAGTCCTCACCTTCCACCCAGATACAATGTATCATCCTCCGCAATTGCACCACCTACAATCAGATCCCACCAGAGGTATATTTCCCTCTCCATTCCTTTCAGCATTCCACAGAGACGATTCCCTGTGAATTCCCAGTCAGATCCATCCACCCTCCACTCCCAGCACCTTCACTTGCCAATGCAAGAGGTGTAAAACCTGTGCCCACATCTCCCCCTCACCTCCTAAGGACTCTTCCACATCCAGCAGAGATTTTCCTGCACATCCAAACAACTCACCTATTACGGCCTTTGATTTCGGTGTGGTCTCCTCTCTACTGGGGAGTCAGGACACCAACTTGCGGAATGTTTCAGTGAACATTTCTGCGATGCATGCACCAACCAACCCCACCATCCTGTGGCCAATCACTTCAACTTCCCCACCCACTCAGCCAAGGACATGCAAGTCCTGGGCCACCTCCACCACCAAATCCCAGCCACCTGATGCCTGGAGGAAGAAAACCTCATCTTCCACATTGGGACCCTTTAACCACAGAATCAAGGTTTCCTCATCTCCCCGCCCCTGCCTTATCCCAGATCCAACCCTCCAACTAGACACCACCCCCTTGAGCTGTCCCACCTGTTGAACGTCCTTTCCAATTATTCACTCCACCCTCTCTCCATTACCCTCCACCAACATCAACCTATTGCCTTCCTAGCTCCCTTCCCTCCAACCGCACACATCCCTCTTATTTATCTCTCAGCCCTCTTACTACTCCCCCTCCCCCACCAATCCCGGCATTCCTGATGAAAGGCTTATGCCCAAAACCCTTGCTCCTGGGATGCTACCTGACCTGCTGTGCTTTTCTAGCGCCACACTTTAACGCAAGCTGGAAGAACAACACGTTATCTTCCACTTGGGGACCCTGCACACCTCTATCCCCAGTATCAAATTCAATAATTTTAGGTCCTGAACTCTTCAATGTCCTAGCGCCCTAGCCTCTTAACCCACACACCAGTCCTTGTTATCATATAGCCTGCCATTACACGCTACCTATGCTTAGCCACTAACAGTTCCCATAAACAGCTATTTACCCTCCCCCTCCAACGCTCCCATTTCTTTCTTTGGACTCTATCAGCACCTATCATTTACTCCTTAACTCCAATCATCTGCATATAAACTGACATTTCTTTTCAGTCGCATCAGTTCTGAGGAAGGGTCAGCGGATCCAAAATGTTAACTCTGATATATCTTCACAGATGCTGCCAGACCTGCTGAGCTTTACCAGTACCTTTTGGTTGTTGTGTGAGATTTACATCATCTGCAGTTCTTTTGGTTCTTATTTACCAGGAATTTCTAATTCAGATCTAGCCGCCTAAAACCGTGTTTATAAACACTCCCAGTCCATACAAACACAATTTCTCTCCCAGTCTCTGCTGTCTCTCTCACTCCCTTCACACTCACTGAGTACACCCCCACCACAGTGACACTGCACCTGCACAGTTCATAGTCACGTGTTGGCCCACTGGACCCACCCCTCATTCACTCCCATTGTCTGGAGGATCACACCAACTCGCCTATTGATCTGAAGCTACCATCAATCACCCGGGCCCCATTGTGACACGAGTTGTGCGCTCCTCCCAGGATTGTTGGAGGCTGAAGGGTGACCTTATTGAGGTTTATATAATCATGAGGGGCACGGGTAGGATAAATAGACAATGTCTTTTCCCTGGGGTGGGGGAGTCCAGAACTAGAGGGCATAGGTTTAATGTGACAGGGGAAAGATTTAAAAGGGATCAGAGGGTTAACTTTTTTCACAGCAGGTGGTGCGAGTATGGAATCTTCTGTCAGGGGAAGTGGTGGAGGTTGCTACAATTAGATCATTTAGCATCTGGATGGGTATATGTATTGGAAGGATGTAGTGGGATGTGTGCCAAGTGTTGGCAAATGGGACGAGATTAGGTTAGGACATCTGGTCAGCATGGACTAGTTTGACCAAAGGGGTTGTTTTCATGCTGTACATCTCTATGGCTCTGCACTAGAAGGAGCTTCAACATTCAGTGAAAGGGGGCAGTATCACAGAGTAGAGGGACTGGGGGCTATTCATCCCATTGGGGCTGTCCTCTCTCCCTCTGGAGATGGTGCCAGTCTGTCCCAACTCACCTCCCATTTGCCTGTATTCCTCCAAATCCTTCCTTAAAAGAAGCTAAATTGCAAATTTATTTTGACAATAATTACTGAATCTGCATCCAGCTGTCGTTCAAACTGATCCACATGCTTAGAACTTACGGAATAAAATAATGTTCACATTTTTAACCTGCATTATTTGCCAATTACTTGAAAGCAGTTACTAAAAATTATGACGTTAATAATTTCTCCCTCTGTCTCTCTTTAAATTAAATACCTTGGAAAGAAATCTGCTCCTGGTTGAAATCACTGCTTAACCTTCCGAGCTCCAAGGAGAATTATCCGACCTTCTCCTAACTCTCCACATAGAGATGACCTCATGGTTCCGGAACTCGATCCCTCTATTAAGAAAAGCTAAAACACTGTATGCCTTCTAAACAACCCCGTCAACCTGGATGGCAACTTTCAAGGATCTGTGTATTTGGACACTGAGATCTCTCTGCTCATCTACACTACCAAGAATCATACTATTAGCCCAGTACTTTGCATTCCAGTTACTCCGACCAAAGTGAATCACCTCACACTTGTCCACATTAATCTCCATTTGCCAGCTCTCAGCCCAGCTCTGCAGCTTATCCAAGTCTCTCTGTAATGTAGAGCATCCTTCATCACTATCCACAACTCCACCGACCTTCGTGTTGTCTGCAAATTTCCTAACCCACCCTTTTACGCCCTCATCCAGGTCGTTTATGAAAATGACGAACAGCAGTGGACACAACACTGACCCTTGCGGTATACGACTGGTACCTGGACTCCAGGATGAACATTTCCCATCAACCACCACTCTGTCTGCTTTCAGCAAGCTAATTACTGATCCAAACTGCTATATCTCCCACAATCCCATCCTTCCGCATTTTGTACAATAGCCTATTGTGGGGAACCTTACCGAATGCCTTGCTGAAATCCATATGCACCACATCAACCGGTTTACTCTCATCTACCTGTTTGATCACCTTCTCAAAGAACTCAATAAAGGTTTGTGAGACACGACCTACCCTTCACAAAACCGTGCTGACTATCCCTAATCAATTTACTCTTTCCTAGATTATTATAAATCCTATCTCTTATAACCTTTTCCAACACTTTACTAACAACTGAAGTAAGGCTCACTGGTCGAGAATTACCAGGGTTGTCTCTACTCCCCTTCTTGAACAGGGGAACCACATGTGCTATCCTCCAGTCTTCTGGCACTATTCCTGTAGACAATGACGATTTAAAGATCAATGCCACAGGCTCGGCAATCTCCTCCCTGGCTTCCCAGAGGATCCTAGGATAAGGCCACTGGGCCGGATGGGTTTTATCTATTTTCACACTCTGCAGGATTTCTAATACCTCTTCCTTATGAACCTCAATCCCACCTAGTCTCGTAGCCTGTATCTCAGCAATCTCGACAACATTGTCGTTTTCTAAAGTGAATACAGTTGAAAAATATTCATTTAGTGCTTCCCCTATCAACTCTGACTCCACATACAACTTCTCACTACTATCCTTGATTGGCCCAATCTTATTCGTCATTATTTTATTCCTTAAATACCTATAGAAAGCCTTAGGGTTTACCCTGATCCTATCCGCCAACAATTTCTCATGTCTCCTCCTGGCACTTCTGAACTCTTTCTTTCGGACTCCACTGGCTATCTTGTAGCCCTCAAGCGCCCTAACTGAGCCTTCACATCTCATCCTAACATAAGTCGCCTTCTTCCTTTTGAAGAGAGATTCCATTTCCTTTGTAAACCACAGCTCCTGCACTCTACAGCTTCCTCCCTGCCAGACAGGTATATATTTATCTAGGACAAACAGGAGCTTTTCCTTGATCTTTGAGGGTTCCTATTCTCTGCCTGGTTACTCGTTTATCCTTAGTGTATTTCTGGAATCTCTGGATTCTCCGGGAACCTATTTCCCAAAGCTCTCTCATGTCCCGTTTTGCTCTCCTGGTTTCCCTCGAGTATACTCCTACTGCCCCTATACTCCTCCAGGAATTCACACAAACACAGATTTCTGCACCTGCCATATCCCTCCTTCATTCTCTTGACCAGACCCTCAATTTTTCTCGATGGGCAGCATTTCCCACACTACCTGCTAAGGCCTTAACAGGATCATACTGTCTGTGTACTCTCGTTATCGCAGGCCTATGGACGCAATGGCAGATGAGGACAGAGAAGCAATAATTCTCAGTAAAGAAGTCGTGTTGGGAAAGATAACAGCCTAAAGATAGATGGGTCGCCTGGCCGTGATGGAATGCATCCCAGGGGACGTTAACAGATGGCAGAGGGTAAATAGCAAATGCACTCGTGATAATTCACTAAAATTTGCTGGACTCTGGGACAGTTCTGACAGATTGGCAAGTTGCAAATGTGATGCGAATATTTTAAAATGGACCCGTTAGCATAACGTCCTTAGTGGGGAAGATGCCCGATCTCTTAAGGAAGAAATAGTGAGCTATGTGGATAGAAACTGTCTCATCGAGCAGACACAGCATCGATTCATGAAAGGTAAACTTCACTAAGATGAGTGGTAGAGCAATGTGTGCCAAGGCCACTGTAAGTCTGCAAGGGATACAGGTAGGTTACGTGAGTGGGTAAGAATCTGGCAGATGGAGTTCAATGTTGGGAAAGGTGAGGTCATACATTTTGGTCGGACCAACAGCAAACTGATGATTGAATTGGTGAAAACTTGCAGCATGCTGCTGTACAGAGGGCGTTGGGTGTCCTTGTGCATGAATCACCGGAAGTTGGTTTGCAGATACCGCAGGTCATTTCGGCAGTGAAGGGAATATTGTCCTTCCTTGCTAGAGGGATGGTTATGCTGCAGCTGTACAGGGTGCTGGGGAGGCCACACCTGGAATACTGTGTACAGGTTTGGTGCCCTTACTTCAGGAAGGATGTACTGACACTGGAGGAAGTGTAGAGGAGGCTCACTAGTTTTAGTCAGGATTTCAGAGGGTTGGCGTATGCGGAGAGATTGAGGAAACTGGTAGTATGCTCATTGGAATTTCGAAGTATGGGAGGTTGGATAGGAAATTATGAACGGAGTAGATAAGATATAAGCAAGGAGGTGATTTCTGCTGGGGGTGGGTCAAACTAGGAAGCAGAGCATCAAAATAAGGGGGTATCAAATTTTGGACTGAGTTCAGGATGGACTTCTTCAGCTAAATCTGTGAATCTGTGGAATTTGCTGCTGAGTGCAGCAGTTTAGATTATCGACTTGACTATCTTTAGGTCAAAAGGTAGATTTGTGAACAGGAAAGGAATTAAGGATTATGGTGAGAGATCAGGAATGTGGATCTGAGGACATGAAAAGATTAGCCCTGATCTTACTGAATGGCAGAGCAGGCTTGAGGGGCCAGGTAGCCTGCTGCAGCTCCTCTTTCTTATGTTATGTTCCCACTTTCCAGCCGTCCCTTTCCCTGGGAATAGCAAAGGAATATTGAAATTTCTCGCCTTGTGCTGTCAAAATTCACCCTTGTCCAATTTAGAACACCGTTTAGATCTGGTCTATTATTTTCTGTAACTATTTTAAAACTAGAAGAATTATCAGAGAATCCTGACAGCGTAGACGTTGGCCATTCAGCCCATCACAACCACACCGACCCTCAGAGACTCCTACCTTACCACTGTAACGCTGCATTTCCCATGGCTAATCCACCTTGCGTGCACATCCCTGAACACTATGGGCAATTTCACATGGCCAATCCACCTAACCTGAACATCCCTGAACAATATGGGCAATTCAGCCTGGAATATCCACACAACCTGCATATCTTTAGATAGTGGGAGGAAACCAGAGCAAACAGACGAAGCCCACGGAGATAATAACAACAAGGTGATCATTCCTTTCTTATTTTCCAGTTCCACCAAAATAACTTCACTGGACGTACTCCCAGGAATATCCTCCCTAAGCACAACTGTAATGCTATCCCTAAACAAAAAGGCCACTCCGCCTCCTCTCATGTCCCCCTTTCTATCCTTCCTCTTGCATCGACACCCTGGAACATTAATCTGCCAGTCCTACTCATCCCTGAAGAAGGGCTTATGCCCGAAACGTCGATTCTCCTGTTCCCTGGATGCTGCCTGACCTGCTGCGCTTTTCCAGCAACACATTTCCAGCTCTTGATATCATAGTCCCATGTTCAAAACCATACCCTGAGCCCATCTGCCTCCCTGTCAGGCCTCTCGCATTGAAGTAACTGCAGTGTAACTTGTCAGTTCTACCTGGTTCAGTGCCTTGCCCTTGCCTGCCTTAACTGTTTGACTTCTGAACTGTACCAGCCTCAGACATATCTCTTTTCTCACTATCTCTTTGGGTTTACCCTCACTGGATTAATGCCTCCTGAGTAACACTAGCAAATCTCCCTGCCTGGATATTAGACACTTTCCAATTCAGATACAATCCATCCTTCTTATGCAGGTCCACTCTACTCCAGAGGTTACAATGATCAAAAGATGTGAATCATTCTGCCCTACACCAGCTACTTAGCTAATCATTCATCTCCTCCATCCTGCTATTCCTACTCTCACTAGCATGTAACACCGGGAGTAACGCAGATATTATGACCGAGGACCTACTTTTTTATATTCCAGGCTAATTTGCTATATTCTCTCATCAGGACTTCATCTTTTCCCCTTCCTATGTCATTGGTACCAATGTACAATGACCTCCCACTGGTCGTTCTTCCCTTTGAGAATATTCTGCTACGTGCCCGAAACATCCTTGACCCTGGCACCAGGGAGGTGCCATCCCATTCTGATGTCTCACTGTCAGCTGCAGAAACAGCAGTCTGTGCCCGACTACAGAGTCCCTTATCATCATTGAGTGTTTGGAATCTGATATACCTCTTATTATAGAAGAGCCAGTCTCAGTAGCAGTAACTTGGCTGTCAGTGCAACATTCCCCTGAGAATCTATGACCACCTACATTATCCAAAATAGTATGCTTGTTTCAGATGGGGATAGCCACAGGAGACTCCTGGTCTACATATCTCCCTCTCCTACCTTTCCGAGAGGTAGCCCATCTACCTGACTGTACCTGCAGTTTTCTGGCCTGAAACTGCCACCTATCACACACCCTGACTCTTGTAAATTCTTCATTACCATTAAGCACCGCTCCATCTGATCCATGTGATCCAAGAGGATTTGCATCACTTCCTGCAGACTATCATTAGGATCATTCAAACTCTCCCTACTCTCCTCCAGGAAATGCACATCACTGTATGAATAGCCATCTCTGCACCTTAATCTGTAGACCCAGAAAAAGGCAGTCTTACAGCTTTACAAAAGACTACTCTCAAATACATTAGTCCCTGTATTTTATATTTAAAACATTCAACCAAAAGATCATAACAGAGGCACTTAAACTAATAAACACTCACCCGACTGAATGTCGCAGATTTTAAAAAATAAAACAGAGTAAGATTTACCTTTTAAGAGACTGAAACCCACTGAGCTGATCCCCGGCTGAGAGTCACAGACATACAGCAAGGAAACAGACCCTTCAGTCAAACTCGTTCATGCCGACCAGATAATCGAACCTAATCTCGTCCCATTTGCCAGCACTTGGTCGATATCCCTCTAAACCCTTGCTATTCATATACCCCTCCAGATGCCTAATAAATGTTGCAATTGTACCAGCCTTCGCAACTCCCTCTGGCAGCTCATTCCATCAACGCACCACCATCGCGTGAAAAAGTTGCCCCTTAGGTCCTTTTATATCTTTCCCTTCTCACGCTAAATCAATGCCCAGTAGTTCTAGACTTCCCCATGCCAGTGAAAATACCTTGTCTATCTATCCGATCCATGCTCATGATTTTATAAACCTCTGAGATCACTCCTCAGCCTCTGACGCTCCAGGGAAAACAGCCCCAGCCTATACAGCCTCTCCCTATATCTCAAAACCTCCAACCCTGGCAACATCTTATAAATCTTTTGTGAACCTTTCAAGTTACACAACATCCTTCTGATAGGTGGAGAACAGAATTGCGCACAATATTGCAAGAGTGGCCAAACCAATGTTCTGAACAGCTGCAACATGACCTCCCAACTCTCTTATTCAATACCCTGACCAATCAAGGAAATCATACCAAACACCTTCACTATCCTATCTACCTCTACTTTCAAGGAGCTATGAACCTGCACAGCAAGGTCACTTTGCTCAGCAACACTCCCCAGGACCTGACCATTATGTGTATCAGTTCTACTAAGCTTTGCTTTTCCAAAATGCAGCACCTCGCACTTATCTGAATTTAACTCCATCTGCCACTCCTCAGCCCATTTGCCCATCTGATCAAAATCCCATTGAAATCTGAGGTAACCTTCTTCACTGTCCACTACACCTCCAATTTTGGTGCCATCTACAAACTTACTAACTATACCTCCTGTGTTCACATCCAATTCATTTATATAAATGATGAGAAGTAGTGGACCCAGCACCGATCCTTGTGGCACTCCACTAGTCACAGGCCTTCAGTCTGAAAAATAATCATCCATCACCATCACCCTCTGTCTTCTGCCTTTGAGCCAGTTCTATATCCAAATGGCTACTTCCGTGAGATCTAATCTTGCTAACCAGTCTCCCATGGGGAACCTTGTCGAACGCCTTACTGAAGTCCATATCGATCACATCTACTGCTCTGCTCTCATCAATCTTCTTTGTTACTTCTTAAAAACCAGATCAAGTACGTGACACATGATTTCCCATGCAGAACGTTATGCTGACTATCCCTAATCAGTCCGTGCTTTTCCAAATACACGCAACTCCTGTCGCTCAGGGCTCCCTCCAACACCTAGTCTAGCATAGCGTCTGTAGTTTCCGGGCTTGTCCAAACCGCCTTCGTTAAATAGTAGCGCCATATTAACCAACCCGCAGTCTTCTGGCACCTCAGCTGTGACTATCAATAATACAAAAATCTCAGCAAGAGGCCCAGAAATCACTTCCCTCGCTTCCTACAGAATTTTAGGGTACACCTGATCAAAGCCTGGGGATTGATTCACCTTTATGCGTTTCCAGATATCCAGTACTCTGTAGTATGGACATTTTTCAAGATGTCACCATTTATTTCCCCACATTCTACATTTCCCGTGTCCTTCTCCACAGTAAATACTGATGCAAACTATTACATCTTGATAAAACAAACGAGGGCAGGACTTACACTAATTAAAAGTAAGGCTTTGAGTAGTGATATGGAACAAAGAGACCGAGGGGTTCAGGTCTTCTTAGTCTGTGTCACATGTAGACAGGGTGGTAAAGAAGGTGGCTAGCACCCTTACCTTCATTGCTCCAACCTCTGAGTACAGGGGTTGGGAATTTAGGTTGAGGCTGTACAGAATGTTGGGGAGGCCTCTTCTGGAATACTGTGTCCAGTTCTGGTTATGCTGTTATAGGAAGGATATTTTTAAATTGGAGCGGATTCGGAAGAGACTAACCGGGAGGTTGCCATGAATGGAGGGATTGTGTCACAAGGAGAAGCTGGATAGGCTGGGATGCTTTTTCACTCGAGCGTAGGAGGTTGAGGGATGACCTTAGAGGTTTATAAAACCATGAAGCGTGGAGATAAGGTGAATGGCCGGGGGGAAGGTGGGCGGGGGGGGGGGGGGGAAGGGGGGTCAAGACCTGGGTGCATACAATTTGAAAATAGATGAGAAAGGTTTAAAAAATAAATTGGGGATTTGTTTTTACCTTTACATGTGTGAAGTGAACTCCCGGAAAAAGAGACAGCTGTAAATACAGTTACACTGTTTCAAAGACATTTAGACAAGTACATAAATAGGAAATATTTGGATGAATGTGGACCAAGCAGAGGCAGATGCTATTAGATTAGTTGGGAATTATGGTCGACACGAACTGGTTTAACCACAGGTTCCGTTACTGTGCTGTATAACATTATGACTAACTCTCGCTATCACTGAATTCCTCCATGCTCAAAACTCCCCAGATCACTGTCACCTCATCCAGACTAAACTCTTCCTTATCTCTAGAAATCCTCTCTCGCCTCAGAACCATCACTATCTCTGGTATCACAAACATCTCTGTAACATCCTCCAATCTCCTCCCATCTCATCACCCTCACGATCTCTAATCTTGACAACCCCCACACATCTGTCCTTCTCCACAGTAAACACTGATGCCACTCGTTTAGTATCCCCCCAACAACCCCATCTCCTGCGTCTCCACACATAGGCTGCCTTGCTGATCTTTGACGTGGCCTCTTCCCTCTCTAGTGACCCATTTGCTCTTAATGTATTTCTAATAACCCTTTCCCTATTTCTTACCCTATTCGCCAAAGCGGAATCCTGTCCCCCTTTTGCCTTACTGATTTTACTCTTAAGTATACTCCTCTTGCCTTTATACTCGAAGGATGTTGTGATTTTTGGATTGGAACAAATGCAAAATATTACATCTTGGTAAAACAAACGAGGGCAGGACTTACACTGATTTTTCCATATCACTATCCGAGGCCCAAAGAGACCGAGGGGTTCAGATCTTTGAAGTATGTGTCACATGCAGACAGGGTGGTTCAGAAGGGGTTTAGCACATTTGCCTTCAATGCTCAGATCTTTGAAGATAGGAGTTGGGACGTTATGTTGAGGTTGTACAGGATGTTGGTGAGGCCAGTTCTGGTTGTGCTGTTATAGGAAGGATATTATTAAATCGGAGCAGGTTCAGACGAGATTTACCAGGATGGTGATGGGAACAGAGGGATTGAATTATAAGCAGAGTCTGGATAGGCTGGGTCCTTTTTCACTGGAGCACAGGAGGCTGAGGGGTGACCTTATCAGAGGTTTGTAAAATCCTAAAGAGTTTCAGTAATGTGAACAGTAGGTGCCCTTTCCAGGAGGGGGCGTGATTCAAGATTGGGGACATACTTTTTAACGTAAGAAAAGGAAGGCTTTGAAAAGAAGTTCCGGATTTTATTTTTTTGTTTTTGCACAGAGAGTGGTTCACATGTGGAATAAACTTGCAGAGGACGTGGCAGCTGTGAATACAATTACAATTTCAGGGTGGCACAGTGGCTCAACGGTTAGCACTGCTACCTCTCAGCGCCAGGGACACAGGCTCAATTCCTGTATTGGGTGACTGTCCATGTGGAGTTTGCATATTCATCCCCATGTCACCGTGGGTTCCTCCAGGTGCTCCCGTTTCCTTCCACAATCCACAGATGTACAGGGTAGGTGAATTGGCTGCGCTCAATTGCCCATAGTGTTCAGGAATGATTGAGTTGAGTGAATTAGTCAGGGGTAAATGTAGAGCAAAAGGGTAGGGGAATGGGATTCTAATAGGAAAAAAACATTTGGACACATATCTATAGGGAATGCTAGGATGGACTTGGACAAAGTGGAGGCAGATGCGATTAGTTCAGTTCGAATTTATGGTCGACACGGACCACAGGGTCTGTGTCGATGCTGTATAACGTTATGACTCGTTACCTCTGTAAATTCCTCTATGCTTGGATCTCTCCCTATCAGTGCTACCTCATCCAGCCTTACAAATCCTCCTCATCTCTAATTCCTCTCCAGCCTCAAAATCCAAAAATCTCTATCACAAATATCTCTATCTCTGTAAAATCCTCCATCCTCACAATCCTTTCCAACTTGCATCTCCTCCAGCTTCATTATCCTCCCCATGTCTAATCCCCTCCAGTCTCTCAAAGCTCTGTTATATGTGCCTTTCTTTATTTCCAGCTTTCAGGATGTCCAATGTTTATTTCTCACATGATGATGGCCCTTTCCAATTCCTGCGCTGAGCTTCTGAATTTCCACTTAAACCTCTGCGTCTCACTTTCCTCCCAAAAACATCGACCAATCATGTGTCATCTATTCTCGTATCACCTTTTCTGACCTGATCTCCAATGGAGCCTGTCATATTCCTATAATAAACATCCCAGCGGTCTACAGAACAGAAAAAGGCTCTGGTGGCCCATCGGGTCTATGAGAAAAAAAAACTACCACCGAACTATCCTCATCTATTTTCCAGTACTTGTGGGAAAGTGTCATATATCATGGCATCGCAAGTGCACACTAAATACATCTCAAATGTTTTCGGGATTTCTGTGTATCCCACCCTCACAGACAGTGAGGTTTAGTACAACTGTTGCTCGATGACGACATCACCCACAGGAACACAGAGCAGCTGGGTCTGTGCAAACCAGAGATCGCTCACACATTGGGAAGGATGGCAGGGTCCCTGAGAGGGTGCACAGGGAAGTTCCCAGGATGGTTCAAGGAATGGGTGATTTTAGATGCAGAGACATGGGTATTGTTAATACATATCAAGAATATCCATCTACAAAGATGGACTCTCCTTCCAACCTCTCCCCTTGCCTGGACTGTGGTAACCTTCAGGTTAAACTACCACCAGACATCTCTCTCTCATAAGAGAGCAGCCCTATGGTCTGGTAGGACAATGCTGCCTTTACCTTTTACACAGTGATGCCACTGTGCGTCGGGGGTGGAGAGAGGGAATGCTGAAGGCGGTGGATGGGACACCACTGAGGTACAGTGCTTTGTCCTGGAAGATGTTCACTTTCTTTAATATTGTTGAGGGTTGCACTGATGCAGGCAAGTGGAGAATGTTCCAACACGATCCTGATGTGTGCCTTATAGACAACAATCAGACATTGGGGAATCAGGGGTTTGGGAAAACAGATTGTTCTCCTTGTAGCAAAGGAAATTGAGGGGAGCTGAGAGATAAGTGTCTACAAAACATATACATTTGGATGTTAAACCGTACACTCATCAACTCATCATAAAATGATTACTGGACACATATGGAAGATTTCGGGGAGATCTATTGACAGGATGGTTTGATTCAAAGGAGAATTTTTATGCAGAAAATGGAATTGAGCTAGAACAAAATACTCACACACAGTGCAAATATCCAGGTCCTGATGAATGGAGTAATTCAATCAGAGTTTGGCGTTACCATTACTGAGATTCCCATCTGAATATCCACCTGTAGTATCCTGATATACAAGTTTATAAAATCCGTCACTGTCAGGTCAGGTTAGAAACTCACACCATCCCCTCCTCCTGATCCAGGATGACTGTGCAAATTATCCCTTGTGGAGACCAGCAGTCAGTTTGGGGGAAATCTATGTGGGTTTCTATGAGTTTCCAACTTGGGACTTCATGTGACTGAACAGGGCAGATCTTTGACACATGAGACAGAGTCCCTCCAGCTTCATTATCCTCATGTTCCAAGAGTCAGTGAGATGTAGAGAGCAGGATTTGCTTCCTTTTCTTTCCTTCCATGCTGCTGCTGTGCCTCATCAATAAGACATGGGGAGTGAAAGTCTCATGCAGCTTGATGGGCAAGTTGTCTCCATTCTGACCAATGGGCAGCAAGATCCTCAGAGTCACTCCAAAGAGTCTCTCTGAAAAGACAGCAACTCAGCATGCTTCCCACTGTCTGGTGCTCCCTGGAAAGGTTTAGAAGAATGAGGAGGGAATCTCCTAGAAAATGCAGAACAGTAAACTTCCAAAAGGATTATTAACTGTTTACAGAGAGGGATTCGTTGGAGAAGTGGACAACAAATTGGCAAATTGAACATAACTTGGGATAATGTGAAGTTGTTCATTTTGGAGGGGATAATAAAAGAACAGAGGACTATTTAAATGGTGGAGACTGTAGAAAGCTGCACCACAAAGGGACCAGGGGTAATTGCGCAGGAAACACAGAAAGCTAGCACAGTTACAACAGGTCATCAGGAAGGGAGATGAAACGTTGTTCCTTGTTTGAAGGGATTTGCAGTATAAGAGTTTGGAGTATATACCTGAGAGCCACTTTATAAACTGCAAGTGAGACCACATATGGAGTAATGAGAGAAGATTTGGTCCCTTTATTTAAGGAAATATATCACTTTATCGGAGGCATTCAGAGAAGATTGACTGGGATGATCCCTGGTTTGCAGGGACTCTCTTTTAAGAAAAGGCTGAAGAAGTTGGAACTCGACTCACTGGATTTGGCGGAGAATGAGGGGGGATCTTATTGAAACATAGCGGCTTATTAAGGAGTATGACAGGGTAAATACTGAGAGGATGTGTCCCATCATGAGGGAACCTAGAACCAGATTCTGGGTCAGTTGCAGAATCAAGAGTTCTGTTTTAGATTCGTCAACTTTAGTGCAACACAGACATGGGTAAGGGGTTTCAGTAGCAATGGAGCTGGGGTGAGGTGGAGAAAAGCAATGTTTTCGAGATTGGAATTCCTGGTGTTTGTGATTGTGTAGATGTCTGTTCAGAAGACCACCTTGGGGTCAGAATATGAGAGCAATATTGTGAAGAGTGTAGTTCTGCCTCAGGCATTTACCAGTGAGGGGTAGGGGCTCAGCAGTAAGGGAAAGGAATTTGTAATAGCAACTGAAATAGGTTTAATCATTGCAGTGTTTCATTGGAGGAAATTGCAGCCAATCGAGTTGTAGGCATGTGGTAAGCAGTTTGATGAATGAGTAACAGTGGAGCAATGGAGAGGGATGATGGGGAGAGAGAGCTGGGCATTGTCAGTGTACATGTGAAACAAATACGATCTCACCTCCTGGCAGTATATAGGTGAGATACAGGAGGGAACAAAGATAGACACCACATATGAGGAATTCAGAAAGGAAAGGGAGAGTGGAGATGGGGCAGGAGTTTCCAAAAACCTTGAGGTCAAATAATAGTTCTTAGCAGAATTGGAGAGAAGGACATAACCAGAAAATTCAGACAGAGCAAGGAACAATATTTGTGAATTGGTGAGGGGGAGTGATGAGGAGGAGCCAGACTCCAAAACTGCTATTTCTACATCAGTGACATCACCCAACTCCACCCTCGTCTCGGCTCATTTACTGAAATATTCATTCATCCTTGTGTTATCTCCAGACTTCGTTATCCAAACACACTCCTGGCCAGCCTCCCACATTCAACTTACATATAATCTCAAGAATATCTAAAACCCTACTGCCCAAGTGCTCACTTGTACCAAAACTTGTTGATTCATCAAAAGGCTCCAATTTACAAGCAACAATTTAAAGTTCTCTCCCTTGATGTAAATCCTGGCTGTGAATATCCCTGTCTCCCTGCACCACACAACCTGTGAGACCTCGACAACTCATTTTCTTTCAGACTCCCAAAGATGCATTTATTCATTGCTTCACCGGTCTGGCTGTTTCGGCATGGTCAAGGCAACACTGTCTGGAATTCGCATCCTGACCCTCTCAGACCTGCTTTCACCTTTAAGGTATTCCTGAAAACCTGCTTATTTGGCAATACTTTTGATCAGCTGACCTAATATCCCCATCTGTGGCCTTATGTCAGAAATTCTCAAATTATGTGAAATTATAAAAATGATAAAAATACAAACTGTTGTTGATTTGCACACACATTGTCAGCTCTTCACTATCGCAGTGAACAATCTGTAACATTGTGGGAGCACCTTCACCACACGAAGTGCATCTGTACAAGGAAGTCAAACATCACCCTCTCCACAGGCAATGGGGCTTTAGCATTAATCACTGGCGTCTGTGGAGAGAGAAACACAAAGTTGATATTTCAGGGAGTGCTAAATGCATTACAGGGAATGAAAATGTTACAGAATTTGATGGTCAGAAATGGAAGGAAAATGCACTCTTGTTGAAAAAAAGAATTATTCACTGGCAAAGGTACTGCGGAAAATTTAGTCCATTTAGAGAGCAGCACATTGCCAGGGCTTGGGCAGCAGAGAAAAATTAACTTACAAAAGCTCTGTGAACGAACTGTAAAACACTAAGCAAGCCAAATACCCTGTGTCCAAATACTGTAACTCCCCTTCCAGCTTCACCAAGGACATGCAGGTCCTGGGCCGCCTCCACCGCCAAATGCCAGGCATCTGATGCCTGGACGAAGAACGCCTCATCTTCTGAGTTCAGATCCTCCAACCACATGGGGTCAATGTGGATTTCACCAGTTTCCTCATTTTCACTCCCCCCACCTTATCCCAGATCCAGCCTTCCAACTCAGCACTGGCCTACATGTCCATCTTCCTTCCCACCGATCGGCTGCTGCCTGACCTGCTTTGCTTTTCCAGCATTACACTTTGACATTGAAAACATCCTGACTCTGACACTGTAAATCCTGCCCTATCACTCCCTGCCAGGGAAGGCTGTGCATGCGTCCCCCTGCAGCTTGCCCCTCACAAAGTCGACGGCCACACACGTGTCCTGTGGATCACTGCCCCCAATAAAGATGGCGGTAATCACTCACACCTTTCACCATTTTTTGGTTTGCCACAAACACGGGCCTGGGATTTTCAAATGTGTTTTCCGATGTGCACAAAGTTCTGTAAAATGTCTCAGCCCATTCCATTAAAATTTCCTTCCCTTCCTGGTCAATAGGTCTTTCCTTAACCGTGCCCTGCAACTTCACACATTTCCAATGCCATGGTCCCAACAACACTGTGCTGCCAGTGAAGCTTATCACGTGGTTGAGTATAGCCACGCCCCTCATTCACTCAGACTGGTTGGAGGATCAACTGGCACTGTCTGGTCCTCCAGATCCATCCCCATCATCTTATTGGTCCTGCGCTGAGATCAATCACCAGAGGCCCATTGTGGGCTGGAGCATGCTCGGTGCGTCCTGCTTTTGCTGCTGTTCATCAGGTTTCAGAGAGAGGGTTCATTCCTGTTTCTCCTAATGTCAGACATTAACAACAACTTCCCTCATTGTATGGAGCCTTTCACACTGACAATTCTCCTAAAGTGTTTCACGAATGCTGGAAACGTTGATTAAAGAGAACAACTTTAAGATACATCATTCAGGAGTTCAGAGGGGGTTAGGAAGGATATTGAAGAGTTTTTTTTTAGATTAGATTACTTAGACAAACCGTCTAAAGAGCAACCCACACAGACCCATTCCCCTACATCTAACACTACGGCAATTTAGCATGGCCAATTCACCTAACCCGCACATTTTTGGACTGTGGGAGAGAACCCACGCAGATACGGGGAGAATGTGCAAACTCCACACAGACAGTTGCCTGAGGCGGGAATAGAACCCAGGTCTCTGGCACTGTGAGGCAGCAGTGCTAACCACTGTGCCACCATGCCGCCCATCTGCAGCTCTGATCATAGAGTGATGTATGTGGGGAACAGCTTACAACGGAGACAGTTACTGACTAACCATAGTTTAGCAATCCCATGTCCTAGTCCCCGACCCCACACACCAGGCCTTGTTCTCACAGCCTGTCATTACACACTACCTAAGGTTAGCCACTAACAGTCTCCATTAACAGCTCGTCGCCGTCCCCCAGCCAGATCGTTATCGACTCCTTCATCCAACCTTCTTCTCGCTCTATCCCCAACTTTCCTTTACTCCTTACATCCTCCCCTAAACCCTACCCTCTGCATATAAACCAACATTTTTTCTCTCAGTATCAGTTCGGAGGAAGGGACACCGGATCTGAAACATTAACTCTGATTGCTCTTCACACATGCTGCCAGACCTGCTGAGCTTTTCCAGAACCTCCTGGTTGTTGTTTCTGATTTACATCTTCCGCAGTTCTTTTGTCTTTAATTTACCGGGAGTTTGTAATTCAGGTCCAACAGCCTCTGTCCCAGTCTCTGCTGTCTCTCCCAACCCCAAACAGTGACACTGCACCTGCACAGCTCATGGACATGTGTCATCTTGCTGGCCACACCCCTAATTCACTCCCATTGGCTGTAGGACCACACAGACTCTCCTCCCATTGGTCTGGAACTGCCGTCAATCAGCCGGGCCCCATTGTGATGAGAGTGGAGGGCTCATCTCTCTCTCTGCCCTGGGATGAGCTTCATCATTCACAGTGAATGGGGCAGTATCACAGAGCACAGGGTCTGTATTCTCTCCCTCTGGAGATGCTGCAAACCTGTCCCAATTCCCCTCCTATTTGCCCACATCCACCCAAATCTTTCTTTAAAAATTAAAATTCCAAGTCTGTTTCAGAATACCTACTGAATCTGTGTCGTTCAGACTGTTCCAGATGCTCAGAACTTACTGAAGACAATAATATTCACATTTTCACTTTGTATTATTTGCCAATTACTTGAAAGTAGTTACTAAACGTTGCGACAGTGTTAACAATTCCTCTCTCTCCGCAAATTCAATATCTTGGAACCAAATCTGCACCAGGCCAAAAATCACAGCTTCACCTTCTCAGCTCCAAGGACAATTATCTGTGCTTCAGCTTGCTCTCCACAAAAGAGGAACACATCTTAGTTTATTAACGTCATAAACATGTACAGCACAGAAACAGAACTTCGGTCCAATTCATCCATACTAACTAGGAATCCTAAACTACTGGAGTCCCATTTGCCAGCTATTGGCCTGTATCCATCAAACCCTTACTATTCACGTACCCAATCGGATGCCTTTTAAATGTTGTGATTTTATCAGCCTCCACTACTTCATCTGGCAGCTCATTCCATACACACACCACACTCAGCTTGAAAACATTGCCCTTAGATTCCTTTTAAATCGTTGCCCTCTTAACCATGTGCTCTAGTTTTGGACCCACCTAACCTCAGGAAAAAGAACCCCGGCTGCCCACCTTATCCATGCCCCTCGTGGTTTTATGAATCTCCATTAAGTCACCTCTCAGTATTGGACTCTCCAGGGAAATTAACCCCAGCCGATTCGGCCTCTCCCTGTAGCCCAAATTCTCCAATCCTGGCAACGTTTTTGTAAATCTCGTCCGAACCTTTTCACGTTTCACAACATCCTTCCCAGAACAGGGAAATTCAAACTGAAAACAGAATTCCAGAAGTGGCTTAATCAACGTCCTGTCCAGCCACAATATGACATCCCAGCTTCTGTATTCAATGCATTGACCAATAACGGAGAGCATTAATGGAGTCCCATTTGCCAGCGGTTCACCCTTATCCCTCTAAAGTCTTCCTCTTCATGTACCCAATCAGATGCCTTTGAAATGCTGCAATTGTACTAGCCTCAACCCCTTCCTCTGGCAGTTCATTCCATACTTGTAATGCCCTCAACATGAATAAGATGCCCCTTAGATCCCTTTTACATCTTTTCCATCTCACCTTAAGCCTGTACCCTCTAGTTCTGGACCCACCGAACTTGGGAAAAAGTCCCTGACTGCTCACCTTATCCATGCCTTTCATGATTTTATAAGATCACCTCTCAGCCTCCAACTCTCCAGGGAAAATAGTCCCAGCCTATTCAGCCTTTCTCAATAGCTCAAACCATCCAACCCTGGCAAAATCCTTGCAAATGTTTTCTGAACCCTTTCAAGTTTCTCAACATTATTCCAAGAACAGGGAGATTGGAACTGAAAACAGAATTCCAGAAGAGCTGTAATCAGCGCCCTGTACAGCTACAATATGACGTTACAACAGCTGCATTCAATGCATTGACTAATAACAGGTTGCGTACTAAATGCTGCATTCACTACCCCGCCTACCTGTGACTCTACTTTCAAGGAACTAGGAACCTGCACTCCAAGGTCCCTTTGTTCAGCAACGTTCCCCAGGACTTTACCATTAAATGTATAAGTTCTGCCCTGATTTGCCTTTCCAAAAGACAACAGCTCGCATTTATCTAAATTGAACTCCGTCTGCCATTCCTTGCTCCAATGGCCCATCTGATCCAGATCCTATTGTATTCTGAACTAACCTTCTTCACTGTCCACTACACCTCCAATTTTGGTGTCTTCTGTAAACCTACTGACTATACCTCATATTCACATCGAAGTCATTTATTTAAGGGCCCAATATTCATTCTTGCAGCACATTGCTGCTCACAGGCCTCCAGTCCGCAAAGCAACCCTCCATCATCCTCTGTCTCCTTCCTTCAAGGCAGTTTTGTAATGGCTTTGTCTCCCTGCATTCCATGTTATCTAACCCTGCTAACCAGTCTGCTTTGTGGAACCTTGTTGAATGTCCATATAAACAACGTTCACCGCCTGGCTTCATCAATTTTCTTTGTCACATCAAAACACTCACTCAAGTTAGTGACAGACAATTGTGCATGTACAAAGCCACATTGACTCTCCCTAATCATTCCTTATCTTTCCAAATAGATGGATATCCTGTCCCTCAGAATCCATTCCAACAACTTGCCTGCCACTGACTTCAGGCTCACTGTTTTCTTGTTCCATGGCCTCTCCTTACCACCTTTTTAAAAATAATGGCACCTCACCTGTCGCTATCAACGATACAAATATCTCAGGAGAGGCCCAACAATCACTTCCCTAGATTTCCATAAAGTTCCAGGGTACACCTGATCAGGTTCCAGGGCTTTATCCACCTTGATGTGATTTAAGACATCTAGTACCACCTCCTCTGTAACATGGACACTTTTCAAGTTATCACTGTTTATTTCTCCAAACTCTTGAGCTTCCAGAGACTTCGCCAGTAAAAATGAAGTGAAATATTTGCATATTTTTCGCACCCACTGTGGTTCCATAGACAGCCTTGTTAACCTTTCAGAGGTCCTATTCTCTGGTCCAGTTAATCTTTTGTCAGTGATATATTTGTTTAATCTCTTTGGATTCTATTCCAGGACATCCCAGAAAGGCCGACTTCAAGGACCGTAATTTTCCTCTGACTTGATCAACAATGCCCTCCAACACATACCCTCCACTTCCCGCACCTCCGCCTTTACCCCACCCCTCCAGCCACAATAAAGAATATAACCCTGCGGTCTTCACCTTCCACCCCACTAACCTCCAGATACAGCGCATTAACCTCTGTTATTTCTGAATACAGAAAGTCAGACACCACCACCAGAGACATATTTCCCTCCCCAACCCTATCTGCGTTCCGCAGAGACCATTCCCTCTGCACCTCCATGTTCGGTCCACACCCTCACACCAACCCATCCTCCACACCCTTGACCCTCCCTTGCCGCCATGGGAAATGTAAAACGTGCTGCCACACCTCCCTCTGAACTCTGTCCAAGACCACAAAAGGATCTTTTCACATTAGGCAGAGATTTGCCTGCACATCCCAAAACCTCATATACTGCATCTGGACACTATGGGAAATATAATGTGGTTCATCCAACTAACCTACACATCTTTGGACTGTGGAAGGAAACTGGAACACCCGAAGGAAACCCTCACAAACACTGGGGAGAATGTGCCAACTTGAACACAGGCAGTCGCCTGAGGCTGGAATCAAACCCAGGTCCCTGGTGCTGAGGAAGCAGCGCTAACCACTGAGCCACAATACTGTGGGATCTTTGGTGCTGATGCGCTGCCCCACTGATACCTCAGTCACTCACCCTGCCTCATTTCCGAAGTGGCAGTGATGACGGAGTGACATTATCGCTAGACAGTTAATCCAGAGACCCAGATAAAGTTCTGGGGACCCGGGTTTGAATCCCATCACGGCAGATTTTGGAATGTGAATTCAAGAAATATCTGGAAAAAAATAATCTAGTGACGACAAGGAATCCATTGTCAATTGTTGGAAAAACCAATGTGGTTCACTCACGACCTTTAGGGAAGGAAAATGCCATCCTTACCTGATCTGGTCTGCATGGGACTCCAGACCTATAGCAACGTGGTTGACTCTTAACTGCCCTCTGGGTAAACGCAGCAATAAATGCTGGCCGAGCCAGTGACAGCCTCATCCTGTGAATGAATAAAGAAAACAGGTCAGGTTTTGTTCTTTCTCTAGTAGGTACGTCCTACAAACTGAATCTGAAATGTTCTCGTACACACTGAACAAACACCTTTCCATTCACACCCTTAACACTGCAGCACTCCGAGGCCATGTTGGTAAAGTTAAAACCCCTTATCATTGTATCCATATTATTCTTACAGATAACTGAAGTCTCCTGGTAAAATTGTGTCTCAATTCCCCGCTGACTATTGGGAGAGAGTCTATAATACAATCCCATTAAGATGGTCATCCCTTTCTTATTTCTCAGTACCAACCAAATAACTTGCCTGGAGGTACTCCCAGGAATATCCTCCCAAAGCCCAAGCATAATGTTGTCCTAATCAAAAACACCTCTCTCCCTGCTCTGTTGTCCCCTTTCTATACTTGCTATAGCATCTATACCCTGGAACATTAAGCTGCCAGTACTATCCATCCCTGAGTGAAGCCTCTGTAATTGCTGTAATATCCCAGTACTATGTTCAAAACCATACCCTGAGCCCACCAGCCTGACCTGTCAGGTCTCTTGCACTGAAATAAATGCAGTGCAACTGGTCCGTCGCACCTCATTCTGTGACTTGCTCTTGCCTGCCTTGACAGTCTGACTGGTGAACAGTACCAGCCTCAGACTCACCTCTTTTCTCACTATCTCTTTAGGATTACCCCAACTCCCTCACTGGTTTAATGCCTCCCGAGTGGCACTAGCAAATCTCCCTGCTCGTCAGGACCCCATGCTTTCCCCTTCCTATGCCATTGGTACCAATGTACAATGTCCTCCCACTGGTTATTTTCCCTTTTGAGAATATTCTGCTCCCTCAGAGACATCCTTGACACTGGCACCAGGGCAGCACCACCCCATTCTGATGTCTCACTGTCAGCTGCAGAAATGGCAGACTGTGCCCCTGACTGGACAGTCCCCTATCACCATCGATCATGGGGAACTGGATATACCTCACATTATGTTAGAAGCCAGTCTCAATACCAGTAACTTGGCGGTCAGTGCTACATTCCCCTGAAAGTCTATTACCACCTACATTTTCCAAAACAGTATACTTGTCTGAGATGGGGATTGCCACAGGAGACTCCTGCAGTACCTGCCTACCCCTCCTAGCTTTCCTGGCGGTAACCCATCTACCTGACTGTATCTGCAGTATCCTGCATTCCTGAGACTGCCACCTATCTCACACCCCGGCTCCTGTCAATTCCTCACTGCCTTTAATCACTCCTCCACCAATCCATGCGTTCCAATAGGATTTGCAATCTCACTTGCTGCAGACATAATAATCAGGATCATTGAAACTCTCACTAATCTCCCCCACCCGACAGGAACAGCACACCATTCTACAACAGGCCATCTCTCCGCCTTAACAATCTACAGACCAAGACAAAGGCACAGTCTTACTGCTCGAAAAATACTGCCCGAGAATAACTTAATGCTTACGGTTCATATCTTAAACATTTAATCAAGAGACCGTAAGACTTTAAAAAGAAATCCTCACCTTACTCACTATTTTAGATTGAATAAAATACAACCGACTAAGATTGATATTTGAAGAGACTGAAACTCACTGAGCCGATCCCCGGCTCTGAGTACTTCCAAGGGCGAGGTCTCTCTGAGAGCAGCTGTGAAATGTCACTGTTTCTCTTCTCTGCCCACTCCATTTCCAGAGAGGTTTTTAACTTCACAGCAAGTCAACTCAGAGAGGTCACTGCTTGGTTTTATTCACTGGGGGTTGCCTTTGCTGCCTAGACCAGTATTTATTGGCCACCCTTACTTGTCTTGGAGAAAGTGGTGGTTAACCGCCTCCCTGAAATGCTGCAGTCCATGTACACCACAGTGATGTTTGGACAACAATCCCCCTCTGGCCCCACATCCCTCCCTGTCTCTGTAATCCCCCTCCGGCTTCAGAAATTACATGTCCGTGGCATGGGATTTTTATTTGGATTCATTTTTGTTTAATAAACCCCCCAAAAAAGTGAAATATTTCGCCCCCAAACAAATTTCTGTTGATTGACCTTTTGGAGAGGCTGACACATGGACGTTGCAGTATTTTATCTCACATTGTACACTTAGAATGATGGAACTTTCTTTTAAACATTGCTAAAAGGGAGGCAATGGCTTAATGGTATTCCTGCCAGATGAGTGACATGTGCAATGTTCCGAGGATTAGGGATAGAATCCCAACATGGCTGATGGTGGCATCGGAATTGAATACAATCTAGAATGAAAAGGCGAATGATGACCATGAAACTATTGTCGATTGTTAAAAACCCACCTGGTTCACTGATATCCTGCTGGGAAGGAAACGGTCATCCTCACCTGATCTGGCCAACTTGTGACTCTCAACTGCCCTCAGGAAAAATATTTTAAAAACTGTTAACAAATACTCCGCAGGTATCACTTAAAAACTGGCTGTTCACATTGGGACCATGTGAATTTCTGAACGGCCTGAACTGAAACTGAGTTTCAGCTTCACCTTCTCCCCGTCTCACATCAGTCTGTTTACACCCAACTCCAGAACACTCTCATTGAGCCAAGCAGCCCTCACAGTTACAGCCCTGTCATTTTCATCGTCTGCTCATACCTACACTGCCCTCAGCCTCCTGTACTGTTCGAATGCATCTCAATGGGAGCTCAGGGACAGCACCTCATCTTTCAATTCAGCCCTTTGTAACCCCAGAGTCAACATGGACCTCAGCAGTTTCTGGATGAACAGACAGTTGTCAGAAGCTGGAACATTCCACCTGAAAAGGTACTGGAATTTGAGTCCAAAAGGATTTTTAATGGGAAGTTTGCAGGTAATTGAAGTTTACAGGTTAACAGCATGAAGTGGGTGATTGGGTCTAAATCTGAGAGTACTGACAAAGAGACGAGGTGTAATTTGGATAAATCTGTGCTCCCTCGCAGGCCAATATCTCCTTCCTCAGCTGCAGGGCCCAGAACAGAGCACACACCCAAAGGGTGATCCAACCACAAATTTGTACATCTTTCTGCTTAACAAAAATATTGGAGATATCTTCCCACAAACAGAACAGACAAACATTTCTCCTTCCACAGTTATTTGCCAATTATATTCAGATCCCGATGACTCCATTGACTGTAAAAACTGCTTTTGAGATCCCAGCCTCAATTATTCTGATTTAATATCCTATGAAATGAATTCACAAAACAAAACTCACAGTCAGTACAGGAAGAATATAAAGACATACTTTTTTCTTGGTATGTACTTGATGTGTAAATGCCTCTCTTCAAATGGCACACCGCCACCCCCCCCACAATCCTCAGAAGGGGACATGCACATGCGCCTCACTGTACCTTACCCCCAATTCAACTAACCTGCAGATCTTTGTACTGCAGGAGATAGGGGTTAAAGAGGAAATCATCGGCAGGGACAGAACCCAAAGAGAGACTGGAACATTTGGAAAGACAAAGGAGTGGATTATGATCTGGCTAGGAGGGTGCATAGCTGTTAATGGAGGGGACAGGAACCTGTGTCTGGCAGCATCTCCGTGGAGGTGGTGGAAATGGCGACTGATGATCTATGTTCTGTTGCAAAAACAGACTCCGAGCTTCCAGCTGCCAGCCACTTTAACACACAAGCCTGTTCCCTGGCCAACATCTCTGTCTCATGCTGACTGCCGTGTTCCAGTGAGGCCAGAACATACAAAATGGCCCCGTATTTCAAGGACTGCAATTTCCCCTCCCTTGTGTCACTACCATCCACTATATCTCCTCCACTTCCCGCACCTCTGCCTTTGAAACCCACACCTCCAACTGCAACAAGGATAGAACACCTCCCCCCCCCAAGTCCTTACCTTCCACCCAGATACTACACATCATCCTCTGCCATTTCCACCAGCTACAATCAGACCAGACCGCCAGATTCTTAAGGGGTTTGACAGAATAAATACTGATGTATCTGAGGGTAAATACTGAGGGGGGAGTTTGAAACCAGATTCTGAGTCAGTCACAGAATCAAGGGTTCTGTTTCGGATTCGTCAAGTTTAAGGCAACACTGACACGGGTAACGGGTTTCAGTAGCAATGGAGCTGGGGTGAGGAGGAGACAATCAACGTTTAAGAGATTGGAATTCCTGGTGTTTGGGATGTGTAGATATCTGATCAGAAGGTCAGCTTCGCGTCAGATATAACTGCAATACTGTGAAGAGTGTAGTTCTGCTGCATAGTTCCCAGTGAGAGAGAGAGAGGCTCAGCAGTAAGGGAAAGGAATTTGTCAGGCAACGGGTTTAACCATTACAATGTTTCATTGGAGGAAACTGCACCTAATCGAGTAGTGGGAAAGTGGTAAGCAGTTTGATAACTGAGTAACAGTGGAGTAATGGAGAGGGATGATGGGGAGGGAGATCTGGGCATTGTCAGCGTACATGTGAAACCTAACATGGTGCTTTTACACAATGTCACCTCCTGGCAGGATGTAGGTGAGATACAGGAGAGAGCAAGGATAGATCCATGAGGGACACCAAATGCAAGGAATTCAGAAAGGAAAGGGAGAGTGGAGATGGAGCAGGATTTTCCAAAAAAATGAGGTCAAATGTCAGTTTTTCACAGAATGGGAGAGAAGCACATAACCAGAAAAGACAGAACAAGGAACAATGTCTGTGAATCGGTGAGGGGGACTGATGAAGAGGAGGAGAAAAGAGAGTTGGAAAGTCTATGATTTAGTAAGATTAGGGTAAAGGGTCAAGATGAGCTCTGATAAGGCTTGACATGAGATGAGATTGGAGAAAGATATAGGTTTGGACAAAAACCGGGAACACCACGTGAGGCAGTTTGACTCAGTGGGCTAGTGGGAGGAGGGAGCGAGGGAGCGAGGGAGCGAGGGAGCGAGGGAGCGAGGGAGCGAGGGAGCGAGGGAGCGAGGGAGGAGGGGGGAGGGGGGAGGGGGGAGGGAGGAGGGGGGAGGGGGGGGAGGGGTGAGGAAAGCAGCAGATCGGATTATCTCAGTCTTCGTGACAGAGAAACTCCATGTACTCCAAACTCTTGTTGTAGCGAAGGATGGAGGAGACAGGATGATGAATAGTGTTTCACAAAGAAACAAAACCTGGGTAAGTGATATTTAAAGTGAGTGAACAAACGTAATGCGTTTAAATTTTATCCAAAATATTAAAACAAACGACTGAAGTCCTGGTTCGAATCCCATCTTGGCAGATATGGAATCTGAATTCAAGAAAAAATACCTGGAATTAGGAATCTCCTGATCTCCATGGAATCATTGTCAATGGCGGAAAAAAAACCTGCCAACCTGACAGTGGCCCAGCCAGCTACTCACTATATTAGTCACAGCAAAGTCTCAACAAAGGAATGAAACTGGATGGACCACTCGGCAGCTAAGAAGGCACCATTTAATACAACCACAGAATCAGCCCTCTCGATGGTGCAACGTCCTCCAGACTAACATCTGGATTTTGGTGCCAAAATGTGGAGAGCTGTCTCACAGACCAATCAAGGAACAGCCTGACATAGTCATACTCATGAAATCAATCCTTACAGACAATGACCAGACACCACCATCACCATCCCAAGATATTGAGATTGTGGTGATGGAAAAGCACAACAGGTCAGGCAGCACCTGAGGAGCAGGAGAATCGATGTTTGGAGCCTAAGCCCTTCATCAGCCTGACCTGCTGTGCTTTTCCAGCACCAGACTCTTGACTCTGATCTCCAGCATCCGCAGTCATCACTTTCTCCTGAAATCTCTGGATATGTCCTGCCCCACCAGCAGGACAGACCAGGCAGTGGTCGTGGCACAGATAGGGAGGATTTGCCCTTGGAGTACTCAGCATTGACTCCGAACACCAGGAAATCTCATGGCTCCTGCTGATTACCACGTCCTGTCCTCCCTTGGCTGATGGATCACTTCTCCTTCATGTTGAACAACATTTGGAGGAAGCACTGAGGAAGTAAAATGGTGTCAAACGTACTCTGGGTACAGGATTTCAATGTCCACAATCGGGACTAGCTCTGCAACAGAATTACTGACTGAGCTGGTCATGTCCTGATGGACATAGCTGCTCAACTGAGTCTGCAGCGGGTGGTGAGGGAACCAAGAGGGAAAAACATACTTGATCTCATTGTTATTAATTGAACAGCGGCAGATACATCTGTCCATGACAGTATCAGTAAGATCGACCATCACACATTCCTTTTGGAGAGAAAGTCTTGCCTTAAAGTTGAGAAAAACCTCCATCGTGTTGAGTGACACTATCACCGTTCTAATTGGGACAGACTTTGAAGAGATGTAGGATCTCAAATTGGGTATCTCTGAGGCACTGTGGGACATCAACAGCAGCAGAACTGTACTCCAGCGCAATCTGTAATCTCATGGGTTTGTAAATCCTGCACTCACCCATCACAATGGACAGGAAAGGAGGGCATGCCATGAGCAGCACCAGGCAGACCTAAAAATGAAGTGCCAACCTGGTGAAGCTACCAAACAGGACCATCTGCATCAAACAGCATCAGCAGCAAGCAACAGAGCTAAACGATACGACATCCAATGGAACAGATCGGAGCTCTGCAGTTCTGCCACGTCCAGTTGTGAACGGTGATGGACAATTAAACAACTCACTGGAGGAAGCATCACAGATATCCCCATCCTTACTGATGGAGAGGCCTCACACATCCATGCACCAGATAAGATGACATCATTTGCAGCAATCTTCAGTCAGAAGTGCAAAGTGGGATGATCCATCTCAGCCTTCTCCAGTGGTTTCCAACATCACAGATGTGAGTTTTAAGCCAGTTAGCTTGAGTTTCAATAACATCAAGAAATGGTTAAGTAGTGCAAAGGCTATATTTTGGCAATAATACTGATGGCTTGTGCTCCAGAACTTGCCACCCACCAAGCCACATACCGCTCCAGCACTGGCATCTACCGACAATGTGGAACATTGCCCAGGGATGTTCAACACAAAAACACAGGGCAATCCAACCGAGGCAATTTCCCTCTGTCAGTCCACACTCGATCAGCAGTAAAGTGATGGAAAATGTCATCTACAGGGCTACCAAGCAGCAGCTGCTCAGCAACAGTCAACTGAGCGACACTCACTTTAGGCTCCACCAGGGCCACTCAGCTCCCGATGGTGTTACAGCCCTGATTCACAATCTGGCAACCAGCTGAATCCGAGAGGTGAGGTGAGAGTGACAGCCCAGTCCCACTCCAAGATCACTATTTCTAGCTGATTCTACCCTTGTATCAGCTCATATACTCTCATCCACCTTGTGTTATCTCCAGACTTCATTATCCAAACACACTCCTGGCCAGCTGCCCACATTCAACCTCCCTGTAATCTCAAGAAACACTATATCTCTGCTGCCCAAGTACTCCATCGTACCAAAACTTGTCGATCCATCAAAAGGCTCCTATTCATAATCAACAACATCGAGCCACAGAGATGTACAGCATGGAAACAGACCCTTCAATCCAACCCGTCCATGCCGACCAGATATCCCAATCCAATCTAGTCTCACCTGCCAGCATCCGGCCCACATCCATCAATTTAAAATTCTCACCCTTGATTCAATTCCTGGTTGTGATCATCCCGAGCTCGCTGCATCTCACACCCTTTGAGACCTCAACAACCCATTCTGTTCGAGACTCCCAACGATCTGTTAGTTCATTACCTCACCTGTGTGGCTGCTTTTACAGTTGCCAAAGCAAAAAGGTCTGAAATTCACAGCTAAAACCTCACAGATCTGCTTTCCTCCTTTAGACATTCCTCAAAACCTGCTTATTTGGCAATGCTTTTGGTCACCTGACCTAATATCATCATTCTCTGGCCTTATGTCTAAAGTTCCCAATAATATTTTTGTGAAATTATAAGCAGGATAACAAAACTACAAACTGTTCTTTAATTGGACATTATCTTCAGATCTTTACTGTTGCTGTAATGAATACTCTGTAATGTCTCTTACCCAACCACATTGTAGGATCACCTTCACCACACAAACTGCACCTGTACAAGAAAGTCAAACATCACCCTCTCCACAGGCAACAGGGATTTGGCATTAATCACTGGTATCTGTGGAAGGAGAAACACAGTTGATGTTTCAGAGAGTGCAAAACGAATTACAGGGAATGAAAATGGTGCAGAATTTGATAGTTAGAAATGGAAGGAAAATGCACTTGCTTATTGGAAAAAAGAATTCTTGACTGTCAAAGATTTTCCAGAAAAAAATTAATAAGCAGCACATGGTCAGGGGCTGGGCGGCAGTGAAAAATTAACTTACAAAAATGTCTGTAAAAGTAATAGTAAAATACTAAACAGACCAAATATACACCCATTGTTTCAGACTGAGGAAGCTAGATATTGACAAAGTGGTCATGAGGGAGCCCAGAGATGAAGCAGAGCAGTGTAAGCTGTTATGATCCCACAGTCATAGAGATGTATAGCACCAACACAGACCCTTCGGTCTAACTCATCCATGCCAACCAGGTATCCAAACCTAATTTATTCCCATTTGCCAGCACTTGGCCCATATCCCTGTAAATGCTTCCTAATCATATCATGTGTCTATTTAGATGCCTTTAACATGTTTTAATTGTACTAGCCTCCACCACTTCCTCTGGCATTCATTCCACCCACTGCATGAAAGAGTTGTCCTTTAGGCCCCTTTGAAATTTTCTCCGTTCACCCTAAATGCCCTCTACGTCTAGACACTCCTACTCCAGGGAAAACACCTTGTTCATTTACTCTATTCATGCCCCTCATGATTGTATAAACCTCCATAACATCACCACTCAGCCTATGGCACTCCAGGGAAAACATCCCAAGCCTTTTATGCTTCATCCTGTAGCTCAAATCCTCCAACCCTAACAACATCCTTGTAATTCTTTTTTGAAACCTTTCAGGTTTCACAGCACCCTTCTGATAGGAGGCAGGCCAGAACTGCACACAATATTCTAAAAGTGGCCTAACGATTGTCCTGTACAGCAACATGACCTCCCACATCCTATACTCAATGCTCGAACCAATAAAGGAAAATATACTGAACACCTTCTTCATCATCCTACCTACCTGCAACTTGACTTGCAAGGACTATGAACCTGCACTCCAAGGTCTCTTTGTTCTGCAAACGTCTCCAGGGCCTGGCCATTCAGTGTATAAGTCCTGCCCTGATTTGCTTTTCCAAACTGCAGCACCTCATATTTATCTAAATTAAACCCCATCTGATCAATATCTCATTGTAATCTGAGGTAACCTTCTTCATTATCCATAATACCTCCAATTTTGTATGACCTGCAAACTCATTTACGATACCAAATCATTTAAATGAATGGCGAAACAAATCCAGAAATAAACATCCATTTCTCTGAGTTTGAATGTGCTCAGTGTAAATCCTGCCCAATGACTCTGTACCAGAGAAATGCTGAACATGCGCCTGGCTGCACCTTGCCCCCTACAAAGCTGGCGGCTCCGCACATGTCCATTGAATTTTTGCCCCAAATAAAGATGGCGGCGCGCACTCATGCCTGCAGCCACACTGAGGCAATTCCCCGTTTACTGAAAACACGAGACTGGGACGTTCAAATTTGTGTTTTCCGACGTGCACATTTTGTTTGTAAAACCTTTCCGCTCATACAGAATCGCTCTCACCTCCTGCGGTTCCACAGACAGCCTTGATGATTTTTGCGGGTACATATTCTCTGCCTGGTTACTCGTTTGTCCTTAGTGTATTTGTAAATCACTTTGGATTCTCCTTAAACCTATTTCCGAAAGCTATCTCATGTCCCCTTTTTGCCCTCCTGGTTTACCTCGAGTACACTCCTACTGTCCCTTTACTCCTCTAGGGATTCACACAAAACAGCTCTCTGTACCTGCCATATCCCTCCTTCATTTTCTGGACCAGGCCCTCAATTTCTTTTGTCAGGCAGCATTCTTTACACCTACCAGCCTTGGCCTTAACAGGAACATACTGTCTATGTACTCTCATTGTCGCAGGCCTATGGAGGCAATGGCAGATGAGGATACAGAAGCAATCATTCTCAGTAAAGAGGTAATGTTGGGAAAGATAACAGCGGAAAGGTAGATGGGTCTCCTGTAGTTTGACCCACTACAAAGGAGAATTTTTATGCAGAAAATGGAATTGAGCTGGAACAAAATACTCACAGACAGTGCAAATATCCAGGTCCTGATGAAGGGGGTAATTCAATCAGAGTTTGGCGTTATCATTACTGAGATTCCCATCTGAATATCCACCTGTAGTATCCTGATATACAAGTTTATAAAATCCGTCACTGTCAGGTCAGGTTAGAAACTCACACCATCCCCTCCTCCTGGTCCAGGATGACTGTGCAAATTACCCCTTGTGGAGACCAGCAGTTAGTTCAGGGGGAAATCTATGTGGGTTTCTATGAGTTTCCAACTTGGGACTTCATGTGACTGAACAGGGCAGATCTTTGACACATGGGACAGAATCCCTCCAGCTTCATTATCCTCATGTTCCAAGAGTCAGTGAGATGCGGAGAGCAGGATTTGCTTCCTTTTCTTTCCTTCCATGCTGCTACTGTGCCTCATAAATAAGACATGGGGAGTGAAAGTCTCATGCAGCTTGATGGGCAAGTTGTCTCCATTCTGACCAATGGGCAGCAAGATCCTCCGAATCACTCCAAAGAGTCTCTCTGAAAAGACAGCAACTCAGCATGCTTCCCACTGTCTGGTGCTCCCTGGAAAGGTTTAGAAGAATGAGGGGGGAATCTCCTAGAAAATGCAGAACAGTAAACTTCCAAAAGGATTATTAACTGTTTACAGAGAGGGATTCGTTGGAGAAGTGGACAACAAATTGGCAAATGGAACATAACTTGGGATAATGTGAATTTGTTCATTTTGGAAGGGATACTAAAAGAACAGAGGACTATTTAAATGGTGGAGACTGTAGAAAGCTGCACCACAAAGGGACCAGGGGTAATTGCGCAGGAAACACAGAAAGCTAGCACACAGTTACAACACGTCATCAGGAAGGGAGATGAAACGTTGTTCCTTGTTTGAAGGGATTTGCAGTATAAGAGTTTGGAGTATATACCTGAGAGCCACTTTATAAACTGCGAGTGAGACCACATATGGAGTAATGAGAGAAGTTTTGGTCCCTTTATTTAAGGAAATATATCACTTCATCGGAGACATTTAGAGAAGATTGACTGGGATGATCCCTGGTTTGCAGGGACTCTCTTTTAAGAAAAGGCTGAAGAAGTTGGGACTCGACTCACTGGATTTGGCGGAGAATGAGAGGGGATCTTTTTGAAACATAGCGGCTTATTAAGGAGTACGACAGGGTAAATACTGAGAGGATGTGTCCCATCATGAGGGAACCAAGAACCAGATTCTGGGTCAGTTGCAGAATCAAGAGTTCTGTTTTAGATTCGTCAACTTTAATGCAACACAGACATGGGTAAGGGGTTTCAGTAGCAATGGAGCTGGGGTGAGGTGGAGAAATGCAACATTTTCGAGATTGGAATTCCTGGTGTTTGTGATTGTGTAGATGTCTGTTCAGAAGATCACCTTGGGGTCAGAATATGAGAGCAATATTGTGAAGAGTGTAGTTCTGCCTCAGGCATTTCCCAGTGAGAGGGAGGGGCTCAGCAGTAAGGGAAAGGAATTTGTAATAGCAACTGAAATAGGTTTAATCATTGCAGTGTTTCATTGGAGGAAATTGCAGCCAATCGAGTTGTAGGCATGTGGTAAGCAGTTTGATGAATGAGTAACAGTGGAGCAATGGAGAGGGATGATGGGGAGAGAGAGCTGGGCATTGTCAGTGTACATGTGAAACCAATACGATGTCACCTCCTGGCAGTATATAGGGGAGATACAGGAGGGAACAAAGATAGACACCACATATGAGGAATTCAGAAAGGAAAGGGAGAGTGGAGATGGGGCAGGATTTTCCAACAACCTTGAGGTCAAATAATAGTTCTTAGCAGAATTGGAGAGAAGGACATAACCAGAAAATTCACAAGAGCAAGGAACAGTATTTGTGAATTGGTGAGGGGGAGTGATGAGGAGGAGCCAGACTCCAAAACTGCTATTTCTATATCAGTGACATCACCCAACTCCACCCTCGTCTCGGCTCATTTATTGAAATATTCATCCATCCTTGTGTTATCTCCAGACTTCGTTATCCAAACACACTCCTGGCCAGCCTCCCACATTCAACTTACATATAATCTCAAGAATATCTAAAACCCGACTGCCCAAGTGCTCACTTGTACCAAAACTTGTTGATTCATCAAAAGGCTCCAATTTACAAGCAATTTAAAATTCTCTCCCTTGATGTAAATCCTGGCTGTGAATATCCCTGTCTCCCTGCACCACACAATCCGTGAGACCTCGACAACTCATTTTCTTTCAGTCTCCCAAAGATGCATTTATTCATTGCTTCACCGGTCTGGCTGTTTCGGCATGGTCAAGGCAACACTGTCTGGAATTCGCACCCTGACCCTCTCAGACCTGCTTTCACCTTAAAGGTATTCCTGAAAACCTGCTTATTTGGCAATACTTTTGATCACCTGACCTAATATCCCCATCTGTGGCCTTATGTCAGAAATTCTCAATTTCTGTGAAATTATAAAAATGATAAAAATACAAACTGTTGTTGATTTGCACACACATTGTCAGCTCTTCACTGTCGCTGAGTGAATAATCTGTAACATTGTGGGAGCACCTTCACCACACGAACTGCATCTGTACAATTAAGTAAAACATCACCCTCTCCACAGGCAATGGGGCTTTACCATTAATCACTGGCGTCTGTGGAGAGAGAAACACATAGTTGATATTTCAGGGAGTGCTAAATGCATTACAGGGAATGAAAATGTTACAGAATTTGATGGTCAGAAATGGAAGGAAAATGCACTCTTGTTGAAAAAAAGAATTATTCACTGGCAAAGGTACTGTGGAAAATTTAGTCCATTTAGATAGCAGCACATTAAAACACTAAACAAGCCAAACACCCTGTGTCCAAATACTGTAACTCCCCTTTCTGCTTCACCAAGGACATGCAGGTCCTGGGCCGCCTCCACCGCCAAATGCCAGGCATCTGATGCCTGGACGAAGAACGCCTCATCTTCTGTGTTCAGATCCTCCAACCACATGGGGTCAATGTGGATTTCACCAGTTTCCTCATTTCCACTCCCCCCACCTTATCCCAGATCCAGCCTTCCAACTCAGCACTGGCCTACATGTCCATCTTCCTTCCCACCGATCGGCTGCTGCCTGACCTGCTTTGCTTTTCCAGCATTACACTTTGACATTGAAAACATCCTGACTCTGACACTGTGTAAATCCTGCCCTATCACTCCCTGCCAGGGAAGGCTGTGCATGCGTCCCCCTGCAGCTTGCCCCTCACAAAGTCGACGGCCACACACGTGTCCCGTGCATCACTGCCCCCAATAAAGATGGCGGTAATCACTCACACCTTTCACCATTTTTTGGTTTGCCACAAACACGGGCCTGGGATTTTCAAATTTGTGATTTCCGATGTACACTAAGTTCTGTAAAATGTCTCAGCCCATTCCATTAAAATTTCCTTCCCTTCCTGGTCAATAGGGCTTTCCTTAACCGTGCCCTGCACCTTCACACATTTCCAATGGCTTGGTCCCAACAACACTGTGCTGCCGGTGAAGCTTATCACGTGGTTGAGTATAGCCACGCCCCTCATTCACTCAGATTGGTTGGAGGACCAACCGGCACTCCTGTTCCTCCAGATCCATCCATCTTATTGGTCCTGCGCTGAGATCAATCATCAGAGGCCCATTGTGGGCTGGAGCATGCTCAGTGCGTCCTGCTTTTGCTGCTGTTCATCAGGGAAAAGAGAGAGGGTTCATTCCTGTTTCTCCTAATGTCAGACATTCACAACAACTTCCTGCATTGTATGGAGCCTTTCACACTGACAATTCTCCTAAAGTGTTTCACGAATGCTGGAAACGTTGATTAAAGAGAACAACTTTAAGATACATCATTCAGGAGTTCAGAGGGGGTTAGGAAGGATATTGAAGAGGTTTTTTTTAGATTAGATTACTTAGACAAACCGTCTAAAGAGCAACCCACACAGACCCATTCCCCTACATCTAACACTACGGCAATTTAGCATGGCCAATTCACCTAACCCGCACATTTTTGGACTGTGGGAGAGAACCCACGCAGATACGGGGAGAATGTGCAAACTCCACACAGACAGTTGCCTGAGGCGGGAATAGAACCCGGGTCTCTGGCACCGTGAGGCAGCAGTGCTAATCACTGTGCCACCATGCCACCCATCTTCAGCTCTGATCATAGAGTGATGTATGTGGGGAACAGCTTACAACGGAGACAGTTACTGACTAACCATAGTTTAGCAATCCCATGTCCTAGTCCCCGACCCCACACACCAGGCCTTGTTCTCACAGCCTGTCATTACACACTACCTAAGGTTAGCCACTAACAGTCTCCATTAATAGCTAGTCGCCCTCCCCCAGCCAGATCGTTATCGACTCCTTTATCCAACCCTTCTTCTCGCTTTATGCCCACCTTTCCTTTACTCCTTACATCCTCCCCTAAACCCTACCCTCTGCATATAAACCAACATTTTTTCTCTCAGTATCAGTTCGGAGGAAGGGGCACCGGATCTGAAACATTAACTCTGATTGCTCTTCACAGATGCTGCCAGACCTGCTGAGCTTTTCCAGAATCTCCTGGTTGTTGTTTCTGATTGACATCTTCCGCGGTTCTTTTGGCTTTAATTTACCGGGAGTTTGTAATTCAGGTCCAACAGCCTCTGTCCCAGTCTCTGCTGTCTCTCCCAACCCCAAACAGTGACACTGCACCTGCACAGCTCATGGACATGTGTCATCTTGCTGGCCACACCCCTAATTCACTCCCATTGGCTGTAGGACCACACAGACTCTCCTCCCATTGGTCTGGAACTGCCGTCAATCAGCCGGGCCCCATTGTGATGAGAGTGGAGGGCTCATCCCTCTCTCTGCCCTGGGATGAGCTTCATCATTCACAGTGAATGGGGCAGTATCAGAGAGCACAGGGTCTGTACTCTCTCCCTCTGGAGATGCTGCAAACCTGTCCCAATTCCCCTCCTATTTGCCCACATCCACCCAAATCTTTCTTTAAAAATTAAAATTCCAAGTCTGTTTCAGAATACCTACTGAATCTGTGTCGTTCAGACTGTTCCAGATGCTCAGAACTTACTGAAGACAATAATATTCACATTTTCACTTTGTATTATTTGCCAATTACTTGAAAGTAGTTACTAAACGTTGCGACAGTGTTAACAATTCCTCTCTCTCCGCAAATTCAATATCTTGGAACCAAATCTGCACCAGGCCAAAAATCACTGCTTCACCTTCTCAGCTCCAAGGACAATTATCTGTGCTTCAGCTTGCTGTCCACAAAAGAGGAACACATCTTAGTTTATTAACGTCATAGACATGTACAGCACAGAAACAGAACTTCGGTCCAATTCATCCATACTAACTAGGAATCCTAAACTACTGGAGTCCCATTTGCCAGCTATTGGCCTGTATCCATCAAACCCTTACTGTTCACGTACCCAATCGGATGCCTTTTAAATGTTGTGATTTTATCAGCCTCCACTACTTCATCTGGCAGCTCATTCCATACACACACCACACTCAGCTTGAAAACATTGCCCTTAGATTCCTTTTAAATCGTTGCCCTCTTAACCATGTGCTCTAGTTTTGGACCCACTTAACCTCAGGAAAAAGAACCCCGGCTGCCCACCTTAGGAAACAATAAAATTATGAAGGGAGTAGATAAGACAGAAGCAGGGAGGCTATTTCCACTGGGGGTGGGTCAAACTACAGAGCATTACCTCAAAATAAGGGAGAGCAGATTTAGAACTGAGCTCAGGAGGAGGTTCTTCAGCTCAAGGGTTGTGAATCTGTGGAATTCCCTGCCGAGGGCAGCATTTGACATTATCAACTTGAATGCCTTCAAGGCAAAATGTAGATTTGTGAACAGGAAAGGAATTAAAGGTTATGGTGAGAGATCAGGAAAGTGGAGCGGTGGCCATGAGAAGCTCAGCCCTGATCTTATTGAATGGCAGAGCAGGCTTGAGGGGCCAGATGAAAGTTTTTGCCTTGTGCCATCAAAATTGGCCTTTGTCCAATTCAGAACCTTAACTTTTAGATCTGGTATATTATTTTCTGTAACTACTTTAAAACTAGTAGAATTATCAGAGACTCCCAACAGTGTGGAAGCAGGCCATTCAGCCCATCATATTAATACTGATCTGCAAAGCCTCCTAACCTCCTCCTATAACATTGCATTTCTCAGGGCCAGCCAACCTACACATCCCTGAACATTATGGGCAATTCAGTCTGGACAATCCACCCAACCTGCACATCTTTGGACTGTGGGAGGAAACCAGAGCACCCGGACGAAATCCATGCAGAAATCCCCAATAAGGTGATTATCCCTTTCTTATTTCCCAGTTCCACCTAAATAACTTCACTGGGCGTACTCCCAGGAATATCCTCCCTAAGCAAAAACATAATGTTATCCCGAATCAAAAATGCCATTCCCCTTCCTCTCTTGTCCCCCTTTCTATTCTTCCTATAGCATCTATACCCTGGAACATTAAGCTGCCAGTCCTATCCATCCCTGAGTGATGCCTCTGTAATTGCTATAATATCCCAGTGCCATGTTCAAAACCATACCCTGAGCTCCTCTGCCTTCCCTGTCAGGCCTCTTCTATTGAAGTAAATACAGTGCAACTGCTCAGTCCGACTTCATTCTGTGCCTTGCCCTTGCCTGCCTTGACTATTTGACTTCTGAACTGTACCAGCCTCAGACATATCTCTTTCCTCACTATCTTCTTGGGTTTACACCCACTCCCTCACTGGTTTAATGCCTCCCGAGTATCACCAGCAAGTCTCTCTGCCTAGATATTAGACACCTTTCAATTCAGGTATAATCCATCCTTCTTATGCAGGTCAACTGTACTCCAGAGGAGATCACAATGATCCAAAAAACGTGAATCCTTTTCCCCTGCACCAGCTCCTTAGCCACTCATTGAGCACCTTCTCCTCCTCTGTAATATGGACATTTTCCAAGATGTCACCATTTATTTCCCCACATTCTATATGTCCCATGTACTTCACAGTAAACACTAATGCAAAATACTTGTTTCCTATCTCGCCCATCGCCTGCAGCTCCACACAATGGCTGCCTTGCTGATCTTTGAGGGTCTCTATTTTCTCCCTAGTTAGCCTTTTGCTCCTCATGTATTTACAAAAGCCCTTTGGATTATCCTTCACCTATTTTCCAAAGCTATCTCATGTCCCTTTTTTGCCTCCTGATTTCCCTCTTAATTATACTCCTACTGCTTTTATACTCAGAGGATTTTTGGATTGGAATAAATGCAAAATATCCTGACAATAAAACAAGGGTAGTACTTATACTCAATAAAAGTAGGGCCTTGAGTAGTGATATGGGAACAAAGAGACCGAGGGGTTCACGTCTTTGAAGTTTGTGTTACATGTAGACAGGGTGGTTAAGGTGCTTAGCACACTTACCTCCATTGTTCAGACCTTTGAGTACAGGAGTTGGGACGTTATGTTGAGAATGTACAGGATGTTGGAGAGGCCTCTTCTGGATTACTCTGTCCAGTTCTGGTTGTGCTGTTATAGGAAGGATATTATTAAATTGGAGCAGGTTTAGGAGAGATTTACCTGCATTTTGCCATGAATGGAGGGATTGTGTTCTCAGGAGAGGCTGGATAGGCTGGAATTTTTTTCACTGGAGTGCAGGAGGTTGAGGGGTGACCTTAGTAGAGGTTTATAAAATCAGAAAGAGTGTAGATAAGGTGAATGGACGAGGGAGAGGGGGATTCAAATCTCGGGTGCATTCATTTTGAGAAGAAACGAGAAAGATTTGAGAAAAGACATTAGGGTTTTTTAAAAAAAAATATATGTGTGAAATGAACTTCCAGAGGAAGTGGTAGCTGTGAATACAATTACAATATTTAAAAGACATTCAGATAAGTGCATAAATAGGAAACATTTGGATGGATGTGGACTAAGCGGAGGCAGGTACAATTAGTTCAGTTTGCAATTATGGTTGGCATGGACTGGTTGGACCACAGGGCCTGTTTCCTTGCTGTATAACATTATGACTCTAATCCTCACTAACTCTAAATTCCTCCATCCTCAACTCTCCCGTTCACTGCCACTTCATCCAGCCTCACAACTCTTCCTTATTTATATAATTCCTCACCAGCCACAGAATGCTCCCTATCTCATGTCCTCCAGTTTCTCAAATCTCTGCGATTTGTGCCTTTCTTTCGTTCCAGCCTTGAGGATGCCCTCATTCACTCCGATTGGTTGGAAGACAAACTGGTACGACCTGGTCCTCCAATACGGCCCTCTGCCCCCTATTGGCCTGTGCTGACATCAATCATCGGGGCCCATTGTGAGGTGAGTGGTGGGATCCTCCCTCTCTCTGCCCTGGGATGAGCTTCAATATTCACAGTCAATGGGGCAGTATCACAGAGCACAGGGGTTGGGGCTATTCAGCCCATTTGGGATGTACTCTCTCCCTCTGGAGATGCTGCAAATCTGTCCCAATTCCCTTCCCATTTGCCCATAGCCCCGCAAATCTTCCCTTAAAAAGTAAAATTCCATATCTGTTTATGAATAACTGCTGAGTCTGTGTCCAGCTGCCATTCAGACTGTCCCAGATACTCAGAACTTACTGAATAAAATAATGTTCACATTATTTGCCAATTACCTGAAAATAGTTACTACAATTGTGACATTGTTAACATTTCCACTCTCTCTGCAGATTAGATATCCTAGAAACAAATTTGCACTTGGTCAAAATCACTGCTTAACCTTCTCAGCTTCAAGGACAATTATCTGTGCTTCTGCTAGCTCTCCACAAAAGAGGAACACATCTTATTTTAATTTATTAGTGTCATAGAGATGTACAGCACAGAAACAGACCTTTGGTCCAATTTGTCCATGCCAAATAGGAATCCTCAACAAATGGAGCCCCATTTGCCAGCTATTGGTCCGTATCATTGGAAACTCTTCCTATTCATGTACCCAATCGGATGCCTTTCAAATGTTGTAATTGTATCGGCTTCCACTATTTCATTTGGCAGCTCATTCCACACATGCACCACACACAGCTTAAAAGCTTTGCCCCTTAGATCCGTTTTTAATCTTTGCCCTCTCAACCTAAGCCCATGTGATCTTATTTTGATCCCACCTAACTGGGGGGAAAGGACCCTGGCTGTTCACCTTATCCATGCCCTTCATGATTTTGTAAATCTCCATGAAGTCACCTCCCAGTCTTTGACTCTCCAGGGAAATTAACTCTGGCCTATTCAGCCTCTCCCTGTAGTCCAAATCCTCCAACCCTAGCAAAGTCTTTGTAAATCTTGTCTGAACTCTTTCAAGATTCACAACATCCTTTCCAGAACAGGGAATTTCGAACTTAAAACAGAATTCCTGAAATGGCTTAATCCATGTCCTGTCCAACCACAATTCGACGTCCCAGCTTCTGTACTCAATGCATTGACCAATAAATATAAGCATACCAAACCCCATCTTCACTAGTCTGCCTACCTGCGACTCTCCTTTCAAGGAACAATGAACCTGCACTCCATGGTCTCTATGTTCAGCAACATTCCCAAGGACTTTACCATTAAGTGTACAAGTCCTGCTCTGATTTGCCTTTCCAAAATCCAACAGCTTACATTTGTCAAAATTGAACCCAGTCTGCCATTCCTCGCTCCAATGGCCCATCTGGTCAAGATACTGTTGCATTCTGAACTTGTCCACTTCTTCATTGTCCACTACACCTCCAATTTTGGTGTCTTCTGTAAACCCACTGACCATATCTCATATTCACATCCAAGTCATTTATTTAAGGACCCAATATCCATTCCTGCAGGACAATGCTGCTCACAGGCCTCCAGTCCGCAAAGCAACCCTCCATCACCACCCTCTGCCTCCTACCTTCAAGCCAGTTTTGTATCCAAATGGCTCGTTCTCCTGCCATTTCATGTTGTTATCTAACCTTGCTAACCAGTCTGCTTTGTGGAACATTGTTCAGTGTCCATGTAGACAACATCCACAGTCTGCCTTCATCAATCATCTTTGTCACATCTTCAAAAAAACTCAATCAAGTTAGAGAGAGAGAATTTCCCACACACAAAGCCACGTTAGCTATCCCTAATCAATCCTCGTCTTTCCAAATACATGTAAATCCTGTCGCTCAGAATCCCTTCCAACAACTTACCTACCACTGACGTTAGGTGGACTGTTCTCTTGTTCCCTAGCCTTTCCTTACCACTTTTTTAAAATAATGGCACCCATCTTCCAGCATCTCATCTGTCACAAACAATGATATAAATACTTCAGGGAGGGGCACTGCCATCACCTTCCTAGCTTTCCACATATTTCTGGGATACACCTGATCAGGTCCCAGGGATTTATCCACCTTGCTACTGTTTAAGACATCCAGTACTTCCACCTCTGTAATATAGACACTTTTCCAGTGATCACTATTTATTTCTCCAAACTCTCTAGAATAGAATAGCATAGTATTTCTCCCACCTCTTGTTGTTCCATAGATGGCCTTGTTGATCTTTAAGGGATCATATTCTCTGTCTGGTTATTATTTTATCCTTAATGTATTTGTAGAATCTCTTTGGATTCTCCTTAAACTATTTCCTAGAGATATTTCAAGTCCCCTTTTTGCTCTCCTGATTTCCCTCGAGTATATTACTATAAAAACGTGATCCTGTGCTCCCAATTCCTCCGCCTCTGCCATATCTGTTCCCAGGAGAAGCAGTTCCACTCCAGGACATCCCAGAAAGGTTTCCTATTTCAAGGACCACATTTCCCTTCCACGTGATTAACAATGCGCTCCAACGCATATCCTCCACTTCCTGTACCTCCGCCTTCCCCCCACCCCTCCAACCACAATAAGAATATAACCCCCCAGTCCTCACCTGCCACCCACTAATCTCCATTAACCTCTGCTATGTCCGCTACCTACAGTCAGACCCCACCACCAGGGATATATCTCCCTCCCCAGCCCTTTCTATCTTCCGCAGAGACCATGGGATCTTTGGTGGTGATGTGCTGCCCCACGGATACCTCAGTCACTCACCCTGCCAAATGGCCTAGTGAGATTATCACTAGATGGATAATCCAGTCACCCAGATAACATTCTGGGGCCCAGGGTTTGGATCCCATCACGGCAGAGAGTGGAATATGAATTCAATAAAAATTTGGAAGTAAGAATCTATTAAAGACCATGAATCCATTGTTGATTATTGCGAAAAAAAATCTCATCAGATTCGCTAATATCCTTCAGGGAAGGAATCTGCCATCCTTACCTGATCTGGCCTACATGTGACTCCAGACCCACAGCAATGTGGTTGACTCTTTACTGCCCTTTGGGCCCAGCCAGTGACACCCTCATCCTGTGAATGAATAACAAAGAAGGTCAAGTCTTGTACACAACCATACTATTCTTACAGAGAAGTCATCTCTTAGTAAATTTGCTTCTCAACTCCCTGCTGACTATTGGGGAAGGGGGGGTCAATAGTACCATCCCAATAAGGAGATCATCCCTTTCTTATTTCTCAGTTCCACCTGTATCACCTGCCTGGATGTACTCCCAGGAATACCCTCTTGAATCCCAGCTGTAATGTTATCCCTAATCAAAAATATCTCTCCCCTTGCTCTGTTGCCCCCTTTCTATCTTTGCGATAGCATCTATACACTGGAACATTAAGCTGCTGGTCCTATCCATCATTAAGTCATGCCTCTGTAATTGCTATAATATCCCAGTGCGATGTTCAAAACCATACCCTGAGCTCCTCTGCCCGACCTATCGGGCCTCCTGCATTGAAATAAATGCAGTGTAACTGCTCATTCTGTGCCTTGCCCTTGTCTGCCTTGACCGTTTGACGTCTGAACTGTACCAGCGTCAGACTTAGCTCTTCCTCACTCTCTCTCTGGGTTTACCCACATTCCTTCACTGGTTTAATGCCTCCTGAATAGCACTAGCAACTGTTCCCTTCCAGTGCAGGTACAATCCATCCTTCTGATGGATGTCAATTCTACCCCACAAGAGATTCCAATGATCCAACAATGTGAACTCTTCTATTCCTATGTCATTGATACCAATAAACAACAGCCTCCCCTCAAAATGGTTATTCTCCCCTTTAAGAATATTCAGCTCCCTCTCTGAGACATCCTTATACAAAAATTACACATTCGAATAATAAACCTTACACTCAGCACATCATCATAAAAGGATTACCTGACACATTGAAGGTTTGGGGAGACCTTTTGCGAGAATGCGATGATTCAAAGGAGAATTTTTAAGCAGCAAATGGGATTGATCTGGAACACAACACTCACTCACACACAATGCGAATATCCAGGTCCTGATATACTGAGTAATTCAATTAGAGTTTGGCAGAATATTTACTGAGATTACCATCTGAATGTCCACCTGTAATATCCTGTAATACAAGTTTATAAAATCTGTCACTACCAGTTCAAGTTATAAACCCACACCATCCCCTCCTCGTGGCCCAGGATGACTGTACATAGTACCCTTGAGGACATCAGCAGTCAACTCAGGGGGAAATCTGTGGGTTTCTAGGAGATTCCAACTTGAGATCTCATGTGACTGAACACAGCAGTTCTTTGACACGTTGGAGAAAATGATCCAAGCGTCAGTGAGATATGGGGAACAAGAATTACTTTCTTTTCTTTCTTTCCGTGCTGCCGCTCTGCCTCATCAATAAGACTTGGGTGTGAAAGGCTAATGCCTAACGATGGGCAAGTTGTCTCCATCCTGACCAATGGGTAGGAAGATCCTCCCAATCACTCCAAAGCGTATCCCAAAAAAGATAGCAACTCTGTCTGCTTCCCACTGCCCAGTGCTCCCAGTAAATGTTTGGAAGAATGGGAAGAGGGAATATCTCCTAGAAAAGGCATAACTGTAAAGGTCTAAGAGAATTATGAAAAGAGAGAGGTGTACAGGAGAAGGGGGCAACAAGTTGCCAGATGGTGTGTAACTTGGGAAAATGGGAAGTTGCTCATTTTGGAGGAGATAATAAAAGAACAAAGTACTATTTAAATGGTGGAAACCATAGAAAGCTGCACCACAAAGGGACCAGGGGTAATTGTTCAGAAAACACAGAAAGCTACCACACAGTTACAACAGGGAACCAGGAAGGGGAATGGAATATTTTGTTTCAAAGGTGTTCAGTTTTAGAGCTTAGAGTATATACCTGAGAGTAACGTGTGGAAGTGCTGGTGAGACCCCCATATCTTCAGTAATGAGAGCAGTTTTGGTCCCTTTAGATCAGGAAATGTGTCACTTTATTGGAGGCATTTCAGGGAAGATTCAATGAGATGATCCCTGGTTTGGAGGGATAATCTTTTAAATAACGGCTGAAAAGGTTGGGACTCTACTCACTGGATTGTGGAGAAAGAGAGGTGATCTCATTGAAACAGATGGAATTCTTAAGGGGTTTGACAGGATAAATACTGAGAGGATGTGCCTGAGGGTAAATATTGAGAGGGGAGTCTGAAACCAGATTCTGAGTCACGGAATCAAGGGTTCTGTTTTGGATTCATCAAGATATTGCGACACCGACACGGGTAAGGGGTTTCAGTAGCAATGGAGCTGGGGTGAGGTGGAGAAAAGCAAGTTTTAAGAGATTGGGATTGTGTGGATGTCTGATCAGTAGGTCACCTTGGCGTCAGATGTAACAGCAATATTGTGAAGAGGGTCATTCTGCCTCAGAGAGTTCCCAGTGGGAGGGAGGGGCTCAGTAGAAAGTTAAAGGTAAGGCAATGGGTTTAACCGTGACAATGTTTTATTGGAGGAAATTGCAGCTAATCGAGGAGTGGGCATGTGATAAGCAGTTTGGTAACTGAGTAACAGTGGAGTAATGGAGAGGGATGATGGGGAGGGAGAGCTGGGCATCGTCAGTGTACATGTGAAACCTAACAGTGTTTTTGGATGATATCACCTCCTGGCACGATGGACGTGAGATAGAGGAGAGACCAAGGATAGATCGTTGAGGGACACCAAATGCAAGTAATACAGAAAGGAAAGGGAGAGGGGAGATGGAACAGGATTTTCCAACAACGGTGAGGTCAAATATTAGTTTTTCACAGAATGGGAGAGAAGGACATAACCAAAAAAAGACCAACAGACAGAACAAGGAACAATATCTATGAATTGGCGAAGGGGAGTAATGAGGCGGCAGTGGAGGAAAGAGAGTTGGAAAGTGAGTTTAGCGAGGTTTGGGTAAAGGGTCAAGGTGAGCTCTGATAAGGCTTGACAAGAGACTGGAGAAAGATGTAGGTTTAGGACAAAAACCAGGAACACCACGTGAGACAGTTTGGCTCAGTGGGCTAGCGGGAGGGAGAGAAGCAGCAGATCGGATTATCTCAGTCTTAGTGTCAGAGAAATTCCATGTGCTCCTCACTCAGTGTTGGAGGGGAGGTTGGAGGAGACAGGATGATGGACAGTGTTTTACAAAGAAACAAAACCAGGGTTAGTGATATTCAAAACGAGTGAACAAAGCTGATGTATTTAGCTTTTATCCAGAATATTAAAACAAACTACTGAAGTCCTGGTTCGAATCCCGTCTTGGCAGATGGTGGAATCTGAATTCAAGAAAAAACATGTTAGGAATCTCCTGATCTCCATGGAACCATTGTCAATGGCGAAAAAAATCCTGCCAACCTGACAGCGGCCCAGCCAGCTACTCAATGTATTAATCACTGCAAAGTCTCAACACAGGAATGAAGCTGGATGGACCAGTTGGCAACTAACAAGGCACCAGAAATTACAACCACAGAATCAGCCCTCTCGATGGTGCAACGTCCTCCTCACTAACATATGGTTTTTGGTGCCAAAATGTGGAGAGCTGTCTCACAGACGAGTCAAGGAACAGCCTGACATACTCATACTCATGGAATCATCCCTGACAAACAATGACCCGACACCACCATCACCATCCCTAGATATCGAGAGTGTGGTGCTGGAAAAGCACAACAGGTCAGGCAGCATTAGGGGAGAAGGATAATTGACGTTTCGAGACTCAGCCCTTCATAACCCTGACCTGCTGGGCTTTTCCAGCACCAGACTCTTGACTCTGACCTCCAGCATCTGCAGTCTTCACTTCCTCCTGAAATCTCTGGATATGTCCTGCCCCACCGGCAGGACAGACCAGGCAGAGGTGCTGGCACGGTGGTGTACAGACAGGGAGGATTTGCCCTAGGAGTACTCAGCATTGGCTCCGGAGACCAGGAAGTCTCATGGCTCCTGCCAATTACCACGTACCGTCCTCCCTTGGCTGATGGATCAGTTCTCCTTCATGTTGAACATTTGGAGGAAGCACTGAGGAAGTAAAGTGGTGTCAAACGTACTCCGTGTACAGGATTTCAAGGTCCACAATCGAGACTAGCTCTGCAACAGAATTACTGACTGAACTGGTCAGGTCCTAAAGGACATAGCTGCTCAACTGAGTTTGCAGCGGGTGGTGAGGGAACCAACAAGAGTGTAAAACATACTTGATCTCATTGATATGAATTGACCAGCTGCAGATACATCTGGCCATGACAGTATCAGGAAGAGCGACCATCACACATTCCTTTTGGAGACAAAGTCTTGCCTTAAAGTTGAGAAAAACCTCCATTGTGTTGAGTGGCACTATCACCGTTCTAATTGGGACAGACTTTGAAGAGATGTAGGATCTCAAACTGGGTATCTCTGAGGCACTGTGGGACATCAACAGCAGCAGAACTGTACTCCAGCACAATCTGAAATCTCATGGGTTTGTAAATCCCGCTCTCACCCATCACAATGGACAGTAAAGGAAGGCATGCCATGAGCAGCACCAGGCAGATCTAAAAATGAAGTGCCAACCTGGTGAAGCTATCAAATAGAACTACCTGCATATCAATCAGCATCAGCAGCAAGCAACAGAGCTAAGTGATCCTACATCCAATGGAACACATCGGAGCTCTGCAGTTCTGCCACGTCCAGTTGTGAACGGTGATGGACAATTAAACAACTCACTGGAGGAAGCATCACAGATATCCCCACCCTTACTGATGGAGAGGCCTCACACATCCATGCACCAGATAAGATGACAGCATTTGCAGCAATCTGCAGCCAGAACGGTAAAGTGGGATGATCCATCTTAGCCTTCTCCAGTGGTTTCCAACATCACAGATGAGTTTTAAGCCAGTTCGATTAAGTTTGAATAACATCAAGAAATGGTTAAGTAGTGCAAAGTCTACGGGCCCTGCCAATATTCTGGCAATAACACTGATGGCTTGTGCTCCAGAACTTGCCACCCACCAAGCCAAGTACCGCTCCAGCACTGGCATCTACCGACAATGTGGAACATTGCCCAGGGATGTTCAAAACAAAAGCACAGGGCAATCCAACCCAGGAAATTTCCCTCCATCAGTCCACATTCGATCAGCAGTAAAGTGATGGAAGATTTCATTAACAGGGCTACCAAGCAGCAACTGCTCAGCAACAGCCAGCTGAGCGACACTTATTTCAGGCTCCACCAGGGCCACTCAGCTCCCGATTGTGTTACCGCCCTGATTCACAACCTGACAACCAGCTGAATCCCAGAGGTGAGGTGAGTGTGATAACTCAGTCCCACTCCAACACCACTATTTCTAGATGATTCCACCCTTGCCTCAGCTCATATACTTTCATCAACCTGGTGTTATCTCCAGACTCCATTTTCCATAAACACTCAGGGCCAGCTTCCCACATTCAACCTCCCTGTAATCTCAAGAAAGTCTAAATCTCTGCTTGTTGATTCATCAAAAGGCTCCTAATTATAATCAACAGCATACAGCCATAGGGATGTACAGCAAGGAAACAGGGCCTTCGGTCCAACCCGTCCATGTTGACCAGATACCCCAACCCAATCTCGTCTCACCTGCCAGCACCTGGCCAATATCCCTCAATTTAAAATTCTCACACTTGATTTAATTCTTGGCTGTGATAATCCCTAGCTCCCTGCACCACACACACTTTGAGACCTCGACAACCCATTTTCTTCGAGACTCCCAAATATTTGTGAATTCATTACTTCACCTGTGTGGTTGTATCTACAGTTGCTGAAGCAGCATGGTCTGAAATTCGCAGCCAAAACCTCACAGGTCTGCTTTCCACCTTTAAGACATTCCTAAAAATCTGCTTTTTGGCAATTTGGTCATCTGACCTAATATCTCCATTTCTGGCCTTATGTCTAAAGTTCTCAATAGTATTTTTGTGAAATTATAAGCATGATAATAAAAATACAAACTATTGTTGATTTGGACATTATTTTCAAACCATCACTGTGGCTGAATGAATAATCTCAATGCCACTTACCCAACCACATTGTCGGAGCACCTTCACCACTCAAACTGCAGCTGTACAAGAAAGTCAAATATCATCCTCTCCACAAGCACCAGGGCTTTGGCATTAATCACTGGTATCTGTGGAAGGAGAAACACAGTTGATGTTTCAGGGAGTGCAAAATAGATTACAGGGAATGAAAATAGTGCAGCATTTGATAGTCAGAAATGGAAGGAAAATACACTTGCTTGTTGGAAAAACAGAATTCTTGACTGTCAAAAATATTCAAGAAAAAAGTAATCTGATAATAGAGCAGCACATGGTCAGGGGCTGGGCCACAGTGAAAAACTAATTTACAAAGGGTCTATAAACGGAATAATACAGGACTAAACAGATCAAAAATACACCCATGGTTCGAGACTGAGAAAGCTCGATATTGACAAAGTGGTTATGAGGGAGCCCAGAGGTGAATCAGAGCAGTATTGGCTGCTATGATCCCAATGACTCTATACTGATAAAGGCTGCACATGCGCCTGGCTGCACCTTGCCCCCTACAAAGATGGCGGCCGCGCACGTGTCCCGAATAAAGATGGCGGCGCTCCCTCAGGCCTGCAGCCGCACTGAGGCAATTCCCCGTTTACTGCAAACACGGGACTGCGACGTTCAAATTTGTGTTTTCCGACGGGCACAATTTGTTTGTCAAACCTCTCCGCTCATAGTAACACAGTTTTCTCCCGTTTCCCTGTTTATTTCTTACCGTATCCTTTCTCTCCATAACTTGCCGAGCATTCATGACAGCTGCTCTGCACCGCGCGCGAGGGTGATCACATGGTTTGGTTTAGCTCCGCCTTTCATTCACTTTGATTGGTTGGAGGACCAACATCCCGCTAGGTCATCCAGCTCCGCCCACCGTCCTTTCATTGGTCCGGTGCTGACATCAATCACCCGGAGTCCCTTTGGTGGCTCGAGCATGCGCAGTATGTCATCCTTCAGCTGATATGTTGGGTAATGTGATGGGAACGTTTACTGAGGTGAAGAATTGCCTTTGTGTGAGCTCTGCAGTAGATTTCCTTTATTCATGGAGGGAATTGCCTTCCTATTCATTACTGTATAGCTGTGATTGATGAATCAATGCCACCTGAATCAGTACATAAACACCCCATTTTCATTCCTTTTCACAACATCTGAGATCTTTAGCACATTGTATCACGCTCTTCTTTGGAAACAAAAAAAAAAACAGGAATCGGAGCAGAAGTAGGGCATTCATTCCCTTCAGCTTGTTCCCCCATTCTATCAGATCATGGCTGGGCCAACCCTCTTTTATGCTTGATCCGCATTGCCATCAACTGCTCAATATTTCAAAAATCTATCTGTCCTCTTTTAAAATAATTTGAGATAGAATCATAGATTCCCTACTGTGTAGAAACAGACCCTTCAGCCCAACAAGCCAGAACAACCTCCGAAGAGAAACCCAACCATTCCCCTCCCACACAAATTTCACAATTATTTGGGTGCGGAAAGTCTAGCCATTCACTCAGAGAAAAAGTTCTTTACTTTTTCTAAAATGAATGTTCCCTGATGTAATGTCCCCTGTTTGAGACTTCACTCGTGCTAGAAGATCTAGTCAACATCTACTCTGTCCAGCTCCTCAGAATCTTGTTTCCATAAGATTTTCCTGATTATCTATTCTTGATAGGTCAACACTTTTGTCCTCGAAGCAACTAATTGAATCTTTTTTGAATGGTCTCCAATGTTGGTTTATCCTTTATTAAATATGGGAGCTAACATTGTATACAGCACTGCAAGTGAGGACTCAGCAACAGCCAGTGTGGTAAACCGATCCTCAATCCATGCTAATACATTACGCCGATACCATGAGCTCCGAAATTGAGCAAATAACTTTTATGTAGCACCTTATCATTTGCATTTTTAAAATCCAAATACAGAACATCATTGGATTGCCCTTTATCAGACCTGCTTGTTTTCTCCTCAATGAACTGTCGCAAATTTGTCAAATATAGTTTCTCTTTCACAAAACCCAGTCTACCATGTTTAATGATAAGCTTTTCTAAATGTCCTGCAATTTCTTACTTTAATATTTGACTCTGTAGATTCTTTCAGTAGATTTGCTAAGTATGATTCCCCTCCCTTAAATCCATGCGTACTCTGTCCAATCTGTCACTGTTCAGTAAGAAACTTGACTGTATTCCAATGTAGTTAGTAAATGTATCTATATTTATTTTTAAAAATCGATTACTTATCAATGCTGGACCCATGCAATATCAATAAATCAGTGACTCTGAATTTGGGTTATAATATTTTTTCTGTTAATTCCTTTATGTACTGTGTTATGCAGACAGCGCCAAGCGATCACTCTCAATTGTGAGTAACTTTGAAAATAATATATTTTAAAAATGACATCCCAAAATACTGCCTCATTATTGTGCAAGGAGGATTTTGCATTCAATAGTTTGCAGATAAAATTGAACAGCTTTTTGCTGCAATTTAGCCAGACTGCAGGTTAATCCAAAGTGTCAACTCTGCTCTCAAATTCTTACTTGACACTGCCCAAGGTGATACTGATGGGACTTCACTTTGCCATTCTTGTTCACCAGCTTTATTTCCAGGTTTAATTCTATAATCATTCTAGAGCTTGTAATTTTAGACAACTTATCTTTTAGGTACATATGTAAATGTCATACTGAAATGTTGCACTGAATGGTACCAAATCTGAAATTAGTCTCTAATCTGATAGTAACGTGCTTCGACCCTTCTACGTATGTGTTGGCATAAGTCTATGCCAATTATTTTTCTGAAGCCTGTGATTGCTTATGAAGGGCGTATGTCCGAACCATCAACTCTCCTGCTTCTCGGATGCTGCCTGACTTGTTGTGCTTTTCCAGCATGGCACTTTTCGACTCTGATGTCCAGCTTCTTTGGTCGTCACTTTCTCCTTTGAGTAGATTAAACCAAGAATAATTTTTGTTGATCAAAGTGCAATAGGAACCAATTCATGAAATTCAGATATCTCACATTTACCTTAACTATGTGAAGGCTAAGACATTACTAAATGATTGTCAGTAATTGAAACCATGCTGACAAACTTGTGCATTATCAGTGCCTCACCTTTAGAGAATGTTCCCAGATATCGCACCGCTGCAGTATTTTGTTTTGCACTCAGCTATATGTTGTTCTCAATTGTTTCTTTGTGAAAGATCACAAAATTAACTAAGATGAATGAACTTGTGATTTTTTTAACCAATGTTAGAGAAAACAATGTCAGTATTTCAAGTGCTGATAAAGTAAAATAAACTGATAATCAGTAGAAAGGGTTTAAGATGGATATGGAACAAATGTTGGGATTAGATATTTTTGGACATCTGGTCAGCATGGGCAAGTTAGACTGAAGGGACTGATTGTGTGTTGTACAACTGTGACTTCATTCTCTCAGTTATTCAAGAAGTTGAATACTTCGAGGAGGAAAAGAATAACTTATGCAGAAAATACACTTACAACGATGATTGAGGTGTATCAAACTCACATTATTTCATGACCTTTTCCCCTGGGTTCTTCAATGAACAAACTTGTTTTATTATCTGAATAACCATGAATCATGTGATTTGTTTAGCACAAAATATTTCGTTAGGATCTCGTGAACTATTAAGAAGTGTTCATTTTTAAAATTTAGGCAGCTTGATTGTTAAGCAAGAAAAGGTTAGCGTTTTACTCCCACTGAATCATTGCTCTATAAAAGATAACAAGCTTTTTTATCTTTTCTGGGCACTGAATATATGGAAGTCAATTCTGAAGGAAAAAACTCCACGTCGGTAATGGAGTAATTGCTTCTGGTCACTCTTCAGGCTACAGAGGCTCGGAAAGAAATGAGTTGGCCAAAGTTAGCAACATCATTTGGATGGACTATGCTCATTGCAGAAACTTGCAAGATCTGTCGAAGAAACACGTCGTTCAGAGTGTATGCAATAAACCTGAACATTGTTATTTTTTCACAGAGCTTGGGACCCGACTGCCGCAGCAATGAAGCTTGTATTGTTTCTTAAATTTCCAAGCTTGCCAAATTATTGTTGGTAAATGCAGGTGACTTTATCAAAGCACATTTCACACTCCCCAGCCAGGAATTTGATCCCAATTCTATCAGTCCATCCCACACTGCCATCCAAAGCTAAATCTGCTGTCACAGGCTTCACTCTTATTGTATACAATGACATTTATTGTCCAGTTCTTTAGCGTGACAAATGATTTTACAAACAATTTAGAAAATACTTTAAATCCTGAAGAAATGTGATGTCAGTCCTTTGTAAAAGTTAATGGAAAGTGTGATGTTTGCTTGACCTTTGGCTATATGTGTCAGGCCGAACTGAACCTTTAGCAAGATGTGGGATGTTTTCCACACACTTTGTTTAAAAAAAGCGAAGATTATGCTCTGAGATTTAAATGTTCAATCAGGTTTAATAAAAATCCTTCCAAAAATTGAGTTTAACTTCAGTTCCTTTGAAGAGACATGCTCTTGGCCTTCAATTTTGTGACATGTGATCATTCTTTGGTAAAGGTGGCTGTGTGCAACACTGCAGGATGTTGTGCTGAAGTGCCTAATTGGGTGGATGAGCTTTATTACTGGTGTAACTCGGCTAATTTTGAGATGGAATGTTACTTTGAGTTAAATCTTGTTTTTAAACTGAGGCGTGCTTGTGTAACTCAAGTGTGGAAACTATGCTCATGTTTGGAATTAACCTTTCACTTTTGGAGAATAGTATTTTTCTGATCTGTTTTGAAAATAAAGTTCACTATAGAAAGCACAGTGATATAGAACTGCAGGTCCACCAGCATCTCAGAGGGGAATTAAACATTGTAAGTTCCAAGTCAGTGACCTTTTGTCCGTTCAGACGAAGAGTCAGTGAACTTGAAATGTAACATTTATTTCTCTTCCCCGATACCCTCAGAACTGCAGAGTTTCTCCAGCAATTTGTTTCTGGGGTTCAGATCTCCAGCACCTACAGTTTATTGTTTTGTTATGGATCCTATGATTTGACTTGGGGAGCGAGAAGCAGCAACTGTGATCAACGAGGATAAAACTCCCCAACCACGGAAAACAAACCGGTTCTTTATACTTTGCAAAACACGACTGTAAATAAGAAATGCAGTTAAGCTCAGTGCAAGGCGGAATACCACCTGCCTTGTCTCAAACTTGCTACTCATCTTTGAGGACTAATCTGTCAGAATTGTGTTTGCTCATTTCCTTTGCGATCACAGTCCACAAATGTCGCAGTTCCAATTCCTGGGCCGGGCCCGGTTACCACATTGCAGTGGGGTGGGGAGCTTAGTGTCAGCCTGAAGTTTTTGGCAAGAGCAACATTGCGGTTTGAAGTTGACGGTTTTGACTAATATTGTGTCATCAAACTTGGAGGAAATCCTTCCGAATGTATTGATTAACTGGACTGAGCCTGTTTACATGCAGCCCTGTTAGTAGTGCTGTAATATTCTCAGTCAGGAATCACACAACACCAGGTTATAGTCCATCAGGTTTAACTGGAAGCACACTAGTTTTCGGAGCGCCGCTCCTTCATCAGTTGATTGTGGAGGGCACAATTCTAAGGCACAGAATTTATAGCAAAAATTTATAGTGTGATGTAACTGAAATTATTCATTGAAAAATACCTTGATTGTCTGTTGAGTCTTTCATCTGTTCGAATACCATGATAGGTTCACTTCTTTCATGTGTAAATCACAATGCCTTTTTAAAAAAAAGTTGAATTCCTGACAATGGCCAACCAAATCACTCATTGTATTAGTCACTGCACCGTCTCAACAAAGGAATGAAACTGGATGGACCACATTACATTTACCAATGCACTTGAAAATACAACAACACAATCAGCCCTCTTGACCTGCAACTTCTGTCTCACTGTGGGCCAAAACAGCAGCAGCAGAACTGTACTCCAGCCCAATCTGAAACCTCATGGCCTGGTATATCCCCCACTCAACCATTAACATCAAGCCTGGGGGATCAACCCGAGTTCGATGGAGAGTTCCGCAGGGCATGCCAGGAGCAATACCAGGCATACCTAAAAATGTGGTGTCAACCTGGTGAAGCTACAGTGCAAGCAACACCAAATAGAACTATGTGATCCAACAACCAATGGATCAGATCTGAGCTCTGCAGTTCTGCCACACCTAGTCAGGAATGGTGATGGACAATAAAACAACTCACTGCAGGAAGCATCAGAGATATCCCCACCCTTACTTATGGAGGGGCCTCACACATTCATGCAACAGATAAGACGACAGCATTTGCAGCAATCTTCAGCCAGCAGTGCCTTCTACATTGGTCCATGACATCACAGATGTGAATCGAATTGGTAGAAAAATCATTTCAAATCAGATCAATAAATGGACAAGTAGTGTAAAGGCTGTGGGCCCTGCCAGCATTGTGGCAATAGTACTGATGGCTGTGCTCCAGAACTTGCTGAAAATGTGTTGCTGGAAAAGCGCAGCAGGTCAGGCAGCATCCAAGGAGCAGGGGAATCGACGTTTCGGGCATGAGCCCTTCTTCATGAATGAGTTCCTGAATGCTGCCTGACCTGCTGCGCTTTTCCAGCAACACATTTTCAGCTCTGATCTCCAGCATCTGCAGTCCTCACTTTCTCCTCCAGAACTTGCTGCCCACCAAGACAAATAGTGCTCCAGCACTGGCATCTACCGACATTGGGAAATGTTTCCCAGTGTTGTTCAACACAAAAACGCAGGACACATCCAACCCAGCCAATTTCCCTCCATCAGACCACACTCGCTCAGCAGTGAAGTGAAAGAAGTTGTCATCGACAGTGATGTCAAGCACATGCTCACAATAACCTGCTCAGTGACACCCAGTTTGGGTTCTGCCAGGGCCAATCAGCTTCTGAGCTTGTTACAGACTTGATTCACAAACTGACAAACAACTGAATCCCACAGCTGAGGGTAACAGTCTAGTCCCACTCCAAGACCACTATTTCGACTTCAGTGACATCACCTGACCTCACCACAGTCTCAGCTCATTTACTGAAACTCTCCTTCATTCATTTTGTTAACTCTAGATTTCATTACCTAAACCCACTCCTGGCCAGCATCACACAATCACCCTCCCTATAATCTCCAGAATATTGAAAACTCTACTGCCCAAGTGTTCACTTGTACCAGAACTTGCTGATCCATCAAAAGGCTCCCATTTATAAGCAACAGCAATTTACTTTCACACCCTTGACTTAATTAAAGGATGTAATCATTCCTATCTTCCTGCACCACACACCCTTTCATAGCTCAATAACCCATTTTAGATTAGACTCCCAATAATGTGTTTATTTTTGAATTCAGCTGTGTGACTGTTTCTATAGATTCCAAGACAACACGGTCTGGAATTCCCACCCTCAAAGATCTCCTTTCTTCGTTTAAGTCATTCCTGAAAAATTACTTATTTCGCAAAGGTTTGGTCACCGGACATAATATTCTCCATCTGTGACCTTATGTCAAAAGTTCTCAATACATTTGTGAAAATAAAAATGTGTTGATTTGTACAGATATCTTCTACTCTTCACTATCTCTGAGTGAATAATCTGAAATGTCTCCTACCCAACCACGTTGTGGGAGCACCTTCACCATACCAACTGCAGCAGTACAAGGAAGTCAAACATCACCTTCACAACAGGAAACTGAGCTTTGGCCTTGATCACTGGTACCTGTGGAAGGAGAAATACACATCATGTTTCAGGGAGAGCAATATGATTTGTAGGGAATGAAAATGGTGCAGAATTTGACTGTCAGAAATGGAAGGAAAATCCACTCACTTATTGGAAAAAAGAACTCTTGACTGTCAAAGATATTGTGGAAAAAATAACCTGATAATGGAGCATATGGTCAGGAGAAAGGTAGCAATGGACAATTCATTTACAAAGAGGTCTGTGAACGTAATAGTAAAATACTACACATAGCAAAAATACACACGAGAGACTGAGAAAGCTTGATAACAAACAAGTGGATATCAAGGAGCCTTGAGATGAATAAGAGCAATGTTCACTTTTATGATCCCACAGTCAGAGATGTCTAGCACAGAAACAGATCTTCGGTCCAACCCATCTATGCCAACCAGATATTCTAACCTAATCTATTCCCATTTGCCAGCACTTGGCCAACATCCCTCTGAACCCTTCCTATTCAAATGCTTTTAAATGTTACAATTTTAGTTGCCTAAGCTCCACCAACCCTTGTCTATTTACGCTATCCATGTCACTCATGATTTTATAAACCTCTGTAACATCACACCTCAGCCTATGACACTCCACGGAAAATGACCCCAGCCTATTATGCCTCTCCCTGCAACTCAAATCTTCCAACCCTGGTTACATCCTTGAAAATCAATTCTCAAACCTTTCAAGTTTCAGTGCCTCCTTCTGATAGGAGGGAGACCAGAATTGCACGCAATATTCCCAAAGTGACCTAACCAATGTTCTGTCCAGCTCCTTTACTCAATACTCTGACCAATAAAGGGAAGCATACCAAATGCCTTCTTCACTGTCCTTTCTACCTGCAACTCTACTTTCAAGGAACTATGAACCTGCATTCCAAGGTCTCTTTGTTCAGCAAGACTCTCTAAGACCTTACAATTCAACGTGGGAGTCCTGCTCTGATTTGCTTTTCTAAAATGCAGCACCTCACATTTATCTAAATTAAATCCTATCTGCCACTCCCCAGCCCATTGTTCCATCCGATCAATATCCCATTGTACTCTGAGACAACCTTTGTCACTGTCCACAATACCTCCAATTTTGGTGTCACCTGCAAATTTACTAACTGTACCGCCTCTATTCATATCCAAATCATTTAAATGAATGACAAAACAAATCCAGAAAAAAAATCCATTTCTCTGGGTATGAATATGCTCTGTGGAAATCCTGTTCTCTGACTCTCTCCCAGAGAGGGCTGCACATGCGTCCCGCTGAAGTTTGCCCCCTACAAACCTGGCGGCTGCACGTGTCCAGTGAATCATTGCCCCGAATAAAGATGGTGGTGCTTAGTCGACTCAATCGTGAGATGAGGCATTTTCCCGTTTACTGCAAAAACGGGACGAAGTTTCAATTTTGTATTTTTCGATGTGCACCAAATTGTCTGTAAACCCGCTCAACCCATACCAACACCATTTCCCTCCCGCTTCCTGCTGTTATTTCTATCTTTACCAACAACTCTCCGTCCACACATCCCGAACCGACCGCGAGGATGATAACGTCGTATAGTCTAGTCCCGCCCCTCATTCACCCTGGTTGGTAGGAGGACCAACTGCCCCACCATGTCCTCCAGCTCTGTCCCTGCCTTTCCATTGGTCCGCCGCTGACATCAATTACCCAGGTCCCATTGTTGGCTGGAGCATGCGGATTGCTTCGTGGCTATTGTTGCTGTTCATGAGTTACAAGAGTTAAAAATGACACAACAGCATCTCAAAACCACCTGATGAAGCAGCAAACCTAGTGCTTCCAAATAATCCTGTTGACCAATAGCCTGGTGTTCTGTGAATTTTACTTTTGTCCATCCCAATCCAACACCAACACCTTCAAGTCACGAATGAGGGAAGGATGTATAACAGAAGAACTAGGAACAGTAGAAGACCGTCCTGCCCTTCGAGCCTGCTCTGCCATTCAATAAGATCATGGCTAATCATTTCGTGGATACAGAACCATTTACCTACGTTCTCACCATGTCCATTAATTAATTACTTTAAAAAAAATCTAACCTAGCTTTAAAAACGTTTACTGAATTAGTATCAACTACTTCCCTGGGCAATGAATTCCACAGAGGTCAAGAAGTTCCTTCTTAATTCAGTCTTAAATTTGCTGCCTCTAGTCTTGTGGTGATGCCCTCTTGTCCTAGCTTCACCTGCCAATGGAAACATCTCTCTACTTCTATTTTATCCATTCCATTCATTATTTTATATGTTTCCATTCTTCTGAATTCCAATGAATATAATCCCAATCTCATCAGTCTCTCTTAAGCCAACCCCCTCAACTCCGGAGTCAACCTAGCTAACCTCCTCGGCAGGCCCCTCTCGTGCGAGTACATCCTTCTTCAACTGAGGAGATAAATACTACATGGAGTACTCCAGGTGTGGCCTCACCAGCACCCAAATACAGCTGGAAAATAACCTCTGCTTTTAAACACAATCCCTTCAGAAATGATCGACAAAATTCCATTTGTTTTCTGATCTGATTGTTGTATCTGGTGACTAACCTTCATGCAGAAGGATGCTCAGGTCCCTCTGAAGAGCAAATAATGAAACTTTATAACATTCAAGTTTTTTTTTAATGTTATTACAACCAAAGGAGTATAAACTGTATATTTACAAACATTCTATTTCATTTGACAGACCATTACCCACTCACTCAATGCATCTATATTCCACTGCAAAGTTTCACAGTCCTCCACTCACTTTGTTCCGCTAATCATCTTTTTGTCACATGCAAACTTTGACACCCTACATTTGGTTCCAACTCCAAATCATCTGTATCAATTGAAAATAATTGCAGTCCCAACACCGATTCCTGAGGCACACTACTTGTCAATGATTGCCAGCCAGAATAATACTTATTTATCCCCACACTTTGCTTCCTATTAGTCAACCAATCTTCTACCCCTTACACCATGCACCCTTATATAATGCAACAGCCTCTTGCACAGCACCATGTTGATGTTTTTTTTTCGAAATCCAGCTACACCACATCCACTGGGTCCTCGTTGTTCACCTTGCTTGAAATGTCTTCATAGAATTCCAAAAGAGTGGTCAAGCATGACCTGCCCTTCATGAACCCATGCTGTGTCTGTACAATGGGACAATTTCGATCAAATGTCTACCCGGCACAAAGATTTGCTGTCCATCAGGGCTCTGTGCATATTGTATAATGACTGCTCCAACCTTGGCTGTAGCTGCGTTGGTCATTGTTAGTGTCTGGATTCCTTGCACTCCATCCGTAGCATTGTTGGCCAACTGAATTGCTCCCCCCTGTGTAATAGCAATGTATTATCCGCTGCTAGTCTGATAGATGGGTGTCTGCATTGTCATTGTAGTAATGGTTGAGACAGACTCTTCTTCTGATTTCTCCTCATCGATTTCTTGGCACACTGGGGGGGGGGGGGGATCAGAAGAGAGTTTATTCAGGATTTTCCTGTATGAAGGCCATCTCGGTAGAATTTCTCTACGTTTCTGAGTCAGTCATGATATCCACAGATTCCTGGGAGTCCTCATTTTCAAGTAATCTAGAAATCTGAACAGTCTGAACTTGAGAGGATTGTATGACTGAGGACTGAGCTGCTTGGATAATTCCTTGGACTTAAACAGTCTGCCCATTCGGCAATCACTTGTTGTTGATTGGATCCCAGGCATGGTTACCTGCATAGTCACATTATATGTATTTGTGGGCGGCACGGTGGCACAGTGGTTAGCAATGCTGCCTCACAGCGCTAGAGACCCGGGTTCAATACCCGTCGTGTCTCCCCGTGTCTGCATGGGTTTCCTCCGGGTGCTCCGGTTTCCTCCCACAGTTCAAAGATGTGCAGATAAGGTGAATTGGCCATGCTAAATTGCCCGTAGTGTTAGGTAAGGGGTAAATGTAGGGGTATGGGTGGGTTGAGCTTCGACGGATTGGTGTGGACTTGTTGGGTTGAAGGGCCTGTTTCCACACTGTAAGTAATCTAATCTAATCTATGTACGGCAATAACAACAACTACTTGCATTGTATGGAACTTTCACAATGGCAAATCTCCTAAGGTGCTTCATGGATGATCAAAACGTTGATTAAAGAGAATGATTTTAAAATACATCTTAAAAGGAGAATAGAGAAGGTTAGAGAGGCTATTCCACAGACTTCTGCTCTTGACAGCTCCAACTGTGGAGTGATGCAGGTGGGGTGGGTTGGAAAGGGAACATGCAAAGGGAAAATGGAAGAGTGCATAAAGTCTTAAGGACAGAGGAGGTTCCAAAATCAGTTTGTCTATCATAAAGAGTATGGCTGCCTCATGGACTTTGAAACACTGCAACAGGTCCATGCATGTCATGACTATAGTGCTAAAGGAAATTTCTGCTATCTTAAACAGAGTGACGGGTCTTGAATTGTGGGCTTATGAAATGTCACTGATCTCTACCAAACATGTCCGAGGTAGAGTCAGGGCAATAATAAGATGCTGCAACAGGAGGGGACAGGTAACTCCATACAAAACCCTACTCCTTCTCACCTATTTCCACCTTCCAAAACTGAGGGAGTTCCAGAAAAGCACATTTATATCTCACCACAACACTTTATCCCACAATCGTGGTATATGGCTGTGCACAAGGAAGAGTGGAACAGATTGTAATGGGACCCTGAAACACTTGGTAAAGACTAAAATCATCTGAGTATTGAGAGCCCCACCACATTGTATGCGTTTTGTATTGTTTTTACTCGGTTCCTGACTTCCCTTGTTTTCCCTCATGAACCTGTTCAAAGTTGCTTTTACACACACCTGCACCATCTGTGAATTGAACCCAGGTCTCTCGGTCCAAGATTCGGGATATTTTCACTGCATCACAACGCATCGACTCCAACTTTCCTTGTCCCTTAATGTTTCTGTTGCTTAGCTGCTGAGTCGCGCCTCAATCAACACTGCAATTGGGAGGAAGGGTCGGAACTGGAAGACAGAGCAGCGTCCGGTCCTCCAACCAGAGTGAGTGAGGAGCGGGACCAATGCATTCTCGGGAGTGAGCGCTTCAGGATTGGTCAGAAAGTAAACTGTTTTGCAGGATTGATCATTCTCACGACATAGTGGAGCATTATCCCCTCATAAAACAATGTGAGGTTTTAAAGAAATCGTTAAGATGTAAATCTGACAACATAGTTAAGATGTAAATCTGACAATGTACATATTTCCAATCGATTTACACAACTCGAGTAACAAACTTATTTTCAAACTCCCAGAACGATTGGTAATTTACATACCTGGCCGGTATGGTTAAGTTGGACCGAAAAATCTATTTGTATATAAACCATATCAATGACTGTAACTCGACAGAGCAATTGTTAATGTCTAATATTTCTCCCGTGATTCTGTGCAGGTATGAATATTCTCTATAAACTCACTGATAGCCTCCGACGCACGCGCAATTTGGTTTCTATGAAGGGCATGCGCAGTGTCACATTAACCAAGACACGGCGAGACATGGAGCAGCTTTTTCCGGGTGCGGCTACGATCGGCTTCAGAGAGCGGCGTGTGGGAGACTGACTGGGAGAAATGAGCGGAGAGAATTCACAAGAGGCGGATAGATGAAAAAACCCGAAAAAGACCCTCCAGGCCCGGATAAGGTGATGGTGGTCTCTGTCGGGAAAGCGGCCCAGAGTCACGGCCGCCATTTGTTTGAGGGAAGAGGGAGCGCGGGCCTCAGAGCCGCCATCTTGAAAAGGTCAATGCGCAGGAGGGCGGGGCTATCAGTGTCGAGGACAATCGGAGGAAAGACCCACCTTAGATTACTTCACTAAAGACATGAATGCACCCGATGGATTTTTCTGAACATCAGCGCTTGTTTAATACTCACTTACAGGTTTTTAATTACATCTTTTTTGAAGCATTTAATTCACATTCAATCATTTGCAATGGTTTGGATTTGAACCAGTGTCCAGAGGACATTTGCTGAGTTGCTGGATAAATGGTCTCACAATAATACCACTAGGCTATCACTTCGCCTGCTCATAGGTTACGCATCCCAGTGCAACATGAATCAAAACCCTTTCTTCCTGCACAATTTTTGATCTTGCACTCTGGTGATATTACTTAGTAACTCTCCATGTGGTATCCCTCACTGTGTGGGTCTAATTGTTGCCTCTGTCAGTGTCCCTCGCTCTTGCAGCTACTCCAGATCCTGAGCAAACAGAATTCTCCACTTCAGATCGACGATGGAGACTGGGATGTTCCAGATTTCTCAGTGCCATTTGACATGTATAGCCCTCACTGCATCAGTCTAACTTCCCATTCTGTTTATCTGTCTGTAGGTACTCAGGAAGGTCCTGACCTAATAGACTTCCCAGCTGCTGGGTATCTCATCCATCCCTCATTGAAGATGGTTTGTCAGCCAGAGAGACACAGGGCAGGGAGATCTGGAGCGTTCAATAAATCCTGCAGTGAGGTAAGATCACTCACAGTGCAGAGAGCAATGAGAGGGCTCCAAACATCCGCTAACAGGACAGGACATAGCTATAGTGCTGGAGGGGGTGCACAATACAGACACACCCCAGGTTTGGTCACCGCCTTTACTGCAAGTTTTGTTGTACTAAGACAACATCGGGAGTGTCACAGTTATCAATCCAAGCCTGTCTTAGTGAGCATCAGTACAAAAGAGGGGAAATCAGGCCTTCCACCCGAGGGTGGGAATGCTGTCTGGGAATGTTCCATTCTGTGTTCCCTCTCCCACACTGTATCTATGGTTTGTCTTGTGGATCAGTGTCTTCAATCATTCTAATGCCAAAAACAGTTCCTATCTCTGTACTTTCCTTCCCTCTCACCAATCACTTCATACGTTTGAACCTGCTCCAGTCCAGACGACCATTCATATCTCGCTAACTTACTTCAGTCTCGACAACATGCCTTGTCACGGGAGTCCACTCCCCCAATAACCCAAGACTTAGGGTCTGTTTCTGTGCTGCATGACTCTCTGGCCGAAGTCATCAATGCTGACCAGGTTTCCTGAACTGAATGAGTTTCATTTCCCTGCGTTTGGCCCATGGCCCTTCAAACCTTCTCCCTTCCATGTTCCTGCCCAAATGTCTTTTCCATGTTGTAATTGTTCTTGTTTCTCCCATGTGCCACTGGCAGTCCATTCCATATATGAACCCTCCTCTGTGGAGAATGTTGCCCCTCAGCTCTCTAAGTAAATCTTTGCTCTTGGTCACTCCTCAGGTCTTACCCATTCTGCTGTGGGACACAACCCCTCCCCAACATAGACTCCCCTTGGACATTACCCATCCTGCTGTGGGACACAATATCGCTCCAGTACTGAATCTTTCGGGCCTTACCCATCCTGAAGTGGGACACAACCCCTCCCCGGTACAGACTCCCCTCGGGACATACCCATCCTGCTGTGGGACACAACCCCTCCCCGGTGCAGAATGCCCTTTCGGCCTTAACCATCCTGAAGTGAGAAACAATCCATCACCGCTACAGATGGCCCTCGGGCCTTACCCATTCTGTTGTGGGACTGAACTCCTCCCCGGTACAGACTCCCTTCGGGCCTTACCCATTCTGCTGTGGGACACAACACCTCCCTGATACAGACTCCCCTTAGGCTTTACCCATCCTGCTGACGGACTGAACTCCTCCCTGGTAAAATCTAATCTTGAGCCTTGCGCACCCTTCTGTTGGACACAACCCCACTTGGGTACAGTTTTCCCTCTGGCCGTACCCATCCTGCTGTACAACACATTCCATCCCCAGTACAGACTGTCCTCAGGCCTTACACATCTTGCTGTGGGACCGAACTCCTCCCTGGTACAGTTTACCCTTGAGCCTTACCCATCCTACTTTCGGACGCATACCCTCCCCGGTACAGATTACTCTCTGGCCTTAACCATCCGGCTGTGGGACACAACCCCTCCGAGGAACAGACTCCCCTCAGGCCTTACCCATCCTGCTGTGGGACACAACCCCTCTCCAGTACAGACTCCCCTCAGGCCTTACCCATCCTGCTGTGGGACACAACCCGTCCCCAGTACAGACTCCCCTCAGGCCTTACCCATCCTGCTGTGGGACACAACCCGTCCCCAGTACAGACTCCCCTCAGGCGTTACCCATCCTGCTGTGGGACACACTCTCCCCTGTACAGATTCCCGTCCGGCATCACCCGCCCTAACGTGGGACACAATGCCTCCCCTGTACAGATTTCCCTCAGACATTACCCATCCCGGTCCAGACTTGTCCAAGGCCTTGCCCATCCTGGTGTGGGACACGACCATTTCCCGTACAGACACCCCTCGGGCCTTCTCCATCCTAATGTGGGACACAACCCCTGCCCGGTACAGAGTCCCCTCTGGCCTTCCCCATCCTGCTGTGGGACACAGACCCTCGCGGTGCAGACTCCTCTCGGGCCTTCCCCATCCTGCTATGGGACACAACCCCTCCGAGGTACAGACTCCCCTCGGGTCTTACCCATCCTGCTGTGGGACACAACCCCTGCCCGGTACAGACTCCCCTCGGGCCTTACCCATCCTGCTGTGGGACAGGTTGACAATTGTATTGAATAGAATCCAACTAGTGTGGAAACAGGCCCCTGGTCCAGAAAGTCCACACCGACCCGCGATACATACCCTGCTCAAAATAGCTTTAAAATACATAGAAACAGTGATCACTGAATTGGTTAAAAACTCCGCAGTTACACTGGGCAGTTTAAAAGTTTCGCTACATTGGTGATATGTTCCTTTTCTTCAAAAAGGTGACATTTTTATTAAACCAGCAGATGTTCATTGTGAGAGTGTCTCTGTTAAACTAGAATCTGTTTTGTTCTCTGTGTAACAGGCTGTTGTTGTGTGCGATGGGCTGTCACTAATAGTGTAATTGACCTGGGAGTCCTTGATCAGGTTTCCTTTGTCTGTAAATCTAGTGATCGGTGAACTACACATACGCTCTTCTTAGCGAAAACAAAGAATCATTTCTCATCAAAAAAAAACGGCACATCACAAAGCTATTTCATGGATTTCTGGCACACACCACCAACCCGTGTATCTGGTAAGTCTGTTTCCTGAATAATTCTGAACTCGATCTGTTACTCTGAAAGTATTTGTATTGATTGTCAGTTGGTTGAGAATTCAGCCTCTTTGTTCTGAGCTGTTGTGATGCAGGCGGTGGATTCATTCTGTCTCTGCCAAGCTTGTTTTCTCCTTCTTCTGTGATTCTGGGAGATTCCTTTCTGCAGGTTAGAATATTCAGTGACTGAACATTGAATGATTTTGACTCTAACAGAGCAGTGGCCTTGTTTTGAGCTCATTATTCACTTTCCATTTCCTGGTTGTGTTGAATGTTACAGAAACAGACTCTGAGCAATGTTTCCATTCACTTGTATTGGATTCATTGACAGCCACATGGTCAGTCAGTTTCAGGCCGATGGATCAGTGTCTCTGTCCTATTAGATGGTGGCCACTTGCACAGTTTCCGATGGCTCACTTCAGTGTCAGGCCGTCAGCTGCTGAAACTCCCCATCCAGCATTTGTTCCCTCTCACCATGACTACTCCAACACAGTCCCAGCTTGTCACCCACATTCTACCTCCATATACTCATGATCACCTCAGATTCTACTGTCAGGATCATTACAGCAAGTCACGTAGGTCATCCACCTCCATTTCATGCTGCTCTACATTACATTCAGTCCAAATGTAATTTCAGAATTCCATTCATTGCGTTTAGAAACACCCATGATCTTCTCCTGTCCAAGCATCCAGGTTCCAACAGGTAGGTGGGTGTCCGCGTGGTTGGGTTGGAGCAAGAGCAGGACACTGAGGATCGTACAGGGGACAAAGATGGGTTGGATGCGGGATGTTTAAGGAGAGAGAGCTTGTGTATTGTTGGGGAAAACGTCTCAGGGGAGTAGCACAGCAGTAGCCAGACCTATAGCACCACAACTCAATGGCCTGAGTTATCGGGAGAGATTGGACAAGCTGGGACATTTTTCTTCAGAGAATAGGAGACATAAGGGAGATCTTATAGAAATGTATATGATCATGAGAGGCATGGATAGGGTGAATGCATTCAGTCCTTTTCCCAGGGTTGAAGAATTGAGGACTAGAGGGCATCAGTTTAAGGTTAGAGGGGAAATAATAAAAGGGAACGTTGGCAACAACTTTTTTACACAGGTGCTGATTCTCTTACGGAATGAGCTGTCAGTGGAAGTGGCTGAGGCAGGTACATTAACAACATTTTAAAAGCATTTGGGCAAATACATGGATAGGAAAGGATTAGAAGGATATAGGGCATGGGCAGGGAAATGGGGTTGCCATGGATGGACATTATGGTTGCCAGGGATCAGTTTGGCCCCTAGGGCCTGTCTCTGTGCTGTAGGACTCTATGACTCTATAACTGACTCTGCTGTAGAACAAGGTCGGGCAAAATCCAAGGAGCGAAAATGGGAGGAGGGCCACTATTTGGTGGCATAGACAGGTGTTACTGTGGCTGCGTCAGAGACTCCAAGATGGGGTGTTGTATCCATGGTGCCTGTGTCAAGGACATCTCTGAGCATTTGATGAAATTCTGAATTGGGAGAATGGGAGGCCAGAGGTCATGGTGCACGTTGCTACCAATGACTCGGGCAGAAAGAGGGATGAGATCCTGAGGAGTAAGCAGAGGAAGTAGGGAATGACTGAAAAGCAGGACCTTGAGAGTAGTAATCGCTGCGTTACCACCAGTCCCATGTGCTTGTGAGACAAGGAATTGTAAGATTGCAGACATGAATGCATGGCTGGTACAGGGGGGCAGTTTCAGGATCTTGGATCATTGGAACCTCTTCTGGAGCAGGGGTGACCTGAACTAGAGGGGAACTGATATCCTCACAGGGAGGCTTGCTCCTGCTACACGTGAGGGTTTAACCTAGAATGGCAAGGTCCTGGGAATCACAGCAGCAGGGCAGCACGTGGGGGGTGGGGGGGGGGGGGGGGGGGGGGGGGGGAAGGAAGGAAGGTCGGAAGATGTAAATGAGTCAATCAGAAAGGAAATACAGAGAAATGAACACCATAGTACGAATCGGCTGATTGAGTTAATTTCAACACAAGGCGCAACATAGCTAAGGTAGTTAAGCACAGATCCGATATTGTGGCCATTCCAGAGATTTGGTTCAGAGAAGGATAGGACTGGCTGCTCAATATTCCAGGGTTTCGTTGTTTCAGATGAGATGGAGAGGAGGGTAAAAGAGGTGGAGGAGTTGCATTACCAATCGGGTGAATGTTACGTCTGCACTCAGGACATCTTGGAGGGGCTCGCCCACTGAGGTAATGTGGATAAGAAGGATGCAGTTAATGGGATTATGCTATAGGACCCTCAATCTGCCAACGATACCTCGAGGTACAAATATCTTGGCAGAATATCTCGGCAGAGGCAATAACAACAGAGTTCTCAAAGTGTCTTTAACTTCCCCACCATTTACTGGCACTACTTTAGAGCAAGAGGCTGAGACGGTGTAGAGTTTGTTAAGTGTATCCAAGAGGGTTTCTTGAAATAGTAGTGTGAAGGAGGGGTAAGGGCCATAGTGGACCTTATATTGCTGAATGAGCCTAGCCAGGTGACTGACATTTCAGTGGGAGACCATTTTGGAAACAGTGATCACAACTTAAGTTTTTTTTAAGGCAGCTACGAATAAATGGGATGTTTCTAAATTGTGGGATTGCAAATGATGTCAGTATTAGGCAGGAGCTAGGGAGTGTTAATTGGGAGGAGCTGTCATCAGACAATGACACATTGGGCACGTGGGAGTTAGTTAAAGGCTTGCTGATTGGAGTTCATGACCAGCATGTTCCAGTAAGGAGGAGGGATAAGGCTGGTAATGTAAGGGCCCCTTGGATAACAAGGGAGGCTGGGAATTTAGTCAAAAGGGGAAAAAAACAAACCTATCCCAGGTTTGGGAAACTAGAATTGGACATGGCATGTGAGGAATGTGAAAAACAAAAGCTGGAAGGAACCTGAACAGGGAATGAGCAGAGCAAGGAGGGGCCATGCCCTTCGCAAGTAGGGTGAAAGAGCATCCCAAATCGTTCTGGACATAATTACCCACAAGAGGATGTGAACATGGATCGTTACAGCGCAGTACAGGCCTTTTGGCACCTCAATGTTGCACCGACCTGTGAAAATAATCTGATGCCTATCTAACCTACACCCTTCCAATATTACCCATATGTATGTCCAATGCCCATTTAAATGCCCTTTCCGTCGGCGATTCTACTACTGTTGCAGGCATTTAAGTCACCTCTCGACCTTCTTCTTTCCAACTAAAACAGCCTCCATTCCCTCAGCCTTTCCTTGGAAGACCTTCCTTTCATACCAGGCAATATCCTAGTAAATCTACTCTGCACTCTTTCCACAGCTTCCACATAACTTGGAAAGAAGTCGGGCCAGTCAAGACTAAAGGAAGGAACTTGTGCTTGAAGTCAGTGGAAGTGGACGAGATCCTAAATAATTACTTTGCATTGGCATTCACCCAGGAAAAGGATATTGGGGATAATGAGATTTGTGTGGAGTATGCTAATGTGCTCGGGTATTTTTGAGGTCGAGAAAGAAGCATTAGATTTCTTGAACAGCAGTAAAGTGGATTAATTTCGAGGATCGGACGGTAGCTACCCCAGGTTATTGCGAAAGGCAAGACAGCAGATTTTTGGGGTCTTGGACATGATTGTTGAGACCTCACTTGCCACTGGAAAGGTCGCAGAGGACTGGTGAGTAGCTTATGGTGTTCCTCTCTTCAAGAAGGGAAATAGGAACAATCCAAGAAGTTATAGCCTGGTGAGTCTCACCTCAGTGGTTGGGAAGCTTTAGACAGAATATTTACGGATAGGATTTATGTGCATTTGGTAAAGAATGACCTAATTAGGGACAGTCAGCGCAGCACCATGAGATGCACAAGGTTGCTGGTCAAAATGTTTTACCCAGAGTTGAAATATCTTTACTAGAGAATGTGCATTTAAGGTGAGAGGGGGAGAGCTCAAAGGAGATGTGAGGGGTAATATGTTTTCCACAGAGAGTGGTTGGAATCTGGAACATGTTGCCAGGGATGGTGGAGGAGGCAGATATGAGAGGGGTATTTCAGGGGTTTTTGGGTGAGCATGTGAATATGCAAGGATATGGAACAAAGATAGGAAGAAAGGGTGAGTTTAATTTGGTGTCACATTCAGCACAACATTCTGGACTGAAGGGCCCGCTCCTGTGCTGTACTGTTCTTTGTCGTGTTTCTTTTGTTACAACATGACGGTGACCCCCTCTGTTAGTTAAACCAAACACCCAGAAAAGTTCACCTCCCCACATAATCTGTTAAAGTCTGAGTGACAGAAAACTCACACATTCCACTATTTAAAGAAAATAGCATTAATCTATTTTTCACTCAAAGTGAATATTAAACAACTATTCATAAATCTAAGCTCTCCCTTTCTCTTCACTGCATATTATCTGCCTCCAGCTCTATAACTATACGTTATTTCAGTAAGACACTTATTAAAATTACATCAATTTAATATCTAACCCACACAGTGACTCGTGAATTTTGTGTCTTTCTGCTTCTGGCTGAGGATCTCCCTGGGTCGTCGTTGTCTTCTTTTACTCCGAGTATGTTTCATATGAAAAGGTACCCTTTGATTGAGAGACTTTCCTAATTTATTGGTGAGCAAGATGTTAACTCTCCCAGACAGCAGTTACTCTCTGACCAATTTTTAAAATGTCCACATTTTATACGCCCCCATCATCAGATCATCTCATTGGCTTGATGCTGGCAAAACAATAAATTCAAACTCAATTGGGTTTTAGAATCTTGGGGTATAATTTAACCTGATAGGTTAAATTTGAATTTTGTCAAAACAGCAACTAACATAGGTCTATATTTCACAGCCAAATGTTACATTTGTTTCTTTTCCCAGTACACTTTGGCTTGCTGGCTAGTCATATACAGTGCACAGTTCAGAAGAGTGTTCTTTCCCTCTTAAAGATAGAGTACACACCTTCAACTTTATAACACTTTGAACATTACCTTATCAGAAAGTTCGTTTATTAAAGTGACAAGCAGTAGATTGTTTACATAACCTTTTTGGCTTAATATTTCAATTTCAACATAAAACAAAAGCTTGTGTTTGTGAGAGGATCATGTTACTGTGTGCAACAGACTGTCACTAATAAGATTATGCTCCCAATAATGTAGATTTCCTTTGTACATTCTGCATGAAGTGATTTAAACACCTGGGAAGGGATTTGGTTTTCCAATGTGATTTCTATCAATGCACTTATTGGAACCTCAGGCAGACAGATAGACCCAGATGGGTGCAAACTTGTTTTCCTCACTGAAGGAAGCACACGTTGCCATCAGAGTGTTTGTAACAGAGGGGCACCAACTTATTCCTGGTTCTGGAGATTGTTGAATAAGTGGGTGAGATTCAGATATCCTGTACTGCATGTGATAAGAGGTGTTTTCATTGAATTGGATATTATGACCAAAGAGATTGGCAGGGTTGATGTTGGCAGCTGTCTCTGCTGATAGGAATCTACGATGGGTCACAGTCTCAGGACTGGAGAGTAGCCTGAGTGACTGAGATAAGGAGAAATGACTTCACTCAAACACCTGGGAATCTGTGATCATTTCCACCTCAAGAATGGAATCACTGACTACATTCCAGAGAATAGTTTGCAATGTTTGCAATACTAAGTGGATCAAAAGATGTTGCAGAAACTGGGTGAGTTCTGAAAAGTTAACGATGATGTTACTAAAATGAACACAAATGCTGTGGCTGATGGAAATTTGAAACAGACCGGCAGCTAATGTAGAGAGAGACAAGCAGAGTTAATGTTTTGCATTTGATTAGATCAGATTACTTACAGTGTGGAAACAGGCCCTTCGGCCCAACAAGTCCACACCGACCCGTCGAAGCGCAAACCACCCAGACCCATTCTCCTACATCTAACACTACGGCCAATTCAGCATGGCCAATTCAGCTAACCTGCACATCTTTGTGACTGTGGAAAGAAACCCAAGCACCCAGAGGAAACCCATGCAGACACAGGGAGAATGGGTGGAGTTTGCACAGTCAGTCGCCTAAGGCGGGAAATGAAACCGGGTCTCTGGCGTTGTGAGGCAGCAGTTCTAACCACTGTGTCACCGTGCTGCCTACAAACTTTTAATCAGAACAAAGAATGTTATTAAGCTGCAGTCAGGCTCTTGGGGCTAAATGGTATCGTTCTGTCTGTGTTGCTAAAGTTTTTTTGGGAGAAACAATCCCCTCATTTGCTTGGCTGTGGCACTGTGATTGCGCTATTGAAACAGCAAGGACTCTTTCTGAGTCTCATTGATGTCTGGGTGTAAATTAGGGTCCATTGTTCATCGCTGACTCTGGAGGCAGTTCTGATACGTGGGAATATTCAATTTAAAATGCTGATCTTGCAAAATAGCAAGGTTTTCTCCCAGACAGGGAATCAGACGTCCATTACTGATCCTCACTGACCATGACAGGATTCAAACCGAGAGATTTATTTTTGTGACTGACACAGTCAGATGTGGTATACAGTAGCTCTCACAGTCCTGTCCTTCCACACATCCCGGCTTCTGGACTCTGAATCAGAGGATCTCGATGGAGAAACACTTCCAGCAGTTGGGACAATTCAGGAGATACCCAATATACACATTCTCCCTCAGGGGGAATCCCTGAAAAGTGGTCTGTCAGGTTCATAATGGATATTTCTTTAATATTTACTCAGTGAATTCCTAGAACAGAGAGATTCATTGGAGGCCCAGATTGTCAGCTTGAAGAGTAGTCACTGCTTTGGTGTAGGAAATGGAAGGGTATCATTTGGATTGTTCATTTCACCCATTTGTAGAGGGAGCTATTGCTTTCATTGTGAGTGGGAGCTTGAGAGAAGCTGATTTAGCGTGATTGTGGGGATGTTGACACTAACTTTCAGGAACGGATTAATACACCAGAGGAATGTGTCAGTGTTTCCAGGGGGCTCCGAGAGGGGTGGGGGGGATTGTGTCAGTGTTTCCAGGGGGCGCCGAGATGGGGGGGTGAGGAGGGGGAATGTGTCAGTGTGTACAGGGGACGCTGAGGGGCTGGGTGGGATGTATCTCAATTTACAGGGGGCTCCTGTCTCCCCACACACCCCCAACCGCGTCCAACGCTGCTCCCATCAACCACGTCTGACACCGTCCCCCCAACCCCGCCCCCCCAATGCCGCCCTTCCAACCCCGTCCCCCAATCCCGTGCAACGCCGTTCCCCCCCAACCACGTTCCCCCATCCCTGTACCCGCCCAACACTGTGCAATGCCATCCCCGCCCAAACCCGTCCCCCAACACTGTGCAATGCTGTTCCCCCCAACCCCATTCCCCCAACTCTGTGCAACCCCGTTCCTCCTACTCCGTCCCCGTCCAACCCCATGCAATGACCCCCCAACCCTGTTCCCCCAACCCTGTGCAACGCCGTCCCCGCCCAAAACCGTTCCCCCCAACCCCATCCCCACCCAAACCCGTCCCCCAACCCTGTGCAACCCCATTACCCCCAACCCCGTTCCCCCCCAACCCCGTGCAACGCCATCCCCCCAACCCAGTGCAACGCCGTCCCCACCCATACCCGTTCTCCCCAACCCCGTCCCCACCCAACCCCGTCCCCCAACACCGAGCAACCCTGTTCCCCCTCAGCCCCATCCCCCCAACCCCGTGCAACGCCATTCCCCCAACCCAGTGCAACGCCGTTCCCCCCAACCCAGTGCAACGCTGTTCCCCCTAACCCGTGCATCGCCGTTCCCCCTAACTCATGCATCGCCGTTCCCCCAACCCAGTGCAACGCCGTTCCCCCAACCCCGTGCAACGCCATTCACCCCCAACCCCGTGCAACCCCGTCCCCCCAACCTCGTGAAACGCTGTTCCCCCACAAACCCGTGCAATGCCGTTCCCCCCACCACAACCCCGTTCGCCCAATCCCATCCCCCCAACCCCGTTCGCCCAATCCCATCCCCCCAACCCCGTGCAACGCCGTCCCCCCCAACGCCGTCCCCCCCAACCCTGTCCCCCAACCCCACGCAACCCCGTTCCCCCCCAACCCTGTCCCCCCAACCCCGTGCAACGCCGTTCCCCCCAACGCCGTCCCCCCCAACCCTGTCCCCCAACCCTGTGCAACGCCGTTCCCCCAACCCTGTCCCCCCAACCCGCGCAACCCCGTTCCCCCCAACCCGTTCCCCCAACCCTGTCCCCCCAATACTGTGCAACCCCGTTCCACCTCACCCCAACCCCGTGAAACGCCGTTCCCCCAGCACCGTGAAACGCCGTTCCCCCCCCAGCCCCGTGCAACGCCGTTCACCCCCAACCCCGTGCAACCCTGCCCCCCCAACACCGTGCAATGCCGTACCCCCCAATGCCGGTCCCCCCAACCCCATCCTCCCAACACTGTGCAACGCCGTCCCCCCAACCCTGTGCAATGCCATTCCCCCCACCACAACCCCGTTTCCCCAATCCCGTTCCCCCAACCCCGTTCAACGCCGTTCCCCCCAACGCCTTTCCCCCAACCCTGTCCCCCAACCCCGTACAACGCCGTTCCCCCCAACCCTGTCCCCCAACCCCGTACAACGCCGTTCCCCCCAACCCTGTCCCCCAACCCCGTACAACGCCGTTCCCCCCCAACCCTGTCACCCAACCCCGTACAACGCCGTTCCCCCCAACGCCTTTCCCCCAACCCTGTCCCCCAACCCCGTACAACGCCGTTCCCCCCAACCCCGTACAACGCCGTTCACCCCAACCCTGTACAACGCCGTTCCCCCCAACCCTGTCCCACAACCCCGTACAACGCCGTTCCCCCCAACCCCGTGCAACACCGTTCCCCCCAACACCGTTCACCCCAACCCCGTGCAATGCCGTTCCGCCCAACCCCGTGCAACACCGTTCCCCCCAACACCGTTCCGCCCAACCCCGTGCAGTGCCATACCCCCCAATGCTGGTCCCCCCAACCCCGTCCTCCCAACCCCGTGCAACGCCGTACACCCCAATGCCGTTCCCCCCAACCCCGTTCCCCCCAACCCCGTCCTCCCAACCCCGTGCAACGCCGTACACCCCAATGCCGTTCCCCCCAACCCCGTCCTCCCAACCCCGTGCAACGCCGTACACCCCAATGCCGTTCCCCCCAACCCCGTTCCCCCCAACCCCGTCCTCCCAACCCCGTGCAACGCCGTACACCCCAATGCCGTTCCCCCCAACCCCGTCCTCCCAACCCCGTGCAACGCCGTACAACCCAATGCCGTTCCCCCCAACCCCGTCCTCCCAACCCCGTGCAACGCCGTACACCCCAATGCCGTTCCCCCCAACCCCGTCCTCCCAACCCCGTGCAACGCCGTACACCCCAATGCCGTTCCCCCCAACCCCGTCCTCCCAACCCCGTGCAACGCCGTACACCCCAATGCCGTTCCCCCAACCCCGACCCCCCAACCTCGTGCATCACCATTCCCTCCAACCATTTCCCTCCAACCCTGTGTAAAACCCTCCCCACAACCTTGTGCAATGCCGTTCCTCCCAAGCCTGTCACCCAACACCGTGCAACGCCATTGCCCCAACACCGTGCAACACCGCCCCCACAACCCAGTGCGACGCCGTTCCCCCCAACCCCATACAACGCCGTTTCCCCACCACCACATGTAACACCGTTCCCCCCCACCCGGTGCAACACTGGTCCTCCCCAACGCCGTTCGCCCGCAACCCCGTGCAACGCAATTCCCCCCAAACCCATCCCACGCCGTTCCCCCATCCCCATCCCCCCAAAACCGTGTTACGCCGTTCCCCCTCAACCACGTGCAACGCCGTTCCCCCCAACCCCGAGCCCCCAACCCCGTGCAACACCGTTTCCCCCAACCCCGTACAACGCCTTTTGCCCCCCCAATCTCGTGCAACGCCGTACCCCCAATGCCGTTCCCCCCAAACCCGTGCAACGCCATTCCCCCAACCCGGTGCAACGCCGTTCTCCCAATGCCATTCCCCAAACCCCGTGCAACCCCCTACCCCCAATACCATTCCCCCAACTCCGACCCCCCAACCCCGTGCATCACCATTACCCCAACCACATCCCCCAAACCTGTGCAACGCCGTCCCTACAACACCGTGCAACGCCGTTCCCCCAACCCCGTGCGACGCCGTTCCCCCAACCCCGTGCGTCGCCGTTCCCCCAACCCCGTGCGACGCCGTTCCCCCTAATCCCGTGCAACGCCGTTCCCCCCAATCCCGTGCAACGCCGTTCCCCCCAATCCCGTGCAACGCCGTTCCCCCCAATCCCGTGCAACGCCGTTCCCCCCAATCCCGTGCAACGCCGTTCCACCCAACCCCGTGTAACGCCGTTCCACCCAACCCCGTGCAACGCCGTTCCCCCAAACCCCGTGCAACGTCGTACCCCCACAATGCCGTTCCCCCAAACCCCAAGCATCACCATTCCCTCCAACCACATCCCCCCAACCCCGTGCAACACTGTCCCCGCAACCCCGTGCAACACTCTTCCCCCAACCCTGTGCAACGCTGTCCCCCCAACCACATTCCCCATATACCTGTGCGACGCCGTTCCCCCAACCCCGTGCGACGCCGTTCCCCCCAACCCCGTGCGACACTGTTCCCCCCAACCCCGTGAGACGCCGTTCCCCCCAACCCCGTGAGACGCCGACCCCCCCAACCCCGTGAGACGCCGACCCCCCCCAACCCTATGCAATGCCATTCTGCCCCCCACAACCCCATTCCCCCAACCCTGTGCATCGCCATTCCTCAATCCACATTCCCCCCAACCCCGTGCGACGCCGTTCCCCCCCAACCCCGTGCGACGCCGTTCCCCCCCAACCCCGTGCGACGCCGTTCCCCCCCAACCCCGTGCGACGCCGTTCCCCACCAACCCCGTGTGACGCCGTTCCCCACCAACCCCGTGCAATGCCATTCCGCCCCCACAACCCCGTTCCCCCAACCCTGTGCATCGCTATTCCCCCATCCACATTCCGCCCATCCCTGTGCAACACCTTCTCCCCAACCCCATGCCACGCCATTCCCCCAACCCCGTGCGACGCCGTTCACTCCAACCCCGTGCGACGCCGTATCCCCCCAACCCCGTGCGACGCCGCTCCCCCAATCCTGTGCAATGCCGTTCCCCCCAACCCCGTCCCCCCAAACGCGTGCAACACAGTTCCCCCCCAACCTCCTCCAACACCGTTTCCCCCAACCCCGTGCAACGCCATTTTCCCCAACCCTGTCCCCCCACCCCGTGCAAACCCGCTCCCCAACCCCATCCCGCCAGCCCCGTGCAACGCTGTTCCCAACCCTGTCCCCCCATCCCGTGCAAACCCGTTCCCCCAACCCATTCCACCCCATCCTGTCCTCCATCCCCATGCAACGCCGCTCCCCCCCCAACTCTGTCCCATCAAACCCATGCAACGCCATTCCCCCACACCACATGCAATACTGTTCTCCCCCAACGCTGTTCGTCCCCAACGCCGTCCCCTCCACCCCATGAAACGCAGTTCCCCCCACCCCGTTCAATGCCGTCCCCCCCACCCCGTGCAACGCTTTTCCCCCCACCCCGTGCAATGCCATCCCCCCCACCCCATCCCCCAACTCCGTGCAACTCCATTCCCCCCCAAACCCGTCCAATGCTGTTCCCCCAACCCCGTGCAACGCCGTTCCCCCAACCCCGTCCCCCAACACTGTGCAACGACGTTCCCCCAAACAGTCCCCCAACCCCGTCCCGCCAACACCGTGCAAGGCTGCTCCCCCAACCCTGTTCCCCACAACCCCGTACAACGCCGTTCCCCCAACCCCATCCCTCCAACCCTGTGCAACACCGTTTCCCCCAACGCCGTGCAATGCCATTCCCCCCAAGCCCGTCCCCCAACCCCGTGCAATGCAGTTCCCCAAACCCTGTCCCCCCACCCCGTGCAACCGGGTGCCCCCAACCCCGTCCCACCAACACCGTGCAAGGCTGCTCCCCCAACCCTGTTCCCCCCAACCCCGTGTAATGCCGTTCCCTCCACCACGTGCAACTCTGTTCTCCCCCAATTCCGTTCGCCCCCAACCCCGTCCCCCCCACCCCGTGCAATACCGTTCCGCCCCACCCCGTGCAACGCCGTTTCCCCCCACCCCGTGCAACGCTTTCCCCCCACCCTGTGCAATGCCATTCTCCCCAACCCCGTGCAACGCCGTATCCCCAACCCCGTGCAATGCAGTTCCCCCAACCCCATCCCCCAATACTGTGCAACGTCGTTCCCCCAAACCCGTCCCCCAACCCCGTGCAACACCGTTCCCCTCCAACCCCGTGTAATGCCGTTCCCCAAACCCTGTCCCCCCACCTCGCCAACACCGTGCAAGGCTGCTCCCCCAACCCTGTTCCCCACAACCCCGTACAACGCCGTTCCCCCATCCCCATCCCCCAACACTGTGCGACGACGTTCCCCCAATCCCGTTCCCCCTAAACCCCATGCAACGCCGTTCCCCCCAAACCCCGTGCAACGCCGTTCCCCCCAAACCCCGTGCGACGCCGTTCCCCCAACCCCGTGCGACGCCGTTTCCCCTAACCCCGTGCGTCGCCGACCCCCCCAACCCTGTGCAATGCCATTCTGCCCGCCACAACCCCGTTCCTCCAACCCTGTCCATCGCCATTCCCCCATCCACATTCCACCCATCCCCGTGCAACGCCGTTCTCCCCCAACCCCGTGCAACGCCGTTCTCCCCCAACCCCGTGCAACGCCGTTCTCCCCCAAGCCCGTGCAACGCCGTTCTCCCCCAACCCTGTGCAACGCCGTTCTCCCCCAACCCCGTGCAACGCCGTTCTCCCCCAACCCCGTGCAACGCCGTTCTCCCCAACCCCGTGCAACGCCGTTCTCCCCCAACCCCGTGCAACGCCGTTCTCCCCCAACCCCGTGCAACGCCGTTCTCCCCCAACCCCGTGCAACGCCGTTCTCCCCCAACCCCGTGCAACGCCGTTCTCCCCCAACCCCGAGCAACGCCGTTCTCCCCCAACCCCGTGCAACGCCGTTCTCCCCCAACCCCGTGCAACGCCGTTCTCCCCCAACCCCGTGCAACGCCGTTTCTCCCCCCCAACCCCGAGCAACGCCGTATCTCCCCCCCAACCCCGAGCAACGCCGTTTCTCCCCCCCCAACCCCGAGCAACGCCGTATCTCCCCCCCAACCCCGAGCAACGCCGTTTCTCCCCCCCAACCCCGAGCAACGCCGTTTCTCCCCCCCAACCCCGAGCAACGCCGTTTCTCCCCCCCAACACCGTGCAACGCCGTTTCTCCCCCCCCAACCACGAGCAACGCCGTTTCTCCCCCCCCAACCCCGAGCAACGCCGTTTCCCCCCCCAACCCCGTGCAACGCCGTTTCTCCCCCCCCAACCCCGAGCAACGCCGTTTCTCCGCCCCAACCCCGAGCAACGCCGTATCTCCCCCCCCAACCCCGCGCAACGCCGTTTCTCCCCCCCAACCACGAGCAACGCCGAATCTCCCCCCCTCCAACCCCGAGCAACGCCGTTTCTCCCCCCCAACCCCGAGCAACGCCGTTTCGCCCCCCCAACCCCGAGCAACGCCGTTTCTCCCCCCCCAACCCCGAGCAACGCCGTTTCTCCACCCCCAACCCCGTGCAACGCCGTTTCTCCCCCCCAACCCCGTGCAACGCCGTTTCTCCCACCCCCAACCCCGAGCAACGCCGTTTCTCCCCCCCCAACCCCGTGCAACGCCGTTTCTCCCCCCCAACCCCGTGCAACGCCGTTTCTCCACCCCACAACCCCGAGCAACGCCGTTCTCCCCCAACCCCGAGCAACGCCGTTTCTCCCCCCCAACCCCGAGCAACGCCGTTTCTCCCCCCAACCCTGAGCAACACCGTATCTCCCCCCCCAACCCCGAGCAACGCCGTTTCTCCGCCCCCAACCCCGAGCAATGCCGTATCTCCCCCCCAACCCCGAGCAACGCCGTTTCTCCCCCCCAACCCCGAGCAACGCCGTTTCTCCCCCACCAACCCCGAGCAACGCCGTTTCTCCCGCCCCAACCCCGTGCAACGCCGTTTCTCCCCCCCAACCCCGAGCAACGCCGTTTCTCCCCCCAACCCCGAGCAACGCCGTTTCTCCCCCCAACCCCGTGCAACGCCGTTTCTCCCCCCCAACCCCGTGCAACGCCGTTCCTCCCCCCCCCAACCCCGAGCAACGCCGTTTCTCCCCCCCAACCCCGAGCAACGCCGTTTCTCCCCCCCAACCCCGTGCAACGCCGTTTCTCCACCCCCAACCCCGAGCAACGCCGTTTCTCCCCCCCAACCCCGAGCAACGCCGTATCTCACCCCCAACCCCGAGCAACGCCGTTTCTCCCCCCCAACCCCGAGCAACGCCGTTTTTCCCCCCCAACCCCGCGCAACGCCGTTTCTCCCCCCCCAACCCCGAGCAACGCCGTTTCTCCACCCCCAACCCCGAGCAACGCCGTTTCTCCCCCCAACCCCGTGCAACGCCGTTTCCCCCCCCAACCCCGTGCAACGCCGTTTCTCCCCCCCAACCCCGAGCAACGCCGTTTCTCCGCCCCAACCCCGAGCAACGCTGTATCTCCCCCCCCAACCCCGAGCAACGCCGTTTCACCCCCCAACCCCGAGCAACGCCGTATCTCCCCCCCAACCCCGAGCAACGCCGTTTCTCCCCCCCCAACCCCGAGCAACGCCGTTTCTCCCCCCCAACCCCGAGCAACGCCGTTTCTCCACCCCCAACCCCGTGCAACGCCGTTTCTCCCCCCCAACCCCATGCAACGCCGTTTCTCCCCCCCAACCCCGAGCAACGCCGTATCTCCCCCCCAACCCCGAGCAACGCCGTTTCTCCCCCCCAACCCCGAGCAACGCCGTTTCTCCCCCCCAACCCCGAGCAACGCCGTTTCTCCCCCCCAACACCGTGCAACGCCGTTTCTCCCCCCCCAACCACGAGCAACGCCGTTTCTCCCCCCCAACCCCGAGCAACGCCGTTTCCCCCCCCAACCCAGTGCAACGCCGTTTCTCCCCCCCCAACCCCGAGCAACGCCGTTTCTCCGCCCCAACCCCGAGCAACGCCGTATCTCCCCCCCCAACCCCGCGCAACGCCGTTTCTCCCCCCCAACCCCGAGCAACGCCGAATCTCCCCCCCTCCAACCCCGAGCAACGCCGTTTCTCCCCCCCAACCCCGAGCAACGCCGTTTCGCCCCCCCAACCCCGAGCAACGCCGTTTCTCCCCCCCCAAACCCGAGCAACGCCGTTTCTCCACCCCCAACCCCGTGCAACGCCGTTTCTCCCCCCCAACCCCGTGCAACGCCGTTTCTCCCACCCCCAACCCCGAGCAACGCCGTTTCTCCCCCCCAACCCCGTGCAACGCCGTTTCTCCCCCCCAACCCCGTGCAACGCCGTTTCTCCCCCCCACAACCCCGAGCAACGCCGTTCTCCCCCAACCCCGAGCAACGCCGTTTCTCCCCCCCAACCCCGAGCAACGCCGTTTCTCCCCCCAACCCTGAGCAACACCGTATCTCCCCCCCAGCCCCGAGCAACGCCGTTTCTCCGCCCCCAACCCCGAGCAATGCCGTATCTCCCCCCCAACCCCGAGCAACGCCGTTTCTCCCCCCCAACCCCGAGCAACGCCGTTTCTCCCCCACCAACCCCGAGCAACGCCGTTTCTCCCGCCCCAACCCCGTGCAACGCCGTTTCTCCCCCCCAACCCCGAGCAACGCCGTTTCTCCCCCCAACCCCGAGCAACGCCGTTTCTCCCCCCCAACCCCGAGCAACGCCGTTTCTCCCCCCAACCCTGAGCAACACCGTATCTCCCCCCCCAACCCCGAGCAACGCCGTTTCTCCGCCCCCAACCCCGAGCAATGCCGTATCTCCCCCCCAACCCCGAGCAACGCCGTTTCTCCCCCCCAACCCCGAGCAACGCCGTTTCTCCCCCACCAACCCCGAGCAACGCCGTTTCTCCCGCCCCAACCCCGTGCAACGCCGTTTCTCCCCCCCAACCCCGAGCAACGCCGTTTCTCCCCCCAACCCCGAGCAACGCCGTTTCTCCCCCCCAACCCCGTGCAACGCCGTTTCTCCCCCCCAACCCCGAGCAACGCCGTTCTCCCCCGACCCCGAGCAACGCCGTTTCTCCCCCCCCAACCCCGAGCAACGCCGTTTCTCCCCCCAACCCTGAGCAACACCGTATCTCCCCCCCCAACCCCGAGCAACGCCGTTTCTCCGCCCCCAACCCCGAGCAATGCCGTATCTCCCCCCCAACCCCGAGCAACGCCGTTTCTCCCCCCCAACCCCGAGCAACGCCGTTTCTCCCCCACCAACCCCGAGCAACGCCGTTTCTCCCGCCCCAACCCCGTGCAACGCCGTTTCTCCCCCCCAACCCCGAGCAACGCCGTTTCTCCCCCCAACCCCGAGCAACGCCGTTTCTCCCCCCCAACCCCGTGCAACGCCGTTTCTCCCCCCCAACCCCGTGCAACACCGTTCCTCCCCCCAACCCCGAGCAACGCCGTTTCTCCCCCCCAACCCCGAGCAACGCCGTTTCTCCCCCCCAACCCCGTGCAACGCCGTTTCTCCACCCCCAACCCCGAGCAACGCCGTTTCTCCCCCCCAACCCCGAGCAACGCCGTATCTCACCCCCAACCCCGAGCAACGCCGTTTCTCCCTCCCAACCCCGAGCAACGCCGTTTCTCCCCCCCAACCCCGCGCAACGCCGTTTCTCCACCCCCAACCCCGAGCAACGCCGTTTCTCCACCCCCAACCCCGAGCAACGCCGTTTCTCCCCCCAACCCCGAGCAACGCCGTTTCCCCCCCCAACCCCGTGCAACGCCGTTTCTCCCCCCCAACCCCGAGCAACGCCGTTTCTCCGCCCCAACCCCGAGCAACGCCGTATCTCCCCCCCCAACCCCGAGCAACGCCGTTTCTCCCCCCCCAACCCCGAGCAACGCCGTTTCTCCCCCCCAACCCCGAGCAACGCCGTTTCTCCACCCACAACCCCGTGCAACGCCGTTTCTCCCCCCCAACCCCATGCAACGCCGTTTCTCCCACCCCCAACCCCGAGCAACGCCGTTTCTCCCCCCCCACCCCGTGCAACGCCGTTTCTCCCCCCCCAACCCCGTGCAACGCCGTTTCTCCCCCCCAACCCCGAGCAACGCCGTTCTCCCCCGACCCCGAGCAACGCCGTTTCTCCCCCCCCAACCCCGAGCAACGCCCTTCCCCCCCAACCCCGTGCAACGCCATTCCACCCCACCCCATCCAACTCCTTTGCCCCCAAACCCATTTCCCCAACACCGTTGCCACCACTCTGAGTGCGTGAGAGAGTCCCATGGTTTGTGAGAGAATCACAGAATATCCCAGGGTATGTGCACGCGCGCGAGAGAGAGAGCGTCCCAGTGTGTGTGCGCACGTGCAAGAGCGTGTCCCAGGGTGTCAGCGCGCAAGAGAGAGCGTCCCAGGGTGACCCAGAGTGTAATGGAATCCCAGAGTCTGTGAGACAATCCCAGAGCGTCCAAGAGTGTCAGAGAGAGTCCCACAGTGTCCCAGAGTTGTTGAAAGAATCCCAGTGTGTCCCAGACTGTGTACTGAGAGTGTGTGGGAGAGGGTCCCAGTGTCCCAGATTGCGTAACGGAATCCCAGATTGTCCCAAAGTGTGTTTGGGATACTTGAGTGTGTGAAAGAATTTGAGAGTGTCCCAGGGGGTGTGAGAGAGTCCCAGTATCCCAGAGTGTGTGAAGGGAATCCCAGAATGTGAAACAGAATCCCACAGTGAGTGAGAGAGAGTCCCAGAGTGTGTAACGGAAGCCCCGAGTGTATGAGAGAATTTCTGAGTGTGCCAGAGTGTGTAAGGGAATCCCAGAGAATCCGTGAGTGTGGAACAGTATCTCAGGGTGTGTGTGAGAGAGTCCCAGGCTGTGCCAGAGTGTAAGAGAACCCCAGAAAGTGGCAGAGGGAGTCCAAGAGTTTGTGAGAGGGAATCCCAGAGAGTCCCAGATGATGTGAGAGTGTCCCAGAGTGTGTGTGTGTGTGTGAGAGAGAGAGAGAGAATCCCTGAGACCCAGCGTAGTGTGTCTGTGAGAGTCCAAGAGTGTGTGTGTGTGTGAGTCCAAGAGTGTGTGTGTGTGTGAGCCCAAGAGTGTGTGTGTGTGTGTGAGTCCAAGAGTGTGTGTGTGTGTGTGTGTGAGTCCAAGAGTGTGTGTGTGTGTGTGAGTCCAAGAGTGTGTGTGTGTGTGAGAGAGAGAGTCCCTGTGTGTGTGTGTGTGTGTGTGTGAGAGAGAGAGAGAGAGAGAGAGAGAGTCCCTGTGTGTGTGAGAGAGTCCGTGTGTGTGTGTGAGAGAGAGAGAGAGAGAGAGAAAGAGAGCGAGAGTCCCAGTGTGTGTGTGAGTCCCAGAGTGTGTCAGAGAGGGGATACCAGAGTATGAGAGAGAAAGGGAATCCCAGTGAGTCCCAGAGTGTGTGAGAGAGAGGGAATCCCAGAGTGTGTGAGAGAGAGGAAATCCCAGAGAGTCCCCAAGTGTGCGTGAGAGATATGGATTTCCAGAGGGTCCCAGAGTGTCTCTGAGAGATAGGAAATCCCAGAGAGTTTCCGAGTGGGTGAGAGAGATAGGGAATCCCCGAGTGTGCGTGAGAGATAGGGAAACCCAGAGACTCCCCGAGAGATAGGGAAACCCAGAGACTCCCCGAGAGATAGGGAAACCCAGAGACTCCCCGAGAGATAGGGAATCCCAGAGACTCCCCGAGAGATAGGGAATCCCAGAGACTCCCCGAGAGATAGGGAATCCCAGAGACTCCCCGAGAGATAGGGAATCCCAGAGACTCCCCGAGAGATCGGGAATCCCAGAGACTCCCCGAGTGTCTCTGAGAGACAGGGAATCCCAGAATGTGGGTGAGAGATAGGGAATCCCCGAGTGTGGGTGAGAGATAGGGAATCCCCGAGTGTCCCCGAGTGTGGGTGAGAGATAGGGAATCCACGAGTGTCCCCGAGTGTGCGTGAGAGATAGGGAATCCCAGAGAGTCCCCGAGTGTGTGCGAGAGATAGGGAATCCCAGAATGTGGGTGAGAGATAGGGAATCCCAGAGAGTCCGCGAGTGTCTCTCTGGGATTCCCTATCTCTCAATGTGGGTGAGAGATAGGGAATCCCAGAGAGTTCCCGAGTGTCTCGGAGAGAGAGGGATCCCCGAGAGTGTGTGAGAGATAGGGAATCCCGGAGTGTCCCCGTGTGTGTGTGAGAGATAGGGGATCCCAGAATGTGGGTGAGAGATAGGGAATCCCAGAGAGTCCCCGAGTGTCTCTGAGAGATAGGGATCCCCGAGTGTGTGTGAATGATAGGGAATCCCAGAGTGTCCCCGAGTGTGTGTCAGAGATAGGGAATCCCTGAGTGTCCCCGAATGTGTCAGAGATAGGGAATCCCTGAGTGTCCCCGAGTGTGTCAGAGATAGGGAATCCCAGAGTGTTCTCGAGAGTGTGTGAGAGATAGGGAATCCCAGAGAGTCCCCGAGTGTGTGTGAGAGATAGGGAATCCCAGAGTGTCCTCGAGAGTGTGTGAGAGATAGGGAATCCCTGAGTGTCCCCGAATGTGTCAGAGATAGGGAATCCCTGAGTGTCCCCGAGTGTGTCAGAGATAGGGAATCCCAGAGTGTCCCCGAGTGTGTGTGAGAGATAGGGAATCCCAGAGTATCCTCGAGAGTGTGTGAGAGATAGGGAATCCCAGAGTGTTCTCGAGAGTGTGTGAGAGATAGGGAATCCCAGAGAGTCCCCGAGTGTGTGTGAGAGATAGGGAATCCCAGAGTGTCCTCGAGAGTGTGTAAGAGATAGGGAATCCCAGAGAGTCCCCAAGTGTGTGTGAGAGATACGGAATCCCCGAGGGTGAGTAAGAGATTCGGAATCCCAGAGTGTCCCCGAGTGTGTGTGAGAGATAGGGAATCCTGGAGGGTCCCCGAGAGTGTGTGAGAGATAGGGAATCCCGGAGTGTCCCCGAGAGTGTGTGAGACATAGGGAATCCCGGAGTGTCCCCGAGAGTGTGTGAGATATAGAGAATCCCGTAGTGTCCCCGAGCGTGTGTGAGAGATAGGGAATCCCGGAATGCCCTGAGTGTGTGTGAGAGATAGGGAATCCCAGAATGTCCCCGAGTGTGCGTGAGTGTTAGGGATTCCCAGAGAGTTCCCGAGTGTGCGTGAGAGATAGGGATTTTCAGAGAGTTCCCGAGTGTGTGTGAGAGACAGGGAATCCCAGAGTGTCCCCAGTGTGTCAGAGATAGGGAATCCCAGAATGTCCCCGAGTGTGTCAGAGATAGGGAATCCCAGAGTGTCCCCGAGTGTGTGTGAGAGATAGAGAAACCCGGAGTGTCCCCGAGTGTGTGTGAGAGATAGGGAATCCCAGAGTTGCCCGAGTGTGCGTGAGAGTTAGGGATTCCCAGAGAGTTCCCGAGAGTGCTTGAGAGATAGGGAATCCCAGAGAGTCCCCGAGTGTGTGTGAGAGAGATAGGGAATCCCCGAGTGTGTGTGAGAGATAGGGAATCCCAGAGTGTGCGTGAGAGTTAGGGATTCGCAGAGAGTTCCCGAGTGTGCGTGAGAGATAGGGAATCCCTGAGTGTCCCCGAGTGTGTCAGAGATAGGGAATCCCAGAGTGTCCCCGAGTGTGTGTGAGAGATAGGGAATCCCAGAGTATCCTCGAGAGTGTGTGAGAGATAGGGAATCCCAGAGTGTTCTCGAGAGTGTGTGAGAGATAGGGAATCCCAGAGAGTCCCCGAGTGTGTGTGAGAGATAGGGAATCCCAGAGTGTCCTCGAGAGTGTGTAAGAGATAGGGAATCCCAGAGTGTCCTCGAGAGTGTGTAAGAGATAGGGAATCCCAGAGAGTCCCCGAGTGTGTGTGAGAGATACGGAATCCCCGAGGGTGAATAAGAGATTCGGAATCCCAGAGTGTCCCCGAGAGTGTGTGAGAGATAGGGAATCCTGGAGTGTCCCCGAGAGTGTGTGAGAGATCGGGAATCCCGGAGTGTCCCCGAGAGTGTGTGAGATATAGAGAATCCCGGAGTGTCCCCGAGATTGTGTGAGAGATAGGGAATCCCGGAGTGTCCCCGAGAGCGTGTGAGAGATAGGGAATCCCGGAGTGTCCCCGAGAATGTCTGAGAGATAGGGAATCCCGGAGTGTCCTCGAGAGTGTGTAAGAGATAGGGAATCCCAGAGAGTCCCGGAGTGTGTGTGAGAGATAGGGAATTCCAGAACGTTCCCGAGAATATGTGAGAGTTAGGGAATCCCAGAGTGTCCCCGAGTGTGTGTGAGAGATAGGGAATCCCAGAGTGTCCCCGAGTGTGTGTGAGAGATAGGGAATCCCAGAGTGTCCCCGAGTGTGTCTGAGAGATAGGGAATCCCAGAGTGTCCCCGAATGTGTGTGAGAGATAGGGAATCCCAGAGTGTGTGTGAGAGATAGGGAATCCCAGAGTGTGTGTGAGAGATAGGGAATCCCCGAGTGTGTGTGAGAGATAGGGAATCCCAGAGTGTCCCCGAATGTGTGCGAGAGATAGGGAATCCCAGAGTGCGTGCGAGAGAAATGGAATCCCAGAGTGTGTGCGAGAGAAAGGGAATCCCAGAGTGTGTGCGAGAAAAAGGGAATCCCCGAGTGTGTGCGAGAGAAAGGGAATGCCCGCGTCTGGGTGAGAGATTGTGAATCCCAGAGCCTGGGTGAGAGATAGTGAATCCCAGAGTGTGTGTGAGAGATGGGGAATCCCAGAGTGTCCCCGAATGTGTCAGAGATAGGGAATCCCTGAGTGTCCCCGAGTGTGTCAGAGATAGGGAATCCCTGAGTGACCCGAGTGTGTCAGAGATAGGGAATCCCAGAGTGTCCCCGAGTGTGTGTGAGAGATAGGGAATCCCAGAGTGTCCTCGAGAGTGTGTGAGAGATAGGGAATCACAGAGTGTCCTCGAGAGTGTGTCAGAGATAGGGAATCCCAGAGAGTCCCCGAATGTATGCGAGAGAGAGGGAATCCCAGAATGTGGGTGAGAGGTAGGGAATCCCAGAGAGTCCCCGAGTGGCTCTGAGAGATAGGGATCCCCGAGTGTGTGAGAGAGATATGGAATCCCGGAGTGTCCCCGAGCGTGTGTGCGAGATAGGGAATCCCGGAGTGTCCCCGAGTGTGCGTGAGTGTTAGGAATTCCCAGAGAGTTCCCAACTGTGCGTGAGAGATAGGGAATTTCAGAGAGTTCCCGAGTGTGTGTGAGAGATAGGGAATCCCAGAATGTCCCCGAGTGTGTCAGAGATAGGGAATCCCAGAGTGTCCCCGAGTGTGTGTGAGAGATAGGGAAACCCGGAGTGTCCCCGACTGTGTGTGAGAGATAGGGAATCCCGGAGTGTAACCGAGTGTGTGTGAGAGATACGGAATCCCCAAGGGTGAGTAAGAGATTCGGAATCCCAGAGTGTCCCCGAGTATGTTTGAGAGATAGGGAATCCTGGAGGGTCCCCGAGAGTGTGAGAGAGATAGGGAATCCTGGAGTGTCCCCGAGAGTGTGTGAGAGATAGGGAATCCCGGAGTGTCCCCGAGAGTGTGTGAGATATAGAGAATCCCGGAGTGCCCCCGAGATTGTGTGAGAGATAGGGAATCCCGGAGTGTCCCCGAGAGTGTGTGAGAGATAGGGAATCCCAGAGTGTCCCCGAGAGTGTGTGAGAGATAGGGAATCCCGGAGTGTCCCCGAGAGTGTCTGAGAGATAGGGAATCCCAGAGTGTCCCCGGGAGTGTGTGAGAGATAGGGAATCCCAGAGTATCCCCGGGAGTGTGTGAGAGATAGGGAATCCCAGAGTATCCCCGAGTGAGTGTGAGAGATATGGAATCCCAGAGTCCCCGAGTGTGTGTGAGAGAGGGAATCCCAGACTGTCCCCGAGTGTGTGTGAGAGATACGGAATCCCGGAGTTATCCGAGCATGTGTGAGAGATAGCGAATCCCCGAGTGTGTGTGAGAGATTGGGAGTCCCAGAGTGTCCCCGAGTGTGCGTGAGAGTTAGGGAATCCCAGAGAATCCCCGAGTGTGTGTGAGAGAGATATGGAATCCCCGAAGTTGAGTAAGAGATTGTGAATCCCAGAGTGTCCCCGAGTGTGTGCGAGAGATAGGGAATCCTGGAGTGTCTCCGAGAGTGTGTGAGAGATGTTGAATCCTGGAGTGTCCCCGAGAGTGTGTGAGAGATAGGGAATCCTGGAGTGTCCCCGAGTGTGTCTGAGTGATAGGGAATCCCGGAGAGTCCCCGAGTTTGTGTGAGAGAGGGAATCACAGACTGTCCGCGAGTGTGTGTGAGAGATAGAGAATCCCGAGGGTGAGTGAGAGTTTGGGAATCCCAGAGTGTCCCCGTGTGTGTGTGAGAGATAGGGAATCCCAGACTGTCCCCGAGTGTGTGTGAGAGAGAGGGAATCCCAGAGAGTCCCCGAGTGTGCGTGAGAGATAGGGAATCCCGGAGTGTCCCCGAGAGTGTGTGAGAGATGGGGAATCCTGGAGTGACCCGAGTGTATGTGAGAGATAGCGAATCCCCGAGTGTGTGTAAGAGATGGGGAATCCCAGAGTGATCCCGAGTGTGCGTGAGAGTTAGGGATTCCCAGAGAGTTCCCGAGAGTGCTTGAGAGATAGGGAATCCCAGAGAGTCCCCGTGTGTGTGTGAGAGAGATATGGAATCCCCGAAGTTGAGTAAGAATTGGGAATCCCAGAGTGTCCCCGAGTGTGTGTGAGAGATAGGGAATCCCAGAGTGTCCAGGAGTGTGTGTGATAGAATCCCAGAGACTCCCCGAGTGTGTGTGAGAGATAGGGAATGCCAAACAGTCCGCGAGTGTGTCTGAGAGGCAGGGAATCCCCGAGTGTGCGAGAGAAAGGGAATCCCCGAGTCTCTTGAGAGATAGTGAATCCCAGAGCCTGGGTGAGACATAGTGAATCCCAGAGTGTGTGTGAGAGATAGGGAATCCTCGAGTGTGTGTGAGTGATAGGGAATCCCAGAGTGTCCTGTAGTGTGTGTGATAGAATCCCAGAGAGTCCCGGAGTGTGTGAGAGAGATTGGGTATCCTAGAGAGTCCCCGAGTTTGTGTGAGAGATAGGGAATCCCAGAGTGTCCCCGTGTGTGTGAGAGATAGGGAATCCCCGAGTGTGTGTAAGAGATAGTGAATCCCCGAGTGTCCCCGAGTGTGTGTGATAGAATAACAGAGAGTCCCTGAGTGTGTGTGAGAGATTGGGAATCCCCGAGTGTGTGTGAGATATAGGGAATCCCGGAGTGTGTGTGAGAGATAGGGAATCCCAGAGTGTCCCCAAGTGTGTGTGATATAATCCCAGTGAGTCCCCGAGTGTGTGAGAGATAGGGAATCCTGGAGTGTCCCCGAGAGTGTGTGAGAGATAGGGAATCCCAGAGTGTCCCGGAGTGTGTCTGATAGATAGGAAATCCCAGGGTTTCCACGAGTGTGTGTGATAGAATCCCAGAGAGTCCCCGAGTGTGTGAGAGAGATAGGGAATCCCAGAGAGTCCCCGAGTGTGTGTGAGAGATCGGGAATTCCAGAGAGTTCCCGAGTATATGTGAGAGATAGGGAATCCCAGAGAGTCCCCGAGTGTGAGAGATAGGGAATCCAAGCGTGTGTGTGAGAGGTAGGGAATCCCAGAATGTCCCCGAGTGTGTGTGATAGAATCCCAGAGAGTCCCCGAGTGTGTGTGAGAGATAGGGAATCCCAGAGACGCCCCGAGTGTGTGTGATAGATAGGGAATCCCATAGTGACCCCGAGTGTGTATGAGTGGTAGGGAATCCCAGGGTGTCCCCGAGTGTGTGTGATTGAATCCCAGAGTGTCTCCAGTGTGTGTAAGAGATAAGGAATGCCAGGGAGTCCGCGAGTGTATCTGAGAGAAAGGGAATCCCTGAGTGTGCGAGTGAAAGGGAATCCACGAGTCTGGTTGAGAGATAGTGAATCCCAGAACCTGGGTGAGAGATAGTGAATCCCAGACTGTGTGTGAGAGATAGGGAATCCCAGAGTATCTCGGAGTCTGTGTGATAGAATCCCAGAGAGTCCCTGAGTGTGTGTGAGAGGTTGGGAATCCTAGAGAATCCCCGAGTGTGTGTGAGAGATAGGGAATCCCAGAGTGTCCCCGAGTGTGTGTGAGAGATAGGGAATCCCAGAGTGTGTGCGAGAAAAAGGGAATCCCAGAGTGTGCGCGCGAGAAAGGGAATCCCAGAGTATGTGCGAGAGAAAGGGAATCCCCCGAGTGTGAGCGAGAGAAAGGGAATACCGGGTCTGGGTGAGAGATAGTGAATCCCTGAGTGTGTGTGAGAGATAGGGAATCCCCGAGTGTGTGTGAGAGATAGGGTGTCCCAGAGAGTCCCGGAGTGTGTGATAAAATCCCAGAGAATCCCCGAGTGTGTGTGAGATACAGAATCCCAGAGTGTCCCCGAGTGTGTGTAAGAGATCGGGAAACCCAGAGTGTCCCCAAGTGTGTGTGAGAGATAGGGAATCCCAGAGAGTCCCGGCGTGTGTGCGAGAGATAGGGAATCCCCGAGAGTCCCGGAGTGTGTGTGAGAGATAGGGAATTCCAGAAAGTTCCCGAGAATATGTGAGAGTTAGGGAATCCCAGAGTGTACCCGAGTGTGTGTGATAGAATCACAGAGAGTCCCTGAGTGTGAGAGAGAGATAGTGAATCTGAGAGAGTCCCCGAGTGTGTGTGTGAGATAGGCAATCCCAGAGTGTCACCAAATATGTGTGATAGAATCCCAGTGAGTCCCCGAGTGTGTGACAGATAGGGAATCCCAGAGTGTCCCGGAGTGTGTGTGAGAGATGGGGAATCGTAGAGAGTCCCCGAGTGTGTGTGAGAGATAGGGAATTCCAGAGAGGCCCCGAGTATATGTGAGAGAGAGGGACTCCCAGAGAGTCCCCGATTGTTTGTGAGAGATAGGGAATTCCAGAGAGTTCCCGAGTATATGTGAGAGATAGGGAATCGCCGAGAGTGTGTGAGAGATAGGGAATCCCCGAGTGTGTGTGAGAGATATGGAATCCCCGAGAGTGTGTGAGAGATAGGGAATCCCCGAGAGTGTGTGAGAGATCGGCAATCCCGGAGAGTGTGTGAGAGATCGGGAATCCCCGAGAGTGTGTGAGCGATCGGGAATCCCAGAGTGTCCCCGAGCGTGTGTGAGTGGTAGGGAATCCCAGAGAGTCCCCGAGTGTGTGTGAGAGATAGGGAATCCCAGAGTGTCCCCGAGTGTGTGTGAGTGGTAGGGAATCCCAGAGAGTCCCCGAGTGTGTGTGAGAGATAGGGAATCCCAGAGAGGCCCCGAGTGTGTGTGAGAGATAGGGAATCCCAGAGTGTCCCCGAGTGTGTGTGAGAGATAGGGAATCCCAGAGTGTCCCCGAGTGTGTGTGAGAGATAGGGAATCCCAGAGCGTCCCCGAGTGTGTGTGAGAGATAGGGAATCCCAGAGCGTCCCCGAGTGTGTGTGAGTGGTAGGGAATCCCAGGGTGTCCCCGAGTGTGTGTGTGATTGAATCCCAGAGAGTCTCGAGTGTGTGTGAGAGATAGGGAATGTTAGAGAGTCCGCGAGTGTGTCTGAGAGACAGGGAATCCCCGAGTGTGTGCGAGTGTAAAGGAATCTCCGAATGTGCGAGAGAACGGGAATCCCCGAGTCTGGTTGAGAGATAGTGAATCCCCGAGTGTGTGTGAGAGATAGGGAATCCCCGAGTGTGTGTGAGAGATAGGGAATCCCAGAGTGTCCCCGAATGTGTGTGAGAGATAGGGAATCCCAGAGTGTCCCCGAATGTGTGTGAGAGATAGGGAATCCCAGAGTGTCCCCGAATGTGTGTGAGAGATAGGGAATCCCAGAGTGTCCCCGAATGTGTGTGAGAGATAGGGAATCACAGAGTGCGTGTGAGAGATAGGGAATCCCAGAGTGCGTGCGAGAGAAATGGAATCCCAGAGTGTGTGCGAGAGAAAGGGAATCCCCCGAGTGTGTGCGAGAAAAAGGGAATCCCCGAGTGTGTGCGAGAGAAAGGGAATGCCCGGGTCTGGGTGAGAGATTGTGAATCCCAGAGCCTGGGTGAGAGATAGTGAATCCCAGAGTGTGTGTGAGAGATAGGGAATCCCAGAGTGTGTGTGAGAGATAGGGTATCCCAGAGTGTGTGTAAGAGATAGGGTGTCCCAGAGAGTCCCGGAGTGTGTGATAAAATCCCAGAGATTCCCAGAGTGTGTGTGAGATACAGAATCCCAGACTGTCCCCGAGTGTGTGTGAGAGACAGGGAATGCCAGAGAGTCCCCGAGTGTGTGTGAGAGATAGGGAATGCCAGAGAGTCCCCCAGTGTGTCTGAGAGATAGGGATTCCCCGAGTGTGTGTAAGAGATATGGAATCCCAGAATGTTCCCGAGTGTGTGTGAGAGGTAGGGAATCCCAGAGGGTCCCTGAGTGTGTGTGAGAGATAGGGAATCCCCGAGTGTGTGTGAGATATAGGGAATCCCCGAGTGTGTGTGAGAGATAGGGAATCCCAGAGTGTCCCCGAGTGTGTGTGAGAGATAGGGAATCCCTGAGTGTCTCGGTGTGTGTGTGAGAGATAGGGAATCCCCGAGAGTGTGTGAGCGATAGGGAATCCCCGAGTGTGTGAGAGATAGGGAATCCCAGAGTATGTGAGTTTGATAGGGTATCCCAGGGAGTCCCGGAGTGTGTGATAGAATCACAGGGAATCCCCGAGTTTGTGAGAGATACAGAATCCCAGAGAGTCCCCGAGTGTGTGTGAGAGATTGGGAATGCCAGAGAGTGTGTGAGAGATAGGGAATCCCAGAGAGTGTGTGAGAGATAGGGAATCCCAGAGTGTGTGTGAGAGATAGGGAATGCCAGAGAGTGTGTGAGAGATAGGGAATCCCAGATTGTCCCAGAGTGTGTGTGAGAGATAGGGGATGCCAGAGAATCCCCGAGTGTGTGATAGAGATAGGGAATCCCCGAGTGTGTGTAAGAGGTATGGAATCCCAGAATGTCCCCGAGTGTGTGTGAGAGATAGGGAATCCCAGAGTGTCCCGGAGTGTGTGTGATAGAATCCAAGAGAGTCCCTGAGTGTGTGTGAGAGATTGGGAATCCGAGAGAGTCCACGAGTGTGTGTGATAGAATCCCAGAGAGTCCCTGAGTGTGTGTGAGAGATAGGGAATCCCCGAGTGTGTGTGAGATATAGGGAATCCCCGAATGTGTGTGAGATATAGGGAATCCCCGAGTGTGTGTGAGATATAGGGAATCCCGGAGTGTGTGTGAGAGATAGGGAACCCCAGAGTGTCCCCGAGTGTGTGTGAGAGATAGGGAATCCTAGAGTGTCCCCGAATGTGTGTGAGAGAAAGGGAATCCCAGAGTGTGTGCGAGAGAAAGGGAATCCCAGAGTGTTGCGAGAGAAAGGTAATCCCCCGAGTGTGTGCGAGAGAAAGGGAATCCCCGAGTTTGTCCGAGAGAAAGGGAATCCCCGGGTCTGGGTGAGAGGTCGTGAATCGCAGAGCCTGGGTGAGAGATATTGAATCCCAGAGTGTGTGTGAAAGATAGGGAATCCCAGAGTGTCCCGGAGTGTGTGTGATAGAATCCAAGAGAGTCCCTGAGTGTGTGTGAGAGATTGGGAATCCCAGAGAGTCCACGAGTGTGTGTGATAGAATCCCAGAGAGTCCCTGAGTGTGTGTGAGAGATAGGGAATTCCAGAGAGGCCCCGAGAGTGTGTGAGAGATAGGGAATTCCAGAGAGGCCCCGAGTATATGTGAGAGAGGGGGAATCCCATAGAGTCCCCGAGTGTTTGTGAGAGATAGGGAATCCCAGAAAGTTCCCGAGTGTGTGTGAGAGACAGGGAATCCCCGACAGTGTGTGTGAGAGACAGGGAATCCCCGAGTGTGTGTGAGCGACAGGGAATCCCCGAGAGTGTGTGAGCGACAGGGAATCCCCGAGAGTGTGTGAGCGACAGGGAATCCCCGACAGTGTGTGAGCGACAGGGAATCCCAGAGTATGTGAGATTGATAGGGTATCCCAGGGAGTCCCGGAGTGTGTGATAGAATCCCAGAATGTCCCCGAGTGTGTGTGAGAGGTAGGGAATCCCAGAGTGTCCCCGCGTGTGTGTGAGAGATAGGGAATCCCAGAGTGTCCCCGAGAGTGTGTGAGAGATAGGGAATTCCAGAGAGGCCCCGAGTATATGTGAGAGAGGGGGAATCCCATAGAGTTCCCGAGTGTGTGTGAGAGACAGGGAATCCCCGAGTGTGTGTGAGAGACAGGGAATCCCCGAGTGTGTGTGAGAGACAGGGAATCCCCGACAGTGTGTGAGAGACAGGGAATCCCCGACCGTGTGTGAGAGACAGGGAATCCCCGACAGTGTGTGAGCGACAGGGAATCCCCGACAGTGTGTGAGCGACAGGGAATCCCCGACAGTGTGTGAGCGACAGGGAATCCCCGACAGTGTGTGAGCGACAGGGAATCCACGACAGTGTGTGAGATTGATAGGGTATCCCAGGGAGTCCCGGAGTGTGTGATAGAATCCCAGAGTGTCCCCGAGTGTGTGTGAGAGGTAGGGAATCCCAGAGTGTCCCCGCGTGTGTGTGATAGAATCCTAGATAGTCCCCGAGTGTGTGTGAGAGATAGGGAATGCCAGAGAGTGCCCGATTGTGTCTGAGAGATAGGGACCCCAGAGATTCCCCGAGTGTGTGAGAGAGAATCCCAGATTGGCCCCGAGTGTGTGTGAGAGAGAGGGAATCCCAGAGTGTCCCCGAGTGTGTGTGAGAGATAGGGAATCCCAGAGTGTAACCGAGAGTGTGTGAGAGATAGGGAATTCCAGAGAGGCCCCGAGTATATGTGAGAGAGGGGGAATCCCATAGAGTCCCCGAGTGTTTGTGAGAGATAGGGAATCCCAGAAAGTTCCCGAGTGTGTGTGAGAGATAGGGAATCCCCGAGTGTCACAGAGTGTGTGTGATTGAATCCCAGAGTGTCCCTGAGTGTGTGTGAGAGATAGGGATTCCCCGAGTGTGTGTGAGATATAGGGAAACCCCAAGTGTGTGTGAGAGGGAATCCCCGAGTGTGTGTCAGAGATAGTGTATCCCAGAGTGTCCCCGAGTGTGTGTGAGAGATAGGGAATCCCAGAGTGTCCCCGAGTGTGTGTGAGAGATTGGGAATCCCAGAGCGTCCCCGAGTGTGTGTGAGAGATAGGGAATCCCAGAGCGTCCCCGAGTGTGTGTGAGTGGTAGGGAATCCCAGGGTGTCCCCGAGTGTGTGTGTGATTGAATCCCAGAGAGTCTCGAGTGTGTGTGAGAGATAGGGAATGTTAGAGAGTCCGCGAGTGTGTCTGAGAGACAGGGAATCCCCGAGTGTGTGCGAGTGTAAAGGAATCTCCGAATGTGCGAGAGAACGGGAATCCCGGAGTCTGGTTGAGAGATAGTGAATCCCCGAGTGTGTGTGAGAGGTAGGGAATCCCCGAGTGTGTGTGAGAGATAGGGAATCCCAGAGTGTCCCCGAATGTGTGTGAGAGATAGGGAATCCCAGAGTGTCCCCGAATGTGTGTGAGAGATAGGGAATCCCAGAGTGTCCCCAAGTGTGTGTGAGAGATAGGGAATCCCAGAGTGTCCCCAAGTGTGTGTGAGAGATAGGGAATCCCAGAGTGTCCCCGAGTGTGTGTGAGATATAGGGAATCCCCGAGTGTCCCCGAGTGTGCGTGAGATATAGGGAATCCCCGAGTGTGTGTGAGATATAGGGAATCCCCAAGTGTGTGTGAGAGATAGGGTATCCCAGAGTGTCCCCGAGTGTGTGTAATTGGTAGAGAATCCAAGGTTGTCCCCGAGTGTGTGTGATTGAATCCCAGAGAGTCTAGAGTGTGTGTGAGAGATAGGGAATGCCAGAGAGTCCCCGAGTGTGTTTGAGAGATAGGGAATCCCCGAGTGTGTGCGAGAGAAAGGGACTCCCCGAGTGTGCGAGAGAGATAGGGAAGCCCAGAGTGTCCCGGTGTGTGTGTGAAAGAATCCCAGAGAGTCCCTGAGTGTGTGTGAGATATAGGGAATCCCAGAGTGTCCCCGAGTGTGTGTGAGATATAGGGAATCCCCGAGTGTGTGTGAGATATAGGGAATCCCCAAGTGTGTGTGAGAGATATGGAATCCCATAATGTCCCCGAGTGTGTGTGAGAGATACAGAATCCCAGAGTGTCCCCGAGTGTGTGTGAGAGATAGGGAATCCCAGAGAGTCCCCAAGTGTGTGTGAGAGATAGGGAATCCCAGAGTGTGTGCGAAAGAAAGGGTATCCCAGAGTGTGTGCGAGCGTAAGGGAATCCCGAGTGTGTGTAAGAGATATGGAATCCCATAATGTCCCCGAGTGTGTGTGAGATATACAGAATCCCAGAGTGTCCCCGAGTGTGTGTGAGAGATAGGGAATCCCAGAGAGTCCCCAAGTGTGTGTGAGAGATAGGGAATCCCAGAGTGGCCCCGAGTGTGTGTGAGAGATAGGGAATCCCTGTGCGCGTGTGAGAGATAGGGAATCCCCGAGAGAGTGCGAGAGTAAGGGAATCCCGGAGTCTGGGTGAGAGATAGGGAATCCCCGAGCCTGTGTGAGAGATAGTGAATCCCAGAGTGTGTGAGAGAGATAGGGAATCCCAGAGTGTGTGTGAGAGATAGGGAATCCCAGAGAGCTACCGAGTGTGTGTGATAGAATCCCAGTGAGACCCCGAGTGTGTGTGAGATACAGAATCCCAGAGAGTCCCCCAGTGTGTGTGAGAGCTAGGGAATCCCAGCGTGTCCCGGAGTGTGTGTGAGAGATAGGGAATCCCAGAGATTTCCCGAGTATATGTGAGAGATAGGGAATCCCAGAGAGTCCCCGAGTGTGTGTGTGAGATCGGGGATCCCCGAGTGTGTGTGAGAGATAGGGAATTCCAGAGAGTTCCCGAATATATGTGAGAGATAGGGAATTCCAGAGAGTTCCCGTGTATATGTGAGAGATAGGGAATCCCAGAGTGTCCCCGAGTGTGTGTGAGAGATCGGGAATCTCAGAGTGTCCCCGAGTGTGTGTGAGTGGTAGGGAATCCCAGGGTGTCCCCGAGTGTGTGTGATTGAATCCCAGAGAGTCTTGAGTGTGTGTGAGAGATAGGGAATGCCAGAGAGTCCCCGAGTGTGTCTGAGAGATAGGGAATCCTCGAGTGTGTGCGAGCGTAAGGGAATCCCTGAGTGTGTTTAAGAGATATGGAATCCCATAACGTCCCCGAGTGTGTGTGAGAGATAGGGAATCCCAGAGAGTCGCCGAGTGTGTCTGAGAGATAGGGAATCCCCGAGTGTGTGTGAGATATAGGGAATCCCCGAGTGTGTGTGAGATATAGGGAATCCCCAAGTGTGTGAGAGAGATAGGGTATCCCAGAGTGTCCCCGAGTGTGTGTAATTGGTAGAGAATCCGAGGGTGTCCCCGAGTGTGTGTGATTGAATCCCAGAGAGTCTAGAGTGTGTGTGAGAGATAGGGAATGCCAGAGAGTCCCCGAGTGTGTCTGAGAGATAGGGAATCCCCGAGTGTGTGCGAGAGAAAGGGCCTCCCCGAGTGTGCGAGAGAGATAGGGAATCCCAGAGTGTCCCGGTGTGTGTGTGAAAGAATCCCAGAGAGCCCCTGAGTGTGTGTGAGAGATAAGGAATCCCAGAGTGTCCCCGAGTGTGTGTGAGATATAGGGAATCCCCGAGTGTGTGTGAGAGATATGGAATCCCATAATGTCCCCGAGTGTGTGTGAGAGATACAGAATCCCAGAGCGTCCCCGAGTGTGTGTGAGAGATAGGGAATCCCAGAGAGACCCCAAGTGTGTGTGAGAGATAGGGAATCCCAGAGTGTCCACGAGTGTGTGTGAGAGATAGGGAATCCCAGAGTGTGTGCGAAAGAAAGGGTATCCCAGAGTGTGTGCGAGCGTAAGGGAATCCCGAGTGTGTGTAAGAGATATGGAATCCCATAATGTCCCCGAGTGTGTGTGAGAGATACAGAATCCCAGAGTGTCCCCGAGTGTGTGTGAGAGATAGGGAATCCCAGAGGGTCCCCAAGTGTGTGTGAGAGATAGGGAATCCCAGAGTGTCCCCGAGTGTGTGTGAGAGATAGGGAATCCCAGAGTGTCCACGAGTGTGTGTGAGAGATAGGGAATCCCAGAGTGTGTGCGAAAGAAAGGGTATCCCAGAGTGTGTGCGAGAGAACGGGAATCCCCGAGTGTGTGCGAGAGATAGTGAATCCCCGAGTGTGTGCGAGAGATAGTGAATCCCAGAGCCTGGGTGAGAGATAGCGAATCCCAGAGTGTCTGTGAGAGATAGGGAATCCCTGAGTGTGTGTGAGAGATAGGGAATCCCTGAGAGTGTGAGAGATAGGGAATCCCTGAGTGTGCGTGAGAGATAGGGAATCCCAGAGAGTTACCGAGTGTGTGAGAGAGATGGGGAACCCAGAGATTCACCGAGTGTGTGAGAGAGAATCCCAGATTGGCCACAAGTGTGTGTGAGAGATAGGGAATCCCAGAGTGTCCCCGAGTGTGTGTGAGATATAGGGAATCCCATAGTGACCCCGAGTGTGTGTTCGTGGTAGGGAATCCCAGGGTGTCCCCGAGTGTGTGTGATTGAATCCCAGAGAGTCCCCGAGTGTGTCTGAGAGATAGGGAATCCGCGAGTATGTGCGAGCGTAAGGGAATCCCCGAGTGTGTGAGAGATAGGGAATCCCAGATCGTCCCCGAGTGTGTGTGAGAGATAGGGAATCCCAGAGAGTTCCCGAGTATATGTGAGAGATAAGGAATCCCAGAGAGTCTCCGCGTGTGTGTGAGAGATGGGGAATCCCCGAGAGTGTGTGAGAGATAGGGAATCCCAGAGTGTCCCTGAGTGTGTGTGAGATACAGAATCCCAGAGAGTCCCCCAGTGTGTGTGAGAGATAGGGAATCCCAGAGTGTCCCCGAGTGTGTGTGAGTGATAGGGAATCCCTGAGTGTCCCCGAGTGTGTGCGAGAGATAGGGATTCCCATAGTGACCCCGAGTGTGTGTGAGTGGTAGGGAATCCCAGGGTGTCCCCGAGTGTGTGTGATTGAATCCCAGAGAGTCTCGAGTGTGTGTGAGAGATAGGGAATGCCAGAGAGTCCCCGAGTGTGTCTGAGAGATAGGGAATCCGCAAGTGTGTGCGAGCGTAAGGGAATCCCCGAGTGTGTGAGATATAGGGAATCCCAGAGCGTCCCCAAGTGTGTGTGAGAGATAGGGAATGCCAGAGAGTAGCCGAGTGTGTCTGAGAGATAGGGAATCCCCGAGTGTGTGTGAGAGATAGGGAATCCCAGAGAGGCCCCTAGTGTGTGTGAGAGATAGGGAATTCCAGAGAGTTCCTGAGTATATGTGAGAGATAGGGAATCCCAGAGAGTCCCCGAGTGTGTGTGACAGATAGGGAATCCCGGAGAGTTCCCGAGTGTGTGTGAAAGATAAGGATCCCAGAGATGTCCCGAGTGTGTGAGAGAGAATCCCAGATTGGCCCTGAGTGTGTGTGAGAGATAGAGAATCCCAGAGTGTCCCCGAGTGTGTGAGAGCTAGGGAATCCCAGAGTGTCCCAGATTGTGTGTGAGTGATAGGGAATCCCAGAGAGTCCCCGAGTGTGTGTGAGAGATAGGGAATTCCAGAGAGTTCCCGAGTATAATGAGAGATAGGGAATTCCAGAGCGTTCCCGAGTATATCTGAGAGATAGGGAATCCCAGAGAGTCCCCGAGTGTGTGTGAGAGATAGGGAATCCCAGAGTGTCCCCGAGTGTGTGTGAGAAATAGGGAATCCCAGAGAGTCCCCGAGTGTGTGTGAGAAATAGGGAATCCCAGAGAGTCCCCGAGTGTGTGTGAGAGATTGGGAATCCCAGAGAGTCCCCGAGTGTGTGTGAGAGATAGGGAATCCCAGAGTGACCCCGAGTGTGTGTGTGAGAGATAGGGAATCCAAGAGAGTCCCCGACTGCGTGTGAGAGATAGTGAATCCCAGAGTGTGTGCGAGAGAAAGGGAATCCCAGAGTGTGTGCGAGAGATAGGGAATCCCCGATTCTGGGTGAGAGATAGTGAATTCCCGAGCCTGAATGAGAAATAGTGAATCCCAGAGTGTGTGTGAGAGATAGGGAATCCCCGATTCTGGGTGAGAGATAGTGAATTCCCGAGCCTGAATGAGAAATAGGGAATCCCAGAGTGTCCCCGAGTGTGTGTGATTGAATCCCAGTGAGTCCCCCAGTGTGTGTGAGATACAGAATCCCAGAGTGTCCCCGAGTGTGTGTGAGAGATAGAGAATCCCAGAGTGTCCCCGAGTGTGTGCGAGAGATAGGGATTCCCATAGTGACCCCGAGTGTGTGTGAGTGGTAGGGAATCCCAGGGTGTCCCCGAGTGTGTGTGATTGAATCCCAGAGAGTCTCGAGTATGTGTGAGAGATAGGGAATGCCAGAGAGTCCCCGAGTGTGTCTGAGAGATAGGGAATCCGCGAGTGTGTGCGAGCGTAAGGGAATCTCCGAGTGTGTGAGATATAGGGAATCCCAGAGCGTCCCCGAGTGTGTGTGAGAGATAGGGAATGCCAGAGAGTCGCCGAGTGTGTGTGAGAGATAGGGAATCCCCGAGTGTGTGTAAGAGATATGGAATCCCATAATGTCCCCGAGTGTGTGTGAGAGATAGGGAATCCCAGAGAGGCCCCTAGTGTGTGTGAGAGATAGGGAATTCCAGAGAGTTCCTGAGTATATGTGAGAGATAGGGAATCCCAGAGAGTCCCCGAGTGTGTGTGACAGATAGGGAATCCCGGAGAGTTCCCGAGTGTGTGTGAAAGATAAGGATCCCAGAGATGTCCCGAGTGTGTGAGAGAGAATCCCAGATTGGCCCTGAGTGTGTGTGAGAGATAGAGAATCCCAGAGTGTCCCCGAGTGTGTGAGAGCTAGGGAATCCCAGAGTGTCCCAGATTGTGTGTGAGTGATAGGGAATCCCAGAGAGTCCCCGAGTGTGTGTGAGAGATAGGGAATTCCAGAGAGTTCCCGAGTATAATGAGAGATAGGGAATTCCAGAGCGTTCCCGAGTATATCTGAGAGACAGGGAATCCCAGAGAGTCCCCGAGTGTGTGTGAGAGATAGGGAATCCCAGAGTGTCCCCGAGTGTGTGTGAGAAATAGGGAATCCCAGAGAGTCCCCGAGTGTGTGTGAGAAATAGGGAATCCCAGAGAGTCCCCGAGTGTGTGTGAGAGATTGGGAATCCCAGAGAGTCCCCGAGTGTGTGTGAGAGATAGGGAATCCCAGAGTGACCCCGAGTGTGTGTGTGAGAGATAGGGAATCCAAGAGAGTCCCCGACTGCGTGTGATAGATAGTGAATCCCAGAGTGTGTGCGAGAGAAAGGGAATCCCAGATTGTGTGCGAGAGATAGGGAATCCCCGATTCTGGGTGAGAGATAGTGAATTCCCGAGCCTGAATGAGAAATAGTGAATCCCAGAGTGTGTGTGAGAGATAGGGAATCCCCGATTCTGGGTGAGAGATAGTGAATTCCCGAGCCTGAATGAGAAATAGGGAATCCCAGAGTGTCCCCGAGTGTGTGTGATTGAATCCCAGTGAGTCCCCGAGTGTGTGTGAGATACAGAATCCAAGAGAGTCCCCCAGTGTGTGTGAGAGATAGGGAATCCCAGAGTGTCCCCGAGTGTGTGTGAGAGATAGGGAATCCCAGAGTGTCCCCGAGTGTGTGCGAGAGATAGGGATTCCCATAGTGACCCCGAGTGTGTGTGAGTGGTAGGGAATCCCAGGGTGTCCCCGAGTGTGTGTGATTGAATCCCAGAGAGTCTCGAGTATGTGTGAGAGATAGGGAATGCCAGAGAGTCCCCGAGTGTGTCTGAGAGATAGGAAATCCGCGAGTGTGTGCGAGCGTAAGGGAATCTCCGAGTGTGTGAGATATAGGGAATCCCAGAGCGTCCCCGAGTGTGTGTGAGAGATAGGGAATGCCAGAGAGTCGCCGAGTGTGTCTGAGAGATAGGGAATCCCCGAGTGTGTGTAAGAGATATGGAATCCCACAATGTCCCCGAGTGTGTGTGAGAGATAGGGAATCCAAGAGAGTCCCCGACTGCGTGCGAGAGATAGGGAATCCCCGAGTGTGTATGAGAGATAGGGAATCCAAGAGAGTCCCCGACTGCGTGTGAGAGATAGCGAATCCCAGAGTGTGTGTGAGAGATAGGGAATCCCAGAGTGTGTGTGAGAGATGGGGAATCCCAGAGTGTGTGTGAGAGATAGGGAATCCCCGAGTGTGTGAGAGAGATAGGGAATCCCCGAGAGTGTGTGACAGAGATAGGGAATCCCCGAGAGTGTGCGAGAGAAAGGGAATCCCCGAGTCTGGGTGAGAGATAGTGAATTCCCGAGCCTGGGTGAGAGATAGGGAATCCCAGAGTGTGTGTGAGAGATAGTGAATCCCAGAGTGTGTGTGAGAGATAGTGAATCCCAGAGTGTGTGTGAGAGATAGGGAATCCCAGAGTGTGTGTGTGAGAGATAGGGAATCCCAGAGTGTCCCTGAGTGTGTGTGATAGAATCCCAGAGAGTCGCCGAGTGTGTGAGAGAGATAGGGAATCCCAGAAAGTCCCCGAGTGTGTGTGATAGAATCCCAGTGAGTCCCCGAGTGTGTGAGAGCTAGAGAATCCCAGAGTGTCCCCGAGTGTGTGTGAGAGATGGAGAATCCCAGAGTGTCCCCGAGTGTGTGTGAGAGATAGGGAATCCCAGAGTGTCCCCGAATGTGTGTGAGAGATAGGGAATCCCAGAGTGTCCCCGAGGGTGAGTGAGAGATAGGGAATCCCAGAGTGTCCCCGAGTGTGTGTGAGAGATAGCGAATCCCAGAGAGTCCCCGAGTGTGTGTGAGAGATAGGGAATTCCAGAGAGTTCCCGAGTATATTTGAGAGATAGGGAATTCCAGAGCGTTCCCGTGTATATGTGAGAGATAGGGAATCCCAGAGTGTCCCTGAGTGTGTGTGAGAGATAGGGAATCCCAGAGTGTCCCCGAGTGTGTGTGAGAAATAGGGAATCCCAGAGAGTCCCCGAGTGTGTGTGAGAAATAGGGAATCCCAGAGAGTGCCCGAGTGTGTCTGACAGATAGGGAATCCCAGAGAGTCCCCGAGTGTGTGCGAGAGAGAGGGATTCCCATAGTGACCCCGAGTGTGTGTGACTGGTAGGGAATCCCAGGGTGTCCCCGAGTGTGTGTGATTGAATCCCAGAGAGTCTCGATTGTGTGTGAGAGGTAGGGAATGCCAGAGAGTCCCCGAGTGTGTCTGAGAGATAGGGAATCCGCGAGTGTGTTCGAGCGTAAGGGAATCCCCGAGTGTGTGAGAGATAGGGAATCCCAGAGCGTCCCCGAGTGTATGTGAGAGATAGGGAATGCCAGAGAGTCGCCGAGTGTGTCTGAGAGTTAGGGAATCCCCGAGTGTGTGTAAGAGATATGGAATCCCATAATGTCCCCGAGTGTGTGTGAGAGATAGGGAATCCCAGAGAGGCCCCTAGTGTGTGTGAGAGATAGGGAATTCCAGAGAGGTCCCGAGTATATGTGAGAGATAGGGAATCCCAGAGAGACCCCGAGTGTGTGTGAGAGATAGGGAATCCCTGAGTGTCCCCGAGTGTGTGTGAGAGATAGGGAATCCCAGAGTGTCCCCGAGTGTGTGTGAGAGATAGGGAATCCCAGAGTGTCCCCGAGTGTGAGTGAGAGATAAGGAATCACAGAGTGTCACCGTGTGTGTGTGATTGAATCCCAGAGAGTCCCTGAGTGTGTGTGAGAGATGGAGAATCCCAGAGTGTCCCCGAGTGTGTGTGAGAGATGGAGAATCCCAGAGTGTCCCCGAGTGTGTGTGAGAGATAGGGAATCCCAGAGTGTCCCCGAATGTGTGTGAGAGATAGGGAATCCCAGAGTGTCCCCGAGGGTGAGTGAGAGATAGGGAATCCCAGAGTGTCCCCGAGTGTGTGTGAGAGATAGGGAATCCCAGAGTGTCCCCGAGTGTGTGTGAGAGATAGGGAATCCCAGAGTGTCCCCGAGTGTGTGTGAGAGATAGGGAATCCCAGAGTGTCCCCGAGTGTGAGTGAGAGATAGGGAATCCCAGAGTGTCCCCGAGTGTGTGTGAGAGATAGGGAATCCCAGAGTGTCCCCGAGTGTGTCTGAGATAAAGGGAATCCCCGAGTGTGTGCGAGAGAAAGGGAATACGCGAGTGTGCGAGAGAAAGGGAATCCCCGAGTCTGGTTGAGTGATAGGGTATCCCAGAGTGTCCCCGAGTGTGTGTGAGTGGTAGGGAATCCCAGAGAGTCCCCGAGTGTGTGTGAGAGATGGGGAATCCCAAAGTGACCCCGAGTGTGTGTGAGAGATAGGGAATCCCATTGAGTCGCCGGGTGCGAGAGATAGGGAATTCCCGCGTGTGTGTGAGAGATAGGGAATCCCAGAGAGTCCCCGAGAGAAAGGGAATCCACGATTCAGGGTGAGACATAGTGAATCCCCGAGCCTGAGTGAGAAATAGTGAATCCCAGAGTGTGTGTGAGAGATAGGGAATCCCCGGGTGTGTGTGAGAGATAGGGAATCCCCGGGTGTGTGTGAGAGAAAGGGAATCCCCGAGAGTGTGCGAGAGATAGGGAATCCCCGAGAGTGTGCGAGAGATAGGGAATCCCCGAGAGTGTGCGAGAGATAGGGAATCCCCGAGAGTGTGCGAGAGATAGGGAATCCCCGAGAGTGTGCGAGAGATAGGGAATCCCCGAGAGTGTGCGAGAGATAGGGAATCCCCGAGAGTGTGTGAGAGAAAGGGAATCCCCGAGAGTGTGCGAGAGAAAGGGAATCCCCGAGAGTGTGCGAGAGAAAGGGAATCCCTGAGAGTGTGCGAGAGAAAGGGAATCCCAGAGTGTATGTGAGAGATAGGGAATCCCTGAGTGTGTGTGAGATATTGGGAATCCCCGAGAGTTACCGAGTGTGTGTGAGAGGTAGGGAATCTCCGAGTGTGTGTGAGAGATAGGGAATCCCAGAGTGTGTGTGAGAGATAGGGAATCCCAGAGTGTCCCTGAGTGTGTGTGATAGAATCCCAGAGAGTCGCCGAGTGTGTGAGAGAGATAGGGAATCCCAGAGAGTTCCCGAGTGTGCGTGAGAGATAGGGAATCCCATAGAGTCCCCGAGTATGAGAGATAGGGAATCCCCGCGTGTATGTGAGAGGTAGGGAGTCCCAGATTGTCCCCGAGTGTGTGTGAGAGAATCCCAGAGAGTCCCCGAGTGTGTGTGAGAGATAGGGAATCCCAGAGAGGCCCCGAGTGTGTGTGAGAGATCGGGAATCCCAGAGTGTGTGCGAGAGAAAGGGAATCCCAGAGTGTGTGCGAGAGAAAGGGAATCCCAGAGTGTGTGCGAGAGAAAGGGTATCCCCGATTCTGGGTGAGTGATAGTGAATCCCCGAGCCTGAGTGAGAAATAGTGAACCCAGAGTGTGTGTGAGAGATAGGGAATCCCAGAGTGTGTGTGAGAGATAGGGAATCCCAGAGTGTGTGTAAGAGGTAGGGAATCCCTGGGTGTGTGTGAGAGATAGGGAATCCCCGAGAGTGTGCGAGAGAAAGGGAATCCCCGAGCCTGGTTGAGAGATAGTGAATCCCCGAGCCTGGTTGAGAGATAGTGAATCCCAGAGCGTGTGTGAGAGATCGGGAATCCTAGAGAGTCCCCGAGTGTGTGTGATAGAATCCCAGTGAGTCCCCGAGTGTGTGAGAGCTAGGGAATCGCAGCGTGTCCCGGAGTGTGTGTGAGAGATCGGGAATCCCAGAGAGTCCGCGAGTGTGTGTGAGAGATAAGGAATTCCAGAGAGTTTCCGAGTATATGTGAGAGATATGGAATCCCAGAGTCCCGAGTGTGTGCGTGAGAGAGGGAATCCCAGAGTGTCCCCGAGTGTGTGTGACAGATAGGGAATCCCAGAGTGTCACCGAGTGTGTGTGAGAAATAGGAAATCCCAGAGAGAACCCGAATGTGTGTGAGAAATAGGGAATCCCAGAGAGTCCCCGAGTGTGCGTGAGAGATAGGGAATCCCATAGAGTCCCCGAGTATGAGAGATAGGGAATCCCCGCGTGTATGTGAGAGGTAGGCAGTCCCAGAGTGTCCCCGAGTGTGTGTGAGAGAATCCCAGAGAGTCCCCGAGTGTGTGTGAGAGATAGGGAATCCCAGAGAGGCCCCGGGTGTGTGTGAGAGAAAGGGAATCCCATAGTGACCTCGAGTGTGTGTGACAGATAGGGAATCCCATTGAGTCCCCGAGTGTGAGAGACAGGGAATTCCCGCGTGTGTGTGAGAGATAGGGAATCCCAGAGTGTCCCCGAGTGTGTGTGAGAGATAGGGAATCCCAGAGTGTCCCCGAGTGTATGTGAGAGATAGGGAATCCCAGAGTGTCCCCGAGTGTGTGTGAGAGATAGGGAATCCCAGAGTGTCCCCGAGTGTGTCTGAGAGAAAGGGAATCCCCGAGTGTGTGCGAGAGAAAGGGAATCCCCGAGTGTGCGAGAGAAAGGGAATCCACGAGTCTGGTTGAGAGATAGTGAATCCAAGAGCCTGGGTGAGAGATAGTGAATCCCGAAATGTGTGTGATAGTGAGAGAATCCCCGAGTGTGTGTGAGAGATAAGGAATCAGAGTGTCCTGGTGTGTGTGTGATCGAATCCCAGAGAGTCCCTGAGTGTGTGTGAGAGATTGGGAATCCTAGAGAGTCCCCAAGTGTGTGAGAGAGATAGGGAATCCCAGAGTGTCCCCGAGTGTGTGTGAGAGATAGGGAATCCCAGAGTGTCCCCGAGTGTGTGTGAGAGATAGGGAATCCCAGAGTGTCCCCGAGTGTGAGTGAGAGATAGGGAATCCCAGAGTGTCCCCGAGTGTATGTGAGAGATAGGGAATCCCAGAGTGTCCCCGAGTGTGTCTGAGAGATAGGGAATCCCCGAGTGTGTGCGAGAGAAAGGGAATACGCGAGTGTGCGAGAGAAAGGGAATCCCCGAGTCTGGTTGAGTGATAGGGTATCCCAGAGTGTCCCCGAGTGTGTGTGAGTGGTAGGGAATCCCAGAGAGTCCCCGAGTGTGTGCGAGAGATGGGGAATCCCAAAGTGACCCCGAGTGTGTGTGAGAGATAGGGAATCCCAGAGAGTCCCCGAGAGAAAGGGAATCCAAGATTCAGGGTGAGACATAGTGAATCCCCGAGCCTGAGTGAGAAATAGTGAATCCCAGAGTGTGTGTGAGAGATAGGGAATCCCCGGGTGTGTGTGAGAGATAGGGAATCCCCGGGTGTGTGTGAGAGAAAGGGAATCCCCGAGAGTGTGCGAGAGATAGGGAATCCCCGAGAGTGTGCGAGAGATAGGGAATCCCCGAGAGTGTGCGAGAGATAGGGAATCCCCGAGAGTGTGCGAGAGAAAGGGAATCCCCGAGAGTGTGCGAGAGAAAGGGAATCCCCGAGAGTGTGCGAGAGAAAGGGAATCCCCGAGAGTGTGCGAGAGAAAGGGAATCCCTGAGAGTATGCGAGAGAAAGGGAATCCCAGAGTGTGTGTGAGAGATAGGGAATCCCTGAGTGTGTGTGAGATATTGGGAATCCCCGAGAGTTACCGAGTGTGTGTGATAGAATCCCAGAGAGTCGCCGAGTGTGTGAGAGAGATAGGGAATCCCAGAGAGTTCCCGAGTGTGCGTGAGAGATAGGGAATCCCATAGAGTCCCCGAGTATGAGAGATAGGGAATCCCCGCTTGTATGTGAGAGGTAGGGAGTCCCAGAGTGTCCCCGAGTGTGTGTGAGAGAATCCCAGAGAGTCCCCGAGTGTGTGTGAGAGATCGGGAATCCCAGAGTGTGTGCGAGAGAAAGGGAATCCCAGAGTGTGTGCGAGAGAAAGGGAATCCCAGAGTGTGTGCGAGAGAAAGGGTATCCCCGATTCTGGGTGAGTGATAGTGAATCCCCGAGCCTGAGTGAGAAACAGTGAATCCCAGAGTGTGTGTGAGAGATAGGGAATCCCAGAGTGTGTGTGAGAGATAGGGAATCCCAGAGTGTGTGTAAGAGATAGGGAATCCCTGGGTGTGTGTGAGAGATAGGGAATCCCCGAGAGTGTGCGAGAGAAAGGGAATCCCCGAGCGTGGTTGAGAGATAGTGAATCCCCGAGCCTGGTTGAGAGATAGTGAATCCCAGAGCGTGTGTGAGAGATCGGGAATCCTAGAGAGTCCCCGAGTGTGTGTGATAGAATCCCAGTGAGACCCCGAGTGTGTGAGAGCTAGGGAATCCCAGCGTGTCCCGGAGTGTGTGTGAGAGATCGGGAATCCCAGAGAGTTACCGAGTGTGTGTGAGAGGTAGGGAATCTCCGAGTGTGTGTGAGAGATAGGGAATCCCAGAGTGTGTGTGAGAGATAGGGAATCCCAGAGTGTCCCTGAGTGTGTGTGATAGAATCCCAGAGAGTCGCCGAGTGTGTGAGAGAGATAGGGAATCCCAGAGAGTTACCGAGTGTGCGTGAGAGATAGGGAATCCCATAGAGTCCCCGAGTATGAGAGATAGGGAATCCCCGCGTGTATGTGAGAGGTAGGGAGTCCCAGAGTGTCCCCGAGTGTGTGTGAGAGAATCCCAGAGAGTCCCCGAGTGTGTGTGAGAGATAGGGAATCCCAGAGAGGCCCCGAGTGTGTGTGAGAGATCGGGAATCCCAGAGTGTGTGCGAGAGAAAGGGAATCCCAGAGTGTGTGCGAGAGAAAGGGAATCCCAGAGTGTGTGCGAGAGAAAGGGTATCCCCGATTCTGGGTGAGTGATAGTGAATCCCCGAGCCTGAGTGAGAAATAGTGAATCCCAGAGTGTGTGTGAGAGATAGGGAATCCCAGAGTGTGTGTGAGAGATAGGGAATCCCAGAGTGTGTGTAAGAGGTAGGGAATCCCTGGGTGTGTGTGAGAGATAGGGAATCCCCGAGAGTGTGCGAGAGAAAGGGAATCCCCGAGCCTGGTTGAGAGATAGTGAATCCCCGAGCCTGGTTGAGAGATAGTGAATCCCAGAGCGTGTGTGAGAGATCGGGAATCCTAGAGAGTCCCCGAGTGTGTGTGATAGAATCCCAGTGAGTCCCCGAGTGTGTGAGAGCTAGGGAATCGCAGCGTGTCCCGGAGTGTGTGTGAGAGATCGGGAATCCCAGAGAGTCCGCGAGTGTGTGTGAGAGATAAGGAATTCCAGAGAGTTTCCGAGTATATGTGAGAGATATGGAATCCCAGAGTCCCGAGTGTGTGCGTGAGAGAGGGAATCCCAGAGTGTCCCCGAGTGTGTGTGACAGATAGGGAATCCCAGAGTGTCACCGAGTGTGTGTGAGAAATAGGAAATCCCAGAGAGAACCCGAATGTGTGTGAGAAATAGGGAATCCCAGAGAGTCCCCGAGTGTGCGTGAGAGATAGGGAATCCCATAGAGTCCCCGAGTATGAGAGATAGGGAATCCCCGCGTGTATGTGAGAGGTAGGCAGTCCCAGAGTGTCCCCGAGTGTGTGTGAGAGAATCCCAGAGAGTCCCCGAGTGTGTGTGAGAGATAGGGAATCCCAGAGAGGCCCCGGGTGTGTGTGAGAGAAAGGGAATCCCATAGTGACCTCGAGTGTGTGTGACAGATAGGGAATCCCATTGAGTCCCCGAGTGTGAGAGACAGGGAATTCCCGCGTGTGTGTGAGAGATAGGGAATCCCAGAGTGTCCCCGAGTGTGTGTGAGAGATAGGGAATCCCAGAGTGTCCCCGAGTGTATGTGAGAGATAGGGAATCCCAGAGTGTCCCCGAGTGTGTGTGAGAGATAGGGAATCCCAGAGTGTCCCCGAGTGTGTCTGAGAGAAAGGGAATCCCCGAGTGTGTGCGAGAGAAAGGGAATCCCCGAGTGTGCGAGAGAAAGGGAATCCACGAGTCTGGTTGAGAGATAGTGAATCCAAGAGCCTGGGTGAGAGATAGTGAATCCCGAAATGTGTGTGATAGTGAGAGAATCCCCGAGTGTGTGTGAGAGATAAGGAATCAGAGTGTCCTGGTGTGTGTGTGATCGAATCCCAGAGAGTCCCTGAGTGTGTGTGAGAGATTGGGAATCCTAGAGAGTCCCCAAGTGTGTGAGAGAGATAGGGAATCCCAGAGTGTCCCCGAGTGTGTGTGAGAGATAGGGAATCCCAGAGTGTCCCCGAGTGTGTGTGAGAGATAGGGAATCCCAGAGTGTCCCCGAGTGTGAGTGAGAGATAGGGAATCCCAGAGTGTCCCCGAGTGTATGTGAGAGATAGGGAATCCCAGAGTGTCCCCGAGTGTGTCTGAGAGATAGGGAATCCCCGAGTGTGTGCGAGAGAAAGGGAATACGCGAGTGTGCGAGAGAAAGGGAATCCCCGAGTCTGGTTGAGTGATAGGGTATCCCAGAGTGTCCCCGAGTGTGTGTGAGTGGTAGGGAATCCCAGAGAGTCCCCGAGTGTGTGCGAGAGATGGGGAATCCCAAAGTGACCCCGAGTGTGTGTGAGAGATAGGGAATCCCAGAGAGTCCCCGAGAGAAAGGGAATCCAAGATTCAGGGTGAGACATAGTGAATCCCCGAGCCTGAGTGAGAAATAGTGAATCCCAGAGTGTGTGTGAGAGATAGGGAATCCCCGGGTGTGTGTGAGAGATAGGGAATCCCCGGGTGTGTGTGAGAGAAAGGGAATCCCCGAGAGTGTGCGAGAGATAGGGAATCCCCGAGAGTGTGCGAGAGATAGGGAATCCCCGAGAGTGTGCGAGAGATAGGGAATCCCCGAGAGTGTGCGAGAGAAAGGGAATCCCCGAGAGTGTGCGAGAGAAAGGGAATCCCCGAGAGTGTGCGAGAGAAAGGGAATCCCCGAGAGTGTGCGAGAGAAAGGGAATCCCTGAGAGTATGCGAGAGAAAGGGAATCCCAGAGTGTGTGTGAGAGATAGGGAATCCCTGAGTGTGTGTGAGATATTAGGAATCCCCGAGAGTTACCGAGTGTGTGTGATAGAATCCCAGAGAGTCGCCGAGTGTGTGAGAGAGATAGGGAATCCCAGAGAGTTCCCGAGTGTGCGTGAGAGATAGGGAATCCCATAGAGTCCCCGAGTATGAGAGATAGGGAATCCCCGCTTGTATGTGAGAGGTAGGGAGTCCCAGAGTGTCCCCGAGTGTGTGTGAGAGAATCCCAGAGAGTCCCCGAGTGTGTGTGAGAGATCGGGAATCCCAGAGTGTGTGCGAGAGAAAGGGAATCCCAGAGTGTGTGCGAGAGAAAGGGAATCCCAGAGTGTGTGCGAGAGAAAGGGTATCCCCGATTCTGGGTGAGTGATAGTGAATCCCCGAGCCTGAGTGAGAAACAGTGAATCCCAGAGTGTGTGTGAGAGATAGGGAATCCCAGAGTGTGTGTGAGAGATAGGGAATCCCAGAGTGTGTGTAAGAGATAGGGAATCCCTGGGTGTGTGTGAGAGATAGGGAATCCCCGAGAGTGTGCGAGAGAAAGGGAATCCCCGAGCCTGGTTGAGAGATAGTGAATCCCCGAGCCTGGTTGAGAGATAGTGAATCCCAGAGCGTGTGTGAGAGATCGGGAATCCTAGAGAGTCCCCGAGTGTGTGTGATAGAATCCCAGTGAGACCCCGAGTGTGTGAGAGCTAGGGAATCCCAGCGTGTCCCGGAGTGTGTGTGAGAGATCGGGAATCCCAGAGAGTCCGCGAGTGTGTGAGAGAGATAAGGAATTCCAGAGAGTTTCCGAGTATATGTGAGAGATATGGAATCCCAGAGTGTCCCCGAGTGTGTGTGACAGATAGGGAATCCCAGAGTGTCACCGAGTGTGTGTGAGAAATAGGAAATCCCAGAGAGAACCCGAATGTGTGTGAGAAATAGGGAATCCCAGAGAGTCCCCGAGGTGTCTGAGAGATAGGGAAACCCAGAGAGTTCCCGAGTGTGCGTGAGAGATAGGGAATCCCAGAGTGTCCCCGAGTGTGTCTGAGAGATAGGGAATCCCCGAGTGTGTGCGAGAGAAAGGGAATACGCGAGTGTGCGAGAGAAAGGGAATCCCCGAGTCTGGTTGAGTGATAGGGTATCCCAGAGTGTCCCCGAGTGTGTGTGAGTGGTAGGGAATCCCAGAGAGTCCCCGAGTGTGTGCGAGAGATGGGGAATCCCAAAGTGACCCCGAGTGTGTGTGAGAGATAGGGAATCCCAGAGAGTCCCCGAGAGAAAGGGAATCCAAGATTCAGGGTGAGACATAGTGAATCCCCGAGCCTGAGTGAGAAATAGTGAATCCCAGAGTGTGTGTGAGAGATAGGGAATCCCCGGGTGTGTGTGAGAGATAGGGAATCCCCGGGTGTGTGTGAGAGAAAGGGAATCCCCGAGAGTGTGCGAGAGATAGGGAATCCCCGAGAGTGTGCGAGAGATAGGGAATCCCCGAGAGTGTGCGAGAGATAGGGAATCCCCGAGAGTGTGCGAGAGAAAGGGAATCCCCGAGAGTGTGCGAGAGAAAGGGAATCCCCGAGAGTGTGCGAGAGAAAGGGAATCCCCGAGAGTGTGCGAGAGAAAGGGAATCCCTGAGAGTATGCGAGAGAAAGGGAATCCCAGAGTGTGTGTGAGAGATAGGGAATCCCTGAGTGTGTGTGAGATATTAGGAATCCCCGAGAGTTACCGAGTGTGTGTGATAGAATCCCAGAGAGTCGCCGAGTGTGTGAGAGAGATAGGGAATCCCAGAGAGTTCCCGAGTGTGCGTGAGAGATAGGGAATCCCATAGAGTCCCCGAGTATGAGAGATAGGGAATCCCCGCTTGTATGTGAGAGGTAGGGAGTCCCAGAGTGTCCCCGAGTGTGTGTGAGAGAATCCCAGAGAGTCCCCGAGTGTGTGTGAGAGATCGGGAATCCCAGAGTGTGTGCGAGAGAAAGGGAATCCCAGAGTGTGTGCGAGAGAAAGGGAATCCCAGAGTGTGTGCGAGAGAAAGGGTATCCCCGATTCTGGGTGAGTGATAGTGAATCCCCGAGCCTGAGTGAGAAACAGTGAATCCCAGAGTGTGTGTGAGAGATAGGGAATCCCAGAGTGTGTGTGAGAGATAGGGAATCCCAGAGTGTGTGTAAGAGATAGGGAATCCCTGGGTGTGTGTGAGAGATAGGGAATCCCCGAGAGTGTGCGAGAGAAAGGGAATCCCCGAGCCTGGTTGAGAGATAGTGAATCCCCGAGCCTGGTTGAGAGATAGTGAATCCCAGAGCGTGTGTGAGAGATCGGGAATCCTAGAGAGTCCCCGAGTGTGTGTGATAGAATCCCAGTGAGACCCCGACTGTGTGAGAGCTAGGGAATCCCAGCGTGTCCCGGAGTGTGTGTGAGAGATCGGGAATCCCAGAGAGTTACCGAGTGTGTGTGAGAGGTAGGGAATCCCAGAGAGGCCCCGAGTGTGTGAGAGAGATAGGGAATCCCAGAGAGTTCCCGAGTGTGCGTGAGAGATAGGGAATCCCATAGAGTCCCCGAGTATGAGAGATAGGGAATCCCCGCGTGTATGTGAGAGGTAGGGAGTCCCAGAGTGTCCCCGAGTGTGTGTGAGAGAATCCCAGAGAGTCCCCGAGTGTGTGTGAGAGATAGGGAATCCCAGAGAGGCCCCGAGTGTGTGTGAGAGATCGGGAATCCCAGAGTGTGTGCGAGAGAAAGGGAATCCCAGAGTGTGTGCGAGAGAAAGGGAATCCCAGAGTGTGTGCGAGAGAAAGGGTATCCCCGATTCTGGGTGAGTGATAGTGAATCCCCGAGCCTGAGTGAGAAATAGTGAATCCCAGAGTGTGTGTGAGAGATAGGGAATCCCAGAGTGTGTGTGAGAGATAGGGAATCCCAGAGTGTGTGTAAGAGGTAGGGAATCCCTGGGTGTGTGTGAGAGATAGGGAATCCCCGAGAGTGTGCGAGAGAAAGGGAATCCCCGAGCCTGGTTGAGAGATAGTGAATCCCCGAGCCTGGTTGAGAGATAGTGAATCCCAGAGCGTGTGTGAGAGATCGGGAATCCTAGAGAGTCCCCGAGTGTGTGTGATAGAATCCCAGTGAGACCCCGAGTGTGTGAGAGCTAGGGAATCCCAGCGTGTCCCGGAGTGTGTGTGAGAGATCGGGAATCCCAGAGAGTTACCGAGTGTGTGTGAGAGGTAGGGAATCTCCGAGTGTGTGTGAGAGATAGGGAATCCCAGAGTGTGTGTGAGAGATAGGGAATCCCAGAGTGACCCTGAGTGTGTGTGATAGAATCCCAGAGAGTCGCCGAGTGTGTGAGAGAGATAGGGAATCCCAGAGAGTTCCCGAGTGTGCGTGAGAGATAGGGAATCCCATAGAGTCCCCGAGTATGAGAGATAGGGAATCCCCGCGTGTATGTGAGAGGTAGGGAGTCCCAGAGTGTCCCCGAGTGTGTGTGAGAGAATCCCAGAGAGTCCCCGAGTGTGTGTGAGAGATAGGGAATCCCAGAGAGTCGCCGAGTGTGTGAGAGAGATAGGGAATCCCAGAGAGTTCCCGAGTGTGCGTGAGAGATAGGGAATCCCATAGAGTCCCCGAGTATGAGAGATAGGGAATCCCCGCGTGTATGTGAGAGGTAGGGAGTCCCAGAGTGTCCCCGAGTGTGTGTGAGAGAATCCCAGAGAGTCCCCGAGTGTGTGTGAGAGATAGGGAATCCCAGAGAGGCCCCGAGTGTGTGTGAGAGATCGGGAATCCCAGAGTGTGTGCGAGAGAAAGGGAATCCCAGAGTGTGTGCGAGAGAAAGGGAATCCCAGAGTGTGTGCGAGAGAAAGGGTATCCCCGATTCTGGGTGAGTGATAGTGAATCCCCGAGCCTGAGTGAGAAATAGTGAATCCCAGAGTGTGTGTGAGAGATAGGGAATCCCAGAGTGTGTGTGAGAGATAGGGAATCCCAGAGTGTGTGTAAGAGGTAGGGAATCCCTGGGTGTGTGTGAGAGATAGGGAATCCCCGAGAGTGTGCGAGAGAAAGGGAATCCCCGAGCCTGGTTGAGAGATAGTGAATCCCCGAGCCTGGTTGAGAGATAGTGAATCCCAGAGCGTGTGTGAGAGATCGGGAATCCTAGAGAGTCCCCGAGTGTGTGTGATAGAATCCCAGTGAGTCCCCGAGTGTGTGAGAGCTAGGGAATCGCAGCGTGTCCCGGAGTGTGTGTGAGAGATCGGGAATCCCAGAGAGTCCGCGAGTGTGTGTGAGAGATAAGGAATTCCAGAGAGTTTCCGAGTATATGTGAGAGATATGGAATCCCAGAGTCCCGAGTGTGTGCGTGAGAGAGGGAATCCCAGAGTGTCCCCGAGTGTGTGTGACAGATAGGGAATCCCAGAGTGTCACCGAGTGTGTGTGAGAAATAGGAAATCCCAGAGAGAACCCGAATGTGTGTGAGAAATAGGGAATCCCAGAGAGTCCCCGAGTGTGCGTGAGAGATAGGGAATCCCATAGAGTCCCCGAGTATGAGAGATAGGGAATCCCCGCGTGTATGTGAGAGGTAGGCAGTCCCAGAGTGTCCCCGAGTGTGTGTGAGAGAATCCCAGAGAGTCCCCGAGTGTGTGTGAGAGATAGGGAATCCCAGAGAGGCCCCGGGTGTGTGTGAGAGAAAGGGAATCCCATAGTGACCTCGAGTGTGTGTGACAGATAGGGAATCCCATTGAGTCCCCGAGTGTGAGAGACAGGGAATTCCCGCGTGTGTGTGAGAGATAGGGAATCCCAGAGTGTCCCCGAGTGTGTGTGAGAGATAGGGAATCCCAGACTGTCCCCGAGTGTATGTGAGAGATAGGGAATCCCAGAGTGTCCCCGAGTGTGTGTGAGAGATAGGAAATCCCAGAGTGTCCCCGAGTGTGTCTGAGAGAAAGGGAATCCCCGAGTGTGTGCGAGAGAAAGGGAATCCCCGAGTGTGCGAGAGAAAGGGAATCCACGAGTCTGGTTGAGAGATAGTGAATCCAAGAGCCTGGGTGAGAGATAGTGAATCCCGAAATGTGTGTGATAGTGAGAGAATCCCCGAGTGTGTGTGAGAGATAAGGAATCAGAGTGTCCTGGTGTGTGTGTGATCGAATCCCAGAGAGTCCCTGAGTGTGTGTGAGAGATTGGGAATCCTAGAGAGTCCCCAAGTGTGTGAGAGAGATAGGGAATCCCAGAGTGTCCCCGAGTGTGTGTGAGAGATAGGGAATCCCAGAGTGTCCCCGAGTGTGTGTGAGAGATAGGGAATCCCAGAGTGTCCCCGAGTGTGAGTGAGAGATAGGGAATCCCAGAGTGTCCCCGAGTGTATGTGAGAGATAGGGAATCCCAGAGTGTCCCCGAGTGTGTCTGAGAGATAGGGAATCCCCGAGTGTGTGCGAGAGAAAGGGAATACGCGAGTGTGCGAGAGAAAGGGAATCCCCGAGGCTGGTTGAGTGATAGGGTATCCCAGAGTGTCCCCGAGTGTGTGTGAGTGGTAGGGAATCCCAGAGAGTCCCCGAGTGTGTGCGAGAGATGGGGAATCCCAAAGTGACCCCGAGTGTGTGTGAGAGATAGGGAATCCCAGAGAGTCCCCGAGAGAAAGGGAATCCAAGATTCAGGGTGAGACATAGTGAATCCCCGAGCCTGAGTGAGAAATAGTGAATCCCAGAGTGTGTGTGAGAGATAGGGAATCCCCGGGTGTGTGTGAGAGATAGGGAATCCCCGGGTGTGTGTGAGAGAAAGGGAATCCCCGAGAGTGTGCGAGAGATAGGGAATCCCCGAGAGTGTGCGAGAGATAGGGAATCCCCGAGAGTGTGCGAGAGATAGGGAATCCCCGAGAGTGTGCGAGAGAAAGGGAATCCCCGAGAGTGTGCGAGAGAAAGGGAATCCCCGAGAGTGTGCGAGAGAAAGGGAATCCCCGAGAGTGTGCGAGAGAAAGGGAATCCCTGAGAGTATGCGAGAGAAAGGGAATCCCAGAGTGTGTGTGAGAGATAGGGAATCCCTGAGTGTGTGTGAGATATTAGGAATCCCCGAGAGTTACCGAGTGTGTGTGATAGAATCCCAGAGAGTCGCCGAGTGTGTGAGAGAGATAGGGAATCCCAGAGAGTTCCCGAGTGTGCGTGAGAGATAGGGAATCCCATAGAGTCCCCGAGTATGAGAGATAGGGAATCCCCGCTTGTATGTGAGAGGTAGGGAGTCCCAGAGTGTCCCCGAGTGTGTGTGAGAGAATCCCAGAGAGTCCCCGAGTGTGTGTGAGAGATCGGGAATCCCAGAGTGTGTGCGAGAGAAAGGGAATCCCAGAGTGTGTGCGAGAGAAAGGGAATCCCAGAGTGTGTGCGAGAGAAAGGGTATCCCCGATTCTGGGTGAGTGATAGTGAATCCCCGAGCCTGAGTGAGAAACAGTGAATCCCAGAGTGTGTGTGAGAGATAGGGAATCCCAGAGTGTGTGTGAGAGATAGGGAATCCCAGAGTGTGTGTAAGAGATAGGGAATCCCTGGGTGTGTGTGAGAGATAGGGAATCCCCGAGAGTGTGCGAGAGAAAGGGAATCCCCGAGCCTGGTTGAGAGATAGTGAATCCCCGAGCCTGGTTGAGAGATAGTGAATCCCAGAGCGTGTGTGAGAGATCGGGAATCCTAGAGAGTCCCCGAGTGTGTGTGATAGAATCCCAGTGAGACCCCGAGTGTGTGAGAGCTAGGGAATCCCAGCGTGTCCCGGAGTGTGTGTGAGAGATCGGGAATCCCAGAGAGTCCGCGAGTGTGTGAGAGAGATAAGGAATTCCAGAGAGTTTCCGAGTATATGTGAGAGATATGGAATCCCAGAGTGTCCCCGAGTGTGTGTGACAGATAGGGAATCCCAGAGTGTCACCGAGTGTGTGTGAGAAATAGGAAATCCCAGAGAGAACCCGAATGTGTGTGAGAAATAGGGAATCCCAGAGAGTCCCCGAGGTGTCTGAGAGATAGGGAAACCCAGAGAGTTCCCGAGTGTGCGTGAGAGATAGGGAATCCCATAGAGTCCCCGAGTATGAGAGATAGCGAATCCCCGCGTGTATGTGAGAGGTAGGCAGTCCCAGAGTGTCCCCGAGTGTGTGTGAGAGAATCCCAGAGAGTCCCCGAGTGTGTGTGAGAGAGAGGGAATCCCAGAGAGGCCCCGGGTGTGTGTGAGAGAAAGGGAAACCCAGAGAGTTCCCGAGTGTGCGTGAGAGATAGGGAATCCCATAGAGTCCCCGAGTATGAGAGATAGGGAATCCCCGCGTGTATGTGAGAGGTAGGCAGTCCCAGAGTGTCCCCGAGTGTGTGTGAGAGAATCCCAGAGAGTCCCCGAGTGTGTGTGAGAGATAGGGAATCCCATAGAGTCCCCGAGTATGAGAGATAGGGAATCCCCGCGTGTATGTTAGAGGTAGGCAGTCCCATAGTGACCTCGAGTGTGTGTGAGAGATAGGGAATCCCATTGAGTCCCCGAGTGTGAGAGACAGGGAATTCCCGCGTGTGTGTGAGAGATAGGGAATCCCAGAGTGTCCCCGAGTGTGTGTGAGAAATAGGGAATCCCAGAGTGTTCCCGAGTGTGTGTGAGAGATAGGGAATCCCAGAGTGTCCCCGAGTGTGTGTGAGAGATATGGAATCCCAGAGTGTCCCCGAGTGTGTCTGAGAGAAAGGGAATCCCCGAGTGTGTGCGAGAGAAAGGGAATCCCCGAGTGTGCGAGAGAAAGGGAATCCACGAGTGTGTGCGAGAGAAAGGGAATCCCCGAGTGTGCGAGAGAAAGGGAATCCACGAGTCTGGTTGAGAGATAGTGAATCCAAGAGCCTGGGTGAGAGATAGTGAATCCCGAAATGTGTGTGATAGTGAGAGAATCCCCGAGTGTGTGTGAGAGATAAGGAATCAGAGTGTCCTGGTGTGTGTGTGATCGAATCCCAGAGAGTCCCTGAGTGTGTGTGAGAGATTGGGAATCCTAGAGAGTCCCCGAGTGTGTGAGAGAGATAGGGAATCCCAGAGTGTCCCCGAGTGTGTGTGAGAGATAGGGAATCCCAGAGTGTCCCCGAGTGAGTGTGAGAGGTAGGGAATCCCAGAGAGTCCCCGAGTGTGTGTGAGAAATAGGGAATCCCAGAGAGTCCCCGAGTGTGCATGAGATATAGGGAATCCCAGAGAGTCCCCGAGTGTGTCTGAGAGATAGGGAATCCCAGAGAGTTCCCGTGTGTGCGTGAGAGATAGGGAATACCATTGAGACCCCGAGTGTGAGAGATAGGGAATTCCCACGTGTGTGTCAGACGTAGGGAATCCCAGAGTGCCCACGAGTGTGTGTGACCGAATCCCTGAGAGTCCCCGAGTGTGTGTGAGAGATAGGGAATCCCATAGTGACCCCGACAGTGTGTGTGCGACAGGGAATCCACGACAGTGTGTGAGATTGATAGGGTATCCCAGGGAGTCCCGGAGTGTGTGATAGAATCCCAGAGTGTCCCCGAGTGTGTGTGAGAGGTAGGGAATCCCAGAGTGTCCCCGCGTGTGTGTGATAGAATCCTAGATAGTCCCCGAGTGTGTGTGAGAGATAGGGAATGCCAGAGAGTGCCCGATTGTGTCTGAGAGATAGGGACCCCAGAGATTCCCCGAGTGTGTGAGAGAGAATCCCAGATTGGCCCCGAGTGTGTGTGAGAGAGAGGGAATCCCAGAGTGTCCCCGAGTGTGTGTGAGAGATAGGGAATCCCAGAGTGTCCCCGAGAGTGTGTGAGAGATAGGGAATTCCAGAGAGGCCCCGAGTATATGTGAGAGAGGGGGAATCCCATAGAGTCCCCGAGTGTTTGTGAGAGATAGGGAATCCCAGAAAGTTCCCGAGTGTGTGTGAGAGATAGGGAATCCCCGAGTGTCACAGAGTGTGTGTGATTGAATCCCAGAGTGTCCCTGAGTGTGTGTGAGAGATAGGGATTCCCCGAGTGTGTGTGAGATATAGGGAAACCCCAAGTGTGTGTGAGAGGGAATCCCCGAGTGTGTGTCAGAGATAGTGTATCCCAGAGTGTCCCCGAGTGTGTGTGAGAGATAGGGAATCCCAGAGTGTCCCCGAGTGTGTGTGAGAGATTGGGAATCCCCAGAGCGTCCCCGAGTGTGTGTGAGAGATAGGGAATCCCAGAGCGTCCCCGAGTGTGTGTGAGTGGTAGGGAATCCCAGGGTGTCCCCGAGTGTGTGTGTGATTGAATCCCAGAGAGTCTCGAGTGTGTGTGAGAGATAGGGAATGTTAGAGAGTCCGCGAGTGTGTCTGAGAGACAGGGAATCCCCGAGTGTGTGCGAGTGTAAAGGAATCTCCGAATGTGCGAGAGAACGGGAATCCCCGAGTCTGGTTGAGAGATAGTGAATCCCCGAGTGTGTGTGAGAGGTAGGGAATCCCCGAGTGTGTGTGAGAGATAGGGAATCCCAGAGTGTCCCCGAATGTGTGTGAGAGATAGGGAATCCCAGAGTGTCCCCGAATGTGTGTGAGAGATAGGGAATCCCAGAGTGTCCCCAAGTGTGTGTGAGAGATAGGGAATCCCAGAGTGTCCCCAAGTGTGTGTGAGAGATAGGGAATCCCAGAGTGTCCCCGAGTGTGTGTGAGATATAGGGAATCCCCGAGTGTCCCCGAGTGTGTGTGAGATATAGGGAATCCCCGAGTGTGTGTGAGATATAGGGAATCCCCAAGTGTGTGTGAGAGATAGGGTATCCCAGAGTGTCCCCGAGTGTGTGTAATTGGTAGAGAATCCAAGGTTGTCCCCGAGTGTGTGTGATTGAATCCCAGAGAGTCTAGAGTGTGTGTGAGAGATAGGGAATGCCAGAGAGTCCCCGAGTGTGTCTGAGAGATAGGGAATCCCCGAGTGTGTGCGAGAGAAAGGGACTCCCCGAGTGTGCGAGAGAGATAGGGAAGCCCAGAGTGTCCCGGTGTGTGTGTGAAAGAATCCCAGAGAGTCCCTGAGTGTGTGTGAGATATAGGGAATCCCAGAGTGTCCCCGAGTGTGTGTGAGATATAGGGAATCCCCGAGTGTGTGTGAGATATAGGGAATCCCCAAGTGTGTGTGAGAGATATGGAATCCCATAATGTCCCCGAGTGTGTGTGAGAGATACAGAATCCCAGAGTGTCCCCGAGTGTGTGTGAGAGATAGGGAATCCCAGAGAGTCCCCAAGTGTGTGTGAGAGATAGGGAATCCCAGAGTGTGTGCGAAAGAAAGGGTATCCCAGAGTGTGTGCGAGCGTAAGGGAATCCCGAGTGTGTGTAAGAGATATGGAATCCCATAATGTCCCCGAGTGTGTGTGAGATATACAGAATCCCAGAGTGTCCCCGAGTGTGTGTGAGAGATAGGGAATCCCAGAGAGTCCCCAAGTGTGTGTGAGAGATAGGGAATCCCAGAGTGGCCCCGAGTGTGTGTGAGAGATAGGGAATCCCTGTGCGCGTGTGAGAGATAGGGAATCCCCGAGAGAGTGCGAGAGTAAGGGAATCCCGGAGTCTGGGTGAGAGATAGGGAATCCCCGAGCCTGTGTGAGAGATAGTGAATCCCAGAGTGTGTGAGAGAGATAGGGAATCCCAGAGTGTGTGTGAGAGATAGGGAATCCCAGAGAGCTACCGAGTGTGTGTGATAGAATCCCAGTGAGACCCCGAGTGTGTGTGAGATACAGAATCCCAGAGAGTCCCCCAGTGTGTGTGAGAGCTAGGGAATCCCAGCGTGTCCCGGAGTGTGTGTGAGAGATAGGGAATCCCAGAGATTTCCCGAGTATATGTGAGAGATAGGGAATCCCAGAGAGTCCCCGAGTGTGTGTGTGAGATCGGGGATCCCCGAGTGTGTGTGAGAGATAGGGAATTCCAGAGAGTTCCCGAATATATGTGAGAGATAGGGAATTCCAGAGAGTTCCCGTGTATATGTGAGAGATAGGGAATCCCAGAGTGTCCCCGAGTGTGTGTGAGAGATCGGGAATCTCAGAGTGTCGCCGAGTGTGTGTGAGTGGTAGGGAATCCCAGGGTGTCCCCGAGTGTGTGTGATTGAATCCCAGAGAGTCTTGAGTGTGTGTGAGAGATAGGGAATGCCAGAGAGTCCCCGAGTGTGTCTGAGAGATAGGGAATCCTCGAGTGTGTGCGAGCGTAAGGGAATCCCTGAGTGTGTTTAAGAGATATGGAATCCCATAACGTCCCCGAGTGTGTGTGAGAGATAGGGAATCCCAGAGAGTCGCCGAGTGTGTCTGAGAGATAGGGAATCCCCGAGTGTGTGTGAGATATAGGGAATCCCCGAGTGTGTGTGAGATATAGGGAATCCCCAAGTGTGTGAGAGAGATAGGGTATCCCAGAGTGTCCCCGAGTGTGTGTAATTGGTAGAGAATCCGAGGGTGTCCCCGAGTGTGTGTGATTGAATCCCAGAGAGTCTAGAGTGTGTGTGAGAGATAGGGAATGCCAGAGAGTCCCCGAGTGTGTCTGAGAGATAGGGAATCCCCGAGTGTGTGCGAGAGAAAGGGCCTCCCCGAGTGTGCGAGAGAGATAGGGAATCCCAGAGTGTCCCGGTGTGTGTGTGAAAGAATCCCAGAGAGCCCCTGAGTGTGTGTGAGAGATAGGGAATCCCAGAGTGTCCCCGAGTGTGTGTGAGATATAGGGAATCCCCGAGTGTGTGTGAGAGATATGGAATCCCATAATGTCCCCGAGTGTGTGTGAGAGATACAGAATCCCAGAGCGTCCCCGAGTGTGTGTGAGAGATAGGGAATCCCAGAGAGACCCCAAGTGTGTGTGAGAGATAGGGAATCCCAGAGTGTCCACGAGTGTGTGTGAGAGATAGGGAATCCCAGAGTGTGTGCGAAAGAAAGGGTATCCCAGAGTGTGTGCGAGCGTAAGGGAATCCCGAGTGTGTGTAAGAGATATGGAATCCCATAATGTCCCCGAGTGTGTGTGAGAGATACAGAATCCCAGAGTGTCCCCGAGTGTGTGTGAGAGATAGGGAATCCCAGAGAGTCCCCAAGTGTGTGTGAGAGATAGGGAATCCCAGAGTGTCCCCGAGTGTGTGTGAGAGATAGGGAATCCCAGAGTGTCCACGAGTGTGTGCGAGAGATAGGGAATCCCAGAGTGTGTGCGAAAGAAAGGGTATCCCAGAGTGTGTGCGAGAGAACGGGAATCCCCGAGTGTGTGCGAGAGATAGTGAATCCCCGAGTGTGTGCGAGAGATAGTGAATCCCAGAGCCTGGGTGAGAGATAGCGAATCCCAGAGTGTCTGTGAGAGATAGGGAATCCCTGAGTGTGTGTGAGAGATAGGGAATCCCTGAGAGTGTGAGAGATAGGGAATCCCTGAGTGTGTGTGAGAGATAGGGAATCCCAGAGTGTGTGTAAGAGATAGGGAATCCCTGGGTGTGTGTGAGAGATAGGGAATCCCCGAGAGTGTGCGAGAGAAAGGGAATCCCCGAGCCTGGTTGAGAGATAGTGAATCCCCGAGCCTGGTTGAGAGATAGTGAATCCCAGAGCGTGTGTGAGAGATCGGGAATCCTAGAGAGTCCCCGAGTGTGTGTGATAGAATCCCAGTGAGTCCCCGAGTGTGTGAGAGCTAGGGAATCGCAGCGTGTCCCGGAGTGTGTGTGAGAGATCGGGAATCCCAGAGAGTCCGCGAGTGTGTGTGAGAGATAAGGAATTCCAGAGAGTTTCCGAGTATATGTGAGAGATATGGAATCCCAGAGAGTCCCGAGTGTGTGCGTGAGAGAGGGAATCCCAGAGTGTCCCCGAGTTTGTGTGACAGATAGGGAATCCCAGAGTGTCACCGAGTGTGTGTGAGAAATAGGAAATCCCAGAGAGAACCCGAATGTGTGTGAGAAATAGGGAATCCCAGAGAGTCCCCGAGTGTGCGTGAGAGATAGGGAATCCCATAGAGTCCCCGAGTATGAGAGATAGGGAATCCCCACGTGTATGTGAGAGGTAGGCAGTCCCAGAGTGTCCCCGAGTGTGTGTAAGAGAATCCCAGAGAGTCCCCGAGTGTGTGTGAGAGATAGGGAATCCCAGAGAGGCCCCGGGTGTGTGTGAGAGAAAGGGAATCCCATAGTGACCTCGAGTGTGTGTGACAGATAGGGAGTCCCATTGAGTCCCCGAGTGTGAGAGACAGGGAATTCCCGCGTGTGTGTGAGAGATAGGGAATCCCAGAGTGTCCCCGAGTGTGTGTGAGAGATAGGGAATCCCAGAGTGTCCCCGAGTGTATGTGAGAGATAGGGAATCCCAGAGTGTCCCCGAGTGTGTGTGAGAGATAGGGAATCCCAGAGTGTCCCCGAGTGTGTCTGAGAGAAAGGGAATCCCCGAGTGTGTGCGAGAGAAAGGGAATCCCCGAGTGTGCGAGAGAAAGGGAATCCACGAGTCTGGTTGAGAGATAGTGAATCCAAGAGCCTGGGTGAGAGATAGTGAATCCCGAAATGTGTGTGATAATGAGAGAATCCCCGAGTGTGTGTGAGAGATAAGGAATCAGAGTGTCCTGGTGTGTGTGTGATCGAATCCCAGAGAGTCCCTGAGTGTGTGTGAGAGATTGGGAATCCCAGAGTGTCCCCGAGTGTGTGAGAGAGATAGGGAATCACAGAGTGTCCCCGAGTGTGTGTGAGAGATAGGGAATCCCAGAGTGTCCCCGAGTGTGTGTGAGAGATAGGGAATCCCAGAGTGTCCCCGAGTGTGAGTGAGAGATAGGGAATCCCAGAGTGTCGCCGAGTGTATGTGAGAGATAGGGAATCCCAGAATGTCCCCGAGTGTGTCTGAGAGATAGGGAATCCCCGAGTGTGTGCGAGAGAAAGGGAATACGCGAGTGTGCGAGAGAAAGGGAATCCCCGAGTCTGGTTGAGTGATAGGGTATCCCAGAGTGTCCCCGAGTGTGTGTGAGTGGTAGGGAATCCCAGAGAGTCCCCGAGTGTGTGCGAGAGATGGGGAATCCCAAAGTGACCCCGAGTGTGTGTGAGAGATAGGGAATCCCAGAGAGTCCCCGAGAGAAAGGGAATCCAAGATTCAGGGTGAGACATAGTGAATCCCCGAGCCTGAGTGAGAAATAGTGAATCCCAGAGTGTGTGTGAGAGATAGGGAATCCCCGGGTGTGTGTGAGAGATAGGGAATCCCCGGGTGTGTGTGAGAGAAAGGGAATCCCCGAGAGTGTGCGAGAGATAGGGAATCCCCGAGAGTGTGCGAGAGATAGGGAATCCCCGAGAGTGTGCGAGAGATAGGGAATCCCCGAGAGTGTGCGAGAGAAAGGGAATCCCCGAGAGTGTGCGAGAGAAAGGGAATCCCTGAGAGTATGCGAGAGAAAGGGAATCCCAGAGTGTGTGTGAGAGATAGGGAATCCCTGAGTGTGTGTGAGATATTGGGAATCCCCGAGAGTTACCGAGTGTGTGTGATAGAATCCCAGAGAGTCGCCGAGTGTGTGAGAGAGATAGGGAATCCCAGAGAGTTCCCGAGTGTGCGTGAGAGATAGGGAATCCCATAGAGTCCCCGAGTATGAGAGATAGGGAATCCCCGCGTGGATGTGAGAGGTAGGGAGTCCCAGAGTGTCCCCGAGTGTGTGTGAGAGAATCCCAGAGAGTCCCCGAGTGTGTGTGAGAGATCGGGAATCCCAGAGTGTGTGCGAGAGAAAGGGAATCCCAGAGTGTGTGCGAGAGAAAGGGAATCCCAGAGTGTGCGCGAGAGAAAGGGTATCCCCGATTCTGGGTGAGTGATAGTGAATCCCCGAGCCTGAGTGAGAAATAGTGAATCCCAGAGTGTGTGTGAGAGATAGGGAATCCCAGAGTGTGTGTGAGAGATAGGGAATCCCAGAGTGTGTGTAAGAGATAGGGAATCCCTGGGTGTGTGTGAGAGATAGGGAATCCCCGAGAGTGTGCGAGAGAAAGGGAATCCCCGAGCCTGGTTGAGAGATAGTGAATCCCCGAGCCTGGTTGAGAGATAGTGAATCCCAGAGCGTGTGTGAGAGATCGGGAATCCTAGAGAGTCCCCGAGTGTGTGTGATAGAATCCCAGTGAGACCCCGAGTGTGTGAGAGCTAGGGAATCCCAGCGTGTCCCGGAGTGTGTGTGAGAGATCGGGAATCCCAGAGAGTCCGCGAGTGTGTGAGAGAGATAAGGAATTCCAGAGAGTTTCCGAGTATATGTGAGAGATATGGAATCCCAGAGAGTCCCCGAGTGTGTGCGTGAGAGAGGGAATCCCAGAGTGTCCCCGAGTGTGTGTGACAGATAGGGAATCCCAGAGTGTCACCGAGTGTGTGTGAGAAATAGGAAATCCCAGAGAGAACCCGAATGTGTGTGAGAAATAGGGAATCCCAGAGAGTCCCCGAGGTGTCTGAGAGATAGGGAAACCCAGAGAGTTCCCGAGTGTGCGTGAGAGATAGGGAATCCCATAGAGTCCCCGAGTATGAGAGATAGCGAATCCCCGCGTGTATGTGAGAGGTAGGCAGTCCCAGAGTGTCCCCGAGTGTGTGTGAGAGAATCCCAGAGAGTCCCCGAGTGTGTGTGAGAGAGAGGGAATCCCAGAGAGGCCCCGGGTGTGTGTGAGAGAAAGGGAAACCCAGAGAGTTCCCGAGTGTGCGTGAGAGATAGGGAATCCCATAGAGTCCCCGAGTATGAGAGATAGGGAATCCCCGCGTGTATGTGAGAGGTAGGCAGTCCCAGAGTGTCCCCGAGTGTGTGTGAGAGAATCCCAGAGAGTCCCCGAGTGTGTGTGAGAGATAGGGAATCCCATAGAGTCCCCGAGTATGAGAGATAGGGAATCCCCGCGTGTATGTGAGAGGTAGGCAGTCCCATAGTGACCTCGAGTGTGTGTGAGAGATAGGGAATCCCATTGAGTCCCCGAGTGTGAGAGACAGGGAATTCCCGCGTGTGTGTGAGAGATAGGGAATCCCAGAGTGTCCCCGAGTGTGTGTGAGAGATAGGGAATCCCAGAGTGTTCCCGAGTGTGTGTGAGAGATAGGGAATCCCAGAGTGTCCCCGAGTGTGTGTGAGAGATATGGAATCCCAGAGTGTCCCCGAGTGTGTCTGAGAGAAAGGGAATCCCCGAGTGTGTGCGAGAGAAAGGGAATCCCCGAGTGTGCGAGAGAAAGGGAATCCACGAGTCTGGTTGAGAGATAGTGAATCCAAGAGCCTGGGTGAGAGATAGTGAATCCCGAAATGTGTGTGATAGTGAGAGAATCCCCGAGTGTGTGTGAGAGATAAGGAATCAGAGTGTCCTGGTGTGTGTGTGATCGAATCCCAGAGAGTCCCTGAGTGTGTGTGAGAGATTGGGAATCCTAGAGAGTCCCCGAGTGTGTGAGAGAGATAGGGAATCCCAGAGTGTCCCCGAGTGTGTGTGAGAGATAGGGAATCCCAGAGTGTCCTCGAGTGAGTGTGAGAGGTAGGGAATCCCAGAGAGTCCCCGAGTGTGTGTGAGATATAGGGAATCCCAGAATGTCCCCGAGTATGTGTGAGAGATAGGGAATCGCAGAGTGCCCCGAATGTGTGTGAGAAATAGGGAATCCCAGAGAGTCCCCGAGTGTGCATGAGATATAGGGAATCCCAGAGAGTCCCCGAGTGTGTCTGAGAGATAGGGAATCCCAGAGAGTTCCCGTGTGTGCGTGAGAGATAGGGAATACCATTGAGACCCCGAGTGTGAGAGATAGGGAATTCCCACGTGTGTGTCAGACGTAGGGAATCCCAGAGTGCCCACGAGTGTGTGTGATCGAATCCCTGAGAGTCCCCGAGTGTGTGTGAGAGATAGGGAATCCCATAATGACCCCGAGAGTGTGTGAGTGGTAGGGAATCCCAGGGTGTCCCCGAGTGTGTGTGATTGAATCCCAGAGAGTCTCGAGTGTGTGTGAGAGATAGGGAATGCCAGAGAGTCCCCGAGTGTGTCTGAGAGACAGGGAATCCCCGAGTGTGTGCGAGAGAAAGGGAATCCACGAGTGTGCGAGAGAATGGTAATTCCCGAGTCTGGTTGAGAGATAGTGAATCCCAGAGTGTGTGTGAGAGATAGGGAATCCCCGAGTGTGTGAGAGATAGGGAATCCCAGAGAGCCCCAGTGTGTGTGTGATAGAATCCCAGAGAGTCCCTGAGAGTGTGTGAGAGATTGGGAATCCTAGAGAGTCCCCGTGTGTGTGTGAGAGTTAGGGAATCCCAGAGAGTCCCCGAGTGTGTGTGAGAGATAGGGAATCCCAGAGTGTGTGCGAGAGAAAGGGAATCCCAGAGTGTGTGCGAGAGGAAGGGAATCCCAGAGTGTGTGCGAGAGAAAGGGAATCCCCGATTCTGGGTGAGTGATAGTGAATCCCCGAGCCTGAGTGAGAAATAGTGAATCCCAGAGCGTGTGTGAGAGATAGGGAATCCCAGAGTGTGTGTGAGAGATAGGGAATCCCAGAGTGTGTGTGAGAGATAGGGAATCCCAGAGTGTGTGTGAGAGATAGGGAATCCCAGAGTGTGTGTGAGAGATAGGGAATCCCTGTGTGTATGAGAGAGAAAGGGAATCCCCGGGTCTGGGTGAGAGATAGTAAATCCCCGAGCCTGAGTGAGAAATAGTGAATCCCAGAGTGTTTGTGAGAGATAGGGAATCGCAGAGAGTTACCGAGTGTGTGTGAGAGATAGGGATTCCCAGCGAGTCCCCGAGTGTGTGTGAGAGATAGGGAATCCCGGAGTGTGTGTGAGAGATAGGGAAACCCAGAGTGTCCCCGAGTGTGTGTGATAGAATCCCAGAGAGTCCCTGAGTTTGTGTGAGAGATTGGGAATCCTAGAGTGTCTCCGAGTGTGTGTGAGAGATAGGGAATCCCAGAGTGTCCCCGAGTGTGTGTAAGAGATAGGGAATCCCAGTGTGTGTGTGAGAGATAGGGAATCCCTGGATGTGTGTGAGAGATAGGGAATCGCCGAGAGTGTGTGAGAGAGAAAGGGAATCCCCGAGTATGTGCGAGAGAAAGGGAATCCCCGAGTCTGGGTGAGAGATAGTGAATCCCAGAGTGTGTGTGAGAGATAGGGAATCCCAGAGTGAGTGTGAGAGATAGGGAATCCCCGAGTGTGTGTGAGAGATAGGGAATCCCCGGGTGTGTGTGAGAGATAGGGAACCCCAGATAGTTACTGAGTGTGTGTGAGAGGTAGGGAATCCCAGCAAGTCCCCCAGTGTGTGTGAGACATAGGGAATCCCGGAGTGTGTCTGAGAGATAGGGAACCCCAGAGAATTACTGAGTGTGTGTGAGAGGTAGGGAATCCCAGAGTGTCCCCGACTGTGTGTGATAGAATCCCAGTGAGTCCCCGAGTGTGTGTGAGATACAGAATCCCAGAGAGTCCCCCAGTGTGTGTGAGAGAGATAGGGATTCCCAGAGTGTCCCTGAGTGTGTGTGATAGAATCCCAGGAGTCGCCGAGTGTGTGAGAGAGATAGGGAATCCCAGAGAGTCCCCGAGTGTGTGTGAGAGATAGGCAATCCCAGAGTGTCCCCGAGTATGTGTGAGAGAATCCCAGTGAGTCCCCGAGTGTGTGAGAGCTAGGGAATCCCAGAGTGTCCCGGAGTGTGTGTGAGAAATTCGGAATTCCAGAGAGTTCCCGAGTATATGTGAGAGATAGGGAATCCCAGAGAGTCCCCGAGTGTGTGTGTGAGATTGGGGATCCACGAGTGTGTGTGAGAGATAGGGAATTCCAGAGAGTTCCCGAGTATATGTGAGAGATAGGGAATCCCAGAGAGTCCCCGAGTGTGTGTGAGAGATTGGGGATCCACGAGTGTGTGTGAGAGATAGGGAATTCCAGAGAGTTCCCGAGTATATGTGAGAGATAGGGAATCCCAGAGCGTTGCCGAGTGTGTGTGAGAGATAGGGAATCCCAGAGTGTTCCCGAGTGTGTGTGAGAGATAGGGAATTCCAGAGTGTCCCCGAGTGTGTGTGAGAAATAGGGAATCCCAGAGAGTCCCCGAGTGTGTGTGATGGAATCCTAGAGAGTCCCTGAGAGTGTGTGAGAGATTGGGAATCCTAGAGAGTCCCCGAGTGTGTGTGAGAGATAGGGAATCCCAGAGTGTCCCCGAGTGTGTGTGAGAGATAGGGAATCCCAGAGAGTTCCCGTGTGTGCGTGAGAGATAGGGAATCCCATTAAGTCCCCGAGTGTGAGAGATAGGGAATTCCCGCGTGTGTGTGAGAGATAGGGAATCCCAGAGTGTCCCCGAGTGTGTGAGAGAGATAGGGAATCCCAGAGTGTGTGCGAGAGAAAGGAAATCCCTGATTCTGGGTGAGAGATAGTGAATTCCCGAGCCTGAGCGAGAAATAGTGAATCCTAGAGTGTGTGCGAGAGAAAGGGAATCCCCGAGTGTGTGTGAGAGATAGGGAATCCCAGAGAGTGTGTGAGAGATAGGGAATCCCAGAGTGTGTGTGAGAGATAGGGAATCCCAGAGTGTCCCTGAGTGTGTGTGATAGAATCCCAGAGAGTCGCCGAGTGTGTGAGAGTGATAGGGAATTCCAGAGAGTCCCCGAGTGTGTGTGAGAGGTAGGCAATCCCAGAGTGACCCCGAGTGTGTGTGATAGATAGGGAATTCCCGAGTGTGTGCGAGAGAAAGGGAATCCCCGAGTGTGCGAGAGAAAGGGAATCCACGAGTCTGTTTGAGAGATAGTGAATCCAAGAGCCTGTGAGAGATAGTGAATTCCAGAGAGTTCCCGAGTATATGTGAGAGATAGGGAATCCCAGAGAGTCCCCGAGTGTGTGTGTGAGATTGGGGATCCACGAGTGTGTGTGAGAGATAGGGAATTCCAGAGAGTTCCCGAGTATATGTGAGAGATAGGGAATTCCAGAGCGTTCCCGAGTATATGTGAGAGATAGGGAATCCCAGAGTGTCCCCGAGAGTGTGTGAGAGATTGGGAATCCTAGAGAGTCCCAGAGTGTGTGCGAGAGAAAGGGAATCCCAGAGTGTGTGCGAGAGATAGTGAATCCCAGAGTGTGTGCGAGAGAAAGGGAATCCCAGAGTGTGTGCGAGAGAAAGGGTATCCCCAATTCTGGGTGAGTGATAGTGAATCCCCGAGCCTGAGTGAGAAATAGTGAATCCCAGAGCGTGTGTGAGAGATAGGGAATCCCAGAGTGTGTGTGAGAGATAGGGAATCCCAGAGTGTGTGTGAGAGATAGGGAATCCCAGAGTGTGTGTGAGAGATAGGGAATCCCCGAGAGTGTGCGAGAGAAAGGGAATCCCCGGGTCTGGGTGAGAGATAGTGAATCCCCGAGCCTGAGTGAGAAATAGTGAATCCCAGAGTGTGTGTGAGAGATAGGGAATCCCGGAGTGTGTGTGAGAGATAGGGAAACCCAGAGTGTCCCCGAGTGTGTGTGATAGAATCCCAGAGAGTCCCTGAGTTTGTGTGAGAGATTGGGAATCCTAGAGTGTCCCCGAGTGTGTGTGAGAGATAGGGAATCCCAGAGTGTCCCCGAGTGTGTGTAAGAGATAGGGAATCCCAGAGTGTGTGTGAGAGATAGGGAATCCCTGGGTGTGTGTGAGAGATAGGGAATCCCCGAGAGTGTGTGAGAGAGAAAGGGAATCCCCGAGTGTGTGCGAGAGAAAGGGAATCCCAGAGTCTGGGTGAGAGATAGTGAATCCCCGAGTGTGTGTGAGAGATAGGGAATCCCAGAGTGAGTGTGAGAGATAGGGAATCCCCGAGTGTGTGTGAGAGATAGGGAATCCCCGAGTGTGTGTGAGAGATAGGGAATCCCCGAGTGTGTGTGAGAGATAGGGAACCCCAGAGAATTACTGAGTGTGTGTGAGAGGTAGGGAATCCCAGAGTGTCCCCGAGTGTGTGTGATAGAATCCCAGTGAGCCCCGAGTGTGTGTGAGATACAGAATCCCAGAGAGTCCCCCAGTGTGTGTGAGAGATAGGGAATCCCAGAGTGTCCCTGAGTGTGTGTGATAGAATCCCAGGAGTCGCCGAGTGTGTGAGAGAGATAGGGAATCCCAGAGAGTTCCCGAGTGTGTGTGAGAGATAGGCAATTCCAGAGTGTCCCCGAGTATGTGAGAGCTAGGGAATCCCAGAGTGTCCCGGAGTGTGTGTGAGAAATTCGGAATTCCAGAGAGTTCCCGAGTATATGTGAGAGATAGGGAATCCCAGAGAGTCCCCGAGTGTGTGTGTGAGATTGGGGATCCACGAGTGTGTGTGAGAGATAGGGAATTCCAGAGAGTTCCCGAGTATATGTGAGAGATAGGGAATCCCAGAGAGTCCCCGAGTGTGTGTGAGAGATTGGGGATCCACGAGTGTGTGTGAGAGATAGGGAATTCCAGAGAGTTCCCGAGTATATGTGAGAGATAGGGAATTCCAGAGTGTTCCCGTGTATATGTGAGAGATAGGGAACCCTAGAGTGTCCCCGAGAGTGTGTGAGAGAGAGGGAATCCCAGCGGGTCCCCGAATGTGTGAGAGAAATAGGGAATCCCAGAGAGTCCCCGAGTGTGTGTGATAGAATCCCAGAGAGTCCCTGAGAGTGTGTGAGACATTGGGAATCCTAGAGAGTCCCCGAGTGTGTGAGAGAGATAGGGAATCCCAGAGAGTCCCAGGGTGTGTTTGAGAGATAGGGAATCCCAGAGAGTTCCCGAGTGTGCGTGAGAGATAGGGAATCCCACTGAGTCCCCGAGTGTGAGAGATAGGGAATTCCCGCGTGTGTGTGAGAGATAGGGAATCCCAGAGTGTCCCCGAGAGTGTGCGAGAGAAAGGGAATCCCCGATTCTGGGTGAGAAATGGTGAATCCCAGAGTGTGTGTGAGAGATAGTGAATCCCAGAGTGTGTGTGAGAGATAGGGAATCCCTGGGTGTGTGTGAGAGATAAGGAATCCCCGGGTGTGTGCGAGAGAAAGGGAATCCCCGAGTCTGGGTGAGAGATAGTGAATCCCAGAGTGTGTGTGAGAGATAGGGAATCCCAGAGTGTGTGTGAGAGATAGGGAATCCCAGAGAGTTACCGAGTGTGTGTGAGAGGAAGGGAATCCCAGCGAGTCCCCGAGTGTGTGTGAGAGATAGGGAATCCCGGAGTGTGTGTGAGATATAGGGAATCCCGGAGTGTGTGTGAGAGATAGGGAATCCCGGAGTGTGTGTGAGAGGTAGGGAATCCCAGAGTGTGTGTGAGAGGTAGGGAATCCCAGAGTGTCCCCCGTTTGTGTGTGATAGAATCCCAGTGAGTCCCCGAGTGTGTATGAGATACAGAAACCCAGAGAGTCCCCCAGTGTGTGTGAGAGATAGGGAATCCCAGAGTGTCCCCGAGTGTGTGTGATAGAATCCCAGAGAGTCCCCGAGTGTGTGAGAGATAGGGAATCCCAGCGTGTCCCGGAGTGTGTGTGAGAGATAGGCAATCCGAGAGTGTTCCCGAGTGTGTGTGAGAAATAGGGAATCCCAGAGAGTCCCCGAGTGTGTCTGAGAGATAGGGAATCCCTGAGAGTCCCCGAGTGTGAGTGAGAGATAGGGAATTCCAGAGAGTTCCCGAGTATATGTGAGAGACAGGGAATCCCAGAGTGTCCCCGAGTGTGTGTGAGAAATAGGGAATCCCAGAGAGTCCCCGAGTGTGTGTGAGAAATAGGGAATCCCAGAGAGTCCCCGAGTGTGTCTGAGAGATAGGGAATCCCTGAGAGTTCCCGAGTATGAGAGATAGGGAAACCCAACGTGTGTGTGAGAGGGAGGGATTCCCAGAGTGTCCCCGAGTGTGTGTGAGAGAATCCTAGAGAGTCCCCGAGTGTGTGAGAGAGATAGGGAATCCCAGAGAGGCCCCGGGTGTGTATGAGAGATAGGGAATCCCATAGTGACCCCGAGTGTGTGTGAGTGGTAGGGAATCCCAGGGTGTCCCCGAGTGTGTGTGATTGAATCCCAGAGAGTCTCGAGTGTGTGTGAGAGATCGGGAATGCCAGAGAGTCCCCGAGTGTGTCTGAGAGAAAGGGAATCCCCGAGTGTGTGCGAGAGAAAGGGAATCCCCGAGTGTGCGAGAGAAAGGGAATCCACGAGTCTGGTTGAGAGATAGTGAATCCCAGAGCCTGGGTGAGAGATAGTGAATCCCAGAGTGTGTGTGTTAGCTAGAGAATCCCCGAGTGTGTGTGAGAGATAGGAAATCCCAGAGAGTCCCCCCGTGTGTGCGAGAGAAAGGGAATCCCCGAGTGTGTGCGAGAGAAAGGGAATCCCCGAGTGTGTGCAAGAGAAAGGGAAACCCCGAGTGTGTGCGAGAGAAAGGGAATCCCCGAGTGTGTGCGAGAGAAAGAGAGTCCCCGAGCCTGGGTGAGAGATAGTGAATCCCAGAGCCTGGTTGAGAGATAGTGAATCCCAGAGCGTGTGTGAGAGATAGGGAATCCCAGAGTGTCCCGGAGTGTGTGAGAGAGAATCCCAGAGAGTCCCTGAGTGTGTGTGAGAGATTGGGAATCCTAGAGAATCCCCGAGTGTGTGTGAGAGGTAGGGAATCCCAGAGTGTCCCCGAGTGTGTGTGAGAGATAGGGAATCCCAGAGAGTTCCCGAGTGTGTGTGAGAGATAGGGAAGGCCAGAGACTCCTCGAGTGTGTCTGAGAGATAGAGAATCCCAGAGTGTGTGCGAGAGACAGGGAATCCCCGAGTGTGTGCGTGAGAAAGGGAATCCCCGAGTCTGGTTGAGAGATAGTGATTCCCAGAGTGTGTGTGAGAGATACGGAATACCAGAGTGTGTGTGAGAGATGGGGTATCCCAGAGAGTCCCGGCGAGTGACATAAAATTACGGAGAGTCCCCGAGTGTGTATGAGATACAGAATCCAAGACTGTCCACGAGTGTAGTGAGAGATTGGGAATCCCAGAGACACCCCGTGTGTGTGTTAGAGATAGGGAATCGCAGAGTGTCTCGAGTGTGTGTGAGAGATAGGGAATGCCAGAGAGTCCCCGAGTGCATCTGAGAGATAGGGAATCCCCCAGTGTGTTTAAGAGATATGGAATCCCAGGGAGTCCCCGAGTGTGTGTGAGAGATAGGGAATCCCAGAATATCCCCGAGTGTGTGTGAGAGATAGGGAATCCCAGAGAGTCCCCGAGTGTGTGTGAGAGATAGGGAATCCCAGAGCGTCCCCGAGTGTGTGTGAGAGATAGGGAATTCCAGAGTGTGTGAGAGAGGTGGGGAATCCCAGAGTGTCCCTGAGAGTGTGTGATAGATTCCCAGACAGTCCCCGAGTGTGTTTGAGAGATAGGGAATCCCAGAGCGTCCCCGAGTGTGTGTGAGAGATAGGGATCCCAGAGTGTCCCCGAGTGTGTGTGAGAGATAGGGAATCCCAGAGAGTCGCTGAGAGTGTGTGAGAGATAGGGAATCCCAGAGTGTGTGTAAGAGATAGGGAATCCCCGAGTGTGTGTGAGAGAGATAGGAAATCCCCGAGTATCCCTGAGATTGTGTGAGAGATAGGGAATCCCAGAGAGTTTTCGAGTGTGTGTGAGAGGTAGGGAATCCCAGAGTGTGTGTGAGAGAGATAGGGAATCACAGAGTGTCCCCGAGTAGGTGTGAGAGATAGGGAATCCCAGAGTGTCCCCGAGTGTGTGAGAGATAGGGAATCCCAGAGAGTCCCCGGTTGTGTGAGAGAGATAGGGAATCCCAGGGAGTCCCCGAGTGTGTGTGAGAGATAGGGAATCCCAGAGTGTCCACGAGTGTGTGTGAGAGATAGGGAATCCCCGAGTGTGTGTAAGAGATAGGGAATCCCAGAATATCCCCGAGTGTGTGTGAGAGATAGGGATCCCAGAGCGTCCCCGAGTGTGTGTTTGAGATAGGGAATACCAGAGAGTCCCCGAGTGTGTGTTTGAGATAGGGAATTCCAGAGTGTGTGTGAGAGGTGGGGAATCCCATAGTGTCCCCGAGAGTATGTGAGAGATCGGGAATCCCAGAGTGTGTGTGAGAGATAGGGAATCCCAGAGTGTGTGCGAGAGATAGGGAATCCCAGAGTGTCCCGGAGTGTGTATGAGAGAGAATCCCAGAGTGTGTGAGAGATAGGGAATCCCAGAGAGTCCCCGAGAGTGTGTGCGAGAGATAGGGAATCCCAGAGTGTGTGCGAGAGATAGGAAATCCCAGAGGGTGTGCGAGAGATAGGGAATCCCAGAGGGTGTGCGAGAGATAGGGAATCCCAGAGGGTGTGCGAGAGATAGGGAATCCCAGAGGGTGTGCGAGAGAGAGGGAATCCCCAAGGGTGTGCGAGAGAGAGGGAATCCCCGAGTGTGTGCGAGAGAGAGGGAATCCCCGAGTCTGGGTGAGAGAGAGGGAATCCCCGAGTCTGTGTGAGAGATAGTGAATCCCAGAGAGTTCCCGAGTATGTGTGAGAGATTGGGAATCCCCGAGTGTGTGTGAGAGATAGGGAATCCCCGAGTGTGTGTGAGAGATAGGGAATCCCCGAGTGTGTGTGAGAGAGATCGGGAATCCCCGAGTGTGTGAGAGAGATAGGGAATCCCCGAGTGTGTGAGAGAGAGATAGGGAATCCCCGAGTGTGTGAGAGAGATAGGGAATCCCCGAGTGTGTGTGAGAGATAGGGAATCCCAGAGTATCCCTGAGATTGTGTGAGAGATAGGGAATCCCAGAGTGTCCCCGAGTGTGTGAGAGATATGGAATCCCAGAGAGTCCCCGATTGTGTGTGAGAGATAGGGAATCCCAGGAGTCCCCGAGTGTGTCTGAGAGATAGGGAATACCAGAGAGTCCCCGAGTGTGTGTTTGAGATAGGGAATTCCAGAGTGTGTGTGAGAGGTGGGGAATCCCAGAGTGTCCCCGAGAGTGTGTGATAGAATCCCAGAGAGTCCCCGAGTGTGTGTGAGCGATCGGGAATCCCAGAGAGTCCCCGAGATTGTGTGAGAGATAGGGAATCCCAGAGTGTGTGTGAGAGATAGGGAATACCCTAGTGTGTGAGGGAGATAGGGTATCCCAGGGAGTCCAGGAGTGTGTGATAGAATCCGAGAAATTCCCCGAGTTTGTGAGAGATACAAAATCCCAGAGTCCCCGAGTGTGTGTGAGAGATAGGGAATCCCCGAGTTGTATGAGAGAGAGGGAATCCCCGCGAGTGTGTTAGAGATGGGAAATCCCAGAGAGTCCCCGAGTGTGTGAGAGAATCCCAGAGAGTCCCCGAGTGTGTGTGAGAGAAAGGGAATCCCCGAGTGTGTGTGAGAGATAGGGAATCCCAGAGTGTCCCGCAGTGTGTGAGTGAGAGAGAATCCCAGAGTGCGTGTGAGAGAATCCTAGAGTGTTTGAGAGTGAGGGAATCCCAGAGTGTCTCGGAGTGTGTGTGAGAGAGGGAATCCCAGAATGTGTGTGTGAGTTTCCCAGAGTGTTTGTGAGAGAGGGAATCCCAGAGTGTGTGAGGGAGAGGGAATCCCAGAGTATCTGAGAGAGATGGAATCTCAGAGATTCGCAGAGTGTGTGTGAGAGAATCCCAGAGTGTGTGTGAGAGTGGGAATCCCAGAGTGTGTGAGGGAGAGGGAATCCCAGAGTGTGTGTGAGAGTGGAAGCCCAGAGTGCGTGTGTGAGAGGGAATCCCAGAGAGTGTGTGTGGGAATCCCTTAGATTGTGTGAGACAGGGAGTCCTAGACTGTGTGAGAGAGAAGGATTCCAAGTGTGTGAGTGAAGGAATTCCAGACTGTGTGTGAGAGAGAGGGAATCCCAGAGTCTATGTGAGAGAGAGATTCCCAGAGTTTGAGGGAGAGGGAATCCCAGAGTGTCCCCGAGTGTGTGTGATAGAATCCCAGCGCGTCCCCGAGTGTGTGTGAGAGGTCGGAAATCCCAGAGAGTCCTCGAGTGTGTCTGCAAAGAGAGGGAATCCACGAGTGTGTGTGAGAGATAGGGAATCCCAGAGAGTCCCCGAGTGTGTGTGAGAGATAGGGAATCCCAGAGTGTCCTCGAGAGTGTGTAAGAGATAGGGAATCCCAGAGTGTCCCCGAGTGTGTGTGAGAGATAGGGAATCCCCGAGAGTGTGTGAGAGATAGGGAATCCCCGAGTGTGTGAGGGAGATAGGGTATCGCAGGGAGTCCAGGAGTGTGTGATAGAATCCGAGAGAGTCCCCGAGTTTGTGAGAGATTGGGAATCCCAGAGTGTCCCCGAGTGTGTGTGAGAGATAGGGAATCCCAGAGTGTCCCCGAGTGTGTGTGAGAGATAGGGAATCCCAGAGTGTCCCCGAGTGTGTGTGAGAGATAGGGAATCCCCGAGTTGTATGAGAGATAGGGAATCCCCGCGAGTGTGTTAGAGATGGGAAATCCCAGAGTGTCCCCGAGAGTGTGTGAGAGAATCCCAGAGAGTCCCCGAGTGTGTGTGATAGGAAGGGAATCACCGAGTGTGTGTGAGAGATAGGGAATCCCAGAGTGACCCGCAGTGTGTGAGTGAGAGAGAATCCCAGTGTTAGAGAGTCAGGGAATTCCAGAGTGTCCCGGAGTGTGTGTGAGAGAATCCCAGAGTTTGTGTGAGAGTGGGAATCCCAGAGTGTGTGAATGAGAGGGGATCCCAGAGTGTGTGAGAGAGTGGGAAGCCCAGAGTGCGTGTGTGAGAGGGAATCCCAGAGTGTGAGGGAGAGGGAATTCCAAAGTCTGTGTGAGAGGGAATGCCAGAGTGTCCCCGAGTGTGTGTGATAGAATCCCAGAGAGTCCCCGAGTGCGTGTGAGAGGTTGGGAATCCCAGAGAGTCCCCAAAAGTGTGTGAGAAAATCCCAGAGAGTCCCCGTGTGAGAGAAAGGGAATCCCAAAGTGTCCCCGAATGTGTGTGAGAGATAGGGAATCCCAGAATGTGTGTGAGAGATAGGGAATCCCAGAGTGTCCCCGAATGTGTGTGAGAGATAGGGATTCCCAGAGAGTCCCCGAGTGTGTGTGAGAGAGAGAATCCCAGAGTGCGTGTGAGAGATAGGGATTCCCAGAGTGTCCCCGAGTGTGTGTGATAGAATCCCAGAGAGTCTACGAGTGTGTGTGAGATATAGGGAATCCCAGAGTGTGTGAGAGAGATAGGGTGTCCCAGAGTGTCCCGGAGTGTGTATGAGAGAGAATCCCAGAGTGTGTGAGGGAGAGGGAATCCCAGAGTGAGTGTGTGAGAGAATCCCAGAGTGTTTGTGAGTGAGGGAATCCCAGAGTGTGTGTGAGAGAGGGAATGCCGGAGAGTCCCAGAGTGTGTGTGAGAGAGCGAATCCCGGAGAGTCCCAGAGTGTTTGTGAGAGAGGGAATCCCAGACTGTGTGAGAGATAGGGAATCCCAGAGTGTCCCCGAGTGTGTGTGAGAGATAGGGAATCCCAGAGTGTGTGTGAGAGGTGGGGAATCCCAGAGTGTCCCCGTGAGTGTGTGATAGAATCCCAGAGAGACCCCGAGTGTGTGTGAGAGATAGGGAATCCCAGAGAGTCCCCGAGAGTGTGTGAGAGATAGGGAATCCCAGACTGTGTGTGAGAGATAGGGAATCCCCGAGTGTGTGAGAGATACAGAATCCCAGAGTGTCCCCGAGTGTGTGTGAGAGATAGGGAATCCCAGAGAGTCCCCGAGAGTGTGTGAGAGATAGGGAATCCCAGACTGTGTGTGAGAGATAGGGAATCCCCGAGTGTGTGAGAGATACAGAATCCCAGAGTGTTCCCGAGTGTGTGTGAGAGATTGGGAATCCCAGAGTGTCCCCGAGTGTGTGTGAGAGATAGGGAATCCCAGAGTGTCCCCGAGTGTGTGTGAGAGATAGGGAATCCCCGAGTTGTATGAGAGATAGGGAATCCCCGCGAGTGTGTTAGAGATGGGAAATCCCAGAGAGTACCCGAGCGTGTGTGAGAGAATCCCAGAGAGTCCCAGAGTGTGTGTGACAGAAAGGGAATCACCGTGTGTGTGTGAGAGATAGGGAATCCCAGAGTATCTGAGAGAGATTGGATCTCAGATTCCCAGAGTGTGTGTAAGAGTGGGAATCCCAGATTGTGCGTGAGAGCGGGAATCCCAGAGTGTGTGTGAGAGAGGGAATCCCAGAGTGTGCGTGTGGGAATCCCGGAGTGGGTGTGAGAGTGGGAATTCCAAATTGTGTGTGAGAGTGAGGGAATCCCAGAGTGTCCCAGAGTGTGCATGAGAGAATCCCAGAGCGTGAAATCGTGGGAATCCCAGAGTCTATGTGAGAGAGGAAATCCCAGAGTGTGTGTGAGAGTGGGAATCCCAGAGTGTGTTTGGGAGCGGGAATCCCAGAGTATCTGAGAGAAATGGGATCTCAGATTCCCAGAGTGTGTGTAAGGGTGGGAATCCCAGAGTGTGAGGGAAAGGGAATTCCAGAGTGCGTGTGAGAGAATCCCAGAGAGTTCGAGAGTGTGTGTGAGAGAGGGAATCCCAGATTGTGCGTGAGAGAGGGAATCCCAGAGTGTGTGTGAGTGGGGGAATTCCAGAGATTCCCAGAATGTCGGAGAGAGATGGAATCCCAGAGTATCCCAGAGTGTGTATGAGAGAATCCCAGAGTGTGAGAGTGTGGGAATCCCAGAGTGTGTGTGAGAGAGGGAATCCCAGAGTGTGTGAGAGAGATGGGGAATCCCAGAGTCTGTGTGAGAGATAGCGAATCCCAGAGTCTGTTTGAGAGAGAGGGACTCCCAGAGAGTGTGCGAGAGTGGGAATCCCAGAGAGTGTGTGCGAGAAGAAATCCCTGATTGTGTGAGAGAGAGGGAATCCCCGAGTGTGCGTGTGTGAGTTTCCCAGAGTGTGTGTGAGAGAGGGAATCCCAGAGTGTATGTTAGAGAGGGAATCCCAGAGTGTGTGTGAGAGAGATGGAATCCCAGAGTTTGTGTGAGAGATAGGGAATCCCAGAGTGTCCCCGAGTGTGTGTGAGAGATAGGGAATCCCAGAGTGTCCCCGAGTTTGTGTGAGAGATAGGGAATCCCAGAGTGTCCCCGAGTGTGTGTGAGAGATAGGGAATCCCAGAGTATCCCCGACTGTGTGAGAGAGATAGGGAATCCCAGAGCGTCCCGGAGTGTGTGTGAGAGATAGGGAATCCCAGAGAGTCCCCGAGTGTGTGTGAGAGATTGGGAATCCCAGAGAGTGTATGAGACGGGGAATCCTAGAGTGTGTGTTAGAGAGAAAGGGAATCCGAGAGTGTGTGTGAGAGATAGGGAATCCCAGAGAGTCCCCAAGTGTGTGTGAGAGATATGGAATCCCAGAGTGTCCCCGAGTGTGTGTGAGAGAGGGAATCCCGGAGTGCGTGAGAGAGAATCCCAGAGTGTGTGTGAGAGGGGGAATGCTAGAGTGTGTGAGAGAGAGATAGGGCATCCGAGAGTGTGTGTGAGAGATTGGGAATTCCAGAGTGTGTGCGAGAGATAGGGAATCCCAGAGTGTCCCCGAGTGTGTGTGAGATTGGGAATCCCAGAGAGTGTATGAGAGGGGGAATCCTGGAGTGTGTGTGACAGAGATAGGGAATCCGAGAGTGTGTGTGAGAGAGGGAATCCCAGAGCGTGTGCGAGAGAGGGAATTCCAGAGTGTGTGCGAGAGCGGGAATCCCAGACTGTGTGAGAGAGAGGGAATCCAGGAGAGTCCCAGAGTGTGTGTGAGAGAGGGAATCAGAGAGTGTGTGTGAGAGAGAGGGAATCCCAGAGTCTATGTGAGAGAGAGATTCCCAGAGTGTGAGGGAGAGGGAATTCCAGAGTGTGTGTGAGAGGGAATCCCAGAGTTTCCCCGAGTGTGTGTGATAGAATCCCAGAAAGTCCCCGAGTGTGTCTGAAAGAGAGGGAATCCCAGAATGTGTGTAAGAGATAGAATATCCCAGCGAGTCCCGGAGCGTGTGATAAAATCCCAGAGAGTCCCCGAGTGTGTGTGAGAGATACAGAATCCCAGTGAGTCCCCGAGTGTGTGAGAGAGATAGGGAATCCCAGTGAGTCCCCGAGTGTGTGTGAGATACAGAATCCCAGAGAGTCCCCGAGTGTGTGTGAGATACAGAATCCCAGAGAGTCCCCGAGTGTGTGAGAGAGATAGAGAATCACAGAGTGTTCCCGAATGTGTGTGAGAGATAGGGAATCCCAGAGAGTCCCCGAGTGTGTGTGAGAGAGAGAATCCCAGAGTGCGTGTGAGAGATAGGGAATCCCAGAGTGTCCCCGAGTGTGTGTGATAGAATCCCAGAGTGTCTACGAGTGTGTGTGAGAGATAGGGAATCCCAGAGTGTGTGTGAGAGATAGGGAATCCCAGAGTGTCCCGGAGTGTGTGTGAGAGAGAATCCCAGAGTGTGTGAGGGAGAGGGAATCCCAGAGTGAGTGTGTGAGAGAATCCCAGAGTGTTTGTGAGTGAGGGAATCCCAGAGTGTGTGTGAGAGAGGGAATCCTGGAGAGTCCCAGAGTGTGTATGAGAGAGGGAATCCCAGACTGTATGAGAGAGAGGGAATTCCAGAGTGTGTGTGAGGGAATTCCAGAGTGGGTGTGTGAGAGAGGGAATCCCAGAGTGTGTGAGGGAGAGGGAATCCCAGAGTGTGTGTGAGAGTGGAAGCCCAGAGTGCGAGTGTGTGTGGGAATCCCTTAGGATGTGTGAGACAGGGAATCCTAGACTGTGTGAGAGAGAAGGATTCCAAGTGTGTGAGTGAGGGAATTCCAGACTGTGTGTGAGAGGGAATCCCAGAGTCTATGTGAGAGAGAGATTCCCAGAGTGTGAGGGAGAGGGAATCCCAGACTGTCCCCGAGTGTGTGTGATAGAATCCCAGAGCGTCCCCGAGTGTGTGTGAGAGGTCGGAAATCCCAGAGAGTCCTCGAGTGTGTCTGCAAAGAGAGGGAATCCACGAGTGTGTGTGAGAGATAGGGAATCCCAGAGAGTCCCCGAGTGTGTGTGAGAGAAAGGGAATCCCAGAGTGTCCCCGAGTGTGTGTGAGAGGGAATCCCAGAGAGTCCCCGAGTGTGTGTGAGAGATAGGGAATCCCCGAGAGTGTGTGAGAGATAGGGAATCCCCGAGTGTGTGAGGGAGATAGGGTATCGCAGGGAGTCCAGGAGTGTGTGATAGAATCCGAGAGAGTCCCCGAGTTTGTGAGAGATTGGGAATCCCAGAGTGTCCCCGAGTGTGTGTGAGAGATTGGGAATCCCAGAGTGTCCCCGAGTGTGTGTGAGAGATAGGGAATCCCAGAGTGTTCCCTAGTGTGTGTGAGAGATAGGGAATCCCAGAGTGTCCCCGAGTGTGTGTGAGAGATAGGGAATCCCCGAGTTGTATGAGAGATAGGGAATCCCCGCGAGTGTGTTAGAGATAGGGAATCCCAGAGTGTCCCCGAGTGTGTGTGAGAGGTAGGGAATCCCTGAGTGTCCCCGAGTGAGTGTGAGAGATAGGGAATCCCTGGGTGTGTGTGAGAGATAGGGAATCCCCGAGAGAGTGTGAGAGAGAAAGGGAATCCCCGAGTGTGTGCGAGAGAAAGGGAATCCCCGAGTCTGGGTGAGAGATAGGGAATCCCCGAGAGTGTGTGTGAGAGATAGGTAATCCCAGAGTGAGTGTGAGAGATAGAGAATCCCCGAGTGTGTGTGAGAGATAGGGAATCCCCGAGTGTCCCCGAGTGTGTGTGAGAGATAGGGAATCCCAGAGAGTCCCCGAGTGTGTGTGAGAGATAGGGAATCCCAGAGAGACCCCGAGTGTGTGTGAGAGATTGGGAATCCCAGAGAGTGTATGAGAGGGGGAATCCTAGAGTGTGTGTGAGAGAGATAGGGAATTCGAGTGTTTGTGTGAGAGAGGGAATCCCCGAGTGTGTGCCGAGAGAGGGAATCCCAGAGTGTGTGTGTGAGACGGAATCTGAGAGTGTGTGTGAGAGAGGGAATCCCAGAGTGTGTGTCAGAGAGGGAATTCCAGAGTGTCCCGGAATGTGTCTGAGAGAGGGAATCCCGGAGTGCGTGTGAGATAGCCAATCCCAGAGTGTGTGTGAGAGAATCCCAGTGTGTGTGTGAGAGAATCCCAGAGTGTGTGAGAGAGAGGAAATCCCAGAGTGTGTGCGAGAGCGGGAATCCCAGACTGTGTGAGAGAGAGGGAATCCAGGAGAGTCCCAGAGTGTGTGTGAGAGAGGGAATCCGAGAGTGTGTGTGAGAGAGAGGGAATCCCAGAGTCTATGTGAGAGAGAGATTCCCAGAGTGTGAGGGAGAGGGAATTCCAGATTGTGTGTGAGAGGGAATCCCAGAGTGTCCCCGAGTGTGTGTGATAGAATCCCAGAGAGTCCCCGAGTGTGTCTGAAAGAGAGGGAATCCCAGAATGTGTGTGAGAGATAGACTATCCCAGAGAGTCCCGGAGCATGTGATAAAATCCCAGTGAGTCCCCGAGTGTGTGTGAGAGATACAGAATCCCAGTGAGTCCCCGAGTGTGTGTGAGAGATAGGGAATTCCAGAGAGTTCCCGAGTATATGTGAGAGATAGGGAATCCCAGAGTGTCCACGAGTGTGTGTGAGAAATAGGGAATCCCAGAGAGTCCCCGAGTGTGTGTGAGAAATAGGGAATCCCAGAGAGTCCCCGAGTGTGTCTGAGAGATAGGGAATCCCTGAGAGTTCCCGAGTATGAGAGATAGGGAAACCCAACGTGTGTGTGAGAGGGAGGGATTCCCAGAGTGTCCCCGAGTGTGTGTGAGAGAATCCTAGAGAGTCCCCGAGTGTGTGAGAGAGATAGGGAATCCCAGAGAGGCCCCGGGTGTGTATGAGAGATAGGGAATCCCATAGTGACCCCGAGTGTGTGTGAGTGGTAGGGAATCCCAGGGTGTCCCCGAGTGTGTGTGATTGAATCCCAGAGAGTCTCGAGTGTGTGTGAGAGATCGGGAATGCCAGAGAGTCCCCGAGTGTGTCTGAGAGAAAGGGAATCCCCGAGTGTGTGCGAGAGAAAGGGAATCCCCGAGTGTGCGAGAGAAAGGGAATCCACGAGTCTGGTTGAGAGATAGTGAATCCCAGAGCCTGGGTGAGAGATAGTGAATCCCAGAGTGTGTGTGTTAGCTAGAGAATCCCCGAGTGTGTGTGAGAGATAGGAAATCCCAGAGAGTCCCCCCGTGTGTGCGAGAGAAAGGGAATCCCCGAGTGTGTGCGAGAGAAAGGGAATCCCCGAGTGTGTGCAAGAGAAAGGGAGTCCCCGAGCCTGGGTGAGAGATAGTGAATCCCAGAGCCTGGTTGAGAGATAGTGAATCCCAGAGCGTGTGTGAGAGATAGGGAATCCCAGAGTGTCCCGGAGTGTGTGAGATAGAATCCCAGAGAGTCCCTGAGTGTGTGTGAGAGATTGGGAATCCTAGAGAATCCCCGAGTGTGTGTGAGAGGTAGGGAATCCCAGAGTGTCCCCGAGTGTGTGTGAGAGATAGGGAATCCCAGAGAGTTCCCGAGTGTGTGTGAGAGATAGGGAAGGCCAGAGACTCCTCGAGTGTGTCTGAGAGATAGGGAATCCCAGAGTGTGTGCGAGAGACAGGGAATCCCCGAGTGTGTGCGTGAGAAAGGGAATCCCCGAGTCTGGTTGAGAGATAGTGATTCCCAGAGTGTGTGTGAGAGATACGGAATACCAGAGTGTGTGTGAGAGATGGGGTATCCCAGAGAGTCCCGGCGAGTGACATAAAATTACGGAGAGTCCCCGAGTGTGTATGAGATACAGAATCCAAGACTGTCCACGAGTGTAGTGAGAGATTGGGAATCCCAGAGACACCCCGTGTGTGTGTTAGAGATAGGGAATCGCAGAGTGTCTCGAGTGTGTGTGAGAGATAGGGAATGCCAGAGAGTCCCCGAGTGCATCTGAGAGATAGGGAATCCCCCAGTGTGTTTAAGAGATATGGAATCCCAGGGAGTCCCCGAGTGTGTGTGAGAGATAGGGAATCCCAGAATATCCCCGAGTGTGTGTGAGAGATAGGGAATCCCAGAGAGTCCCCGAGTGTGTGTGAGAGATAGGGAATCCCAGAGCGTCCCCGAGTGTGTGTGAGAGATAGGGAATTCCAGAGTGTGTGAGAGAGGTGGGGAATCCCAGAGTGTCCCTGAGAGTGTGTGATAGATTCCCAGACAGTCCCCGAGTGTGTTTGAGAGATAGGGAATCCCAGAGCGTCCCCGAGTGTGTGTGAGAGATAGGGATCCCAGAGTGTCCCCGAGTGTGTGTGAGAGATAGGGAATCCCAGAGAGTCGCTGAGAGTGTGTGAGAGATAGGGAATCCCAGAGTGTGTGTAAGAGATAGGGAATCCCCGAGTGTGTGTGAGAGAGATAGGAAATCCCCGAGTATCCCTGAGATTGTGTGAGAGATAGGGAATCCCAGAGAGTTTTCGAGTGTGTGTGAGAGGTAGGGAATCCCAGAGTGTGTGTGAGAGAGATAGGGAATCACAGAGTGTCCCCGAGTAGGTGTGAGAGATAGGGAATCCCAGAGTGTCCCCGAGTGTGTGAGAGATAGGGAATCCCAGAGAGTCCCCGGTTGTGTGAGAGAGATAGGGAATCCCAGGGAGTCCCCGAGTGTGTGTGAGAGATAGGGAATCCCAGAGTGTCCACGAGTGTGTGTGAGAGATAGGGAATCCCCGAGTGTGTGTAAGAGATAGGGAATCCCAGAATATCCCCGAGTGTGTGTGAGAGATAGGGATCCCAGAGCGTCCCCGAGTGTGTGTTTGAGATAGGGAATACCAGAGAGTCCCCGAGTGTGTGTTTGAGATAGGGAATTCCAGAGTGTGTGTGAGAGGTGGGGAATCCCATAGTGTCCCCGAGAGTATGTGAGAGATCGGGAATCCCAGAGTGTGTGTGAGAGATAGGGAATCCCAGAGTGTGTGCGAGAGATAGGGAATCCCAGAGTGTCCCGGAGTGTGTATGAGAGAGAATCCCAGAGTGTGTGAGAGATAGGGAATCCCAGAGAGTCCCCGAGAGTGTGTGCGAGAGATAGGGAATCCCAGAGTGTGTGCGAGAGATAGGAAATCCCAGAGGGTGTGCGAGAGATAGGGAATCCCAGAGGGTGTGCGAGAGATAGGGAATCCCAGAGGGTGTGCGAGAGATAGGGAATCCCAGAGGGTGTGCGAGAGAGAGGGAATCCCCAAGGGTGTGCGAGAGAGAGGGAATCCCCGAGTGTGTGCGAGAGAGAGGGAATCCCCGAGTCTGGGTGAGAGAGAGGGAATCCCCGAGTCTGTGTGAGAGATAGTGAATCCCAGAGAGTTCCCGAGTATGTGTGAGAGATTGGGAATCCCCGAGTGTGTGTGAGAGATAGGGAATCCCCGAGTGTGTGTGAGAGATAGGGAATCCCCGAGTGTGTGTGAGAGAGATCGGGAATCCCCGAGTGTGTGAGAGAGATAGGGAATCCCCGAGTGTGTGAGAGAGAGATAGGGAATCCCCGAGTGTGTGAGAGAGATAGGGAATCCCCGAGTGTGTGTGAGAGATAGGGAATCCCAGAGTATCCCTGAGATTGTGTGAGAGATAGGGAATCCCAGAGTGTCCCCGAGTGTGTGAGAGATATGGAATCCCAGAGAGTCCCCGATTGTGTGTGAGAGATAGGGAATCCCAGGAGTCCCCGAGTGTGTCTGAGAGATAGAGAATACCAGAGAGTCCCCGAGTGTGTGTTTGAGATAGGGAATTCCAGAGTGTGTGTGAGAGGTGGGGAATCCCAGAGTGTCCCCGAGAGTGTGTGATAGAATCCCAGAGAGTCCCCGAGTGTGTGTGAGCGATCGGGAATCCCAGAGAGTCCCCGAGATTGTGTGAGAGATAGGGAATCCCAGAGTGTGTGTGAGAGATAGGGAATACCCTAGTGTGTGAGGGAGATAGGGTATCCCAGGGAGTCCAGGAGTGTGTGATAGAATCCGAGAAATTCCCCGAGTTTGTGAGAGATACAAAATCCCAGAGTCCCCGAGTGTGTGTGAGAGATAGGGAATCCCCGAGTTGTATGAGAGAGAGGGAATCCCCGCGAGTGTGTTAGAGATGGGAAATCCCAGAGAGTCCCCGAGTGTGTGAGAGAATCCCAGAGAGTCCCCGAGTGTGTGTGAGAGAAAGGGAATCCCCGAGTGTGTGTGAGAGATAGGGAATCCCAGAGTGTCCCGCAGTGTGTGAGTGAGAGAGAATCCCAGAGTGCGTGTGAGAGAATCCTAGAGTGTTTGAGAGTGAGGGAATCCCAGAGTGTCTCGGAGTGTGTGTGAGAGAGGGAATCCCAGAATGTGTGTGTGAGTTTCCCAGAGTGTTTGTGAGAGAGGGAATCCCAGAGTGTGTGAGGGAGAGGGAATCCCAGAGTATCTGAGAGAGATGGAATCTCAGAGATTCGCAGAGTGTGTGTGAGAGAATCCCAGAGTGTGTGTGAGAGTGGGAATCCCAGAGTGTGTGAGGGAGAGGGAATCCCAGAGTGTGTGTGAGAGTGGAAGCCCAGAGTGCGTGTGTGAGAGGGAATCCCAGAGAGTGTGTGTGGGAATCCCTTAGATTGTGTGAGACAGGGAGTCCTAGACTGTGTGAGAGAGAAGGATTCCAAGTGTGTGAGTGAGGGAATTCCAGACTGTGTGTGAGAGAGAGGGAATCCCAGAGTCTATGTGAGAGAGAGATTCCCAGAGTTTGAGGGAGAGGGAATCCCAGAGTGTCCCCGAGTGTGTGTGATAGAATCCCAGCGCGTCCCCGAGTGTGTGTGAGAGGTCGGAAATCCCAGAGAGTCCTCGAGTGTGTCTGCAAAGAGAGGGAATCCACGAGTGTGTGTGAGAGATAGGGAATCCCAGAGAGTCCCCGAGTGTGTGTGAGAGATAGGGAATCCCAGAGTGTCCTCGAGAGTGTGTAAGAGATAGGGAATCCCAGAGTGTCCCCGAGTGTGTGTGAGAGATAGGGAATCCCCGAGAGTGTGTGAGAGATAGGGAATCCCCGAGTGTGTGAGGGAGATAGGGTATCGCAGGGAGTCCAGGAGTGTGTGATAGAATCCGAGAGAGTCCCCGAGTTTGTGAGAGATTGGGAATCCCAGAGTGTCCCCGAGTGTGTGTGAGAGATAGGGAATCCCAGAGTGTCCCCGAGTGTGTGTGAGAGATAGGGAATCCCCGAGTTGTATGAGAGATAGGGAATCCCCGCGAGTGTGTTAGAGATGGGAAATCCCAGAGTGTCCCCGAGAGTGTGTGAGAGAATCCCAGAGAGTCCCCGAGTGTGTGTGATAGGAAGGGAATCACCGAGTGTGTGTGAGAGATAGGGAATCCCAGAGTGACCCGCAGTGTGTGAGTGAGAGAGAATCCCAGTGTTAGAGAGTCAGGGAATTCCAGAGTGTCCCGGAGTGTGTGTGAGAGAATCCCAGAGTTTGTGTGAGAGTGGGAATCCCAGAGTGTGTGAATGAGAGGGAATCCCAGAGTGTGTGAGAGAGTGGGAAGCCCAGAGTGCGTGTGTGAGAGGGAATCCCAGAGTGTGAGGGAGAGGGAATTCCAAAGTCTGTGTGAGAGGGAATGCCAGAGTGTCCCCGAGTGTGTGTGATAGAATCCCAGAGAGTCCCCGAGTGCGTGTGAGAGGTCGGGAATCCCAGAGAGTCCCCAAAAGTGTGTGAGAAAATCCCAGAGAGTCCCCGTGTGAGAGAAAGGGAATCCCAAAGTGTCCCCGAATGTGTGTGAGAGATAGGGAATCCCAGAATGTGTGTGAGAGATAGGGAATCCCAGAGTGTCCCCGAATGTGTGTGAGAGATAGGGATTCCCAGAGAGTCCCCGAGTGTGTGTGAGAGAGAGAATCCCAGAGTGCGTGTGAGAGATAGGGATTCCCAGAGTGTCCCCGAGTGTGTGTGATAGAATCCCAGAGAGTCTACGAGTGTGTGTGAGATATAGGGAATCCCAGAGTGTGTGAGAGAGATAGGGTGTCCCAGAGTGTCCCGGAGTGTGTATGAGAGAGAATCCCAGAGTGTGTGAGGGAGAGGGAATCCCAGAGTGAGTGTGTGAGAGAATCCCAGAGTGTTTGTGAGTGAGGGAATCCCAGAGTGTGTGTGAGAGAGGGAATGCCGGAGAGTCCCAGAGTGTGTGTGAGAGAGCGAATCCCGGAGAGTCCCAGAGTGTTTGTGAGAGAGGGAATCCCAGACTGTGTGAGAGATAGGGAATCCCAGAGTGTCCCCGAGTGTGTGTGAGAGATAGGGAATCCCAGAGTGTGTGTGAGAGGTGGGGAATCCCAGAGTGTCCCCGTGAGTGTGTGATAGAATCCCAGAGAGACCCCGAGTGTGTGTGAGAGATAGGGAATCCCAGAGAGTCCCCGAGAGTGTGTGAGAGATAGGGAATCCCAGACTGTGTGTGAGAGATAGGGAATCCCCGAGTGTGTGAGAGATACAGAATCCCAGAGTGTCCCCGAGTGTGTGTGAGAGATAGGGAATCCCAGAGAGTCCCCGAGAGTGTGTGAGAGATAGGGAATCCCAGACTGTGTGTGAGAGATAGGGAATCCCCGAGTGTGTGAGAGATACAGAATCCCAGAGTGTTCCCGAGTGTGTGTGAGAGATTGGGAATCCCAGAGTGTCCCCGAGTGTGTGTGAGAGATAGGGAATCCCAGAGTGTCCCCGAGTGTGTGTGAGAGATAGGGAATCCCCGAGTTGTATGAGAGATAGGGAATCCCCGCGAGTGTGTTAGAGATGGGAAATCCCAGAGAGTACCCGAGCGTGTGTGAGAGAATCCCAGAGAGTCCCAGAGTGTGTGTGACAGAAAGGGAATCACCGTGTGTGTGTGAGAGATAGGGAATCCCAGAGTATCTGAGAGAGATTGGATCTCAGATTCCCAGAGTGTGTGTAAGAGTGGGAATCCCAGATTGTGCGTGAGAGCGGGAATCCCAGAGTGTGTGTGAGAGAGGGAATCCCAGAGTGTGCGTGTGGGAATCCCGGAGTGGGTGTGAGAGTGGGAATTCCAAATTGTGTGTGAGAGTGAGGGAATCCCAGAGTGTCCCAGAGTGTGCATGAGAGAATCCCAGAGCGTGAAATCGTGGGAATCCCAGAGTCTATGTGAGAGAGGAAATCCCAGAGTGTGTGTGAGAGTGGGAATCCCAGAGTGTGTTTGGGAGCGGGAATCCCAGAGTATCTGAGAGAAATGGGATCTCAGATTCCCAGAGTGTGTGTAAGGGTGGGAATCCCAGAGTGTGAGGGAAAGGGAATTCCAGAGTGCGTGTGAGAGAATCCCAGAGAGTTCGAGAGTGTGTGTGAGAGAGGGAATCCCAGATTGTGCGTGAGAGAGGGAATCCCAGAGTGTGTGTGAGTGGGGGAATTCCAGAGATTCCCAGAATGTCGGAGAGAGATGGAATCCCAGAGTATCCCAGAGTGTGTATGAGAGAATCCCAGAGTGTGAGAGTGTGGGAATCCCAGAGTGTGTGTGAGAGAGGGAATCCCAGAGTGTGTGAGAGAGATGGGGAATCCCAGAGTCTGTGTGAGAGATAGCGAATCCCAGAGTCTATTTGAGAGAGAGGGACTCCCAGAGAGTGTGCGAGAGTGGGAATCCCAGAGAGTGTGTGCGAGAAGAAATCCCTGATTGTGTGAGAGAGAGGGAATCCCCGAGTGTGCGTGTGTGAGTTTCCCAGAGTGTGTGTGAGAGAGGGAATCCCAGAGTGTATGTTAGAGAGGGAATCCCAGAGTGTGTGTGAGAGAGATGGAATCCCAGAGTTTGTGTGAGAGATAGGGAATCCCAGAGTGTCCCCGAGTGTGTGTGAGAGATAGGGAATCCCAGAGTGTCCCCGAGTTTGTGTGAGAGATAGGGAATCCCAGAGCGTCCCGGAGTGTGTGTGAGAGATAGGGAATCCCAGAGAGTCCCCGAGTGTGTGAGAGAGATAGGGAATCCCAGAGCGTCCCGGAGTGTGTGTGAGAGATAGGGAATCCCAGAGAGTCCCCGAGTGTGTGTGAGAGATTGGGAATCCCAGAGAGTGTATGAGACGGGGAATCCTAGAGTGTGTGTGAGAGAGAAAGGGAATCCGAGAGTGTGTGTGAGAGATAGGGAATCCCAGAGAGTCCCCAAGTGTGTGTGAGAGATATGGAATCCCAGAGTGTCCCCGAGTGTGTGTGAGAGAGGGAATCCCGGAGTGCGTGAGAGAGAATCCCAGAGTGTGTGTGAGAGGGGGAATGCTAGAGTGTGTGAGAGAGAGATAGGGCATCCGAGAGTGTGTGTGAGAGATTGGGAATTCCAGAGTGTGTGCGAGAGATAGGGAATCCCAGAGTGTCCCCGAGTGTGTGTGAGATTGGGAATCCCAGAGAGTGTATGAGAGGGGGAATCCTGGAGTGTGTGTGACAGAGATAGGGAATCCGAGAGTGTGTGTGAGAGAGGGAATCCCAGAGCGTGTGCGAGAGAGGGAATTCCAGAGTGTGTGCGAGAGCGGGAATCCCAGACTGTGTGAGAGAGAGGGAATCCAGGAGAGTCCCAGAGTGTGTGTGAGAGAGGGAATCAGAGAGTGTGTGTGAGAGAGAGGGAATCCCAGAGTCTATGTGAGAGAGAGATTCCCAGAGTGTGAGGGAGAGGGAATTCCAGAGTGTGTGTGAGAGGGAATCCCAGAGTTTCCCCGAGTGTGTGTGATAGAATCCCAGAAAGTCCCCGAGTGTGTCTGAAAGAGAGGGAATCCCAGAATGTGTGTAAGAGATAGAATATCCCAGCGAGTCCCGGAGCGTGTGATAAAATCCCAGAGAGTCCCCGAGTGTGTGTGAGAGATACAGAATCCCAGTGAGTCCCCGAGTGTGTGAGAGAGATAGGGAATCCCAGTGAGTCCCCGAGTGTGTGTGAGATACAGAATCCCAGAGAGTCCCCGAGTGTGTGTGAGATACAGAATCCCAGAGAGTCCCCGAGTGTGTGAGAGAGATAGAGAATCACAGAGTGTTCCCGAATGTGTGTGAGAGATAGGGAATCCCAGAGAGTCCCCGAGTGTGTGTGAGAGAGAGAATCCCAGAGTGCGTGTGAGAGATAGGGAATCCCAGAGTGTCCCCGAGTGTGTGTGATAGAATCCCAGAGTGTCTACGAGTGTGTGTGAGAGATAGGGAATCCCAGAGTGTGTGTGAGAGATAGGGAATCCCAGAGTGTCCCGGAGTGTGTGTGAGAGAGAATCCCAGAGTGTGTGAGGGAGAGGGAATCCCAGAGTGAGTGTGTGAGAGAATCCCAGAGTGTTTGTGAGTGAGGGAATCCCAGAGTGTGTGTGAGAGAGGGAATCCTGGAGAGTCCCAGAGTGTGTATGAGAGAGGGAATCCCAGACTGTATGAGAGAGAGGGAATTCCAGAGTGTGTGTGAGGGAATTCCAGAGTGGGTGTGTGAGAGAGGGAATCCCAGAGTGTGTGAGGGAGAGGGAATCCCAGAGTGTGTGTGAGAGTGGAAGCCCAGAGTGCGAGTGTGTGTGGGAATCCCTTAGGATGTGTGAGACAGGGAATCCTAGACTGTGTGAGAGAGAAGGATTCCAAGTGTGTGAGTGAGGGAATTCCAGACTGTGTGTGAGAGGGAATCCCAGAGTCTATGTGAGAGAGAGATTCCCAGAGTGTGAGGGAGAGGGAATCCCAGACTGTCCCCGAGTGTGTGTGATAGAATCCCAGAGCGTCCCCGAGTGTGTGTGAGAGGTCGGAAATCCCAGAGAGTCCTCGAGTGTGTCTGCAAAGAGAGGGAATCCACGAGTGTGTGTGAGAGATAGGGAATCCCAGAGAGTCCCCGAGTGTGTGTGAGAGAAAGGGAATCCCAGAGTGTCCCCGAGTGTGTGTGAGAGGGAATCCCAGAGAGTCCCCGAGTGTGTGTGAGAGATAGGGAATCCCCGAGAGTGTGTGAGAGATAGGGAATCCCCGAGTGTGTGAGGGAGATAGGGTATCGCAGGGAGTCCAGGAGTGTGTGATAGAATCCGAGAGAGTCCCCGAGTTTGTGAGAGATTGGGAATCCCAGAGTGTCCCCGAGTGTGTGTGAGAGATTGGGAATCCCAGAGTGTCCCCGAGTGTGTGTGAGAGATAGGGAATCCCAGAGTGTTCCCGAGTGTGTGTGAGAGATAGGGAATCCCAGAGTGTCCCCGAGTGTGTGTGAGAGATAGGGAATCCCCGAGTTGTATGAGAGATAGGGAATCCCCGCGAGTGTGTTAGAGATAGGGAATCCCAGAGTGTCCCCGAGTGTGTGTGAGAGGTAGGGAATCCCTGAGTGTCCCCGAGTGAGTGTGAGAGATAGTGAATCCCTGGGTGTGTGTGAGAGATAGGGAATCCCCGAGAGAGTGTGAGAGAGAAAGGGAATCCCCGAGTGTGTGCGAGAGAAAGGGAATCCCCGAGTCTGGGTGAGAGATAGGGAATCCCCGAGAGTGTGTGTGAGAGATAGGTAATCCCAGAGTGAGTGTGAGAGATAGAGAATCCCCGAGTGTCTGTGAGAGATAGGGAATCCCCGAGTGTCCCCGAGTGTGTGTGAGAGATAGGGAATCCCAGAGAGTCCCCAAGTGTGTGTGAGAGATAGGGAATCCCAGAGAGTCCCCGAGTGTGTGTGAGAGATTGGGAATCCCAGAGAGTGTATGAGAGGGGGAATCCTAGAGTGTGTGTGAGAGAGATAGGGAATTCGAGTGTTTGTGTGAGAGAGGGAATCCCCGAGTGTGTGCCGAGAGAGGGAATCCCAGAGTGTGTGTGTGAGACGGAATCTGAGAGTGTGTGTGAGAGAGGGAATCCCAGAGTGTGTGTCAGAGAGGGAATTCCAGAGTGTCCCGGAATGTGTCTGAGAGAGGGAATCCCGGAGTGCGTGTGAGATAGCCAATCCCAGAGTGTGTGTGAGAGAATCCCAGTGTGTGTGTGAGAGAATCCCAGAGTGTGTGAGAGAGAGGAAATCCCAGAGTGTGTGCGAGAGCGGGAATCCCAGACTGTGTGAGAGAGAGGGAATCCAGGAGAGTCCCAGAGTGTGTGTGAGAGAGGGAATCCGAGAGTGTGTGTGAGAGAGAGGGAATCCCAGAGTCTATGTAAGAGAGAGATTCCCAGAGTGTGAGGGAGAGGGAATTCCAGATTGTGTGTGAGAGGGAATCCCAGAGTGTCCCCGAGTGTGTGTGATAGAATCCCAGAGAGTCCCCGAGTGTGTCTGAAAGAGAGGGAATCCCAGAATGTGTGTGAGAGATAGACTATCCCAGAGAGTCCCGGAGCATGTGATAAAATCCCAGTGAGTCCCCGAGTGTGTGTGAGAGATACAGAATCCCAGAGATTCCCCGAGTGTGTGAGAGAGATAGGGAATCCCAGTGAGTCCCCGAGTGTGTGTGAGATACAGAATCCCAGAGAGTCCCCGAGTGTGTGTGAGATACAGAATCCCAAAGAGTCCCCGAGTGTGTGAGAGAGATAGAGAATCACAGAGTGTTCCCGAATGTGTGTGAGAGATAGGGAATCCCAGAGAGTCCCCGAGTGTGTGTGAGAGAGAGAATCCCAGAGTGCGTGTGAGAGACAGGGAATCCCAGAGTGTCCCCGAGTGTGTGTGATAGAATCCCAGAGAGTCTACGAGTGTGTGTGAGAGATAGGGAATCCCAGAGTGTGTGTGAGAGATAGGGAATCCCAGAGTGTCCCGGAGTGTGTGTGAGAGAGAATCCCAGAGTGTGTGAGGGAGAGGGAATCCCAGAGTGAGTGTGTGAGAGAATCCCAGAGTGTTTGTGAGTGAGGGAATCCCAGAGTGTGTGTGAGAGAGGGAATCCTGGAGAGTCCCAGAGTGTGTATGAGAGAGGGAATCCCAGACTGTATGAGAGAGAGGGAATTCCAGAGTGTGTGTGAGGGAATTCCAGAGTGGGTGTGTGAGAGAGGGAATCCCAGAGAGTCCCCGAGTGTGTGTGAGAGAATCCAAGTGTTTGTGTGAGAAAGGGAATCCCAGACTATCTGAGAGAGATTGGATCTCAGATTCCCAATGTGTGTGTAAGAGTGGGAATCCCAGATTGTGCGTGTGGGAATCCCGGAGTGGGTATGAGAGTGGGAATTCCAAATTGTGTGTGAGAGTGAGGGAATCCCAGAGTGTGTGTGAGAGAGGGAATCCCAGAGTGTGCGTGTGGGAATCCCGGAGTGGGTGTGAGAGTGGGAATTCCAAATTGTGTGTGAGAGTGAGGGAATCCCAGAGTGTACCAGAGTGTGCATGAGAGAAGCCCAGAGCGTGAAAGAGTGGGAATCCCAGAGTCTATGTGAGAGAGGAAATCCCAGAGTGTGTGTGAGAGTGGGAATCCCAGAGTGTGTTTGGGAGTGGGAATCCCAGAGTATCTGAGAGAAATGGGATCTCAGATTCCCACAGTGTGTGTAAGGGTGGGAATCCCAGAGTGTGAGGGAAAGGGAATTCCAGAGTGTGTGTGAGAGAATCCCAGAGAGTTCGAGAGTGTGTCTGAGAGAGGGAATCCCAGATTGTGCGTGAGAGAGGGAATCCCGAGTGTGTGTGAGTGGGGGAATTCCAGAGATTCCCAGAGTGTCGAGAGAGATGGAATCCCAGAGTATCCCAGAGTGTGTATGAGAGAATCCCAGAGTGTGAGAGTGTGGGAATCCCAGAGTGTGTGTGAGAGAGGGAATCCCAGAGTGTGTGAGAGAGATGGGGAATCCCAGAGTCTGTGTGAGAGATAGGGAATCCCAGAGTCTGTTTGAGAGAGAGGGAATCCCAGAGAGTGTGCGAGAGTGGGAATCCCAGAGTGTGTGTGCGAGAGGAAATCCCTGATTGTGTGTGAGAGAGGGAATCCCCGAGTGTGCGTGTGTGAGTTTCCCAGAGTGTGTGTGAGAGAGGGAATCCCAGAGTGTATGTTAGAGAGGGAATCCCAGAGTGTGTGTGAGAGAGATGGAATCCCAGAGTTTGTGTGAGAGATAGGGAATCCCAGAGTGTCCCCGAGTGTGTGTGAGAGATAGGGAATCCCAGAGTATCCCCGAGTGTGTGAGAGAGATAGGGAATCCCAGAGCGTCCCGGAGTGTGTGTGAGAGATAGGGAATCCCAGAGAGTCCCCGAGTGTGTGTGAGAGATTGGGAATCTCAGAGAGTGTATGAGACGGGGAATCCTAGAGTGTGTGTGAGAGAGAAAGGGAATCCGAGAGTGTGTGTGAGAGATAGGGAATCCCAGAGAGTCCCCAAGTGTGTGTGAGAGATATGGAATCCCAGAGTGTCCCCGAGTGTGTGTGAGAGAGGGAATCCCGGAGTGCGTGAGAGATATCCAATCCCAGAGTGTGTGTGAGAGAATCCCAGAGTGTGTGAGAGAATCCCAGAGTGTGTGTGAGAGGGGGAATGCTAGAGTGTGTGAGAGAGAGATAGGGCATCCGAGAGTGTGTGTGAGAGATTGGGAATCCCAGAGAGTCCCCGAGTTTGTGTGAGAGATTGGGAATCCCAGAGTGTCCCCGAGTGTGTGTGAGAGATAGGGAATCCCAGAGTGTCCCCGAGTGTGTGTGAGATTGGGAATCCCAGAGAGTGTATGAGAGGGGGAATCCTGGAGTGTGTGTGACAGAGATAGGGAATCCGAGAGTGTGTGTGAGAGAGGGAATCCCCGAGTGTGTGCGAGAGAGGGAATCCCAGAGTTTGTGTGTGAGACGGAATCTGAGAGTGTGTGTGAGAGAGAGGAAATCCCAGAGTGTGTGCGAGAGCGGGAATCCCAGACTGTGTGAGAGAGAGGGAATCCGGGAGAGTCCCAGAGTGTGTGTGAGAGAGGTAATCCGAGAGTGTGTGTGAGAGAGGGAGTCCCAGAGTGTGTGTCAGAGAGGGAATTCCAGAGTGTCCGAGAATGTGTGTGAGATAGGGAATCCCAGAGTGCGTGAGAGATAGCCAATCCCAGAGTGTGTGTGAGAGAATCCCAGACTGTGTGAGAGAGAGGGAATCCCGGAGAGTCCCAGAGTGTGTGTGAGAGAGGGAATCCCAGAGTGTGTGCGAGAGCGGGAATCCCAGACTGTGTGAGAGAGAGGGAATCCGGGAGAGTCCCAGAGTGTGTGTGAGAGAGGTAATCCGAGAGTGTGTGTGAGAGAGGGAGTCCCAGAGTGTGTGTCAGAGAGGGAATTCCAGAGTTCCCAGAATGTGTGTGAGATAGGGAATCCCAGAGTGCTTGAGAGATAGCCAATCCCAGAGTGTGTGTGAGAGAATCCCAGACTGTGTGAGAGAGAGGGAATCCCGGAGAGTCCCAGAGTGTGTGTGAGAGAGGGAATCCCAGTGTGTGTGTGCGAGAGGGAATCCCAGAGTGTGTGCGAGAGCGGGAATCCCAGACTGTGTGAGAGAGAGGGAATCCTGGAGAGTCCCAGAGTGTGTGTGAGAGAGGGAATCCCAGAGTGTGTGAGAGAGAGGGAATCCCAGAGTGTGTGCGAGAGCGGGAATCCCAGACTGTGTGAGAGAGAGGGAATCCCGGAGAGTCCCAGAGTGTGTGTGAGAGAGGAAATCCCAGTGTGTGTGTGAGAGAGGGAATCCCAGAGTGTGTGCGAGAGCGGGAATCCCAGACTGTGTGAGAGAGAGGGAATCCTGGAGAGTCCCAGAGTGTGTGTGAGAGAGGGAATCCCAGAGTGTGTGAGAGAGAGGGAATCCCAGAGTGTGTGCGAGAGCGGGAATCCCAGACTGTGTGAGAGAGAGGGAATCCCGGAGAGTCCCAGAGTGTGTGTGAGAGAGGGAATCCCAGAGTGTGTGTGAGAGAGGGAATCCCAGAGTGTGTGTGTGAGAGAGAATCCCAGAGTGTGTGTGACAGTGGGAATCCCAGAGTGTGTGTGACAGTGGGAATCCCAGAGTGTGTGTGAGAGATAGGGAATCCGAGAGTGTGTGTGAGAATGAGAGTCCCAGAGTGTGTGCGTGAGAGTCCCAGAATGTGTGAGAGAATCAGTGTCCCAGTGTGTGTGTGTGAGTCCCAGTGTGTGTGTGAGAGATAGGGAATCCTAGAATGTGTGTGAGAATGAGAGTCCCAGAGTGTGTGCGTGAGAGTCCCAGAATGTGTGAGAGAATCAGTGTCCCAGAGTGTGTGTGTGAGTCCCTGTATGTGTGTGTGTGTCCCTGTATCTGTGTGAGTCCCAGAGTGTGTGAGTCCCAGAGTGTGTGTGTGAGTCCCAGTGTGTGTGTGTGTCCAGAGTGTGTGAGAATCAGTGTCCCAGTGTGTGTGTGTGTGTGTGTGTGTGTGTGTCCCAGCGTGTGTTAGTGAGGGGATACCAGTGTGTGTGTGTGAGAGAGGGAATCCCAGAGAGTTCCAGAGTGTGTGTGAGAGAGGGTATCCCAGAGAGTGTGTGAGAATCACAGTGTCCCAGAATGTGTGTGTGTGTGTGAGTCCGAGTGTGTGTGTGTGTGAGTCCCAGAGTGTGAGAATCACAGTGTCCCAGAGTGTGTGTGTGTGTGTGTGTGAGAATTAGAGTGTGTGTGTGTGAGTCCCAGTGTGTGTGAGTTCCAGAGTGTGTGAGAATCAGAGTCCCAGAGTGTGTGTGTATGTGTCCCAGAGTGTGTGTGTGTGAGAGAGAATCCTAGAGTGTGTGTGTGTGTATGTATGTGAGAGAGTCCCAGAGTGTGTGTGTGTGTGTGTGAGAGTCCAAGAGTGTGTGAGAATCAGTATCCCAGAGTGAGTCCCAGAGTGTGTGTGTGTGAGTCCCAAAGTGTGTATGTGTGTGTGTGTGTATGTGAGAGAGTCCCAGAGTGTATGAGAATCACAGTGTCCGAGTGTGTGTGAGAGAGTCCCAGAGTGGTAAATTCTGTGTGGGACTAAACCTGTATCCTGAGGATGTTCAATACTGTACGTGAATAATCCTGTGCCCTGAGGTTGGACAATGCTGGATATGAATAATCCTGTGCCCTGAGGCTGGTCAATACTGGGTGTGAATAATCCTGTGGCCCGAGGATGGTCAATACTGTGTGTGAATAATCCTGTGGCCGGAGGATGGTCAATACTGTGTGTGAATAATCCTGTGGCCTGAGAATGGTCAATACTGGGTGTGAATAATCCTGTGGCCTGAGGATGGTCAATACCGTACGTGAATAATCCTGTGCCCTGAGGTTGGGCAATGCTGGGTGTGAATAATCCTGTGCCCTGAGGCTGGTCAATACTGGGTGTGAATAATCCTGTGGCCTGAGGATGGTCAATACTGTGTGTGAAAAATCCCGTGGCTTGAAGATTGTCAATACTTTGTGGGAATAATCCTTTTGCCTGAGGATGGTCAATACTGTATGGAAATAATTCTGCCACCTGTAAATGGTCAAGACAATGTGTCCATTAATCCTGTAGCCTTATGCTGGTCAATACTGTGTGTGAATAATCCTGTGGCCTGAGGATGGTCAATACTGTGTGTGAATAATCCTGTGGCCTGAGAATCGTCAATACTCTGTGGGAATAATCCTGTGAGTTGTAAATGGTCAAAGCAGTGTGTTTATTAATCCTGTGGCCGTATGTTCGTCAATACTGTGTGTGAATAATCCTGGGGTTGAGACTGTTGAATATTGTGTGTGAATACTCCTGTGACCTGAGGACGGACAATACTGTGTGTGAATAATTCTGTGGCCTATGGATATTCAATACTGTGTGGGAATAATCCTATGTCCTGAGGATGGTCAATACTGTATGTAAATAATGTTGTGGCCTGAGAATGGCCAATACTGTGTGGGAATAGTCCTGTGGGCTGTGAATGGTCAATACTGTGTGTGACTAATCCTTGGCCTGAGTATGATCAATACTATATGTGAACAATCCTGTGGGCTGTGAATGGTCAATGGTGTGTCAGTGAGTCCCAGAGTGTGTGTGTGTGAGTCCTAGAGTGTGTGTGTGCGTGTGTGTGAGAGTCCCAAAGCGCGCGTGTGTGTGTGTGTTTGAGAGTCCCTGTGTGTGTGTGTGTGTGTGTGTGTGTGTGTGTGTGTGAGTCCCAACGTGTGTGTCAGTGAGGGGATACCAGTGTGTGTGAGAGAGACGGTATCCCCGAGAGTGTGTGAGAATCACAGTGTCCCAGAATGTGTGTGTGTGAGTCCCAGAGTGTGTGTATGTGTGAGTCCCAGAGTGTGTGTATGTGTGAGTCCCAGAGTGTGTGTAAGTGTGAGTCCCAGAGTTTGAGAGAATTAGAGTGTGAGTCCCAGTGTGTGTGTGTGTGTGTGAGTCACAGAGTGTGTGTGTGTGAGTCCCAGAGTGTGTGTGCGTGCGAGTCCCAGAGTGTGTATGTGTGAGAGTCCCAGAGTGTGTGTGTGTGTTTGTGTGTGAGTCCCAGAGTGTGTGTGTGTGTGTGTGTGAGAGAGAGAGAGTCCCAGAGTGTGTGTGTGTGAGAGACCTAGAGTGTGTGTGTGTGTGTGTCCTAGAGTGTGTGTGTGTGTGTGTATGAGTCCTAGAGAGTGTGTGTGTGTGAGAGAGAGTCCCAGAGTGTGTGTGAGTGTGAGAGAGTCCCAGAGTGTGTCTGTGTGTGTGTGTGAGTCCCAGTGTGTGTGTGTGTCTCCTAGTGTGTGTGTGACCCAGTGTGTGTGTGTGTGTGTGAGAGAGAGAGAGAGAGAGTCCCAGTGTGTGTGTGTGTGAGTCCCAGAGTGTGTGTGTGTTTGAGAGAGAGAGTCCCAGTGTGTGTGTGTGTGAGAGAGAGAGAGTCCCAGAGTGTGTGTGTAATCCTATCGTTTGAGAATGTTCAATACCATGTGGGAATAATCCTGTGCCCTGTTAATTAATAAAGAGAATGTGTTCATTAATCCTGTGGCCTGAGGTTGGTCACTACCGTGTGTGAATGATCTAATGGCCTTAGGATGGTCAATAATGTGTGTGAATAATCCTGTGAGCTGTAAATGATCAAAGCAGTGTGTGTATTAATCCTGTGGCCGTATGTTCGTCAATACTATGTGTGAATAATCCTGTGGCCTGAGGATTGTCAATACTGTGTGTGAATAATGCTGTAGACTGTGAATGGTCAATACTGAGTGAGTAATCCTGTAGACGGAGGATTGTCAATACTGTGTGTGAATTAACCTGTGGCCTGAGATTTGTGAATACAGTGTGTGAATAATCTTGTGCACTGTGAATGCTCAATACTGTGTGAACAATCCTCTGGACTGAGGGCAGTCAATACTGTGTGCGTATAATCCTATGGCCCGTGAATCGTAAATACTGTGTGTGAATAACCCTTGGCCCAAGGATAATCAATACTGTGTGCGAATAGCCCTTTGCCTAAGGATGGGCAATACTGTGTGTGAATAATGATGTGGCATGTGGATGGTCAATGCTGTGTGGCAATAATCCTGTGGGCCGTGGATGGTCAATGCTGTGCGGAAATAATCCTGTGGGCTGTGGATGGTCAATACTGTGCGTGAATAACCCTTGTCCTGAGGATGGTCAATACTGTGTGTGAACAATCGTGTTGCCTGAGGATATTTAATACCATTTATGAATAATCCTGTGACTTGAAAATGGTCAATACAGTGTGAGAATAATCCTGTTGCCTAAGGATGATCAATACTGTGTAGGAATAATCCTTTGTCTTGAGGATTGTCACTACGTTGTGTGGATAATCCATGGCCTGAGGATGGTCAATACTGTGTGTAAATTATCCTGTGACTTCAGGATGGTCAATACTATGGGAATAATCCTGTGACCTGTAAATGATCAAGACAGTGTATTCATTAATCCTGTGGCCGTATGCTGGTCAATACTGTGTGTGAATAATCCTGTGGACTGTGAATGGTTAATAGTGTGTCAGAGTAATCCTGAACTTGACGATGTTCAATACTGTGTGTGAATAATCCTGTGCCTTGTGGATTGTCAGTACTGTGTGGGAATATTCCTATGCCCTGTTAATTGGTAAAGAGAATGTGTTCATTAATCCTGTGGCCTCAGTTTGGTCAATACAGCGTGTGAATGATCTTATGTCCTTAGGATGGTCAATACTGTGTGCGAATAATCCTCTGGCCTGTGAATGGTCAATACTGTGTGTGAATAACCCTTGACCTGAGGATGATCAATACTGTGTGTGAGTAATCCTGCTGACGGAGGATGGTCAATACTGTGTGTGAGTAATCCTGCTGACGGAGGATGGTCAATACTGTGCGTGAATAATAATGTGGCCTGAGGGCAGTCAATACTGTGTGTGAATAATGCTCTGGGCTGTGAATCATCAGTACTGTGTGTGTATAACCATTTGCCTAAGGATGGTCAATATTGTGAGTGAATAATAATGTGGCCTGAGGGCAGTCAATACTGTGTGATAGTAATCCTGTGGCCTGTGGGTGGTCAATACTGGGTGTTAATAATCTGTGGCCTGTGGATGGTCAATGCTGTGTGATAGCAATCCTGTGGCCTGTAGATGGTCAATGCTGTGTGATAGTAATCCTGTGGCCTGTGGATGGTCAATGCTGTGTGATAGTAATCCTGTGGCCTGTGGGTGGTCAATACTGGGTGTTAATAATCTGTGGCCTGTGGATGGTCAATGCTGTGTGATAGCAATCCTGTGGCCTGTGGATGGTCAATGCTGTGTGATAGTAATCCTGTGGCCTGTGGATGGTCAATGCTGTGTGATAGTAATCCTGTGGCCTGTGGGTGGTCAATACTGGGTGTTAATAATCTGTGGCCTGTGGATGGTCAATGCTGTGTGATAGCAATCCTGCGGCCTGTGGATGGTCAATGCTGTGTGATAATAATCCTTTGTGATGTGGATGGTCAATACTGTGAATCAACAATCTGTGGCCTGTACATGTTCAATACTGTTTGTTAATAAACTGTGGCCTGTGGATAGTCAATACTGGGTGTTAATAAACTGTGGCCTGTGCATGTTCAGTACTGTTTGTACTGAATGGTCAAGGAGAAAGTGAGGTCTGCAGATGCTGGAGATCAAAGTTGAAACTTTATTGCTGGAACAGCACAGCAGGTCAGGCAGCATCCAGGGAACAGGAGATTCGACGTTTCGGGCACAGGCCCTTCTTCAGGAATGATTCCTGAAGAAGGGCCTGTGCCCGAAACGTCGAATCTCCTGTTCCCTGGATGCTGCCTGACCTGCTGTGCTGTTCCAGCAATAAAGTTTCAACTTTGATCTCCAGCATCTGCAGACCTCACTTTCTCCTCGAAGATTTCAACCTACTGCGAATCCTCTTACAAGGATGCCTTCCTTGAAGAAGCTCTCTGCCTCTCTCTACAAAGATTTCAGTGAGTCCCTCTCTCACTGCACACCCCAGGTCATCTCCTCTGCACAGAAGCTCTTCAGCCACATTCTGAACCAGACTCGTTACCACAGCCATATCTCCTTTCTCAGCACCTGCCTACGGAACCGACTGATCCCCCATGGACTCCAGATCACCTTCCGACCAACACAATTTGGACCCAACCAGGACTACTAGTACCTGTAACAAATCCGCAGCCTCCAGCAACGGACCTCCCTCCGGATCCTCCGCTCCACGCTTTCAGCCATGCGCCGCTACCTACATTCCCTGCAACTCGACCTACCCCAGCTCAGGACAACACTCTCACAGACCTGTAAAGGACCTCTACTGTTCTTCATCCACAGAAGAATCCATAGACTGAACAAACAGTTCTTTCTAGCCATATCGGAAATTAAAGGCAGTAAGTACCAAAGACTTTCATGCACTTACACCCAAACTCCGGATTCCTCAACCGTTCCAGAAACTTCCATCGGCCTCCGAAACCAGTCCGGCGCCATTACACACGCGGCCGCTACAGCGCCCGAGGCAATAGCCGCAGACGCCGTCGACGATGACGTCACTTCCGCCCCCACCGACCTCGCAACCTTCATGATCGCAGCCCAAACAACCGCCTCCGGGATCACCGCACAGACAACCTGCTCTGCGAACGTCATGAAGACAATCGCCAACAGATTGGCGACCTCCGCGGCTATGGGGAAGAACTCTGTCTCCGTGGTCGCCGCAGCTACTTCCGCCCCCAGTGACGTCAGCAACCTACATTTGGACCACATCGCCGCATGTGTATCCGCCCCCCCCGCCGCGTTCCGTCACCACGCCTAACCCCGCCCCCCCGCCGCGTTCCGCCACCACGCCTAACTCCGCCCCCCGGCCGAGTTCCGTCACCACGCCTAACCCCGCCCCCCCGCCGCGTTCCGCCACCACGCCTAACTCCGCCCCCCGGCCGAGTTCCGTCACCGCGCCTAACCCCGCCCCCCCGCCGGTCTCCATCACCATGTCCAACTCCGCCCCCACGCCGACCTCTGTCCCCGCCCCCAGGCCTAACCCGCCCCCACATCCAGCTCCAGTCCCACACCAGGTCCTAGCTCCCCGCCCTGCCGTGTGTTCACCATCCCTCCAGACTTGCCCCTCTCTGAGGATGAAAGAACTGTCCTCAGCAGAGGTCTCACCTTCGTTCCCACACGTTCTCGGGTCAATGAATTCAATACATGGAGTGACATCGAACAATTCTTCCGCCGCCTTCGCCTCCGTGCCTTCTTCTTCAATCAAGACTCTCGCCCACCCTCTGACGACCCCTTCTCCCACCTCCAACACACCCCGTCCACCTGGACACCCCGTGCTGGCCTCCTACCTGCCCTCGACCTCTTCATAGCAAACTGCCGCCGCGATATTAACCGCTACCTGAACTCCCACACCCCTCCCACCCACTCCAACCTCTCACCCTCGGAACGCGCAGCCCTCCACTCCCTCCGTTCCAACCCCAACCTCACCATCAAACCAGCTGACAAGGGAGGCGCAGTAGTAGTTTGGCGCACTGACCTTTACACCGCTGAGGCCAAACGCCAGCTCGCAGATACCTCCTCCTACCGTCCCCTTGACCATGACCCCACCCCCCACCACCAAACCATCATCTCCCAGACTGAATGGTCAAGGCAATGTGTTTATTAATCCTGTGGCCGTATGTTCGTCAATACTGTGCGTGAATAATCCTGTGGGCTGAGAATGGTCAATACTGTGTGTGAATACTCCTGTGGCCTCTGTACTGTCAATACAGTGTGTAATTAATCCTGTGGCCTGAGGCTGGACAATAATGTGTGTGAATAATTTTGCTACCCGAGGATGGTCAATACTGAGTGTGAATAATCCTGTGGCCTGGGAATGGTCAATACTGTGTGGGAATAATCCTGTGGCCTGAGGGCAGTCAATAACGTCTGTGAATAATCTTATGGCCCGTGATTCGTAAATACTGTGTGTGAATAACCCTGGCCTAAGGATAGTCAATTCTATGTGTGAATAATCCTTTTGGACTATGAGTGGTCAATACACTGTGTGAATAATCCTGTGGCCTAAGGATGGTCAATACTGTGTTTGAATATTCCTGTGGCCCGTGAATTGTCAATACTGTGTGTCAATAGCCCTTTGCCTAAGGGTGGGCAATACTGTGTGAGAATAATGTGGGCCTGTGGATGGTCAATGCTGTGTGATAATATTCCTGTGGGCTGTGGATGGTCAATATTATGTGTTAATAATCTGTGTCCTGTGCAATGTAAATATTGTTTGCAAATAATACTGTGGCCAGCGGATGGTCAATACTGTGTGTGAATAATCCTGTGGCCTGAGAATGGTCAATACAGTGTGAGAATAATCCTGTTGCCTGTGGATGGTCAATACTGTATGTGAATAATCCTGTGGCCTGAGGATGGTCAATACTGTGTAGGAAAAATCCAGTGGCTTGAGGATTGTCAATACTGTGTGTGAATAATCCATGGCCTGAGGATGGTGAATACTTTGTGTAAAGATTCCTGTTCCTTGAGGATGTTCAATACTGTGTGGGAATAATCATGTGACCTGTAAATGATCACGACAGTGTGTTCATTAATCCTGTGGCCGTCGGCTGGTCAATACTGTGTGTGAATAATCATGTAGCTTGAGGATTGTCAATTCTATGTTGGAACAATCCTGTGACCTGCAAAAGTTGAAGACCGAGTGTTCATTAATCCCGTGGCCGTGTGTTAGTCAATGCTGTGTGTGAATAATCCTGTGGACTGAGAATGGTCAATACTGTGTGTGAGTAATCCTGTGGACTGATAATGGTCAATACTGTGTGTGAATAATCCTGCGGCCTGAGAATGGTCAATACTGTGTGGGAATAACCGTTGGGCGGAAGGATAGTCAATACAGTGTGTGTTAAATGTCTTGCTATCCGAGGATGTTCAATACAGCGAGTGAATAATCCTGTGGCCTGAGAATGGTCCATACATTGTGTGAAAAATTATGTTGCCTGAGGACAGCCATACTGTGTGTGAATAATCCTGTGGCCTGAGAATGGTCAATGCTGTGTGAGAATAATCCTGTGGTCTGAGGATGTTCAATACTGAGTGTGAATAATCCTGTGGCTTGAGGATGGTCAATACTGGGTGCGAATATTTCTGTGACCTGTAAATGGTCAAGACAGTGTGTTCATTAATCCTGTGGCCGTATGCTGGTCAATACTATGTGTGAATACTCCTGTGCCCTGAGGATGTTCAATACTATGTGTGAATACTCCTGTGGTCTCAGGATGTTCAATACTGTATGTGAACAATCCTGTGGCTTGAAGATAGTCAATATTGTGTGAAAGTAATTCTGTGACCATGTAAATGGTTAAGACACTGTGTTCATTAATCCTGTGGCCGTGTTCCAATCAATACTGTGTGTGAATAATGCTGTGGGCTGGGAAGATTGAATATTGTGTGTGAATACTAGTGTGTCCTGAGGATGGTCAGTACTGTGTGTGAAAAATCAAGTGGCCTGAGAATGTTCAATACTGTGTGCGAATAATCCTGTGGCCTGAGGGCTGTGAATACATTGTCTGAGTAATCCTGTGGAGAAAGTGAGGACTGCAGATGCTGGCGATCAGAGCTGAAAATGTATTGCTGGAAAAGCGCAGCAGGTCAGGCAGCATCCAGGGAACAGGAGAATCGACGTTTCGGGCATAAGCCCTTCTTCAGGAATGAGGAAAGTTTGTCCAGCAGGCTAAGATAAAAGGTAGGGAGGAGGGACTTGGGGGAGGGGCGTCGGAAATTTGATAGGGGGAAAGAGGTCAAGGTGAGGGTGATAGGTCAGACTGGGGTGGGGGCGGAGAGGTCTGGAAGAAGATTGCAGGTTAGGAAGGCGGTGCTGGATTCGATGGATTTGACTGAGACAAGGTGGGGGAAGGGGAAATGAGGAAACTAGTGAAATCCGAGTTCATCCCTTGTGGTTGGAGGGTTCCTAGGCGAAAGATGAGGCGCTCTTCCTCCAACCGTCGTGTTGTTGTGGTCTGGTGATGGAGGAGTCCAAAGACCTGCATATCCTTGGTGGAGCGGGAGGGGGAGTTGAACTGTTGAGCCACAGGGTGGTTGGGTTGGTTGGTCCGGGTGTCCCAGAGGTGTTCTCTGAAACGCTCTGCAAGTAATCGTGTGGCCTGTGAATGTTCAATACTGTGTGTGAGTAATCCTGCGGCCTGTATACTGTCAATACTGTGCGTAAATCGTCCTGTGGTCTGAGGATGATCAATACAATGTGTGAATAATCCTGTGGCCTGAGGATTGTCAATATCGTGTGTGAAAAATCTATGGCCTGAGGATTGTCAATACTGTGTGGAAATAATCCTGAGACCTGTAAATGGTCAAGACAGTGTGTTCATTAATCCTGTGGCCGTAGGCTGGTCAATATTGTGTGTGAATAATGATGTGGTCTGAGAATTGTCAATACTATGTGGGAAAAATCCTGTGACCTGCAAATGTTGAAGACCGAGTAATCATTAATCCTGTAAATGACCAAGACAGTGTGTTCATTAATTCTGTGGCCGTGTGGTGGTCAATACTGTGTGCGAATAATCCTGTGAACTGAGAATGTTCAATACAGTGTGTGAATAATCTAGTGGCCTGAGGATTGCCAATACTTTGTGTGAATAATCCTGTTGACTGAGGACGGTCCATACTATATGTGAATAATCCTGTGGCTTTCGAATGGTCAATAATGTATGGGAATAATCCTGTTGGCCTGAGAATGGTCAATGCTGTGTGGGAATAATCCTGTGACCTGAGGATGGTCAATACTGTGTGGGAATATTTCTGTGACCTGTAAACGATCAAGACAGTGTGTTCATTAATCCTGTGGCTGTAGGCTGGTCAATACATGTGTGAATAATGATGTGGCCTGAGGATTGTCAATACTATGTTGGAATAATCCTGTGACCTGCAAATATTGAAGACAGAGTGTTCCTTAATCCTGTGCCCATGTGCTAGTCAATGCTGTGTGTGAATAATCCTGTGCCCTGTGAATGGTCAATACTGCGTCTGAATATTGCTGTGGCCTGAGACTCGTTAATACTGCGTGGAAGTAAACCTGTGATGTGCAAATGATCAAGACAGTGTGTTCACTAATACTGTAGCCATATGTTAGTCAATACTGTGTGGGAATAACCGTTGTGCCGAAGGATAGTCAATACTGTGTGTGTTAAATATCCTGCTACCTGAGGATGTTCAATACAGTGAGTGAATAATCCTGTGGCCTGAGGATTGTCAATACTTTGTGTGAATAATCCTGTCGCCTGAGGACGGTCCATACTGTGTGTGAATAATCCTGTTGGCCTGAGAATGGTCAATGCTGGGTGGGAATAATCCTGTTGCCTGAGAATGGTCACTACTGTGTGCGAATAATCCTATGGCCTGAGGATTGTCATTACTGTGTGTGAATAGTCCTGCAGTTTGAGGATGGTCAATATTGTGTGTGAATAATCCTGTGGCCTGAGAATGGTCACTACTGTGTGGGAATAATCCTGTGGCCTGAGAATGGTCAGTACTGTGTGGGAATAATCCTGTGGCCTGAGAATGGTCACTACTGTGTGGGAATAATCTTATGGCCTGAGAATGGTCACTACTGTGTGGGAATAATCTTATGGCCTGAGATTGGTCAATACAGTGTGTGAACTATCCTGTGCACTGAATACTGTGAGTGAATAACTCTTGGACTAAGGATGGTCATTACTGTGTGTGAACAATCCTGTGGCCTGAGGGTAGTGAGTACTATCTGTGCATAATCCTGCTGCCTGAGGGTGGTCAAAACTGTGTGTGAATAAATCTGTGACCTGTAAATGATCAAGAAGGTGTCTTCATTTATCCTGTGGCCTAAGGTGGGGGGGGGGTGGGGTCAGAGCTGCGTGTGAATAATCCTGTGGCCTGAGGATGATCAATACCATGTGTGATTCATCCTGTTGCGTGAGGATGGCCAATACTGTGTGTGACAAATCCGGTGGCAGGAAGATGGTCAGTACGGTGTGTGAATAATCCTATTGACTGAGGATGGTCAATACTATGTCAGAATAATTCTGTAGCGTGAGGATGGTCATTATTTTGTGTGAATAATTCTGTAGCGTGAGAATGGTCAATGCAGTGTGTGATTAATCCTGTGGCCTGATGATGGTTAATACGGTGTGAAAATAATCCTGTGGCCTGAGGATCATCAATACTGTGTGCAAAACATCCTGGGGCTTGAGGGTGGTCAATACTGTGTGTGAATAATGCTTTGGGCAGTGAATGGTCAATGCCATGTGTGCATAATCCTTTGGCCTGTGTACCGTCAATACTGTGTGTGAATAACTCTTGGCCTGTGAATCATCAATACTGTGTGTGAATACTGCTCTGGAATGTGATCGTCAATACTGTGTGAATAATCCTGTGCCCTGAGGATCTGCACTACTATGTGTGAACAATCCTGTGACATAAGGATCGTCAGGACAGTGTTTTCATTAATCCTGTTACCGTAGGATGGTCAATACAGTGTGTGAATAACCCTTTGGACAGTGAATGGTCAGTTCCATGTGTGTTTACTCCTGTTGCCTGAGGTTGTTGAATGCTGTGTGAGAATAATCCTGCGGCCTGAGGTTGGTCAATACTGGATGTGAAAAATTCTGTGGCCTGAGGATGGTCATTACTTTGTGTGAATCGTTCTGTTGCGTGAGGATGGTCAATACAGTGTGCGAATAATCCTTTGGACAGTGAATGGTCAGTTCCATGTGTGATTAATCTTGTTGCCTGAGGTTGTTCAATATTGTGTGTGAATAATGCTGTGGGCTGTGAATGGTCAATACTGTGTGTGAATAATCATGTGGCCTGAGTTGATCAATACTGTGTGCACTGCTCCTGTTGCCTGAGGATGGTCAATACTTTGTGAGAATAATCCTTTGGACAGTGAATGGTCAATACCATGTGTGAACAATCCTGTGGCCTGAGGATGGTCAATACACTATGTGAATAAACATGTGGCCTGATGATTGTCAATACTATGTGAAAATAATCCTGTGGCTTGCGGATGGCCAATATCGTTTGTGAATGATCCTGTGGCCTGAGGCTGGTCAGTACAGTGTGTGAATAATCCTTTTGCCTGTGGATGGTCAATAACGTGTGTCACTAATCCTGTGACCTGTGAATCTTCAATACTGTGTGTGAATAACCCTTGGCCTGAGGGTAGTCAATTTTGTGTGTGAACAATCCTGTGGCCTGAGAATGGTCAGGACAGTTTGTTCATTAATCGTGGGGCCGTAGGCTGGTCAGTACAGTGTGTGAATAATCATGTGGCCTGAGAATGTTTAGTATCGTTTGTGCATAATCCTGTGGCCTGAGGTTGGTCAATACTCTGTGTGAATAATCCTGTTGCTTGACGATTGTCAATACAGTGTGTGAATAATTCCTCGGTCTGAGGATGGTCAATACTATGTGTGAATAACCCTTGGCCTGTGGATGGTCAGTACTGTGCTTGAATAATTCTGTGGCCTGAGGATGGTCAATACCTTGTGTGAATAATCATGTGACCTGTAAACTGATAAGAGGGTTCAAACATTCTGTGGCCGTAGGCTGGTCAATACAGTGTGTGAGTAATCCTGAGGCCTGACGATGTAGAGTACTGCATGTGAATAATCCTGTGGCCTGAGGATGGAGAATACTTGTGTGAATAATCCTGTGGACTATGGATTGTCAATACTGTGTTTAAATAATCCTGGGAACTATGAATGCTCAATACTGTTTATGAACACTCCTGTGGCCTGAGGTTGGTCAATACTTTCAGTGAATAATCTTGTGGCTGGAGGCTGGTCAATAATGTGTGAAAATAATCCTGTGGCCTGATGATGGTCAATACCATGTGAAAATAATCCTGTGGCTTGAGGATGGTCAATAGCGTGTGTGAATAATGCTGTGACCTAAGAGTAGTAAATACTGTTTTTGAATAACCCCTGGCCTGAGGCTGGTCAATACTGTGTGTGAGTACTCCTGTTGCCTGAGGATGGTCAATATTGTGTGCGAATAATCCTGTGGCTTGAGGATAGTCAATACTGTGTGTGAATAAAACTTTGGACAGTGAATGGTCAATACCATGTGTGAATAATCCACTGGCCTGTGAATCGTCAATATTGTGTGTGAATAATCGTGTGGCCTGTGAACTGTCTGTGCTGTGTGTGAGTAATGCTGTGGACTGTGAATGGTCCATACTGTGTGTGAATATTCCTGTGGCCTGTGAACTGTCTGTGCTGTGTGTGAGTAATGCTGTGGACTGTGAATGGTCCATACTGTGTGTGAATATTCCTGTGGCCTGTGAACGGTCTGTGCTGTGTGTGAGTAATGCTGTGGACTGTGAATGGTCAATACTGTGTGTGAATAATCCTGAGGCCTGAGGGTGGTAAATACTGTGTGTAAATAATCCTGGAACTATGAATGCTGAATTCTGTGTGGGAATAATCTTGTGGCCTGAGGGTGGTCATTGCTGTATGTGAGTAATCCAGACCTGAGGATCGTCAATAATGTGTGTGAATAATCCTGCGGCCTGAGAGTGGTTAATACAGTGTGAGAATAATTCTATTGCATGAGGATGGTCAATAAAGTGTGTGATTAATCCTGTGGCCTGATGATAGTCAATACTGTGTGAAAATGATCCGGTGGCCTGAGGATGGTCAATACCGTATATGAATAATCATGTGTCCTGATAATGGTCAATACCGTGTGAATAATCCTCTGGCCTGAAGATGGTCAATACTGTGTGTGAATAATCCTGTGGCCTGTGAAGCATCAATACGGTGTGTGAATAATCCTCTGGCCGTGGTTCTACAATATTATGTGTGAACAATCCTGTGGCATGAGGATGGTCATGACTGTGTCTTCATTAGTCCTGGGGCCGTAGGCTGGCCAATACTGTGTGTGAATAACCCTTGGCCAGAGGGTGGTCAATACTTTGTGAATAATCCTGTGCCCAGTAAACTGACAAGGCAGTGGGTTCAAAAATCCTGTGGAGGTCGGCTGGTCAGTACAGTGTGTGAATAATCCTGTGGCCCAAGGATGGAGAATACTTGTGTGAATAATTCTGTGGACTGTGGATTGTCAATATTGTGTTTAATAATCCTGAATGCTCAATACTGTTTATGAATATTCCTGTGGCCTGAGGTTGGTCAAAACTTTGAGTGAATAATCTTGTGGCGGGAGGCTGGTCAATAATGTGTGTAAATGATCCTGTGGCCTGCGGAATGTCAATACCGTGTGTGAATACTCCTGTGGCATTAGGGTGGTCTATACTGTGTGTGAATAAGTCTTTGTTTGAGGATGGTCAATATTGCGTGTGAATAATCCTGTTGCCTGAGGATGGTCAATACCATGTGTGATTACTCCTGTGACCTGATGATTGTCAATACCATGTGTGAATAATCCTGTGGCTTGCGGATGGTCAATATTGTGTGTGAATAATTGTGTTGCGTCAGGATTGTCAATACTGTGTGTGAACAACCCTGTGACTTGAAAATGGCTAATACTCTGTGTGAATAATCCACTGGCCTGTGAATCGTCAATACTGTGTGTGAATAAACCATTGCTTGAGGGTTATCAATACCATGTGTGAACAATCCTGTGGCCTGAGGATGGTCAGGACAGTGTGTTCATTAATCCTGTGGCTTGAGATTGGTCAATACAGTGTGTGAATAATCCTTTGGACAGTGAATGGTTGGTTCCATGTATGAAGATTCCTGTGGCCTGTAAACTGTCAAGGCAGTTGGTTCAAAAATCCAGTGGCCGTAGGCTGGTCAATACTGTGTGAGAATAATCCTGTGGCTTGCAGATGGTCAATACTGTGTGTGAATAATCCTTTGGATAGTGAATGGTCATTACCATGTGCGAATAATCCTCTGGCCTGTGAATCGTCAATACTGTGTGTGAGCAATCCTATGGCCTGAGCATGGCCAAAACTATGTGTGATTAATCCTGTTGACTGGGGTTGTTCAATGCTGTGTTTGAATAATTCTGTGGTCTGTGAACGGTCTATGCTGTGTGTGAATAATGCTGTGGACTGTGAATGGTGAATACTGTGTGTGAATAATCCTGTGGCGTGAGGGTGGTCAATATTATTTGTGAATAATCCTGTGGCCTGAGGATGGCCAAAACTGTGTGGGAATTATCCCGTGGCCTGAGATTGGTCAGTTCTGTGTGGAAATAATCCTTTGGCCTGAGGAAGGTCAATAAAGTGTGGGACAAATCTGGTGGCCTGAGGATGGTCAATTTGGTGTGTGAATAATCCTGTGAACTATGAATGCTCAACACTGTGTGCGAGTAATCTTGTGGCCTGAGGATGGTCAATGCTGTGTGTGAATAATCCCGTGGGCTGATGATGGTCAATAATTTATGTGAATAGTTCTGTTGCGTGAGGATGGTCAGTACAGTATGTGATTAATCCTGTGGCCTGATGATGGTCAGTACCTTGTAAAAATAATCCTGTGGCCTGAGGATCGTCAATACTGTGTGTGAAAAATCCTGTGGTGTGAGGTAAGTCAGTACTGTATATGAATAATCCCGTGTCCTGATAATGGTCAATACCGTGTATGAATAATCCTGGTACCTGAGGGTGGTCAATAATGTGTGTCGCCACTCCTGTGGCCTGTAAATCGTCAATACTGTGTGTGAATAACCCTTGGCCTGAGGGTGGTCAATACTGTGTGTGAATAACCCTTGGCCTGAGGGTGGTCAATACTGTGTGTGAATAATCCTGTGACCAGGAAACTGACAAGGCAGTAGGTTCAAAAATCCTGTGGAAGTAGGCTGGTCAATACAGTGTGTGAATAATCCTGAGGCCTGAGGATGTAGAATACAGTGTGTGTATACTCCTGCGGCCCGAGGATGGAGAATACTTGTGTGAATAATTCTGTGGACTGTGGATTGTCAATACCGTGTTTAAATAATCCTGGGAACTATGAATGCTTAATACTGTTTATGAATACTCCTGCAGCCTGAGGTTGGTCAATACTTTCAGTGAATAATCTTGTGGCTGGAGGCTGGTCAATAATGTGTGAAAATAATCCTGTGGCCTGAGGATGGTCAATATCGTGTGTGAATAATCCTGTGGCAGTAGGGTGGTCAATGCTGTGTGTAAATAATTCTTTGCCTGAGGATGGTCATTACTGTGTGTGAATAATCCTCCTGCCTGGCAGAATCACTTCCACAACCTACCCATCACTGACATCTGGCTAATTGGTCTTTAGTTCCCTAGCATTCCATCAACTCATTTCTCAAAAAATGGACCAAAACTATATTCTTGTCATAGTTGTACAGCATGGAAACAGACCCTACAGTTGGTAGAAAACATAATCTCAAACTAAACCCATCCCAGCTGCCTGTTGCTGGCCCATATCCCTCCAAACATTTCCTATTCACGTACTTATCAAAATGTCTGAAAAACGTTGTAATTGTACCCACATCCACCCCTTCCTCAAGAACTTCATTCCACACTCAAACCTCCCTCTGTGTTACAATTTGACCCTCATGTCATTCTTTTAAAGATCTCTCTCCTCTAACCTTAAAAATGTGGCCCCTTCTCTTGAGACTCCCCCATCCTGGGGAAAATGCAGTTACCGTTAACTCTATCTATCATTATCTTATAAACTTCTATAAGGTCACCTCTCAATCTCCAGGGTCCTGTGAAAAACGACTCAACCTATCCTGCCATTTTTCAGATCTCAAGCCTTCCATACCCAGCAACATCCTGGTAAATCTCTTCTGAACCCCCTGCAGCAGAATAAAATCCTCCCTATAACTGGGCGACCAGAACTGGACAGAGTGTTGCAGAAGAGGCCTCACCAATATCGGTACAATCTCAACCTGACGTCCCAAATCCTACACTCAATGGACTGAGCAATAGTCAGACATGCCAAGCACTGTCTTATCCATCCTGTGATGCAAACTTCAAGAATGATGTACCCAGGGGTCGCTCTGCTCTGAAACACTAACCGAGGCCATAACATTAATTGTATAAGCTCTACCCTTGTTTGTTTTACCAAATTTATTAGGTTGCATTTATTCAAATTGAATTCCGTCTACAGTTTTTCAGCTCATTCACTCATCAAGATCCCTTTGTAATCTTAAAAACTTCCTTCACTGTCAACTATTCCACCCTCCAAACTTCCAGCCCATCTCACGTGGCTGTCAATTGTACAAATACCTTTGCTTGGGGCTCTACAATTTCTTCCCCAGCATCGCCTGTCTTACAGTTAATCAGGTCCTGGGGCTTTCCATACCTTTGTGTTATAAAGCTTCCAGCACCACCTCTTCAAAAACATGCATTCTTTTCAAGTCATAAAGATGTACAGCATGGAAACAGACCCTTCGGTCCCACTTGTCCATGCTGACCAGAAGATCTAAACAAATCCATCTCATTTACCAGCATTTGGCCCATGTACCACTAAACCATTACAATTCATATTCCCATCCAGATACCTTTTAAATGTTGTCATAGTATCAGTATCTGTTACATTCTCTCTCAGTTCATTTCATACACGCATCACTCTATCATGAAAAAACTGTTCCTTCGGTCCCTTTTAAATCTTTCCCCTCTAAACCTAAACTTATGCCCTCTAGGTTTGGACTACCTAATCCCTGGGAAAAGACCTTGAATATTTACCCTATCCATACCCCTCATGTTTATATAAACGTCTGTCAGGTCACCCCTCAGTCTCCGATGCTCCAGGGAAAATAACCCCAGATTATTCAGCAACAGCCCTGGCAACATCTTGTCAATCTTTTCTGAGCACTTTCCAGTTTCACAATGTCATTCCTAGAGCAGGGAGGCTGGAATCGCAGAGAACTCCAATTGTGGTCTAACATATTACTCTTGTTCCCTGAGTTCCCCAGTCTTTGTCCACAGTAAGTTCTGGGGTGAAAAAGTTGTTTAGGGTCTTAGCAAATATCCTACAGATCCACACATCAATTGCCTCATTGATCTTTAAGGGCCCTTATTTTGTTGTGGTTCTGTTCGCCGAGCTGGAAATTTTTGTTGCAAACGTTTCGTCCCCTGTCTAGGTGACATCCTCAGTGCTTGGAAGCTTCCTCTGAAGCGCTTCTGTGGTATTTCCTCCGGCATTTATAGTGGCCTGTCCCTGCCGCTTCCAGTTGTCAGTTTCAGCTGTCCGCTGCAGTGGCCGGTATATTGAGTCCAGGTCGATGTGTTTGTTGATGGAGTTTGTGGATGAGTGCCATGCTTCTAGGAATTCCCTGGCTGTTCTTTGTTTGGCTTGCCCTATAATGGTAGTGTTGTCCCAGTCGAATTCATGTTGCTTGTCGTCTGCGTGTGTGGCTACTAAGGATAGCTGGTCGTGTCGTTTCATGGCTAGTTGATGTTCATGGATGCGGATCGTTAGCTGTCTTCCTGTTTGTCCTATATAGTGTTTTGTGCAGTCCTTGCATGGGATTTTGTACACCACATTGGTTTTGCTCATGCTGGGTATCGGGTCCTTCGTTCTGGTGAGTTGTTGTCTGAGGGTGGCTGTTGGTTTATGTGCTGTTATAAGTCCTAGTGGTCGCAGTAGTCTGGCTGTCAGTTCTGAAATGCTCCTGATGTATGGTAGTGTGGCTAGTCCTTTGGGTTGCGGCATGTCCTCGTTCCGATGTCTTTCTCTTAGGCATCTGTTGATGAAATTGTGCGGGTATCCGTTTTTGGTGAATACCTTGTATAGGTGTTCTTCTTCCTCTTTTTGCAGTTCTGGTGTGCTGCAGTGTGTTGTGGCCCTTTTGAATAGTGTCTTGATGCAACTTCGTTTGTGTGTGTTGGGTTGGTTGCTTTCATAGTTCAGGACTTGGTCTGTGTGTGTGGCTTTCCTGTATATACACAGAGCTGAAAATGTGTTGCTGGTAAAGCACAGCAGGTCAGACAGCATCCAGGGAACAGGAGAATCGACGTTTCGGGCATAAGCCCTTCCCTCATTCCTGATGAAGGGCTTATGCCCGAAACGTCGATTCTCCGTTCCCTGGATGCTATCTGACCTGCTGTGCTTTCCCAGCAACACATTTTCAGCTCTGATTCTCCAGCATCTGCAGACCTCACTTTCTCCTTGTATATACACAGACCAAGTCCTGAACTATGAAAGTAACCACCCCAACACACACAAACGAAGTTGCATCAAGACACTATTCAAAAGAGCCACAACACACTGCAGCACACCTGAACCCAATATACCGGCCACTACAGCGGACAACTGAAACTGACAACCGGAAGTGGCAGGGACAGGCCACTATAAATGCTGGAGGAAACACCACAGAAGCGCTTCACAGGAGGGTTCCAAGCACTGAGGATGTCACCTAGACAGGAGACGAAACGTTTGCAACAAAAATTTCCCGCTCGGCGAACAGAACCACAACAACGAGCACCCGAGCTACAAATCTTCTCCCAAACTTTGAGGCCCTTATTTTGCCACTTTTGGCTTCTCCTTATCCTTCTCTGCCGAGGCTATTTCATGTCCCCTTTCTGCATTCCTGATTTCCACCCACAGTGTATTCCTACAGCCCCTATGATCCTCGTGGATTCCCTTGATCCAGCTGGCTATACCTGACATATGCCTCCTTTTCCTTGACCCTTGACCAGACCCTCAATAGACAGCCAGTGTTCCCGAATGCTGTCAGCATTGAGCTGCACACAAACAGGAACATGCTGGCACTGATCGCTCAATTTATCTCACTTTTAAAATATTCTCACTTGCTAGACTTCCCTTTCCCTGCAAATAGACTCCCCAATCACCTTTTGAAAGTTCCTTGTTAAGACTATCAAGATTGATCTGGCCCATTTTATAATTTGAACTTGTGGACCAGGCCTGTACTTTTCCATAGCTATTTTCAAACTAATAGAACTGTGGTCACTTTGGCTAAATGCTTTCCCACTAACGCCTCAGTCCCTTTCCCGATCTTGTTTCCCAAGGGGAGATCAGGTTTTGCCGTTTCTCTTTCCAGGCCATTTACACATTGATTGGGAGTTTCTGGGACACAATTACCAAATTCCTCCCTTGCAAACACTGAACACTGGCACGCCCAGTCTAGGTTTGGAAAGTTCAAAAATCCCTACTTTAACAGCCCTATTATTATGATTGGTATTTGAGATCTCCCGACATATTTAGAACATAGAACATAGAACAGTGCAGCACAGAACACGCCATTCAGCCCACGATGTTGTGCCGACCACTGATCCTCATGTATGCACCCTCAAATTTCTGTGACCATATGCATGTCCAGTAGTCTCTTAAATGTCCCCACTGACCCTGCTTCCACAACTGCTGCTTGCAACGCATTCCATGCTCTCACAACTCTGTGTAAAGAACCCACCTCTGACATCCCCTCTATACGTTCCTCCAACCAGCTTAAAACTATGACCTCTCGTGTTAGTCATTTCTGCCCTGGGATATAGTCTCTGGCTATCGACTCTATCTATGCCTCTCATTATCTTGTATACCTCAATTAGGTCCCCTCTCCTCCTTTTCTCCAATGATAAAAGTCCGAGCTCAGTCAACCTCCCTTCATAAGATAAGCCCTCCAGTCCAGGCAGCATCCTGGTAAACCTCCTCTGAACCCTCTCCAAAGCATCCACATCATTCCTATAATAGGGCGACCAGAAGTGGACGCAGTATTCCAAGTGCGGTCTAACCAAAGTTTTATAGAGCTGCAACAAGATCTCACGACTCTTACACTCAATCCCCCTGTTAATGAAAGTCTAAACACCATATGCTTTCTTAACAACTCTGATAACTTGGGTGGGATCTATGTACCTGCACACCAAGATCCCTCTGTTCTTCCACACTGCCAAGAATCCTATCCTTAATCCTGTACTCAGCTTTCAAATTCGACCTTCCAAAATGCATCACCTCGCATTTATCCAGGTTGAACTGCATCTGCCACCTCTCAGCCCATCTCTGCATCCTGTCAATGTCCCGCTGCGGTCTATAACAGCCCTCTATACTGTCAATGACATCTCCAAACTTTGTGTCGTGTGCAAACGTGCTGACTCATCCTTCAATTCCCTCATCCAAGTCATTAATAAAACTTATAAACAGTAGAGGCCCAAGGACAGAGCCCTGTGGAACACCACTCACCACTAACTTCCAGGCAGAATATTTTCCTTCTACTACCACTCGCTGTCTTCTGTTGGCCAGCCAATTCTGTATCCAGACAGCTAAGTTTCCCTGTATCCCATTCCTCCTGACCTTCTGAATGAGCCTACCATGGGGAACCTTATAAAATGCCTTGCTGAAGTCCATATACACCACATCCACAGCTCGACCCTCATCAACCTTTCTAGTCACATCCTCAAAAAACTCGATAAGGTTTGTGAGGCATGACGTGCCCCTCCCAAAGCCGTGTTGACTACATTTAATCAAGCCATGCTCTTCCAGATGGTCATAAATCCTATCCCTCAGAATCCTTTCTAACACCTTGCAGACGACAGACGTGAGACTTACTGGTCTGTAATTGTCGGAGATTTCCCTATTTCCTTTCTTGAAGAGAGGAATTACATTTGCCTCTCTCCTTCCTCAGGTACGACTCCAGTGGAGAGCGAGGATGCAAAGATCTTCGCAATTGGCGACGCAAATGCGTTTCTTGTTTCCCAAAGCAGCCGAGGACAAATCTGGTCCGGGCCTGGCGACTTGTCAATCTTAATGTTTGATAAAATTTTCAGCACATCAGCTTCCTCTATCTCTGTCCATTTCATCATGCACACCTGCTCTTCAAATTTTCCTTCACAACAAAGTTCGTTTCTTTCGTAAAGACAGAAACAAAAAACTCATTTAGGGCTTCCCCTACCTCGGTTTCTCATATTTGTTCCTCAGTCTCCCACTGATTATTAGGCGTCAGCAGTACGGTCGTGTCAAAGTGAATAACCCATTCTTATTTCTCAGTTCGACTAACATAGCTTCACTGGGCGATCCCACAGGAATATCCTCTCTCAGTACTGCTGTGATGAGTCATGCAATCAAAACCCACCACCACACGTCCTCTCTTGCCTCCCCTTCGATGCTTCCTGTGGTCTCTCTACCTTGCAACAATGAGTTGCCAGTCCTGCCCCTCCCTCAGCTGTGTTTCTGTAATAACTATAATATCCCAGTCCCATGATCCAGTCCATGCCCTGAGTTCATCTTCCTTAGCTGTCAGGCCCCTTGCATTGAAATACATGCAGTTTAATAACCAGTTTTCCCCCATTCTCTGCTATGTTCTTGCCTGCCTTGTCTTTTGAAATCACTCTCTTTAACTTGTGTACCAGCCTCAATCTTTTTTCTGGCCTTACGACTGTTTAAGGTCCAACACCCTGCCAGACTAGGTTATATCCTCTCAAGCAGTTCTAGCAATTCACCCCACCAGGATGTGGGTCCCTCCCCTGCTCCCAGTTGAGGTGCCTTTCTCACCCTGTCTCCCTGTGCTGACACCTTCAGGGATCTATGGACTTGTCCACCAAGGTCCCTGTATTCCTCAGTACTCCGCAAGGACTGACCATTCATTATGTCTGTACTTCGCTTATCGTACCTCCCACAAAATATTACCTCACTTCGATCAGAACTAAACTCTGTTTAGATTATCATCCGATCGACATCGGACTACAGACGGAGACCATCCTCCTCACTGTGAACAACACCCTTACCTTTCATGTCATCTGCAAACCGACTAATGATACCTTCTGCTCTCACTTCAAAGTTACTATTTGACAGAATAACCAGCAATGGTTCCTGCACAGTTCCTTGTGGTACATCCACTGGTGAAAGTATGCTGTCCACCAATTCTGCATCCAATTTGCCAACTTGCCTTGGAACCCAGTCCTTTTGGACCAGCCTTCCATTTTGCATCTTGTCAAAGGACTTATTCAAGTCCATGTAAACCACATCATCTGCACAGCCCTCATCAATATACTTAAGCACCATTTCAAAAAAACTGAACTGAATTCCTCAGACAGTATCTTCCTCTGCCAAATCCGTGATGACTAAACCGAGTTGATCTTTATCTTTGCAAGTGTTGATTCATCCTCAGAATTGTTCCCAATAATTTCCCTCCCCCTGCTGTCAGACTATCTGCTCTGTAATTTCCTGGCCTATCCCTGCTGCCCTTCTTGAATAAAGGAACCACATTAGCGATCCTCCAGTCATTCAGCACTTCAGCTGTGTCCAGCAAAGTATTAAATATATCCACCAGGGCCCCAACAATCTCTGGATAATTAGCATGGGGTCAAAGAATGCTTGTCCAGGCAGTAACACCCACATCCCATGAAAGATTAAATAAAAATACATATGTCCTTCCATCCCTCTGACACACCTCACAGCTGCAGCAATTCTTACTGGTTTTGTAACACTATTCAGGTCCTGACCACTCTCTGTAACACTGTCACCACCTCCAGCACCTTCACCTCTCCCTGTTCCTATCGTGTCAATAAACCCTGACAATGGTTCCCCTTCCCACTGCTCTCCCCCTACTAGCAGACCCTTTACAATCCCTTCAAAATGTACTCCTAAAACACTCTCTCATTTCAGGATTTTAAGTACTTTGTGGTGATCTTCTCAGCCTGATAATCTAATATGATCCATTTTGTCCTGAGTGAGGGATGGGTGGGAATTTCTTTCTGAGGTTTGGTCTGTTTCAGTGGAATGTCCTTTTGTTGAGTGTTTTACACTGTTCCTTCAAATGTTTTCCACTGTCCATTTACAGACACATGTTTCAGTCTGTTTAGCCTGTTTACCTTGGTCAGTTCTCCTCTCAAGCTCATGTAATTGGCTATTTTTGTTTCTTGTTGTAGCTTGTTCTTTCTGTGTTTCACTTTAAAACTTTATATTTCTTTAAACTGCACTTTATCACAATTTCCCAGATGATCTCTCCAGGTGACATTACTCATTCACTAAGTTTTATCACACAACAGTCTCTCTGAGACAGTTACGTCCCTCGCCAGTTGCACAATGTGTTATTCTAAGAAACACTGAAAACATTCTCTGAACTCCTCTTCCAATATCACTGTTGACAGTGTGACTGTCCTAGACTTTGTGAATATTGACGTTTCACTAAATGTTCACCATTAAAAATTCCAATGAATTCCTATTTATTGCAGTGACGAGCCATGGAATGCTGTTCGGTGGTCTAAAACTGTTCTGCTGCTTGTGTCCTTGGCAAGTCGTAGCCAGAATTTACATTCAGATTGACTTTACTTCATGATCTGAGACCAAATGCTTTCTCTGTAATGCCTTTTTTACCCATTATTGTTAGTGTTACCCATTTTGCCAGAATTTCCGCAAGGTTGTAAACCATTGAATATTTCTGTTCCACCTTTTGTTCGCCCTGTAACCACATCTCTCTGGTGTCTAAATCCCTTTTATCTCTGTGTCACAAATCCATCTACCTTGTTGCAGAGACTTTGTCCATTAATAAAAAACATAATTTCCTCGTTCCCACAATTTCCTGTCACAAATGGATTTGCTGATCTACAGTTTTAGTTGAACTTTGTCCCATCCTATTCCTTTCTGTTGTCTTCGGTCACATTCCCCGTGCTGCTCTGATGCTTCACGTTTTCTCTTTGGATTTGGAAAGCTCCTTCCACCTGAAGCCTGTCCCTGCATCCTCTCTGTCAGTTTAAAGCCCTGTCCATAAATCTACCAATGTGATTGGCCAGCACACTGGTCCCAGCACGGTTCCAGTGGAACAATCTGAATCGAGTTTATAAAAAATCAGGTATGGGATGTGGGTGTCTCTGGCTGACCAGCCTTTATTGCCCATCCCTTGCTGCCCTTGAGCTAAGCAGCTGGCTCGCCCATTTCACAGGGTAATTGAGAGGTAAACACTTTGCTGTGGGTATGTCCTGCAGACCACGTGAGAGTGAACTGTTGTCTTTCTTGTGTTTGGATTTTTATCAATACTTATTTATGGATTGTTAATTCCAATTTTTAAAACATATATTCATTTAAAATTCCACATGGTTAGAAGTTAGAAAGAAGAAAAGGGGTGGTCACTTTGTTGGGACTGTATTGTAGACTGTTGTAGACCCAACAGATACCAGAGGAGCAGATGTGTAGAGAGATTGCAGATAACTATAGGAATAATAGAGGAGTGCAGGCTGGAGATTTTAATATTCCCTGCATTGACTGGGCCACCTCGAGTATAAAAGACCTGGAAGGAGAGCAATTTTTCAAATGTGTCCAAGGAAGATTCCTAACTCAATATGCAGAGGACCCTATTCTACTCAGGTAGGTGCAACACTGGACTTTCCCTCAGAAAACGAGGTCGGGCAAGTGACTGAACTGTCATCCAGAAAGCACTTTGGGTCCCGTGCCCACAACTGTCTTCGTTTTAACATAGTTATTGAAAAAAGATCAGCAGGTCCACAGATTGAAGAGGAAAACTGGAACAGGGCCAGGTTTGGGGCCATTCTGCAGGATCTGGCCAGCGTCAATGCCGTGAATTTAAAATTGCACAATGCCCAGTTATAATCCAACTCACTTTAAAGCGCTGGTGATTACTGAAACAGATGAAAGGCTTAAACTAAATTTGTTTGATATTATATTCCATGACACTGCCATCCTGTTGCTATAAATTCTGTACCTTAGGATTGTGCTCCACAACCACCTGATGAAGAAGCAGTGCTCTGACAGCTAGTGCTTTCAAATAAACCGGTTGGACTGGAACCGAGTGTCGGGTGATTTTTAACTTTGTCCACCCCCAGTCCGACACCGGCACCTCCATATTATGATTCTAATCGATCGGGTGAGTCTGTTTGAAGGAAAAGGAACAACTGGCAAATGGGAGGCTTTTCAAAGTGTGATCTCAAGAATCCAGGGCCAGTATGTCCCAGTGGGATAAAGGGAAAAGCTGGCAGGTTTAGGGATCCTTGGCTGATGAGGGATCATGAGGCTCTGGTCTTGAAATGAAGACTGCATGCATTGGGTTTAAGCTTTCCATATCTACATGAACTCTTCTATTCTTAAAGACACGATCAATCTGTGGAGACCCTACAATCCTCTCAGTCCCTGTACACTCCCAATCTGCAGAAGTCATTCCAATGCCTGTGACTCTTCCAGTCCAGTTCCTACAAGACCCACTATCTATGTGATATCTTTCCATTGCCAGCACCCACCCTGTCAATGTAAGCTCCTCCAGTGTCTCCATCCATCTACTCATTTTCATAATCTTCTCCAGCTCTTACATGTGTAAACATTACCCTCCCCTACAACGCTTCCCACTCTGACCAAACTGGAGGAGGTTACAAATGCTCCCTAATCTGTGAAACTGTCTCCAACCAAAATTGCTGATTGTCACTTGGAGAATCTGTCTGATTCCACACCCTCTTTATCTAAATAACCTGCAGAAACTAAGCCTTCCTGTAAATATAAACATCTTCAGTAACGACTACCCTCCATATGTCTATTTGTTTTTCCAATCTGTGCAACCCACTTTATCTCTGTACTCAGCTCCATTCACCTGAAACATTCCTGTCTGTGTAAAACACCCCATCCTACCAACATCCTTATCCCTGTAAACTGCTCCATTCCTCCCAACCTCCCATCTCATGAACACCTGTAGGACCGACAGCTCTCCCTGTGAAAGCACCTCCAGTCCCCACACACCTCCCAGTCTGGTCATCTGCTCCAGATCAGACCATTGCTGTCTCTGTTACCTCATACAACCTTAGCAATGCCTTCTATTTGTGTCACTTCATTCAGATCGTATCCTCTCCTGCTTCCCGAAACCTCTTGCTGCCATCCTAACCTTTGCTATTTAGAACATGGAATAGCACATTCCAGTACAAGCCCTTCCGCCCTCAATATTGTGCTGACCTTTTATCCTACTCTGAAGATGAAACGAACCTACATACCTTACATTTTACTATCATTGATGTGCCTATCCAAGAGTTGCTGAGATGTCTGTAATGTGTCTGAATCTACTACCATGGCTGGCAGTCCATTCCACGCACCCACCACACTCTGTGTAAATAACGTACCAGTCCCGTCCATGCCGACAGGATATCCCAACCCAATCTAGTCCTACCTGCCAGCACCTGGCCCATATCCCTCTGATATCTAAGCTACAGCTTCTGCCAATTACCTTAAACTTCTGTCCCCTTGTGATAGCCATTTAGCCATGGGAAGTAGTCTCTGGTTATCTACTCTATCTATGCCTCTCATTCCCTTGTACACCTCTATCAAGTCACCATTCTTCCTCCTTCGCTCTGATCAGAAAAGCCCTAGCTTCCATAACTACCTTCTATGGGCATGCCCTCCTGTCCAGCTAGCATCCTGCTAAATCTCCTCTGCATTGTCTTTCAAGCTTCCACGTCCTCCCGATAATGAAGCGAACAGAACAGTTCACAATATTCGAAGTGTGGTCTAACTGGGGTTCTGTAGAGCTGCAGCAAAATCTCACATCTCTTAAACTCAATCCCCTGTTAATGAAAGCCAACACACCATCCGCTTTCTTAACAGCCTGTCACCTTGGGTGGTAACCTGAGGGACACAGGATCCCTTTGTTCCTGCACGCTGCTACGAATCCTGCCTTTAACCACGTAAAGGTTTTCTGCAGAATCCTCCAATCTAAAACTATCCCTATCTTTGTCAGTTCCTCCAGTCCCTACAACACTCATAAACTGTGAAACCTCCTCAAGTCCCTATATTCCTAATGTCTGCAAAACCCTCCCATCCTGATGTCCCTCCCTATCTCTGTAACCCCCACCATCCTCCAGTGCCCTTCTGGGGAACATTGCAGAGGAAGGAGGAGTTGGAGAGTCTGGGCCATGTTACGAGGTATGAAGGGCTGCAGAACCTGGAGGATGGTACAAATATCGGAAGGGACGTGGGACTTGCAGAAGGTTAGAGGTTCCGGGATTCATTGAACCTGCAGGATGGGACAGGGGATGGGTTGTGGAACCTGGAGGATATTATGATTTGAACCACAGGTAATTTTTGATTGGACCATTCAGCTGATCTTACAATCATAGAGATGTACAGCATGGAAACAGACCCTTCATTCCAACCCAGCCATGCCGACAGGATATTCCAACCCAATCTAGTCCCACCTGCCAGTACCTGGCCTATCTCCCTCCAAACCCTTTCTATTCATATATCCATCCAAATGCTTCTTAAATGTTACAATTGTACTATCTGTAAGTTTGGCTGAAAGATCCAATCAAACATTACCTGTGGTTCAAATCATAACATCCTCCAGGTTCCACAACCCATTCATGGTCCCATCCTGCAGATCAGGTACCCCAACCCAATGTAGTCCCACCTGCTAGCACCCGGCCCATATCCCTCTAAACCGTTCCTATTCATATACCCATCCAGATGCCTTTTAACTGTTGCAGTTGTACTAGCCTCCACCATTTCCTCTGGCAGCTCATTCCATTTATGTACTATCCTCTGTGTGAAAAAGTTGCCCCTTTTTATCTTTTATATCTTTCTACTCTCACCCTAAACCTCGCCCTATAATTCTGGACTCGCACACCCCAGAAGAAAGATTTTGTCTATTTACCCTATCCATGCCCCTCTTGATTTTATAAACCTCTATGAGGTCACCCTCAGCCTCTGACTCTCCAGGAAAAACAACCATCACCTGTTCAAAGTCTCCCTATAGCTCATCCCTGGCAACGTTGTTGTAAATCTTTTCTGGACCCTTTCAAATTTCACAAAATCCTTCCAATCGGAAGGAGAATAGAGTTGCATGCAGCATTCCAAAAGTGGCCTCACCACTGTCCTGTTCAGCCGCAAAATGACCTCCCAACTCCTGTACTCAATACTCTGACCAATAAAGAAATGCACACCAAGCGCCTTCTTCGCTATCCTAACTACCTGTGACTCTACTGTCAAGGAACTCTGTATTTCATTTGAAAAATTGCATAGACAGGTAGAGTGGCCCGAGGTCTTCTGGGTAATGCTAGTTCAGTCTAAGCCGGTAGGCAGAGACACTGAAAAATTTGCAGCGCTGTCTGATGAATGGTCGAGAGATAATGCACATGTCAAACAGGCTATTTTAAGTGCTTATGGATTGCTTATGAAACGGAAGTCACTACAATTCCCTTTACTGTGCCATCGCTTTCTTTCAAAGCTCCTTCAGGTCTATATCCTCCGAATTGTTGAAATCTGCTATCACCATTGCAACTCCCATTATTTCCTAACATTGTTGAGTCTCTAACAGCTTCCCTCTTAGGTTAATCTCCTCCACTGCATACAACACTCCTAGCCTGTGTAATCTCTTCAATTCCTTCAGTTCCTATATACTTATGTATAGGTGTGACTGCTTCGTTGCCATTGTATCCTCATTTATATCTGCAAAAGGCTCTGCTCACTGCAGCACACCCTATGCTCATAAGTGAATCTGGTCTCTCACAAGCCTCTCTACGACTCTCTCCTCCAGTCTCTACAAGCTTCCCTATCCCTGTCGTATCTTGCAGCATGCACACCACTCACTCTCTCTGACATACCATCCAGTGCATAAATTTATCTCTCCTTCTAACTGTATCCAGTCTACAACTTCATCCTTGTCTGTGCAACATCCTCCAGTCCATATACTCCTCTCTATTGCTGCAGCATTCTCTAGTTTATATCATCTTCCATGTGCTTGCAACATCCTCCAGTCCATACTAGCCACCCTTTCCCTGTAATATTCTCCAGTCCATACCATCCTCCCTATCACTGTGATATTCTCCAGATCTCACAACTGTTGTAAAATGAACGACATCCTGGAATCCTGTGAATGTTTCTACGCCCTGATCAACATAGTCCACGTAATGATCCACAACCCTACACACATCCCTATCTCTGGAATCTAATCAAAGACGCTTTATCTCTCTAACTTCCTCCAAACAATAAAATGTTTTCTCCTGCGAACATTCTGTAGCAACTGTAACTATGTTTAACCCTGCAACATTGTCGCGCCCCCAAACATATCTCCCACTCTGTGACCTCTATTCATCCCTCAAAGGCCCTCTCTCGGTGACATGCACCATGCATTTGCAACAAGGCAGATGGAATGATAGCATTAACTGAAGAGAACAGATATGATCGAAATGTTATTGTGGAGGTGTGTCTGCAGAATGACCATGGCTGGGATGTGATTATTGAGGGATTGTAGGGATTTAGGCAGGATCAGCAAACAACCAAACAAGGTCCCGTTTTGTTGTGAAGAAAGGATGCAGTCAGTGCATTAGTGAGACAGCCAATTTAATCTGGGAATCAAAATATAGAGTCATTTTGAATGGACAACTTCCAAATAGCAAGGGGGATCTGGAAGATCAAATCACAATCCATGCTCGTTGGTAAGTTGGATACAATATTTTCTTGGTGATTGTAGTCTGAGGCATGTGCAGTGGTCAGTTTCTGATTGGACATCTGTGGGCAATGGTGTTTCACAAGGATCAGTGCTGCGATGTCTGTGTGTAATTTATATCTGTGATTCAGATGAAAAGGTCAGCAGTTTGATTAGTATTTTGCAGATGACATTTGGAAAGGCATGTAATGATCAGGGATAGTTAGGGGAATTGTGGATAGTGAGGAAAAGTATTAAAGATTGCAGCACTATGTAGATCAGCTGGAACACTGTGCAGAGAAATCGCAAATCGAATTTCATCGGGACAAGTGTGAAGTGATGTATCTATGAAGTCAAATGGAAGAGAGAAGTACACTCAATGACTAATTGGAAACATTGATAAACAGATGACCTTGGATGCAAATCCGTAGCTCCCTCAAAATAACAACACAGTGGGATGTGGTGGTAAAGGAGGAGTATGGTAGGCTTACCTTCATTGGTCGCAGTAATGAGTACAGACGTTTCCATGTCATGTTGTGACTGAATGAACCTTCATTCGGCCATGTTTGGAATGTTGCGTGTCGTTCTCATTGCCACACTACAGGAAGGATGTGGAGGCTTTGGAGAGGTTGCAACAGAGGGTTGGCAGAATGTTACCTGGATGAGAATGTGTTTACTGTAAGGAGGTTGGGCGCAGTTGGATTGTCTTGCGAGAATATCGGAGACTGAGGGGTGACCTGGTATAGGCATATAGCATTAGGAGGTGTGAATAGTTGGAATCCTTCTTCCAATGTAGAAATATCAAATACTCGGGCGCCTCAGTTTTAACTGAGATGAATGAGGCCAGTTGTCTTTACCGAGAGGGTGGAACTGCTCAGGAGGTGGGAGAGGTGGCAATGAGAGCAAAGTTTTGAAGTGGCATTTAGACAGAAACATGAACAGGCAGAGAATAGAGGGATATCGCCCATGTGCAGGCAGATGGGATTAGTTTAGAATAGCATCATGGTCAGCACAGCCATGGTGGGCCGAGGGGCCTATTACTCTGCTGTTCTGTTCTATTTTCTAACTTAACGACATCTAACCTGTCAAAGCCCCTCCGAATCCTGGATGTTTCATTCAATTTCTCTCCCATTCTCCAAAACCCCAATGGGTTCTATGTCAATCTGTTCATTATAACCTAGGTGTGGTCTGACTTGTACCTTGCATCATTTTAGCAAGACCTTCCCATTTTTAGACTCCGTTCCCTTTGTAATAAATGCCAGCATTTGATTTGGCTTCTCAATTACCTGCTGATCCTGTAAGCTACCTTTTTTCAGATTGATAAACAAGAACTCCCTCAACCCTTTGTGCAGTCAGTCTGAAACCAAACAGTATTAGCCTGACAGTAAGTCTGGAACGTGCTGGAATGTGTTATAAAGGTTATGACAATAAATGGTAACTGGATGCTTAGAAACAATGGGAGATGTATGATTTTATAAAAGGGGAATATTTTTAAATCTGTTGAATTCTATATTTTGGTGTGACCATAAATGGCAGAATACGTAAGGGTGGGGGAGTCTAGTTGTGGTAGAGGGATATTTGAAATTTCAGAAGCATTCTGACAAGTTTCAATAAGGGCTAAAAATTAGCTTGGGAGAGAATAGGGCCTCTGAAAGGTCAATGATGTTGTCTGTGTAGAATCACTGCTGATGGGTGAGATACTGACCAAATATTTTGCGTTCGGATTTACTATGGAGAAAGACATGGAAGCTCGGGAACTTGGGAAAATACGGAGTGATGTCTTGAAAATAATGCACATTGGAGAACAGGAGGTGCTGAATGTCTTAAAATGCAAAAAGTTAGATAAAACCTTGGGACATGATCAGATGTATCCCAGCGCCTTGTGAGAAACGAGGGAGGAAATTACAGGGCCCCTCCCAGAGATATTTGTATCATCGACAGCTACTATGGACCAGTGAGACTGATGCAGGGGTGGTAAGTTGTTGGAGGAGATTCTGAGAGAAACGATCATCGTGCTTTTGGAAAGGTAAGGACAGATTAATGATCGTCAGCATGGCTTTGTGCATGGGAAATGATGCCTCAAACCTAAGTGTGGAGGTAGACAACTGACAAATCAAAGCGGAGCAGTACACGATGTCCACATGAACTTTAGCAAGACCTTTGGCACGGTTCTGCATGGCAGACTAGTTAGTATGTTTAGATCACACATAACCAGGTTGCACTCACCAACTGGATACAAAACAGGATTGACGGTAAGAGACAGAGCGTGTTCATAGAGGGTTGCTGCTCAAACTGCAGGCCTGTGACCAACGGTGTGCCACAGGGTTTGGTGCCGGGTCACTGTTGTGCATCATTTATATAAACAGTTTGGATGATAATACAGGAGTCATGGTTAGCAAGTTTGTGAGTGAAAATGAAATGGGTGATAAAGTGGACAGTGCAGAGGGTTATCGAAGAGTGCAATGGGATCAACAGTAGTGCTGGACCAGTGAGGTTAGGAATAGCAGGTGGAGAAATACAAGATGTTGTATTGTGGTAAAGCAGACTAGGCTGAACTTGTACAATTAATGTTCGGGCCCTGGGTCGAATTGTCAATCAGTTCAGTGACCCAGGGATGCAGGTCCACAGTTCTATGAAAGTAGCGTCACAGGTAGACAGGCTGGTGAAGCAGACGTTTGGGACGGTTACCCCTCATTGGGCAGAGCATTGAGAGTAGGAGTTGGGATGTCATGGTGTATCTGTACAGGACATTAGTGAGGCCACCGGATAAACATTGTTGATTATCTGGTAATAATAAACTTGTTCACGTATGTCCTTAAGGGAGGGACATCTGACATTCTTACCTGGTCTGGCTCACATGTGACTCCAGACCCACAGCAATATGGCTGACTCTGAGCTGCCTCTGGGCAATTAGCAGGAGGGCAATGTATGCTGGTCCATCCGGTGACATCCTCAGGCCATGAATGAATCAATGAAAAATACATATGTCCATCCCTACCTCTGCAAACAGTTCTAGCTGCAGCAATTCTGGTCTTGTAACATTGATCAGGCCTTTGCCCCTCTCTGTAACACTCTCACCACCTCCAGCACCTTCACCTCTCCCTGTTCCGATCATCTGATTAAATGCTGACAATGTTTCCTCTTCCTACTGTACTCCTGCTAGGAGAATCCCTAGCGATCTCTTTAACAAATGTGTCCACGTTTCTAAACATTGGCTTCTTCAGAGTTGATCGTTTTTTTCATAGAACATAGAACAGTACAACACAGAACAGGCCCTTCAGCCCACGTTGTTGTGCCGACCACTGATCCTCATATATGCACCCTTAAATGTCTGTGACCATATGCATGTCTCTTAAATGTCCCCAATGACCCTGTCTCCACAACTCCACAAATCTGTTAAGTCCTGGGCCACGACCATCCGAAGTGGGGAAGAAGCATTGCAAAGGTGTCGAGCTCCTCGAGACTTGCTGTGGGGAAAATGGGAATCCAGGAGAAAACAGCACAAGGAGCGCGTGACCACACCAATGCCCCACTCCCCCTTTCCATGGCCACCTTCTGCCCCAAGTGTAACAGAGTCTGTGGAAGGCCACATTGGTCTGTACAACCAACTCCAGACTCCTGCCCCACCCCCCAATTGAGAGTGGGAGAGAGTCAGCCTCGTCTGTGACCCACCGCCAAAGAGGGGGATGGAGAAAGGAAGAGGTAGGCAGGCTGAGAGGCACAGACCAAGATAAGATACCAAGGTTGTATCCCTTCACACTTATCCCAGTGCCTTTGTTATAAATTCAAACAATTCCCTGCTAATGCAGTGTCTAATTATGTGATATCACTCAGTATCTCTCCATGTGGCATCCCTCGCTGTGTCGGTCTATTTGCTGCCTCTATCAGCATTTCTCCCTCTTACAGATGGTCTGAGATCCTGAGTCAACAGAATTCTCCACTCCAGAGAGATGCAGCAGCACAGGAAAGGGATGGAGACTAGGATTTCCGAGATCTCTGCTGGACTCAGTGCCACTCTGCATGTGTTATCCTCACTACAACAGTCTAATTTCCCATTCTGTCTATTTCTGTCCCATGCAAGTAATCCGGATGTTCCTAACTCCTGTCTCATCCATCGCCTCATTGAAGCTGATTAGTCAGCCAGAGAGAGATGGAGAGGGAGATCTGGAGCCTTCAGTAAATCCTGCAGCCGGTAAGATCACTCACAGTAAACAGTACAGGGTGGAGGTAGTAGACTTCTATATTCAGACACGGGAGACAGGACATGGATACAGAGCTGGGCAAGGAACAGCAACATTCTAGGTTTCATTCCCACCATCTTGTGAGGGTCCTGCTTTCCCCTCTGCTGAAATGGTCCTCAATGCGACAGCACAGGGGATCGCAAGCATCAATCCTGGCCCATGCTGTGTAAGTGATCTCTGTAATATTCTCCAGTCCCAATAATTCCTCCTCTGTTTGGAATCTCCACACCATTCTCTCTCTCTCTGTCTCTGTCAGGTTCTCCAATCCCTAACACCCTAATTCCTATACTTCTGCAGTAGATACTAAATTCTTTCATGTCTGTAAACCCTGACAGTCCTGTCTATCCCTGTAAGCTCCTCCCACCAATACCACCCTCCATGTCACTGTATTTGTCTTTAACCTCTCCATCGGTCCCTACCTAGGTAATCTTCTCCAGTTCCTACAACACTTCCTTAGCTGTGAAAAAATTGTAATATGCTTATCCTTCTCCAATTCTTTGATCTTTATCTTGTTAAATTTCACCCTCATTCCCGACACCATACCCCACGCGACCACTGGAACCTCTTTCAGTTTGTGCAACCCTCCCCATTTGTGTAACTGTCTCCAACCCAGTAACCTGGCATTCTCCATTGCCTTCCTATCTATGTAGCCTCCAGAGCCTAGAAACCGCCTTATATCTGTAAACATCTTCAGTCACGACAACCTTCCATATCTCTGTTAATATACACAATACTCTCCTAGATGAAACAGCTCCCTGTCTGTGCATCTCAGCCTGCCTACCTCTTCCTTTCTCCATCCCTATCCCTATCTCCAGAATCTAATCGAGCTCCCTCGATCTCTGTAAATTCCTCCAATCCCCAAACCCCTTTGTCCCGCTGACATTCTTGAACAGATGTAACTCTGTTTAACTCTAACATCCTTGAGTCCCTGTAAGCCACCCTATCTCTATAACCTGTACCCATCTGTTCAACCTCCCCACTACTGAGGAATGACTCCCTGTATTCGCCATAAGGCAGATGGAATGACAGTGAACAGATATGATGGAACTGTCATTTCGGAGATTTAGCTGCAGAATGACCATCGCTGGGAGGTGAATGCTGAAGGCTTGTTGGGATAGAGCCATAGAGTCAGAGAGATGTACAGCATGGAAACCGACCTTTCGATCCAACCCATCCATGCTGAGCAGATATTCCAACCCAATCTAGTCCCAATAGGCAGACTAGGTAAAAAGCCAACAAGTTGTGAAGGAATGATGAGGTTAATGCATTAATGAGACAGTCAAGTGGATCTGAATATGAAAAGTGGAGCTGAGAATAAGCAAGCAGCAGCAACCGTTAGCAGGAATTCTTTTGTAGGCACCAACCAGTGATAGGAATGTCAATATGGTTACAGTCAGGACACTGAATGTACTTATGGCAAGGGCAGTACAGTAACTGTGTGTGACAGTGGTCTCCATGCCGACTGATACAGCAATGAGTATCAGTGCTGTAATGGATAGAATCCTGGATTGTATGTGAGATGGTTTTCTATAACATCATATCATATTTGTAGATCAAATGCTGTGTACTAATAAATATCCAATAATCCCATTATAAAGGAGTTTTGTGAGCAGCGACCCATAATATTATGCAGGACATATTGAGTTTGTGCTCAGACTATGACATGTAGGAGGGGAATGAGGCCATTTGGCCAATTGGGTATGCTCTGTCCTTCAATCAGATCATGGCTGATCTGATACTGTTCAACTCTATTTTCCTGCCTTTTCCACAAAACCATTGTTTCCCTGATTCATTAAAATCTGCAGGAGCTTACAGAACAGTTGGAGAGGTAGACAGAAATAGCAAATTGAATTTAATCTGGACAAGTGTGAGCTGATGTCAAATTCAAGAAGAAAGTTAGCATACTGAGGGATATTGATATACAGAAGGATCTTGGTGCAAGTCAGTAACTCCCAGAAAATGGCAACAGAAGTGTTTCAGATGGGAAGGAAAGCAAATGGAGCACTAGCCTTCATCGGTCACAACGTTGGGTAAAGTGGTTTGCATTTGATGCTGTAATTGTATCAAATGTTTGTTTGGTCACATTTGGAGTACTGTGCACAGTTCTCATCTCCACAAAACAGGAAGGATGTGGAGTCTTTGGACAGGGTACAAAAGTGGTTTATCAGCACATTACCTGTGTTATGTTTTTAAGGGTGTCTTAGGTGTTAAGAGGAAATTAAACAAAGTTGGATTGCTTTGTGAGAGTATCAGAGGCTGACAGGCGACCAGGTACAGGGATATAACATTAGGACAGGGATAGATAATGTGGATAGTCAGAATCTCTTTTCCAATGTGTAACTTTCAAATACTAGAGCGCAGAGATTTAAGGTGAGAAAGAGAAAGTTTAAATGAGATTTGTGAGGCAAGTTTTTTTTTTAAACAGAGAGTGGAAGTTGCCAAGCAAGGTCATAGAAACAGAAATGTGAGTAAAGTTTTGAAGTGACATTTAGACATGAACGGACAGAGAATAGAGGGTTATGGACCCATGTGCAGGCAGATGGTATGAGTTAGAATAGCATCATGGACAGCATAGACGTGGTGGGCCGAAGGACCTGTTGCTGTGCTCTGCTGTTCTATTTTCTAACTTCGCAGCCTCTGCCCGATCAGAGCCCCTCAGAATCTTGGATGGTTCATTCCATTTCTCTCTCATTATCTAAACTTCAATGGGTTCAACCTCAACCTACTCCACCTCTGCTCGTTAGAAAATCCCTCCATTCCCAAGATCAGCCGAGTGACCCTTCTCCGGACTGCGTCCAATGCGACAATATCTTTCCTTCGGGCACTCACACTGTTCATAATATTCGAGGTGTGGTCTGACTTGTACCTTGCATAGTCTTAGCTTGACCTGCCTATTTTTAGACTCCATTCCCTCTGTAATAAATGCCAGCATTTCATTTGCCTTCTCTATTACCTGCTGAACCTGTGGGCTACCTTTTTCAGATTGATAAACAAGAACTCCCTCAGCCCTTTCTGCTGTCAGTCTGAAACCAAATAGTGTTAGCCTGATAGTAAGTCGGGAGCATATTGACATTGTTAGAAAGGATATGTCAATATGCAATAACTGGCCACTTGGAAACACATTTGATAAAAGAGAATTTGTTTTTGAGCCTGTTGGATTTAATTTGTTGGTGTGAATATAAATGACAGGTTTGAAAGGGTGTAGAAGGGGTGGAGTGGTATAGGGGATATGGTGTATTTGAATTATCAGAAGCCTTCACGCAAGTTTCAATAAGGGCTAAAGAGTAACTTGGGAGAGAATAGGGCCCCTTAAAGATCAGTAAGGTCGCCTATGTGTGGAACCCGAGGAGATGGGTGAGATCTTCGACAAAATAGTCCTGTCAGTATTTACTGTGGCGAAAGACATGGAAGCTCAGGAACTTGGGGAAATAAATAGTGATGTCTTGGAAAGAATCCTCACCAGAGAAGAGAAGGTGCTGGAATCTTAAAACAAATAAAAGTAGATCAATCCTCATTAGCTCATTAGGTTTATCCTAGAATATTGTGGGAAGCTAGGGAAGAGGTTGCAGTGTCCCTTACAGAGATATTTATATTATCAACAGATGCAGTGAGGTGTCGGAAGATTGGAGGGAACATTATGCTGTTCCATCACATAAGGGCTGCAGGGAAAAGCCAGGAAATTACAGCCCAGTGAGCCCAGTGGTGGGGAAGTTGTTGGAGGAGATTCTGAGAGAAAGGAGCTATGTGTATTTGGAAAGGCAAGGGCTGATTAGAGATAGTCAGCATGGCTTTGTGAGTGGGAAACCGTGTTTCACAAACCGGATTGACTCTTCAAGCAGGTGGCCAAGAGATCGATGAAGGCAGAGCAGTGAACATTGTCCACGTGGACTTTAGCGAATCATTTAACAAGGTTGAAAGGGATGTAGAACATCTTGTCAAGAGGAAGAAGGAAGCTTATTTAAGTTTGAGGAAGCAAGGATCAGATAGGTTTCTACAGGGTAACATGGAATAGCACGATGGCCCAGTGGTTAATATTGCTCCCTCATAGCACCCAGCAGTCGATTTCGATTCCAGCCTCAGGTGACTATCTGTGTGGAGTTTGCACGTTCTCCCCGTGTCAGCATTGGTTTCCTCCAGGTGCTCCGGTTTCCTCCACCGCCCAAGGATGTGCATTTCAGGTGACTCAGCCATGCTAAATTGCCCATAGTGTTCACGGATGTGTAGGTTTGGTGCATAAGTCGGGGCAAATGGAGAGAATTAGGTTGGGGGATGGTTCTGGTTGGGGTACATTTTGGAGGGTTGATATGGAGTTGTGGGGCCAAATGGCCCATTCCCACACTGTAGGGATTCTCTGAAGGTACCAGTAACGAAATGAAGAATGGACTTAGGACAGCTAGAAGGGGGCATGAAAAAGTTTTGTTGGGAAGGATTAAGGAAAACCGTAAGGCATTCTCCACTTATGGGAGGAACAAGAGGATGGTCAGAGTGGGGGTCGGGTCGATCAGGGATAGTGAAGGGAACTTGTGCCTGGAGTTACAGGAGGTAGGGGAAGTCCTTTATGCATACTGTGCTTTAGTATTCACTACTGATAGGGACCTTGTCATTTGTGAGGATAGCGTGAAACAGGCCGATATATGTGAACAGGTTGATGTTAAAATGAGGGTGTGCAGAGTATTGTGTAAAACATAAGGATAGAAAAGTCTATTGGACCAGACGGGATGTGCCCAAAGTTACGACACGAAGTGAGGGAAGAGATTGCTGTGCACTTGGCAATGACCTTTGCGCCCTCACTGTCCACTGGAGTTGTACCAGATGGTTGCAGGGCGGCAAGTGTTATTCCCTTGTCCAGTAAAGGGAATGCCGATAACGCTGGGTATTTCAGACCTGTCAATCTTATGTCTGTGGTATGCAGATTATTGGAGAGGACTCCGAGACAGGATTTATAATTCATTGGAAAATGATAGTTTGATTAGAGATAGTCAGCATGGCTTTGTAAGGGGCAGGTCATGCCTTACAAATCTTATTGAGTCCTTTGACGATGTGACAAAACACCTTTATGGCTCATTCAGAAAGTACGGAGATATGGGAAACAGGGAAACCTGTCTGTCTGGATACAGAATTCCTGGCCCAAAGAAGATCGAGGGTGATGATGAATGGAAAGCATTCATCCTGGAGCTCAGCGACCAGTGGCTTTCTGCAGGGAGAGGTTACAGGACCTCTGCTCTTTGTGGTTTTATAAATGACTTGGATGTGAGTGGAAGAGTGGGTTAGTAAGTTTGGCAATGCCACGAAGGTTGGTGGAGTGGCTAATGTAGGTTGCAATGGGGCAATGACAGGATGCAGAGCTGGGCTGAGAAGTGGTTGAATCTGCAAAAGTATGAAGTCAGTCATTTTGGAAGACTGAATTTGATTGCAGAATGCAGGGTTAAAGGTAGGATCCTTGACAGTGTGGAGGAAAAGAGGGATATTGTGTTCCAAGTCCATAGATCCCTCAAAGTTGCCACACAAGCTAATAGGCTTGTTAAGAAGGAATATATTGTGTGGGATTTCATTAGTTTGGGGATTGAGTTTTAAAGCCGTTAGGTTATGCTGCAGCTGTACAGAGCTCTGGTTAGACCCCACTTAGAATATTGTGTTCAGTTCAGGTTCCCTCATTACAGAATAGATGTGGAAGCTTTAGAGTGGGTAAAGAGGAGATTTACAAGGATGCTTCCCGTACTGGAGAGCATGTCTTATGAAGAAAGCTTGAACAAGCTTAGGCTTTTCTCATTGGAGTGAAGAAGGGTGAGTGGTGACCTGGTAGTGGTGAACAAGATGACGAGAGGCACAAAGAGAGTGAATAGTGAGAGACATTTTTCACCCTGACAAAAATAGCTATTACAAGGGGGTATAATTTTCAGGTGATTCACGGATGGTGAAGGGGAGATTTCAGATGTAGGTTCGTTACATATAGAGTGGTGGGTGAGTGGAATGCACTGCCAGTGGTGGCAGTAAAATTAGCTGCATTCGGGACATTTAATATACTTCTGGATAGGCACATGGATGATAATAGAATGAAGGGTACGTCGGTTAGTTTGATCATACAGTCGGATAAAAGGTTGGCATGGCATCATGGCCGAAGGGTCTTGTGCTGTACTGTTCTGTGTTCTGTGTCTGTATGTTAAGCTCATATCAATGTAAAAGGATATGGCATTCAGGAGGAGCTAGTCAACTGGATACAAACTTGGCTTGATGGTAGGAGACAGAGGATGATGGGAGACATTTTGTTTTTCTGACTGGAGGCATGTGACCAGCGGTGTAGTGGGCCCACTGTTGTTTGTTATTTGGATACATGGTTTGGATGGGAATATTGGTTTTGTGATAAGTAAGCTTTTTGGCTGACACTGAAATTGGTGGTAAACTGGACAGTGATGAAGATTATCTATGAAACAACAGGATGGACAGTACACTGGGATAGTGGACTGAAGAATAGCAGATGGAGTTTAATTAGAAAACTGTGCAGTGTGCAATTTTGATGAAACAAACCAGGGTGGGGTGTATATAGTTAATGTTTGGACCCTGGGTAGTGTTGTCCATCAGTGACCCAGGGATGCAGGTACACAATTCCTTGAAAGTGGTGTCACAGGTAGACAGACTGGTGAAGCAGGCGTTTGGGATGTTACCTTCATTGGTCAGAGCATTGAGAGGTGACCAATGGTGTCATGGTGTATCTGTACAAGACATTGGTGAGACCACCATGAAACCATTGTTGATCAGCAGGATGAACTCATCTAGTTCACTTACCTCCTTTAGGGAAGGACATCTGACACTCTAACCTGGTCTGGCCTACACGTGACTCCAGACCCACAACAATTTGGTTGACTCTGAGCTACCATCTGGGCAATAAGCAGTGGGGGGGAAAAGATTGATGGTCCAATCAGTGGCAGTCTCATCACATGAATGAACAAATAAAAATACATGTGTCCCTCCCTACCTCTGAAATCCCATCCAGCTGCAGCAATCCATACTGGCTTTGTAACATCGTTCAGGCCGTGACCATTCTCTGTAACACTCTCACCAGCTCCATCACCTTCCATTCTTCCTGTTCCTATCGCTTCAATATGTCCTGACAATATTACCCCTTCCCAATGCCCCCCCCCCCCCACCCCCCCGGTAGCAGACCCTTTAAAACTTATTCCGAAAACACTCTCTAATTTCAGGATTTTAAGTACTTTTTTGGTGATCTTCTCAGCCTCATAATCTAGTATGAATCGTTTTGTCCTGAGTAAGGGACCAGTGGAGATTTCTTGTTGAAGTTATGTCTGTTTCAATGGAATGTCCTTTATTTGAATGATTTGCACTGTTCCTTCAAATGTTTTCCACTGTTCATTTACAGACACACGTTTCAGTCTGTTTCGCCTGTTTGTTTTTTTTTTGGTCAGTTCTCCTCTCAAAATCATGTAATTGGCTATTTTTATTTCTAGTTGTAGCTTGTCCTTTCTGTGATTCACTTTAAAACTTCATATTTCTTTGAACTGCATTTTCTCACAATTTCCTAGAGGATCTCTCCAGGTGATATTACTCATTCACTAAGTTTCATCACACAACGGTCGCTCTGAGATAGTTACATCCCTAGCCAGTTGCACAATGTGTTATTCAAAGAAACACTGAAAAAAAAATTCTCTGAACTCCTCTTCCAATATCGCTCTTGTCAGTGTGAATGTCCCAGATTTTGGGAATATTGAAGCTTCCCAAAATTATCACAATGCTTTTATTAAAAATTCCAGTTGATTCCTATTTATCGCAGTGATGAGCAATGAAATGCTGTTCGGTGGCTGAAACTGTTCTGCTGCTTGTGTCCTTGGCAAGTAGTAGCCAGAATTTACATTCAGACTGACTCTACTTCATGATCTGATGCCAAATGCTTTTTGTGTAATACCTTTATTATCCATTATTGTTAGCGTTACCCATTTTTCCTGAATTTCCACAAGGTTGTGAAACGTTGAATATTTATGTTCCATCTTTTGTTCTTTCTGGAACCATGTCTCACTGCTGTCTAATTCTCTTTTATCTCTGTGTCACAAGTCCATCTACCTTATTGCAGAGACTTTGTCCATTCCAAACAAAACATAATTTACTCTTTCCCACAATTTCCTGTCATAAATGATTCACTGATGTACGGTTTTAACTAAACTTTTTCCCATCCTGTTCCTTTCTGCTTGTCTTCAGGCACATCCCCATGCTGTTCCGATGCTTCCCTTTTCTATTTGGATTTGGAAAGCTCCTTTCACCTGAATCCTGTCTCTGCATCCTCTCTGTTAGTTTACAGCCCTGTCCATAAACCTACCGACAGGATTGGCCAGGACACTGGTCCCATCATGGTTCCAGTGGGGCCCAGTGCAACGGGATTGATTTTATTAGCTCATAGGATGTTGGTATCTCAGTCTGACCTGCCTTTCATGCCCACCCCTAGCTGCCCTTGAACTGAGTAACTTGCTCGGCCATTTCAGAGCGTCATTGATAGACAAACACTTTGCTGTGGGTATTGTGTGCAGACCACGTGAGGATAGGCAGATGTCCTTCTCGAAATGACAAGTGTTTGTATTTTTGTACATTAGCAATTGTCTCATATTTATTTATGGATTGTTAATTATTATCTTTAAAAGTATTGTTTTCAAATTCCCCCATTTCTGATTGTGGGATTCAAACATGTCCCCTCGAACATTAGCTGAAGTTTTGGATACATGCTCTAGCAATAATACCACTAGGCCATCACTTCGCCTGCTAACTGGTTGCTCCTTCCTGACCAGTTATGCCATCATGAAGCAGAATCCCTTCTTCCCACACAATGGATTGATTCTGAGGCCTTCTGATATGATTGTATGAGCCTGATACCTTCCAGCACTCTGGTGATATCATACAGTATCTCTCTCCATGTGGTATCCCTCACTATGTGGATCTAATTGCTGCCTCTCTCAATGCACCTCGCTCTTATAGTTACTCCAGATCCTGAGTCAACAGAATTCTCCACTCCAGGGAGACGCAGCAGCACAGGCCGGGGACGGAGTCTGGGATTTTCCAGATCTCTGTTTTATTCAGGACCATTCTCCATTTGTAATTCTCACTACATCAGTATAAATTCCCATTCTGTGTATTTTTCTGTCTCCTGTAGGTGCTCAGGAAAGTCCTGACTCAATAGATTTCACAGTTGCTGGGTGTCTCGTCCATCACTACATTGAAGATGGTTGGTCAGCCAGAGAGACCAAGGGCAGGGAGATCTAGAGTCTTCAATAAATCCTGCAGTGAGGTAAGATCACTCAGTGTACAGAGCGGAGAGCAATGAGAGGGCTCCAAGCATCGGCTAACAAGACATGACATAGATACAGTGTTGGAGGGGGAGCAGAGTACAGACAAACCTCAGGCTCAATCACCACCCCTGCTGTAATTTTTGATGTACTGAGACAGTATCGGGAGTGTCACAGTTATCGATCCGGGCCTGTGCAGTCTTAGTGAGCATTAGTACAACAGAGGGGAAAGCAGACTTCCCAACAGAGGGTGGGAATGCTGCCTGGGATCTCTCTTCCATATTCCCCTCTCCAACACTGTATCTTTGGCATGTCGCATGGACCGGTGTCTTCCATAATTTTTAACTCCTATAACAGTTCCTGACCCTGTAACCTTCTCCCTTCCCTATAGTCCCTCCACATATTTGAAATGTACTGCATTCCAGCCTACCATCCCTATCTCTGTAACTTGCTTCAGTGTCTAGTGTGCCTTATCTCGGTAGACTCCTCCTCCAATGACAGACTCACGCAGCACGGAAACAGACCCTTTGCTTTGATCCAACTAGTCGATGCTGAACACGGTTCCTGAACGAGTCGCGTTTCCCTGCAATTGGCCCGTATCCCTTCAAACCTTCTCCTCTCCATGTATCCACCCAAATGTCTTTTTCATGTTGTCATTGTGCTTCTCTCCATCACTTCCCCTGGCAGCTCATTCAATTTGTGCACCATGCTCTCTGTGAAAAATGTTCTCCTCTGATCCCTTTTAAGTCTTCCCTCTCCCACATCATATTTCTGCCCTCCAGTTATGGACTCCCCTACCCTGGGGTAGAGACCTTCACTATTCACCTTACCTGTACCCCTTATGGTTTATAAACCTTTATAAGATCACCTCTCAGCCACCTACACCTAATGGAAATATGAAGGATAACGATACAAATATCTCTGCCACGGTCCCAACTGCGACTTTGCCACAATGTTCTGGGATACACTTGTTCAGGACCTAGGACTTTCTATACCTTTGTATTCTAAGACCTCCAGCACAACCTCTTCTGTAATGGGGACTCTTTTCAAAACATCACTGTTTCTTTCCTTTTGTTTCCTAGTCTTTGTACACAGTACGCTCCAACATGAAATATTCATTTTGGGTCGCACCCATTTCCTGTGGTTCCATGCATGGATGGCCTTATTGATCTTTGAGGGGCTCTATTGTCTCTCGTAGTCTTTTTGTACTTGTGTGCTGTAGAATCTCTTTGGATTCTCCTTAACCTTATCTGCCAACTCTATCTCATTCCCCTGTGTTGCTTTCCAGCTTATCCAGCCTCTCTGTTTCTGTAAATCACTCCAGTATCAGTATCATCTTCGTCAATCTTTGTTCGATTTGCAGTTTCCTGAAATAGGATGATCAGAATTCTACACAGTACACCAACTGGAGACCCAGCAATGTCTTGTACAGCTGTATCAACCCATTTACTCAATGCTCTGACCCATGAGGGCAATGTGCCGAATCTGCTTTCCCCGCCCTGTCCACCTGTGATGCCACTTCCAAGGAACAATGTAAGTGCACCCCTTGGTCTTTCTCTGCTAGACAACACTGTCCAGAGCCCAACCATTAACTGTGTTAGCCTTCCTGGTTTATCTTAACAACACCCAACACCTGAATTCAACTCCCATCTTTCATTTCTTGACCCACTGGCTCAGTTGATTAAGATCACCTTTGATAACTGTATTCGCTGCCAATTATAACATGTATTTTACTATCCACAAATTTACAAACAATAATTCATATATTCTCGTTTATGTCAATAATGCACATGTGTGGATCCTGCACCGATCCTTATGGCACACCGCTGGTCAGAAGCCCCAGTCTGCACAACAACCCTCTCCCACTACCCTCTGTTTCTTACTGTCAAGCCCATTTTGTGTCCGTTTGTGTCCGCCTCCAACAACATTCGCACGACTGACATCAAGCTAATTGGTGTTTAGGCCCCTGGCTTTCCCTCACAGCCTATTCTAAATACTGGCACAACATTAGCCACCCTCCAGACTTCCACCTCACCACCCGTGGCTGTCAGTGATAGAAATATCATTGTAAGTATCTTCCCTAACTTACCCCAATGTCCTAGGATATACATGATTAGTTCCCAGGGAGTTGAATAATTTTAATGTGTTTGAAAACCTTCAGCATCTCCTGTTCTCCAATGTGGGCTCTTTTGAAAATATCATTGTTTATTTCCCTGCTTCCCTAGCGTTTTTTTTCCACAGTAAATTCTGACGTGAATTTCTTGTTTCTGACCTCACTCATTTCCTGTGGGTTCACACTCGAATGGCTTCATTGATCTTTAAGGGGTCACATCCTGTCTCGAGTTAATCTTCTGTTGTTAATATACTTGTAGAATCTCTTTAGATTTTCCTGAACCTTATCTGCCAAAGCTCTGTCAGTTCCCCTTTAGGCCCTCATGGTTTCCCTCTTAAGAGTAGTACTACACCCACAATGTTCTTCAAGGGATTGACTTAATCCAGCTGGCTATATAGGACATGTGTCCCCTTTTGTCTTGACCAGAGCCTCAATATCCCCAGTCATCCAGCATTTCCCACGTGTCAGCATTGTCCTTCACACTAACAGGAATATGCTGGCCCTGAAATCTTAATTTGTCTCTCTTTTGAAAGAATCCCACTTGCCCGACATCCCTTTAATTTCAAATAGCCTCCATGAATCAACTTTTGGACAGTCTTGCCGAATACCTTCTGGACTGGGGCAAGGCCAGTTTTGATCTTTAACTTGTGGACCAGGCCTGTCCTTTTCCATCGCTATTTTCAAACTAATAGAATTGTGGCGACTTTGTTAAAGTGCTGCCCCACAGACACTTCAGCCCCTTTCTCCACCTTGTTTCCGAGGGGAGGTGTTGTTTCATTCCGTTCTCCAGTCGGACCACTTACATACTGACTGAGAAAGTTTTCTTGAACACACTGAACAAATCCCTCCCATCCAAGCTGCGAACATTATGGCAGTCTCAGTCTAGGTTTGGAAAGTTAAATCCCCGACCATTACAACTCTATCATTCTTACAGATACTTGACATCACCGACGTATTTGCTGCTCAATTTCCCGCTGACTACTGCAGGCCTGCAGTACCGTCATATCAAACTGATCATCCAGCTGTATTTCTAAGTTCTGCTATTACAGTTTCACTGGGCGATCCCCAGGAATATGCTCTCTAAGCGCTGCAGTGATGTTTTCACTGATCAAAAACACCAATCCCCCTCTTCTCTTGCCTCTCCTTCTATCCTTCCTGTAGCATCTGTCCCGGGAACATTGAGCTGCCTGTCCTGCCCCTCCCTCAGCTGTGTTTCTGTAATTCCTGTGATGTCCCTGTCCCATGCTCCCAACCATGCCGTGCGTTCATCTGTATAACCTGTTAGGCCTTTTACATTAAAGTAAATGCAGCTTAATTTATCAGTTTTCCCTCATTGCCTGCTATGCTCTTGCCGGGCTTGTTGATTGAAATGATTCTCTTGAAATTCTGTCCCAGCCTCAACCTTCAGACCGCAGCCTGAGGCCACCCCCCTCACTGTGGACAACACCCTCACCTTTCATGTCATCTACAAACCTGCTAATGATTCCTTCTGCTTTCACATCCAAGTGACTAATGCCCCTAAGGAACAGCAATGGTTCCTGCACAGATCCCTGTGGTACATCCGCTGGGCAAAGGCTTTCAATCACAAAGCCAACCCACACAACAATTTTGGATCCAATTTGCCAACTTGCCTTGGATCCTATGGGCTCTTCCCATTTGGATGAGCCTTCCACGTGGGACCTTGTCAAAGGCCTGAATGAATTCCATGGAACCCACATCATCTGCACTGCCCTCATCAATATCTTCAATTGTAATTTCAAAGAAATTTCAGCTGATTTCATCAAACATATCTTCCTCTTCCAAATCCGTGCTGAGTATCACTAATCGATCCCTGCCTTTCCAGTTATTGATTCAACCTGTCCCTTAGCATTGTTCCCAATTACCCTCTCACTGCTGTCAGACTACCTGCTCTGAATTTCCTGGCCTATCCCTGCTACCCTTCTTGAATAAAGGAACCACATTAGTGATCCTCCAGTCATTCAGTACTTCACCCATGGCCAGCAAAGTATTAAATATATCCACCAGGGCCCTAGCAATCTCCTCCATTACCTCCCATAGCAGTCTGTGATACATTTCATTGGGTACTGGGGATTTCTCCACCTTTATGCCTATCAAAATATTTAATACCTCCTCCTTATTGATCTTAACATATTCTGGAACCTCACCATCCTGACTGAAATCGCCGGCTACAATGTCTTTGTCCTGTGTGAATAGAGATGGGAAGTATTCATTGAAGACCTCACCTGCTTCCTCTGGCTCCATGCACAGATTGTCCCTTTGGTTTCTCACAGGCCTCCCTCTTTCGCTGGGAATCCTCTTACTCTCACGATGCTGATAAAATACCTGTGGCTTTTCCGCAATCGTATCTGCCAAATATATTTCATGACCATTGTTTGTCCCTCATTTTCCACAATCCCCTTGCACTCTCTATACTTGTGAAGGGCTTCACCAGATTTTATTGCACTGTATTTTCTTTATCAAACTCACGATATCACTTGATCAGTATTTCCTGGACTTGCTGTCTTTACTATTCACTCTTCAAGGAGCACACTGGCCCTGCGTTCTCACTGCATCACTTTAAATTACTCCCACTTTCCTAACATGGACCCAACTGCAGGGAGTTCCTCCCTGTTTCTGTTTGCCAGATCCTCTCTAATGATCGCAATACTGATAGGAGACTCAGATGTGAGGGGGACAGACAGGACACTGTGTGGCTGCAGAAGAGACCCCAGGATGATGTGCTGCCTCCCGGATGCCAGGGTCAAGGATGTCTCTGAGCGGTTACTGAACATTCTGAAGGGGGAGGGTGAACAGCCAGAGGTCATTGTGCACATCGGTCCATATGACAGAGGTAGGCAAAGGGATGGGGTCCTGTGAAATGAGTACAGGGAGTTAGGGGAGAAGTTAAAAAGGGAGGATATTTATATTAATGATCTCCAGATTACTTCCAGTGCCACGTGCCAGTGAGGATAGAAATATAAAGATAAGCCGGATGGATGTGTGACTGAGAAGCTGGTGAAGCAGGCAGGGTTTTCAGTTCTTGGGCCATTGAGATCTCTTCTGGGGTAGAGGTGACCTGTGCAAAGGGGATGGTTTGTACTTGAAGCAGAGGGGCACTAATATCCCAGGGAGGAAATTTTCTCGAGTTACCCAGGAGGATCGAAACTAGTTTGGCAGGGAGTCGTGACTCTGAGTAAGAGAGGGCCCATCGAAAAGTCAGAGGAAAGTACATCAGCCATCAAGAGCAAGGATAGCCAGGGGCATAGTCGAGGGAAGGTAAAGACTGCTGGTTTAAAGGGCATTTGTTTCAACATACTAGACCTGACTAGTAAGGCAGATGAGCTCAGAGCATGGATTAGCTCTGGGAACAAGGATATTATAGCTGTAACAGAAACATAGCTGAGAGAGGGCAGGATTGGCAGCTCACTGTTCCAGGATACAGAAGCTACAGGCGTGACAGAACGACAAGCAAGTGAGGGGGGAGCTGCCCCTTTGATTAGGAAGGACATAACAACAGTGCTTAGAGACCATCAAATTAGGCCATATATTTAAAAGTTAGAAACAAAAAGGGGATGGTCTGTCTGCAGGGATGGTGTTCTAGACCCTCAAATGGCCAGCGGGTACTAGAGGAGAAAATGCGTCGTGAGTTTGCAGGTATCTATAAAAATAATAGAATAGCATTAGATGGAGATTTTAACTTCCCCTGGATTGACTGGGTCACCCAGAGTGTAAAAGGTCTGTACTGGGTGGAATTTGTATAATGTGTCCTAAAAGGTTTCTGAAAACAAGACGTAGACGGCTCTACGCTACTCAGGCGGGTGCAACACTGGATCTCTCCTCAGAAAACGAGGTCAGACTGAAGTATCAGTGGGAGAGCACCTTGCGTCCAGTGACCACAACTGTTTTTGTTTTAACAGAGTTATGGAAAAAGATCAGACGGGTTGACAGATTTAGGTCTTAAACTGGAACTGGGCCAATATTGGAGCCATTCAGCAGGATCAAGCAGGGTTTGATTGGGTGAAGGAAAAAAAATCACACAACACCAGGCTACAGTCCAGATGGTTTATAGAGGAACCTCGATTATCTGAACTAGATGGGCGGGCACTATTTCGTTCGGATAATTGAGTGTTCAGTTAATCGATTCAATGCCTTTCCTCTGGGGCTCGGAGTTTTCAGTCCAGTCTGCTCCCTGTTCAGGTTACTAGGCAGCAACAAGACATGAGCGAGCCCCCACGCCCTGCCAGACCCCAAAAACACATCCCGCTCGCCTCCAAACCCATCCAACACCGCCCCCACCCGCCCCTCAATGTCACCCCCCCACCTGTCCCAAACCTACGAAAAAGTGGCCCCTGCCGCCAAAACCGTCGGACATCACCCTCCACTCGCCGCCTGCCCCACTTCCTAAACACGTTCGACATCAACCTCAGCCAGTCCCCAAACCCGCACAACACCACCCTCCGCCTACCACACCCACTGTCCAATCCATGTCCACGGCCGTGTCCCCGGCCCCCTGCCCCCATCATCCCCTCCCTCTTCTGGGCAGCTGGAGTGGACACCAACAGTAAGACAAAAATTGCCTTTGAGGGGGTAAGTCTCGAAATAGCGCACATGCACATGCACACACACGCTCAGACAGCCACACACAACCTTTTTACTGCAACATCTCAAAAAGTTTCACCTTTGCCCTATACAGAACAGTGTTCGAGAGAATATCTGGGGAAGGGGGGAGGGGTTAGGATTTATCCTTATATTTAACTCTCGGCTAAGTGTGGGGAGAGAGTGAGAAGTCAATCATTTGGAGATGGTCCCTGGGCTCGATGTCCAGGACTGTTCTCAGCAGCAATTCAGACAGCCGAGATCGGTTTTAATCAGTATAAACAAAAACACAACACAATCAGGGTTGAAACGGCTCTTTGATGTAATGTTTCTATTGGGACCTCAAGATCTCCTTTGAATAATCTGATATTGGGTTAATTGATATTTGGATAATCGAGGTCCCTTTGTATTTGAAAGCGCTAGATTTAGAAACTCTGGTGATCATTGTAAAAAGATAAAAGACTTAATCTAAGCTGTTTAATATTTCATTCCATGACACTACATTCCTGTTTCTATAAATTCTGTGCCTTAGGATTGTGCTCCACATCCACCTGTTGAAGAAGCAGTGCTTCGAAAGCTAGTGCTTGCAAATAAACCTGCTGGACTATAACCCGTGTTGTGTGATTATTAACTTTGCCCACCCCGGTTCAACACTGGCACGTCCAAATCATGACTAAAATCGATTGGGTCGGTCTGTTGGAATTAAAAGGAATGACTGGCAAATGGGAAGCTTTTAACAGTGTTCTCTCAAGCATCCAGTATGTTCCTGTTAGGGTGAAGGGAAAAGCTAGCAGGTTTAGGAATCCCTGGCCAAAGAGAGGTGTGTCACTCTGTTCACGACACATTGTCTTTAATGTTTCTGTATCTATGTAACCTCTTACAGTCCTAAATACACGATCAATCTGGGGAGACCCAAATAGCCTGTCAGGTCCCTGCAGCACTCCCAACCGGAAGAACAAATCATGTTACTTTCAGTTCCGATAAGACTCACAATCTGTGTAACATCCTCCCATCACTCGCACCCTACTATTAATGTAATCTCCTCCAGTCTCCATCCACTACTCATCTCCATAACCTTCTCCAGCACTTACACCTCTATCTGTGTAAACGCAACCCTTCCCACTTTTGCCATTCTGGAGGAGGTTACTAATGCTCCCTTATCTATGAAACTGTCTCCAACCAAAATTTCTGGAAAATCTGTCAGACACCACACCCTCCGTATCTAACTAATCTGCAGAACCGAAACCTTCCTGTATCTATAAACATCATCTATGACCACCCTCCATATCTCTGTTTGGTCCTCCAGTCGAAACAACCCACTTTCTCTCTAAACTTCTCCATTCACCTAAAACACTCCCGTCTGTGTAAACTGCTCCATCCTACAAACATCCATATCTGTGTAAACTGTTCCATCCATCCCAACCCCTCCTTCTCCATGAACTCCTGCAGGCCCGACAGCCCTCCACATTTCTGTAACACCCTCGTGGTTCTATGGTCCTCCGTCCCTGTGAAACCACCCCAGTCCCCACAGCCCTCCCAGTCTGGGTCGTCTGTTCCTGATCAGACCATTGGTGTTTCTGTTACCTGTGGCACTCCGAGCAAACCTTCCTAATTGTATCTATTCATTCAGATCCCATCCTCTCTAGCCTCCATAAACACCTTCCTGCCATTGTGACCCTCTCAATTTAGAACACAGAACAGTACAGCACAGTACAGGCTCTTCAGCCCTTGATAATGTGCCGATCTTTTATCCTACTCTAACCTGCAGACCATTCAAAGAAGAAAAGAACAAAGAAAATTCCAGCACAGGAACAGGCTGTTCGGCCCTCCACACCTGTGCTGACCCAGATCCTCTGTCTAAACCTGCTGCCTATTTTCTAAGGATCTGTATCCTTTTGATTCCTGCCCATTCATGCATCTGTCTAGATACATCTTAAATGACGTCATCGTTCCCGCCTCTACCACCTCCACTGGCAACGCGTTCCAGGCCCCATCACCCTCTGCATAAAGAACGCTCCACGTATATCTGTCCTAAACCTTTCCCCTCTCACTTTGAACTTGTGACCCCCAATAAGTGCATTCCACAGTCTGGGGCAAAAAGCTTCTTGCTACTCACCATGTCTACACATCTCATGAGTTTCTAGACATCAATCAGGTCTCCAGTCAACCTTTGTCTTAATCTATTCAATCTCTCTTTATAGCTAGCCCCTTCCATACCAGACAACATCTGGGTGAACTTCCTCTGCACCCTCTCCAAAGCATCCACATCCTTTTGGTAATGTGGTGATCAGTACTGTATGTAACATTCCAAACGTGGCCGAATCAAAATCCAATACAACTGTAACATGACCTGCCAACTCTTTTACTCTATATCCCGTCCAATGAAGGAAAGCATGCTGTATGCAGCTTTCACCACTCTACTGACCTGCGTTGTCACCTTCAAGGAACAATGGACCTGAATACCCAGGTCTCTCTGTCCGTCAAATTTCGCCAGGACTTTTCCATTTATTGTATAGTTCACTTTTGAATTGGATCTTGCGAAATGCATCACCTCACATTTGCCTGGAGTGAACTCCCCATCTGCCATTTCTCTGCCCATCTCTCCAATCGATCTGTACACTGTAGTGTTCTCTGACTGTCCCCGTCACTATCTGCGACTCCACTAATATTAGAGTCATCTGCAAACTTACTAATCAGGAAACTGATTCCTTCGTCCAAATCATTAATGTATTTCACAAACAACAGTGGACCCAGTACGGATCACCGTGTAACACCACAGGGCACAGGTCTCCATTTTGAGAAATTCATTTTACTGTAATCCATGTGCATATCCAAAAGTTAATTAAATGTCCCTAATGTTGCTCTCTCTACCACCAACGGTGGCAGTGCATTCCACATTCCCACCACTCTCTGTGTAACGTACGTACCTCTGATATCTCCCATAAACCTTCCTCCAAGTACTTTAAAATTATGCCCCATCGTTATAGCTATTTTCACAATGGGAAAATTCTCGGGCCAGCCACTCTGTGGATGCCTCTAATCATCTCGTACGTCTCTTATCATCTCGTACACCTCTACCAAGTCAGCTCTCATCCTTTTTCATTCCAATGAGAAAAGCCCTGGCTTCCCCAACATTTCTTCATTAGACCTGCCTTCCAATCCAGAAAACATCCTTATAAATCTCTGCACCCTCTTCGAAGCTTCCACATCTTTCCTATAATGAGGCGACCGGAACATAACACAATATTCCAAGTGTGGAGTAACCAGAGTTGTATGGAGCTGCAGCATAACCTCACAGGTCTTAAACTCAATCCCCCTGCTCATGAAAGCTAACACATCACATGCCTTCGTACCATCCCTATCAACTTGGCTGGAATCTTTGAAGGATCTATGAACGTGGACCCCAAGGTCTTCTGTTTCTCCACACTACCAAGAATCCTGCCTTTAACTCGGTAGAGGTTTTCTGCAGAATCCTTCAATACAAAACTCATAAACTGTGAAGCGTCTTCCCGTTCCCACAATCCTCCTTAGCTCTGTAACCTCTTTTATTGATGTGAACCCTCAAAACTACCAAAGCCAATTTCAACCACTTCAATATTACTAATAACTGCAAAATCCTCCAGTCCTGATATTCCTCCTAACTCTGTAACCCTCACCATCCTCCAGTACCCTTCTGGGGAACATTGCAGAAGAAGGAAGAGTTGTAGAGTCCGGGTCATGTTACGGAGGTAGGAAGAGCTGCAGAACCTGGAGGATGGTACAAATGTAGGAAGGGACGGGGATCTTGCAGGAGGTTAGAGGGAGCGGGATTCATATTACCTGCAGGATGGGACCGAGACTGCGTTGTGGAACCTGAAGGATATTTTAGTCTGAATGATTCATTTGTTTTTTTTTTATTAGACTATTGGGCCGATCTTGATGACCTAATTTTGCTGATGTTTACCAGAATTGGCTGTGCACAGCTTCAGATTCCCAGGCTGGGAAATGTGAGTTCAGATGTGAATCTATTTGCCCATTCTGTCCGTGTGCCTGACACTGACCTGGTGCTGCTCTAGTAGAAAGTTCTCTCCGTGTATCTGGTAGCCTCCAGATTGACAGGACTGACCACAGGACTCACCTCATCAAAGCCTTCATTTAGAATGTTCTTTTTTATTATTATTTTCAAGTGACAGTTTCGTGAGATGCAGGAATTGGGGTGATTCCATTTTAAGAGAATGAAACCTTTATCATTGGAGATTGGGAAGCCTTCAAAAATGAGATAACGGTTTTCCAGAGACAGTATATAGTATTCCTGTTAGGGTGGAAGGAAATGCTGGTGGGTGTAGGGTATGCTGGATGACAAGAGAATGAAGATTTTGGTTAAGAAAAAAAAGGAAAAATTTGTCAGGTATAGACACGAGAAATCAAGTGAATTCTCAGAATATAAAGGCAGGAGGAGTATACTTAAGAGAGAAATCAGAAGTGTAAAAAGGGGACATGAGATAGCTTTGACAAATAGTGTTAAGGAGAATCCAAAGGGTTTTTTATAAATAAATAAACGACAAGAGGGTAACCAGGGAGAAAATAGGGCCCCTCCAAGATCAGCAAGGCAGCCTTTGTGTGCAGCCGGAGGAGATGGTGGCGATACTATACGAGTATTTTGCATCAATGTTTACTGTGGCGAAGGAAATGGAGGATACAGAATGTGGGGAAGTAGATGGTGACGTCTTGACAAGCGTCCATATCGAAGAGGAGGCGGTGCTGGATGTCTTGAAATGCATAAAAGCGCATACATCCCCAGGATCTGATCAGGTGTACCTTGGAATCTGTGGGAAGCTCGGGAAGTTACTGATGGGCCCTTTGCTGAGAAATTTGTATCGTTGATTATCACAGGCGAGGTGCTTGTAAACTGGAGGTTGGCTAACGTGGTGCCACCATTTAAGAAAGGTGGTAAGGGAAAGCTAGGGAACTACCGACTAGTGAGCCTGACATCAGTAGTGGGTAAATTGTTGAAGGGAATCCTGCGAGATAGGATTTGCATGTATTTGGAAAGGCAAGGAGTGACTAGGGATAGTCAGCATGGCTTTATGTGTGAGAAATAATGTCTCAAGAAATTGATTGTGTTTTTTGAAGAAGTAACAAAAAGGATTGATGAGGGCCAATCATTAGATGTGATTTCTATGAACTTCAGTGAGGTGCGTGAAATAGTTCATCATGGGAGATTGGTTAGTAAGGTTAGATCTCATGGAATACAGGGAGAACTGGCTGTTTGGATACAGAACTGGATCGAAGGTAGAAGACAGAGGGTGGTGGCGGACAGTTGCTTTTCACACTGGAGGACGATGGTGTGCCAAAAAGATCGGTGCTGGTGTCACTATGTTTCGTCATTATATTAATGATTTTGACATGAACATAGGAGATACAGTTAACAAGTTTGCAGATGACGCCAAAATTTGAGATATAGTGTTTATTACAGGACATTGTGGGAAAAAGGAAATTATAATTTTTTTTGGAATGGACAAACAATGTACAGTTTTAGTTAAACTCTGTCCCTTTCTGTTCCTTTCTGCTTGTCTTCAGCCACATCCCCATGCTGTTCCGAGGCTTCACATTTTCTCTTTGGATTTGGAAAGCTCCTTTCACCTGAACCCTGTCCCTGCATCCTCTCTATCAGTTTAAAACCCTGTCCATAAACCTACCGACAGGATTGGCCAGGACACTGGTCCCAGCAGTGTTGATTTTAATTCACTCTTGAGATATTGCTGTCTCTGGCTGGCCAGCATCGCATGCCCACCCTGACCAGCCTAAGAGCTGAGTGGCTTGCCAGATCATTACAGTGGGCATTTGAGCGTCAATCCCATTGCCCTGGGTCTGGATTCATACGTAGGCCAGACTGGCAGCCTAAAACAGATTTCCTTACTTAAAGGGTATGAAGTAGTCAGATGGGTATCCCTGCTACCGGCATTAAATTCTGGATGAACAGTCTAGTGAGAGTAACATGAGGCCATTGCCTGGCCCACTGATTGCTCACTCACCCCTGAGTACTGATCCCAGTGCACCTTCTTCCTGACCGTGATTTGATCCTGATACCATCCTGCACTCTGGTGCTATCACACAGTCTCTCTCCATGTGGTATCTGTTACTGTGAGAGTCTAATTGCTGCCGGTGACTGCACCTTTTGCAGCTACTCCAGATCCTGAAACAACAGAATTCTCCATTCCAGGGAGACGCAGCAGCACAGACCAGGGATGGAGACTGGGATTTTCCAGGTCTCTGTGGGACTCGGTGCCATTCTCCATGTTTAACCATCACTGCATCAGTCTGATTTCCCATTCTGTTCATTTCTCTGTCTCCTGTAGGTACTCAGGATGCTCCTGACTCAGCAGAATTCCCAATTCCTGTTTCGTCTACCACCACACTGAAGACAGTTGGTCAGCCAGAGAGATGGAGAGTGAGATCTGGAGCCTTCAGTAAATCCTGCAGATCGGTAAGATCACTCACAGTGAACAGAGCAGAGCGTATTTAAGGGATCGAACTCTGGTCCAGAAGACATGAAATAGATACAGTATTGAAGCACGAACACTATTATAGGGCAAGCCAAACAGAGAACAGCCAGGGAATTCCTAGAAGCATGGCACTCATCCACAGACTCTATCAACAAACACATCGACCTGGACCCAATATACCGGCCACTACAGCAGACAGCTGGAACTGACAACCGGAAGCGGCAGGGACAGGCCACTATGAACATCGGAGGAAACATCACAGAAGCGCTTCACAGGAGGCTCCCAAGCACTGAGGATGTCACCTAGACAGGGGACGAACCGTTTGCAAGACAAATTCCCAGCTCGGCGAACAGAACCACAACCAATCATAGCCAGCCTGCACCTCAATAGGAGCCAGGAGCAATGCCATTCGGCCCCACCCTAACCCAGAATGGAGAGCACGGGAAGCTGATAAAGGAAACAAGCCGCTCCCACGTTGCCTTCTGAAATGGAGCTGGAGGACAGAGCACATCTGGCCTGCTGTTTGCTTCCCCGAGACTGGCCTGCTCCACCTTACAGTGAGAGACTGGGGGGAACCTCAAGGAGATTTCACTTCTCACTGAGAGGCTGCAACTCCAATCCAATTCAGGCTGGTTCCCTCCGAGACTCACGGAAGAGGGCAGCCCTCTACAGATCAGGCCCGTGTGTCGCATAACCTCCAGTGTGGGGGCCAAGAGCTGGGAGGTAGTTAAGAACATAAGACCATCTGAAATAGGAACAGGAGGAGACCATTCAGCCCCTCGAGCCTGCCCTGCTATTCAATAGGATCGTGGATGATTTAGTATTTGATTTGGGAGCTGAAACCCAGAGACAGAGAATCAAATTATTCTGCTGTACAGAATCATCAGACAGGAGCTGGAACCAGAGAGAGCAAACACACACACACACATTGTGGGATTCAGGCTGTCTGTGGGAATTTTACCACAAGATGCGAGCCCTACACTGAGGAGGAACAAAGGCGCAAAATGCTAGAGGGGGCAGCTGCACAGTCTGATCCCACCAATCTCACTGCTTCCCACTCCCATGAGAGCTCTCATGTATATTTCTGTGTTCCCAGCTGTCAATCCCACATTTTTCCTTCAATCCCTATCTCACAACATCCTTCATATCTCTGCCCTGTTGACATTTCCCCTTCAGATTCCCTTCCTACAACACTCTGCCCCTTTGACACCCCATCATGTTTATCAGGAATGTTTAATCATTCAATCTTCCACAAAACCAACAACTTACTCATCTCTCTCTGCATCTTTCTCTCAGCTCTGTGGGATCTTGCCTTTCTTGTCTGTAAATCATTCTCGTTGCATCGCAGCAGCCCACCTCCACTCTCTCAGCTCTATTCTGCTGCTGCAACTCCTCTCTCTCTCTCTCTCTCTGTCCTATATCTCTGCCCAAGTTTTCTCTCTTGCTGTCTATTTGAACTTCACTCCCTGTCTTTGCCTCCCCTTTTTCACCTTGTATCGGTCTGACATTGTATTTCTCTTCCTGGGGTTTTACTCTCTCTCTCTCTCTCCCTATCTTTCTCTGTCTCTCTCCTGCTCTTTTTCAGTTCTTCTCACTTTCTCTCCCACCCTCTGCCTGCCTGTCTTTCTCGTGTTCTCGCCCTCCCTCTCACTGTCTGTCTGTCCATCTCTCTTTCTCTGATGTAGTTTTTCTCCCTCTGTCTCCCTAGACCCCTGTCCCAGTGACTGGGGAAGGGACATGGGAAGAGTTTGTCTCAGTGTCGCTGGATGCTGTACAGTTAATGCGGGGAATTAACCTTTTCCTGGTCTCTCCCGAATGTTACCCCGACTGTGGGGAGGGGGTTAGTGTAAGGGACATAAAAGCACTTTTCTCATTGAGACTGAAATGAAGAAAAAGAGAAGGGGAGGGTGACAAAAAGAGAAAGAGACACATGGAGAGAGTGGGGATGGAGAAATTGAGGAGAGAGAGAGATGAGCAGTGAGATACAGGGAGAGGAAGAAGGACACAGATGGAGGGAGAAGGACAGTGTGTGTGGCTGGGGAATGGTTGCAGAGTGGGATATTTCTGTGCATGACAGCAGTCAGTCAAAAGGTGTGTTAGTCTCTGCACCATGTCCTCCAGCCCAGGAGCTGTGGGTCTACATGGGAAGGGGGAGATTGCGAGACAAGGGGGGAGTGGGACAGCCAGAGATGGGGACTGTTTGATGGGATTTTGGGGTTGGTGGAGAAAGGAGGGGCTGCTGTGAGAGACAGAGAGGTTGAGGGAGGGACAGCATGAGACGCAAAGTCTGAGACAGGATGGAGAAGAGGTGTTCAAAGTTGATGTGTTTGTTAAACACATCAACCTGGACCCAATATACCAGCCACTGCAGCGGACAGCTGGAACTGACAACCGGAAGCAGCAGAGACAAACCACTATAAATTCCGGAGGAAAGATCACAGAAGCGCTTCACAGAAGGCTCCCAAGCACTGAGGATATCACCTAGACAGGGGACGAAATGTCTGCAACACAAATTTCCAGCTCTGCGAACAGAACCACAACACGGAGAAGAGGTCTCCACAGAAAGGATAGTCAGTGAGGCCATTCAGGGGACAATCCTGAGGATCCTGAACAGGACCAGGATCATATAATGGGGGAGGGGGGGGGGGAATGGGCAGAAAGAACTCCATCTGTGATACAAGCCTTCTATATTTCTGGGACTGGGATCTTGCTGTACATTAAAACAGCCACAGGCCAGTCAGTCAACCCAGACTCATTTACCTGCGTGAGAAAGTGAGGACTGCAGATGTTGGCGAGTCAGAGTTACAAAGTGTGGAGCTGGGGAAGCCCAGCAGGTCAGCCAGGAGAGTCGATGGTTCAGGCCTGACCTGCTGGGCTTTTCCAACTCCACGCTTTTCCTTCATTTCCCTCTGCCCCAGGGGGTGGGGCTCACAGCAATATTGGGGGGGGGGGGGGGGGGCAGCAAAATATTTGAGGGGACCATATTTGTTGAGGCAATTATTTGGGAGGGAAGATATTTGGGAAAGGGGATAAATTTGGGAGGACAGTGAAAATGAAGGGCATAGTATTTTTGAGGGGGTACTAAAATGGCGTGAGATCTTTCAGGTCTGAAATAGCGAAAAACAGAAAGGGAGGGTGAGAACAAGAGACAGAGATGGAGAGAGTGGGGATAGAGAAGGGGGATGGGAGAAAAATGGGCAGAGGGAGAGAGTGAGAGAAAGCAAGTGTGTGTGTGTGTGAGAGAGAGAGAGAAACAGAAGGACAGAGAGTGAGGGGACAGAGAAAGGGAGAGAAGGGGAAGTCAGACTAAGACTGAGGAGTTAAAACATGGACAGACTGAAGGGGTGACACTTTTTATTCCAGTTGGTTCCAACTCTCTCTCTCAATGGATTTTCACATTCCCTCTCTCCCATGCCCCTGGGTTTTGCTTCAGCCTCTCTCTCTCTCTCTCTCTTTCTCTCTCTCTCTTGGTTCTGCTTCTGGGTCTGCGAAACTGTTTTCTCTCGCCCTCTCTCTCTCTGGATGGTCAGATGGTCTCTGTCTCTTGCCATGCTGGTCTCCTCAGAAGGCCTCCAGAGATTCAGGCAATCAGTCTGCAGATAAACCCTGTTTGTGTTCATTTCTGGATGGTTTTCCGGAACATTCTATCGTTCTGGCCAATTAGGAGAAACCGTTAATAGTTTGAAGCATTGCCAATCATTTGGATGGCTTGTTGCTGTTAGTTTCTTTGTGTAGCAGGACCCGGTGCCTTCCTGTCTGGGCCCTCATTTGTTTGGTAGATACATCTGTCCAGAATAACTGCTGCCTTGTACATTATGCTGTGTTTGCGCTGTGCCTGGTGTGCGGGTTTTGTGATTTGGGAGATTTACTTGGCCAATAAACCGTGGCTGTCTCTCTGTGTTTTAGCCAGGAGGTTGTGACATCTCCCCCAACTCATCCACTTGAATGGAAAGAAAAGAATTTATGCAATAAATTACAAACATAATTGTAAAAGCTGGTTATGGTTGTTGTCAGAGTAGCCAGCTGTCTGTGCAAAAGCCACTGTGTACGTTGGTCAAACCGATGGTCTTATAGCTTCCCTTGGAGGTCGCCACTGATGATGCTACCCAGCCAGGTAATGAAACGTCTGGATATCAAACCTATCAGCGAACAAACCTACACCCTAAGTCTTATAGCTGATAAGTGATATCATAAAATCTTGACAGAACAGAATCAGACCGTTCGGCCCATTGAGTCCACAATGACCCTCTGAAGAGAATCCAACTCAAACCCACACTCCCAATGATATCCCTGAAGCCCTGCATTTCCTGTGGCTATTCCAGCTAGCCCGAATATCCCTTGACATAATGGGCAATTTAACATGGCCAATCTGTCGTAATGGCAACTATGGGCAGGAAATCAATACTGGCCCAGCCAGGAACACTCAAACACTGCAAATGAATGAAACTAAGGTGATCACCCGGGGAGTTCCATCTACCTTCCAGCCCCTGGGGGTGTGTCCAGGCATTATTCACCATGATCGTACCCATCTGTTACAGCCTGCAATCCTAACCACCAGTATCCCGAGATATATCAAGGTGAGCGCGGTTAGGACCACAGCTGATGTGAGAGGAGCCGAATTCTTGGATAACAGGCTATGGGAATGTCATGGTATGCCTGTTCCTTCCCATTTACGTAAGTATGGTCCCTGGCAATGTTCCCTCTATCTCCACAGTAATCATGGGAGCCCATCCAAATACCTTTTTTATACAATTCCGAACATTTGGACTTCAACCTAACTTTGGTCACTTGGGTTAAGTGGAATCCCTCATACCAAGCCCAGGTGTCCCACCTAGAGTGTCCTCACTGCTGTTATTAACCCAGCCCTTGGTGAGCTGCTGTCACACACAGTGAGAGATGTTGGTGTGGGTGTTCTCCTGGGACAAATATTTATGCTGTTTGTCACTAACCTGGGATGGGATTTTCCCTTGGCTGGCCTGCCTGAGCTCCTCCCTCAGCTGTTCCACCATCCCGTTACCGTAGATACTGCACAGGGTGTGGTTTTACTGCTGACCGTCATTTCTGATTGGGGTTTGGACGATCTGGTTCATCGTGTTGGCGTGACCCTCCAGTTTGGTCACTAAGTGATGGTTAGCCTGATTCTCCACGAGTTGTCCCATGGTCTCCTCTGGGTTTTCTGTGTTCAGTCTTTCTCAGGCTCATTAGAGAGTTGTTGGGTCAGGATCCGGAGTTTATTCTCCAAATTAGCCAAGTCAGCGTACTGACCGGTAACACTCCTGCCCTGGGGGTGGACTCTAATACTGTGGCTAAATCATCAAGGAATTCCCTTTTCTTTCATCTGATAATTGCTGTTGTGGGCTTTCCCTCATAATTCCCTGTCCTTTGTCCCATTATCCTGTCGGTCAGTTGGGAACATGATTATTTTAATGGGGAAGGAAACCATTCTGATTACTGTATCCCTGATATATTCATTATGATTAGTGTCAGTTTGTGATAAATGTTCGTGATCAAGTAATTCCCTGTGAGTTTAATGACTAGTCCATTGTGAGAGCCGGGTATGTGTGGGACAAGCTGGGGGAGGAGCCTTCCCTCCTGGTCTTGGCCCGTTTTTAATTTTGTTTCTGAGGAATTCTCTCTGGTGGGCTTCCTGGGATATCGCTGTCCTAAAATGACCCCTAGTCCAGGCAGGGTGCTTGGTATCCTACTAGCATGCACCCATTCTCGGGGAAACCCTACCAATCGCTTCTGATCCCTGAGATCCTGTAACACAATGTGCAAATCCCTAAAGTCTATTTCCTATTCAGCAATTAATTAGCAGAGGGCCCAAGCCTCATTACAGGGGGCGTCTGAGGGGTGGAATCCCAGGTGTCCCTCCTCCTTTCTGAGACATGGGAGACAAAGGGTCGGGCCCAGTTTCTCATCGCTAAGAGAGGTGCAGGTCACATCCCCAAAATTCCAGACAAATTGGACCCAGAGTCTCCGGGTGAAGCTGGCGGGGGTAGGGGAGGGGCATTCCCCTGGTTATTGTTCTGCAGTTATGTAGTGCCTCTGCAGGATATGCCTTATCCTGCCCTCGAGCCGTGAGGATCACTGCCTTCATATCATCATGGATGCCCCTCCCTAACTGTTGGCCCTCAGGGAGGGCTGAATGGCCTGCTGGACTAAGGCACATGGCGATTCATTTGGTTTGCTCCTCAGCGTCCAGTCCGGGTATAACAGACTGTCAGTCAATCTCATCCAAACATGTATCTGGGTCAGAGACGGGATCTTTTTGGTGCTGCCCACCAGTTGGGTGCCTGGACTGGCTGTTGTGTACGGAGTGAGACCATCAGCTGCTTTACACTGGGTATACACATGATTCATGGAATCTGAGTTCGGTTGTGGCTCAGGGCTGGGGGCAAAATGTGTCATATTCAGTCAGAGAGTGTCACAGTGTGTCACAGAGAGTGTCACCGTCTGTCAGAGAGTGTCACATTCAGTCAGAGAGTGTTACAGTGTGTCTCAGAGAGTGTCGTAGTGTGTCTCTGAGTACCAGAGCAATTCAGAGAGTGTTAGTGTGTCTCAGCAAGGGTCAGAGAATATCACAGAGTGTCACAGTGTGTCTCGCAGTGTCAGAGATAATCAGAGAGTGTCACAGTGTGTCTCAGAGTGTCGGAAAAATTCAGAGAGTGTCACACTGTTTCATAGTCTGTCAGAGAGTGTCATAGTGTGTCTCAGTGAGTGTCATAGTGTTACAGTGTGTCTGAGAGAGTGTCCGAGAGTTTCAGACATGTCACAGTCAGTCAGAATTTGCCACAGTGTGTCAGAGAACATGTCACAGTCTGTCACAGTCGGTCAGGAAGTGTCACAGTGTGTCTCGGAGAGTGTCACAGTGTGTCAGAGGAAATGTCCCAGTCTGTCGCAGTCGGTCAGGAAGTGTCGCAGTGTGTCTCAGAGAGTGTCACAGTGTGTCTCAGAGAGTGTCACAGTCTGTCACGGTCTGTCAAAGAGTGTCACAGTGTGTTTCAGAGAGTGTCGGAGAGGGTCTGAAAGAGTGACAGTGTGTCTCAGCGAGTCAGAAAGATTCAAATAGTGTTACAGTGTGTCTAAGAGAGTCTCAGAGAGCATCAGAAAGTGTCACAGTCTGTCTCAGAGAGGGTCAGAGTGTGTCACCGTCGGTCAGGGATTGTCACAGTGTGCCTTAGAGAGAGTCAGAGAAAGTCAGAAATGTCACAGTGTGTCATTTTCTGTCAGTGTCATAGTGTGTCTCAGGGTGTGTTAGAGATAGTCAGAGAGTGTCACTGTGTGTTTCAGAGAGTGTCACAGTGTGTTTCAGAGAGTGTCACAGTGTGTCTCAGAGAGTGTCACAGTCTGTCGGAGAGTGTCATAGTGTGTCTCAGTGTGTGTCAGAGAGAGTCAGAGAGTGTCACAGTGTGTTTCAGAGAGTGTCGCAGTGTGTCTTGGAGAGTGTCACAGTATGTCACAGTCTGTCAGAGAGTGTAATAGTGTGTCTCAGAGAGTGTCATAGTGTGTCTCAGAGAGTGTCAGAGAGAGTCAGAGAATGTCACAGTATGTCTCGGAGAGTGTCACGGTGTGTCACAGTCTGTCAGAGAGTGTAATAGTGTGTCTCAGAGAGTGTCATAGTGTGTCTCAGAGAGTGTCAGAGAGAGTCAGAGAATGTCACAGTATGTCTCGGAGAGTGTCACGGTGTGTCACAGTCTGTCAGAGAAGGTTACAGTGCTTTTTAGAGTGTGTCAGAGAGAGTCAGCGAGTGTCACAGTGAGTCGTACTCTGTCTCAGAGAGTGTCAGAGAGGGTCAGCGTTTGTCTCAGAGGGGGTCACAGTCTGTGAGAGAGTGTCATAGTGTGTCTCAGAGTTGGTCAGAATGAGTCAGAGAGTGTCACAGTGTGTTTAAGAGAGTGCCAGAGAAAGTCAGAGAGTGTCACAGTTTATCACAATCTGTCAGAGAGTGTCACCGTCTGTCAGAGAGTGTCACATTCAGTCAAAGAGTGTCACAGTGTGTCACAGAGAGTGTCACCGTCTGTCAGAGAGTGTCACATTCAGTCAGAAAGGGTCACAGTCTGTCTCAGAGAGGGCCAGAGAGTGTCACAGTGTGCCTCGGAGAGAGTCAGTGATAGTCAGAGAATGTCACAGCATGTCATAGTCTGTCATAGTGTGTCTCAGAGAGTGTCAGATATAGTCAGAGTGTGTCACAGTGTGTCTCAGAGAGTGTCACAGTGTGTCACAGTCCGTCAGAAAAGGTTACAGTGTATTTCAGAGTTTGTCAGAGAGTGTCACAGTGTTTCACACTGTGTCTCAGAGATTGTCAGAGAGGGTCAGCGTTTGTCTCAGAGAGGGTCACAGTCTGTGAGAGAGTGTAATAGTGTGTCTCAGAGAGTGGAAGAGAGTCAGAGAGTGTCACAGTGTGTCACAGTCTGTCAGAGAGTGTCACAGTGTGCCTCAGAGAGAGTCACAGTGTGTCTCAGAGAGAGCCAGAGAGTGTCAGAGCGGGTCAGAGAGTAACACAGTATGTCTCGGACTCAGAGAGAGGCAGAGAGTATCACAGTGTGTCTCAGAGAGTGTCACAGTGTCTCAGAAAATGTCACCCAGTGTCAGAGAGCGTCACCGTCCGTCAGAGAGTGTCATTGTGTGTCACAGAAAGTGTCACAGTCTGTCAGAGAGCGTTACCGTGTTTCTCAGAGAGTGTGAGAGAGCGTCACAGGGTATCTCAGAGTGTCAGAGAGAGTCACTGTGTATCTCAGAGAGTGTCACAGTGTGTCTCAGAGAGTGTGAGAGAGAGTAGAAAAATGTCACAGTGTGTCTCAGAGAGGGACAGAGAGTGTCACAGTGTGCCTCAGAGAGAGTCACACTGTGTCTCAGAGAGAGTCAGAGAGTGTCAGAGCGGGTCAGAGAGAGTAACACAGTATGTCTCAGGGAGTCAGAGAGAGACAGAGAGTGTCACAGTGTGTCTCAGAGAGTGTCACAGTGTCTCAGAAAATGTCACCCAGTGTCACCGTCCGTCAGAGAGTGTCATTGTGTGTCACAGAAAGTGTCACAGTCTGTCACTGTCTGTCAGAGAGCGTTACCATGTTTCTCAGAGAGTGTGAGAGAGCGTCATAGGTTATCTCAGAGTGTCAGAGAGAGTCACAGTGTCTCTCAGAGAGTGTGAGAGAGAGTAAAAAAAGTCACAGTGTGCCTTAGAGAGTGTCAGAGTCAGAAAGTGTCACAGTGTGTTTCAGAGAGAGAGTCAGAGAGTGTCACAGTGTGTCTCCGTCAGTGTCAGAGGGAGTCTTAGAGTGTTACAATCTGTCAGAGAGTGTCACAGTGTGTCTCAGAGAGTGTCAGAGACGGTCAGAGTTTGTCTCAGAGAGGTTCACAGTCTGTGAGAGAGTGTCACAGTGTGTCTCAGAGAGGATCAGAGTGAGCCAGAGAGTGTTGTAGTGTGTTATACTGTGCCTCCGAGAGTATCACAGAGTCAGACTGTATCACAGTGTATCTCAGAGTCAGAGTGTGTCTCAGAGAGTAACACTGTGGGTCACGCCCTGTGAGAGAAGGCTACAGTATATTTTAAAGTGAGTCAGAGGGAGTCAGAAAGTGTCACAGTCTGTCTTTGAGAGTGACACATTGTGTCACAGTATGTCAGAGTGTCACAGTGTGTCTCAAATAGGATAAGAGTGTCACAGTGCGTCTCAAATTGTCAGAGAGTGTCTCAGCGAGTGTCAGAGTTTGTCGCAGTGTGACACAGTCTGACAGAGCGTGTCACAGTGTATTTGAGAGAGTGTCATAGAGTGTCACAGTGTGTCTCACATGTGTCAGAGAGTGTCACAGTGTGTCTCAGAGAGAATCAGACAGTGTCACAGTCTGTCTCAGAGAGTGTCACAGTGTATCACTGTCTGTCACAGAAGGCTACAGAAGATTTCCTAGTGAGTCAGACAGAGTCAGGAAGTGTAACATTCTGTCTTTGAGAGTGTCTCAGTGTGTCACAGTCTGTCAGAGAGTGTCACAGTGTGCCTCAGAGAGTGTCAGAGAGAGTCAGAAAGTGTCACAGTCTGTCTTTGAGAGTGTCTCAGTGTGTCAGAGTCGTTCAGAGAGTGTCATAGTGTGTCACAGAAATTGTCACAATCTGTCAGAGCGAGTCAGAGAGTGTCACAGTTTGTTGCAATCTGTCAGAGTGTCGCACTGTGTCGTGCTGTGCCTCAGAGTGTCAGAGAGTGTCACATTCTGTCTCAGAGAGAGTCAGAGAGAATCAGCATGTGTCTCAGAGAGTGAGAAAGTGTCAGAGAGTGTCACAGTATGTCACAGTATGTCACAGTATGTCACAGAGTGTCACAGTGTGTCTCAGAGAGTGTCAGAGAGTGTCACAGTCTGTCACAGTCTGTCACAGAGTGTCACAGTGTGTCTCAGAGAGTGTCAGAGAGTGTCACAGTTTGTTTCAGCGAGTGTCAGGTAGGAGTGTGACAGTGTGTCACAGTGTGTCTAAGAGATTGTCAGAAAGAGTCAGAGAGTGTCACAGCGTGTCACAATCTGTCAGAGAGTGTCACAGTGTGTCTTAGAGAGTGTCAGATAGAATCTGAGAGTGTCACAGTGTGTCTATGAGGGTGTTAGAGAGTGTCACAGTCTGTCAGAGAGTGTCACAGTGTGTCTCAGAGAGAGTCAGAAAGTGTCGCAGTCTGTCTCAGTGAGTGTCACAGTGTGTCTCAAGAGAGTGCCACAGTGTCTCGGAAAGTCAGGGGGAGTCAGAAAGTGTCACAGTGTGCCTCAGAGAGAGTCATAGAGTGTCACAGTGTGTCTCAGAGAGTCAGAGAGAGTTAGAAAGTGTCACAGTGTGTCTCAGAGAGTGTCACAGTGTGTCACAGTCTGTCAGAGAGTGTCAGAGAGAGTCAGAAAGTGTCACCGTCTGTCTTTGAGAGTGTCTCAGTGTGTCAGAGTCGTTCAGAGAGTGTCATAGTGTGTCACAGAAATTGTCACAATCTGTCAGAGCGTGACAGTGTGTCTCAGAGCGTGACAGAGAGAGTCAGATAGTGTCACAGTTTGTCGCAACCTGTCAGAGTGTCACACTGTGTCGTGCTGTGCCTCAGAGAGTGTCAGAGAGTGTCACATTCTGTCTCAGAGAGAGTCAGAGAGAATCAGCATGTGTCTCAGAGAGTCAGAAAGTGTCTGAGAGTGTCACAGTATGTCACAGAGTTTCACAGTGTGTCTCAGAGAGTGGCAGAGAGTGTCACAGTCTGTCACAGAGTTTCACAGTGTGTCTCAGAGAGAGTCAGAAAGTGTCACAGTGTGTCTCACAGAGTGTCAGGTAGGATCAAACAGTGTCTCAATGCCTCTCAGAGAGTGTCAGATAGGATCAGAGAGCGTCAAAGTGTGTCTAAGAGATTGTCAGAGAGAGTCAGAGAGTGTCACAGTCTGTCAGAGAGTGTCACAGTGTGTCTCAGAGAATCAGACGGAGTCAGAATGTGTCACATTGTGCCTCAGAGAGAGTTAGAACGTGTCACAGTCTGTCTCAGAGAGTGTTACAGTGTGTCACAGTCTGTCAGAGAGTATCACTGTGTGCCTTAGAGAGTGTCAGAGTGAGTCAGAGAATGTCACAACGTGTTTAAGAGAGAATCAGAGAATGTTACAGTGTGTTGAAGAGAGTGTCAGAGAGGTTCACAGTGTGTCTAAGAGAGAGTCACAGTGTGCCTCAGAGAGAGTCAGAAAGTGTCACAGTCTGTCTTTGAGAGTTTCTCAGTGTGTCACAGTCGTTCAGAGAGTGTCATAGTGTGTCACAGAAATTGTCACAGTCTGTCAGAGCGTGACAGTGTGTCTCAGAGCGTGACAGAGAGAGTCAGAGAGTGTCACAGTGAGTCTAAGAGAGTGTCAGAGAAAGTCAGAGAATGTCACCGTTTGTCACAACCTGTCAGAAAGGGTCACACTGTGTCGTGCTGTGTCTCAGAGAGTGTCAGAGAGTGTCACATTCTGTCTCAGAGAGTGTCAGAGAGAATCAGTATGTGTCTCAGAGAGTCAGAAAGTGTCACAGTCTGTCACAGTCTGTCACAGAGTGTCACAGTGTGTCTCAGAGGGTGTCACAGTGTGTCTCAGAGAGTGTCAGTAGGATCAAAGAGTGTCACAATGCCTCTCGGAGAGTGTCAGAAATGATCAGAGAGTGTCACAGTGTGTCTAAGAGAGTGTCAGAGAGAGTCAGAGAGTGTCACAGTCTGTCAGAGACTGTCACAGTGGGTCTCAGAGAGTGTCACAGTGTGTCTCAGAGAATCAGAGGGAGTCAGCAAATGTCACATTGTGCCTCAGAGAGAGTTAGGACGTGTCACAGTCTGTCTCAGAGAGTGTCACAGTGTGTCACAGTCTGTCAGAGAGTATCACAGTGTGCCTTAGAGAGTGTCAGAGTGAGTCAGAGAATGTCACAGCGTGTTTAACAGAGAGTCAGAGAATATTACAGTGTGTTTGAGAGTGTCAGAGAGGTTCACAATGTGTCTAAGAGAGAGTCACAGTGTGCCTCAGAGAGTGTCAGAGAGAGTCAGAAAGTGTCACAGTCTGTCTTTGAGAGTGTCTCAGTGTGTCACAGTCGTTCAGAGAGTGTCAAATTGTGTCACAGAAATTGTCACAGTCTGTCAGAACGTGACAGTGTGTCTCAGAGCGTGACAGAGAGAGTCAGAGAGTGTCACAGTTTGTCACAACCTGCCAGAGAGTGTCACACTGTGTCGTGCTGTGCCTCAGAGAGTGTCAGAGAGTGTCACATTCTGTCTCAGAGTGTGTCAGAGAGAATCAGCATGTGTCTCAGAGAGTTAGAAAGTGTCACAGTCTATCACAGTCTGTCACAGATTGTCACAGTGTGTCTCAGACGGTGTCAGAGAAGATCACAGTGTGTCTCAGAGAGTGTCAGGTAGGATCGAAGAGTGTCGCAATGCCTCTCAGAGAGTGTCAGATAGGATCAGAGAGTGTCACAGTGTGTCTAAGATAGTGTCACAGTCTGTCAGAGAGTGTCACAGTGTGTCTCAGAGAGTGTCACAGTGTGTCTCAGAGAGTGTCACGGTGTGTCTCAGAGAGTCAGAGGGAGTCAGAAAGTGTCACATTGTGCCTCAGAGAGAGTTAGAACGTGTCACAGTCTGTCTCAGAGAGTGTCACAGTGTGTCACAGTCTGTCAGAGAAGGTTACAGTATATTTCAGACAGAGTCAGAGAGAGTCAGAAAGTGTCACAGTCTGTCTTTAAGAGTGCCTCAGTTTGTCACAGTCTGTCAGAGAGTATCATAGTGGTCGGCACGGTGGCACAGTGGTTAGCACTGCTGCCTCACAGCGCCAGAGACCCGGGTTCAATTCCCGCATCAGGCGTCAGAGAGTCAGAGAGTGTCACAGTGTGTCTCAGAGAGTGTCACAGTGTCTCAGAAAATGTCACCCAGAGTCAGAGAGTGTCACCGTCCATCAGAGAGTGTCATCGTGTGTCACAGAAAGTGTCAGAATCTGTCAAAGTCTGTCAGAGAGTGTTTCTCAGAGATTGTGAGAGAACGTTCGCAGTGTATCTCAGAGTGTCAGAGAGAGTCACAGTTTGTCTCAGAGAGAGTCAGAGAGTGTGATAGAGAGAGTCATAAATGTCACAGTGTGTCTCAGAGAGTTTCAGAGAGTGTCACAGTGTTTTCCAGAGTACAGAGAGAGAGTCACAGAGTGTCTCAGAGAGTGTCACAGTTTGTCTCAGAGAGCGTCAGAAAGTGACTCAGTGATTGTCACAGTGTGTCACAGTGAGTCGCACTCTGTCAGAGAGTGTCACAGTGTGTTTCAGAGAGATTAGATTACTAAGATTACATTAGTAATCAGGCCCTTCGGCCCAACAAGTCCACACCGACCCGCTGAAGCACGAGCCACCCATACCACTACATTTTACCACACACTTACCCTTACCTAACACTACGGGCAATTTAGCATGGCCAATTCACCTGACCTGCACAGCTTTGGACTGTGGGAGGAAACCGGAGCACCCGGAGGAAATCCATGCAGACACGGGGAGAAAGTGCAAACTCCACAGTCAGTCGCCTGATGCGGGAATTGAACCCGTGTCTCTGGCACTCTGAGGCAGCAGTGCTAACCACTGTGCCACCGTCACAGAGAGTCAGAGAGTGTCACAATTTGTCTAAATAAATGTCAGAGAGAGTCGGAGAGTGTCACAGTCTCTCAGAGAGTGTCACAGTGTGCCTCAGAGAGTGTCAGAGTGAGTCAGAGAGTGTCATAGTGTGTCATACTGTGCCTCAGAGAGTGTCAGAGAGAGTCAGACTGTATCACAGTGTGTCTCAGAGTGTGTCACAGTCTTTCTCAGGGAGTGTCATAGTGGGTCACAGTCTGACAGAGAAAGTTTTGGTATATTTCAGAGTGAGTCAGAGGGAGTAAGAAAGTGTCACAGTCTGTCTTTGAGAGTGTCACAGTGTGTCACAGTCTATCAGAGAGTGTCACAGAATGTCCCAGATAGGCTAAGCGAGTGTCACAGTGTGTCTCAGAGAGTGTCACAGTGTGTCACAGTCTATCAGAGAGTGTCACAGAGCGTCCCAGATAGGGTAAGAGAGTGTCACAGTGTGTTTCAGAGAGTGTTAGATAGGATCAGAGAGTGTCACAGTGCGTCTCAAATTGTCAGGGGGAGTCAGAGAGTGTCCCAGTGTGTCTCAGCGAGTGTCAGAATGTGTCACAGTGTGTCACAGTCTGTCAGAGCGTGTCGCAGTGTGTTTCAGAGAGAGTCAGAGAGTGTCACAGTGTGTCTCAGAGAGTGTCAGATAGGCTCAGAGAGTGTCCCAGTGCGTCTCAAAGTGTCTGAGAGAGTCAGAGAGTGTCACAGTGTGTCTCAGAGAGTGTCAGATAGGATCAGAGAGTATCGCAGTGCTACTCAAAATGACAGAGAGAGTCAGAGAGTGTCACAGTGTGTGTCAGAGAGTGTCAGATAGGATCAGAGAGTGTCACAGTGCGTCTCAAAGTGTCACAGTGTGTCACAGTCTGTCAGAGAGTGTCACATTGTGTCTCAGAGAGTGTCGCAGTGTGTCACAGTCTGTCAGAGAGCGTCACAGTGTGTTTCAGAGAGAGTCAGAGAGTGTCACAGTGCTTTTCAGACAGTGTCAGAGAGCGTCACAGTGTGTCTCAGAGTGTTTCGAGGAGGATCAGAGAGTGTCACAGTGCATCTCAAAATCTCAGAGAGAGTCCCTATGTGCCTCAGAAAGTGTCACAGTGTGTCACAGTTTCTCAGAGAGTGTCACAGTGTGTTTCAGAGAGAGTCAGAGCGTGTCACAGTGTGTCATAGACTCACAGAGAGTGTCACAGTGTGTTTCAGAGAGAGTCAGAGAGTGTCACAGTGTGTGTAAGAGTCTCAGAGAGAATCAGAGAGTGTCACAGTCTGTCAAATAGTGTGAGAGTGTGTCTCAGAGAGTCAGACAGAGTCAGAAGGTGTCACAGTCTGTCTCAGAGAGTGTCACAATGTGTCATAGTCTGTCAGAGAAGGTTACAGTATATTTCAGATTGAGTCAGAGAGAATCAGAAAGTGTCACAGTCTGTCTTTGAGAGTGTCTCAGTGTGTCACAGTCTTTCAGAGTGTCACAGAGGGTCACAGTGAGTCTAAGAGAGTTTCACAGTGTATCTCAGAGTGTCAGAAAGTATCACAGTTTTTCTCAGAGAGTGTCACAGTGTGACACAATCTGTAAGAGAATCTTACAGTGTATTGCAGAGGGTCTCAGAGAGAGTCAGAAAGTGTCACAGGGTGTATACTGTGTCTCAGAGTGTGTCAGCATTTAGCTCAGAGACGGTCACAGTCTGTGAGAAAGTGTTACAGTGTGTCTCTGAAAGAGTCAGAGAGTGTCGCAGTGGATCATACTGTGTCTCTGAGAGTGTCAGAGAGTGTCAGCATTTGGCTCAGAGAAAGTCACAGTCTGTCTTTGAGAGTGTCTCAGTGTGTCACAGTCTTTCAGAGAGTGTCACAGAGGCTCACAGTGAGTCTAAGAGAGTGTCACAGTGTGTCTCAGAGATGTCAGAGTAAGTCAGAGAGTGTCACAGTATGTCATACTTTGCCTCAGAGAGTGTTAGACTGTATCACAGTGTGTCTCCGAGAGTGTCAGATAAGATCAGAGAGTGTCACAGCGCGTCTCGGAGAGTGTCACAGTGTGTCACAGTCTGTCAGAGAGTGTCCCAGTGCATCTCAAATTGTCAGAGAGGATCCCACTGTGCCTCAGAGAGACTCAGAGAGTATCACAGTGTGTCACAGTCTGTCAGAAAGTGTCACAGTGCGTCTTAAATTGTCAGAGAGGGGCCCAGTGTATCTCTGAGTCTCAGACAGTGTCACAGTGTAGCACAGTCTGTCAGAGAGTGTCACAGTGTGTCTCAGAGAGTGTCGGATAGGATCAGAGAGTGTCACAGTGTGTCTCAAATTATCAGAGAGGGTCCCAGTGTGTCGCAGACAGTGTCAGAGTGTGTCACAGTATGTCACAGTCTGTCAGAGAGTGTCCCAGTGCGTCTCCAATTGTCAGAGAGTGTCCCAGTGTGCCTCAGAGACAGACAGAGAGTGTCTCAGTGTGTCACAGTCACTCAGAGAGTGTCACAGTGTGTTTCAGAGAGAGTCAGAAAGTGTCACAGTCTGTCTCTGAGAGTGTCACAGTGTGTTAGAGTCTGTCAGAGAAGGTTACAGTATATTTCAGAGTGAGTCAGAGAGAGTGAGAAAGAGTCACAGTCTGTCTCTGAGAGTGTCTCAGTGTGTCACAGTCTGTCAGAGAGTGTCACAGTGTGCCTCAGAGAGTGTCAGAGAGAGTAAGAATGTGTTACAGTCTGTCTTTGAGAGTGTCTCAGTGTGTCATGGTCTTTCAGAGAGTGTCACAGAGGGTCATAGTGAGTCTAAGAGAGTTTCACAGTGTGTCTAAGAGTGTTAGAGAGAGTCAGAAATTGTCAGTGTTTCTCAGAGAGTGTCACAGTGTGACACAATCTGTCAGAGAATCTTACAGCGTATTGCAGAGTAATCTCAGAGAGAGTCAGAAAGTGTCACAGTGTGTCATACTGTGTCTCAGAGTGTGTCAGAGAGTGTCAGCATTTGGCTCAGAGAGTGTTACAGTCTGTGAGAGAGTGTCACAGTGTGTCTCAGAGATGTCAGAGTGAGTCAGAGAGTGTCACAGTGTGTCAGACTGTGCCTCAGAGTGTCAGATAGAGTCAGACTGTATCACAGTGTGTCAGAGAGAGTCAGAAAACGTCACAGTGTGTCTCAGAGAGTGTCAGAGAGAATCAGAGTGTCACAGTGTCTCTATGGGTTTGTCAGAGAGAGTCAGAGAGTGTCACAGTCTGTTAGAGAATGTCACATTGTGTCTCAGTGAGTTTCACAGTGTCTCTCAGAGAGTCAGTGATAGTCAGAACGTGTCACAGTCTGTCTCAGAGAGTATCACAGTGTGTCACAGTCTGTCAGAGAGTGTCACAGAGTGTCTCAGTGAGTTTCACAGTGCGCCTCCGAGAGACAGAGACAGTCAGAAAGTGAGGCACTGTGACACTCTATGACACTCTCTCAAACACACTGTGACACTCTCTGACAGACTGTGACACTCTCTGACAGACTGTGATACTAACTTAGACACACTGTGACACTCTCTGATCCTAGCTGACACTCTCTGAGACACACTGTGACCTTCTCTGACACCGTCTGAGACACACTGTGACACTCTGTGACAGACTGTGATAGACTGTGACACTTTCTAACTCTCTGAGACACATACTGATTCTCTCTGACACTCTCTGAGACAGAATGTGACACTCTGACACTCTCTGAGGCACAGCACGACATAGTGTGACACTCTCTGACAGGTTGTGACAAACTGTGACACTCCGACTCTCTCTGTCACGCTCTGAGACACACTGTCACGCTCTGACAGACTGTGACAATTTCTGTGACACACTATGACACTCTCTGAACGACTGTGGCACAGTGAGAAACTCTCAAAGACAGACTGTGACACTTTCTGTCTCTTTCTTATACTGTCTGAGGCACACTGTGACACTCTCTTAGACACACTGTGAACCTCTCTGACACTCTCAAACACACTGTAACATTCTCTGACTCTCTCTTAAACACGCTGTGACATTCTCTCACTCACTTAGACACTCTCTAAGGCACACTGTGGTACTCTCTGACAGACTGTGACACACTGTGACACTCTCTGAGACAGACTGTGACACGTTCTAACTCTCTCTGAGGCACAATGTGACACTTTCGGACTCCGTCTGATTCTCTGAGACACACTGTGACACTCTCTGACAGACTGTGACACTCTCTGACTCTCTCTGACTCTCTCTGACAATCTCTTAGACACACTTTGACGCTCTCTGATCCTATCTGACACTCTCTAAGAGGCATTGAGACACTCTTTGATCCTACCTGACACTCTGTGAGACACACTGTGACAATCTCTGAGACACACTGTGAAACCCTCGGAGACACACTGTGACACACTGTGAAACTCTGACAGACTGTGACACTTTCTGACTCTCTGAGACACATGCTGATTCTCTCTGACACTCTCTGAGACAGAATGTGACACTCTCTGACACTCTCTGAGGTACAGCACGACACAGTGTGACACTCTGACAGGTTGAGAAAAACTGTGACACTCTCTGACTCTCTCTGTCACGCTCTGAGACACACTGTCACGCTCTGACAGACTGTGACAATTTGTGTGACACACTATGACACTCTCTGAACGACTCTGACTCACTGAGACACTCTCAAAGACAGACTGTGACACTTTCTGAGTCTCTCTGACACTCTCTGAGGCACATTGTGGCACTCTCTGACACTCTTAGACACACTGTGAACCTCTCTGACACTCTCTTCAACACACTGTAACATTCTCTGACTCCCTCTTAAACACGCTGGGACATTCTCTGACTCTCTCTGACACTCTCTAAGGCACACTGTGATACTCTCTGACAGACTGTGACACACTGTGACACTCTCTGAGCCACACTGTGACACTTTCTGACTCCCCCTGACTTTCTGAGACACACTGTGGCACTCTCTTGAGACAGACTGTGACAGTTTCTGACTCTCTCTGACTCTCTGAGACACACTGTGACACTCTCTGACAGACTGTGACACTGTCTGACACCCTCATAGACACACTGATGACACTCTCAGATTCTATCTGACACTCTCTAAGACACACTATGACACTCTCTGACAGACTGTGACACTCCCTGACTCTCTCTGACAATCTCTTAGACACACTGTGACACTCTTTGATCCTACCTGACACTCTCTGAAACACACTGTGACACTCTCTGACACTCTCTGAGACACACTGTGACACTCTGTGACATACTGTGACACTCTCTGACACTTTCTCACTCTCTGAGACACATACTGATTCTCTCTGACTCTCTCTGAGACAGAATGTGACACTCTCTGACACTCTCTGAGGCACAGCACGACACAGTGTGACACTCTCTGACAGGTTGTGACAAACTGTGACATTCTCTGACTTTCTCTGACACTCTCTTAGACACACTGTGATACTCTCTGACTCTCTCTGTCACATGTGAGACACACTGTGTCACGCTCTGACAGACTGTGACAATTTCTGTGATACACTATGACACTCTCTGAACGGCTGTGGCACACTGAAACACTCTCAAAGACAGACTGTGACACTTTCTGACTCTCTCTGACACTCTCTGAGACACACTGTGACACTCTCTGAGAGACGGTGACACACTGAGACACTCTCAAAGACAGACTGCGACACTTCCTGACTCTGTCTGACTCACTAGGAAATCTTCTGTAGCCTTCAGTGACGGACGGTGATACACTGTGACACTCTCTGAGACAGACTGTGACACTGTCTGACTCTCTCTGAGACACACTGGGACACTCTCTGACAATTTGAGATGCACTGTGACACTCTTATCCTATTTGAAACACACTGTGAAACTCTCTGACATACTGTGACACAATGTGTCACTCTCAAAGACAGACAGTGACACTTTCAGGCAGTGACCAGTGGGGAACCGCAGGGATCCGTGCTGGGGCCACAACTTTTTACAATATATGTTAATGATATAGAAGATGGTATCAGCAATAACATTAGCAAATTTGCTGATGATACAAAGGTGGGTGGCAGGGTGAAAAGTGATGAGGATGTTAAGAGTTTACAGGGTGACCTGGACAAGTTAGGGGAGTGGGCAGATGCATGGCAGATGCAGTTTAATGTGGATAAACGTATGGTTATCCACTTTGGTAGCAAGAACAGGAAGGCAGACTACTACCTCAATGGAATCAATTTGTGTAAAGGGGCAGTACAGAGAGATCTGGGTGTTCTTGTACACCAGTCAATGAAGGCAAGCATGCAGGTACAGTAGTGAAGAAGTCTAACAGCATGCTGGCCTTCATAACAAGAGGAATTGAGTATAGAAGCAAAGAGGTGCTTCTGCAGCTGTACAGGGCCCTGGTGAGACCACACCTGGAGTACTGTGTGCAGTTCTTGTCTCCAAATTTGAGGAAAGACATTCTGGCTATTGAGGGAGTGCAGCGTAGGTTCACGAGGTCAATTCCTGGAATGGCAGGATTACCTTACGCCGAAAGACTGGAGCGACTGGTCTTGTATACCCTTGAGTTTCGAAGACTGAGAGGGGATCTGATTGAGGTGTATAAGATTATGAAAGGATTGGACACTCTGGCAGTAGGAAACATATTTCCACTGATGGGTGAGTGCCGAACCAGAGGACACAGCTTAAAAATACGGGGTAGACCATTTAGGACAGAGCTCAGGAGAAACTTCTTCACCCAGAGAGTGGTGGCTGTGTGGAATGCTCTGCCACAGGGGGCAGTGGAGGCCCAGTCTCTGGATTCATTTTAGAAGGAGTTGGATAGAGCTCTCAAAGATAGTGGAATCAAGGGTTATGGAGATAAGGCAGGAACAGGATACTGATTAGGAATGATCAGCCATGATTATATTGAATGGCGGTGCAGGCTCGAAGGGCTGAATGGCCTACTCCTGCACCTATTGTCTATTGTCTATTGTCTATTCTCTATTTCTGACTCCCTCTGACTCACTCTAAAATATACTGTAGCCGTCTCTGACAGGGCGTGACCCACAGTGTCACTCTCTGAGACAGACTATGACACACTTTGACTCTCTGAGATACACTGTAATACAGTCTGACTCTCTGTGACACTCTCTGAGGCACAGTATGACACATTACGACACTCTCTGACTCACTCTGATCCTCTCTGAGACACACTGTGACACTCTCTCACAGACTGTGAACCTCTCTGAGACAAACTCTGACCATCTCTGACACTGACAGAGACACACTGTGACACTCTCTGACTCTCTCTCTGAAACACACTGTGACACTTTCTGACTCTCTCTGACTCTATGAGACACACTGTGACACTCTGTGACTCTCTCTGACACTCTCTGAGGCACACTGTGACTTTTTTTACCCTCTCTCACACTCTCCGAGACACACTGTGACTCTCTCTGACACTCTGAGATAACCTATGACGCTCTCTCACACTCTCTGAGAAACATGGTAACGCTCTCTGACAGACAGTGACAGACTGTGACACTTTCTGTGACACACAATGACACTCTCTGACGGACGGTGACACTCTCTGACACTGGGTGACATATTCTGAGACACTGTGACACTCTCTGAGACACACTGTGACACTCCCTGTCTCTGTCTGACTCCCTGAGACATACTGTGTTACTCTCTCTGACACTCTCTGACTCTCTCTGAGACACAGTGTGACTCTCTCTGAGGCACACTGTGACACTCTCTGTCCCTCTCTGAGACACACTGTGACATTTTTTTACTCTCTCTCACACTCTCTGAGACCCACTGTGACACTCTCTGAGATACACAGTGACTCTCTCTGATACTCTGAGATACCCTGTGACGCTCTCTCACACTCTCTGAGAAACACGGTAACGCTCTCTGACAGACTGTGACACGTTCTGTGACACACAATGACACTCTGACGGACGGTGACACTCTCTGACACTGGGTGACATTTTCTGAGACACTGTGACACTCTCTGAGACACACTGTGGCACTCTCTGTCTCTCTCTGACTCCCTGAGACATACTGTGTTACTCTCTGACCCGCTCTGACACTCTCTGACTCTCTCTGAGACACACTGTGACTCTCTCTGAGGCACACTGTGACACTCTCTGGCAGACTGTGACACACTGTGATACATTGTGACTCTCTTGGACACACTGTGACACTCGTTGACACACTCTGACACTATGTGAGGCACAGTATGACATACTGTGACACTGTCTGACTCCCTCTAGCTCTCTCTGAGGCACACTGTGACACTCTCTGACAGACTGTGGCACTTTCTGACTCTCTCAGACTCACTTCGAAATATCTTGTAACCTTCTCTGACAGACTGTGAAACACTGTGACACTCTCAGAGACAGACTGTGACACATTCCGACTCTCTGAGACACGGTGTGACTCCCCTAGACACACTGTGACACTCTCTGACTCTGAGGCAGACTGAGACACTCTCTAAAACACACTGTGACACTCTCTAACAGACTGTGAATCTCTCTGACACACTCTCTTGCACACTGTGACACGCTCTGCCATACTGTGACACACTGTGACACTCTCTGACCCTCTCTGAGACCGACTGTGACACTCTCTGACTCTCCCTGACACTCTGAGGCACAACACGACATCTGTGACCCTCTCTGACACTGTGGCACTCACTGAGACACACTGTGACACTCTCTGACAGACTGTGACACTCTCTGACTTTCTCTGACCCTATCTGAGACACTCTGTGACACTTTCTGAGTCATTCTGTCACTCTCCGAGACACACTATAATACTCTCTCACAGACTGTGACCCTCTCAGGGACAAACACTGACCCACTCTCACACTCTCTGAGACACAGTAAAACACACCGTGACACTTTCTGACTCTCTGTGACACACTCTGAAATACATGTAACCTTTTCTAACAGACTGTGACACACTGTGACACTCTCTGAAACACACTGTGACACTCTCTGACTCTCTCTGACACTCTGAGACACATTGTGACACTCTCACAGACTGTGACCCTCTCTGAGACAAACGCTGACCCTCTCTGACACTCTCTGAGACACAGTGTGACACTCTCTGATTCTCTCTGACAAACTCTGAAATACACTGTAACCTTTTCTGACGGACAGTGACACACTGTGACACTCTCTGAGACACACTGTGACACATTCTGACTATATCTGACACTCTCTGAGACACACTATGACAGACTATGACATGCTGTGACATTCTCTGACCATCTCTGACTCTCTCCGAGGCACACTGTGACACTCTCTGGCCCTACTGAGACTGACTGTGACCCTTTCTGACTGAATGTGACACTCTCTGACAGACGGTGACACTCTCTGTGACACACTGTGACACTCTTTGACTGAATGTGACACTCTCTGACAGACAGTGACACTCTCTGACAGATGGTGACACTCTCTGTGACACACTGTGATACTCTCTGAATCTCTCTGATACTCTCTGAAACATACTGTGACACTCTCTGACACACTGTGACAGTCTCTGAACGACTCTAACAGACTGTGACATTTTCTGTGACACACGATGACACTCTGACAGACTGTGACACTCTCTGACAATAGTGACATATTCTGAGACACTGTGACACTCTCTGATACACTCTGTAACACTTTCAGTATCTCTCTGATTCCCTAAGACACAATGTGACACTCGCTGACACACTGCGACACTCTCTGACCGACTGTGATACTCTGTGACACATGGTGACATTCTCTGAGAAATTGTGACATTCTCTGAGACACACTGTGACACATTCTGTCGCTCTCTAACGCTCTTTTAGACACAGTGTGACACTCCCTGACTCTCTCTGACACTCTGAGACGCACTGTGACCCTCTGTGACACTCTCTAAGACACGTTGTGACACTCTCTGACCGACTCTGACACTCTCTGAGACACACAGTGACAACCTCTGACCCTGTCTGAGACGGACTGTGAAACTCTGTCACTCTCTCTGACACCGTCTGAGGCACAGACACTGTGACACTCTCTGACAGATTGTGATAAACTGTGACACTCTCTGACTTTCTCTGGCACTCTCTTAAACACACTGTGACACTCTCTGACTCATTCTGACCAACTCTGAGACACACTATGACACTCTCTCACAGACTGTGACCCCCTCTGAGACAAACGCTGACCCTCTCTGAGACAGAGTACGACTCACTGTGACACTCTCTGACTCTCTCTGACACACTCTAAAAAGCACTGTAATCTTCTCTGGCAGACTGTGACACACCGTGACACTCTCCGAGACATACTGTGACACTCTCTGACTCTCTCTGACACTCTCTGAGACACACTATGACACTCTCTGAGACACACTATTACACTCTCTGACAGACTGTGACACACTGTGACACTCTCCAAGACACACTGTGACACTCTCTGAAACACACTGTGACACTCTCTGACTCACTCTGACACACACTGAGACACACTATGACACTCTCTGAGATACACTGTGACACTCTCTGAAACACTGTGACACTCTCTGACTATCTCTAACACACTGAGACACACTATGACACTCTGACAGAAAATGACACACTGTGACATTTCTGACTTTCTCTGACTCTCTCTAAGGCACACTGTGACAATCCCTGACCGACGGTGACACACTCTGACCCTCTCTGAGACAGACTGTGACACTTTCTGATGCTCTCTGAGACTCTCTTAGACACACTGTAACACTATTTGACTCTTTCTGACTCGCTGAGACACACTGTGACACTTTCGGACTCTCTCTGACACTCTCTGAAACACACTGTGACACTCTTTGACAGACCGTGACAGACTGTGACACTCTCTGAGACACACTGCGACACTTCCTGAACGACTGCGACAAACTGTGACATTTTCTCTGACAAACTGTGACACTCTCTGAGACACACTGTGACACTTGCTGACCGATTGTGACAGACTGTGACATGTTCTCTGACACACTGTGACACTCTCTGACTCACTGTGACATGTCTGAAACTCTCTGACACTCTCTCAGCCACACTGTAACACTCTATGACACTTACTGAGACACGCTATGACACTCTCTGACAGACTATGAAACATTGTGACATTTTCTGACTTTCTCTGACTCTCTCTTAGGCACAATGGGACACACTGTGACAGACTGTGACACTCTCTGAGACATACTGTGACACTCTCTGATTATCTCTGACACTCTGAGACACACTGTGACACTCTGTGTCATTCTCTGACCCTTGCTGAGACACACTAACACTCTCTGAATCGCTCTGGTACTCACTGAGACACACTATGACACTCTCTGAGACACACTGTGACACTGTCTGACTGAACGTGACACTCTCTGACAGACGGTGACACTCTCTGTGACACACTGTGACACTCTCTGACTGAATATGACACATTTTGCCCCCAGCCCTGAGCCACAACCGAACTCAGATTCCATGAATCATGTGGATACCCAGTGTAAAGCAGCTGATGGTCTCACTCCGTACACAACAGCCAGTCCAGGCACCCAACTGGTGGGCAGCACCAAAAAGATCCCGTCTCTGACCCAGATACATGTTTGGATGAGATTGACTTGACAGTCTGTTATACCCGGACTGGACGCTGAAGAGCAAACCAAATGAATCGCCATGTGCCTTAGTCCAGCAGGCCATTCAGCCCTCCCTGAGGGCCAACAGCTCGGGAGGGGCATCCATGATGAGATGAAGGCAGTGATCCTCACTGCTCGAGGGCAGGATAAGGCATATCCTGCAGAGGCGCTACATAACTGCAGAACAACAACCAGGGGATTGCCCCTCCCCTCCCCCCCCGTCAGCTTTACCCGGAGACTCTGGGTCCAATTTGTCTGGAATTTTGGGGATGTGACCTGCACCTCTCTTAGCGATGAGAAACTGGGCCCGACCCTTTGTCTCCCATGTCTCAGAAAGGAGGAGGGACACCTGGGATTCCAGGCTTGGGCCCTCTGCTAATTAATTGCTGAATAGGAAATAGACTTTAGGGATTTGCACATTGTGTTACAGGATCTCAGGGATCAGAAGCGATTGGTAGGGTTTCCCCGAGAATGGGTGCATGCTAGTAGGATACCAAGCACCCTGCCTGGACTAGGGGTCATTTTAGGACAGCGATATCCCAGGAAGCCCACCAGAGAGAATTCCTCAGAAACAAAATTAAAAACGGGCCAAGACCAGGAGGGAAGGCTCCTCCCCCAGCTTGTCCCACGCATACCTGGCTCTCACAATGGACTAGTCATTAAACTCACAGGGAATTACTTGTTCACGAACATTTATCACAAACTGACACTAATCATAATGAATATATCAGGGATACAGTAATCAGAATGGTGTCCTTCCCCATTAAAATAATCATGTTCCCAACTGACCCACAGGATAATGGGACAAGGGACAGGGAATTATGAGGGAAAGCCCACAACAGCAATTATCAGATGAAAGAAAAGGGAATTCCTTGATGATTTAGCCACAGTATTAGAGTCCACCCCCAGGGCAGGAGTGTTACTGGTCAGTACGCTGACTTGGCTAATTTGGAGAATAAACTCAGTATCCTGACCCAACAACTCTCTAATGAGCCTGAGAAAGACTGAACACAGAAAACCCAGAGGAGACCATGGGACAACTCGTGGAGAATCAGGCTAACCATCACTTAGTGACCAAACTGGAGGATCACGCCAACACGATTAACCAGATCGTCCAAACCCCAATCAGAAATGACGGGCAGCAGTAAAACCACACCCTGTGCAGTATCTACGGTAACGGGATGGTGGAACAGCTGAAGGAGGAGCTCAGGCATGCCAGCCAAGGGGAAATCCCAACCCGGGTTAGTGACAAACAGCATAAATATTTGTCCCAGGAGAACACCCACACCAATGTCTCTCACTGTGTGTGACAGCAGCTCACCAAGGGCTGGGTTAATAACAGCAGTAAGGACACTCTAGGTGGGACACTGGGCTTGGTATGAGGGATTCCACATAACACAAGTGAACAAAGTTAGGTTGAAGTCCAAATTATCGGAGTTGTATAAAAAAGGTATTTGGATGGGCTCCCATGATTACTGTGGAGATAGAGGGAACATTGCCAGGGACCATACTTACGTAAATGGGAAGGAACAGGTCATACCATGACATTCCCATAGCCTGTTATCCAAGAATTCGGCTCCTCTCACATCAGCTGTTGTCCTCACCGCACTCACCTTGATATATCTCGGGATACCGGTGGTTAGGATTGCAGGCAGCAACAGATGGGTACGATCATGGTGAATCATGCCTGGACACACCCCCAGGGGCTGGAAGATAGATGGAACTCCCTGGGTGATCACCTTAGTTTCATTCATTTGCAGTGTTTGAGTGTTCCTGACTGGGCCAGTATTGATTACCTGGCCATAGTTGCCATTACGACAGATTGGCCATGTTAAATTGCCCATTGTGTCAAGGGATATTCGGGCTAGCTGGAATAGCCATAGGAAATGCAGGGTTTCAGGGATATCACTGGGGGAGTGGGTCTGAGTTGGATTCTCTTCAGAGGGTCATTGTGGACTCAATAGGCCGAACAGTCTGATTCTGTTCTGTCAAGATTTTATGATATCACTTATCAGCTATAAGACTTAGGGTGTAGGGTTGCTCGCTGATAGGTTTGATATCCAGACGTTTCATTCCCTGGCTGGGTAGCATCATCAGTGGCGACCTCCAAGTGAAGCTATAAGACCATCGGTTTGACCAACGTACACAGTGGCTTTTGCACAGACAGCTGGCTACTCTGACAACAAGCATAACCAGCTTTTAAAATTAGGTTTGTAATTTATTGCATAAGCTTCTTTTCTTTCCATTCAAGTGGATGAGTTGTGGGAGATGTCACAACCTCCTGGCTAAAACACAGATAGACAGCCAAGGTTTATTGGCCAAATAAATCTCCCAAATCACCAAACCCGCACACCAGGCACAGCGCAAACACAGCATAATGTACAAGGCAGCAGTTATTCTGGACAGATGTATCTACCAAACAAATGAGGGCCCAGACAGGAAGGCACCGGGTCCTGCTACACAAAGAAACTAACAGCAAAAAGCCATCCAAATGATTGGCAATGCTTCAAACTATTAACGGTTTCTCCTAATTGGCCAGAACGATAGAAAGTTCCTGAAAACCATCCAGAAATGAACAAAAACAGGGTTTATCTGCAGACTGATTGCCTGAATCTCTGCAGACCTTCTGAGGAGACCAGCATGGCAAGAGACAGAGACCATCTGACCATCCAGAGAGAGAGAGGGCGAGAGAAAACAGTCTCGCAGACCCAGAAGCAGAACCAAGATAGAGAGAGAGAGAGAGAGAGAGAGGCTGAAGCAAAACCCAGGGGCATGGGAGAGAGGGAATGTGAAAATCCATTGAGAGAGTTGGAACCAACTGGATTAAGAAGTGTCACACCTTCAGTCTGTCCATGTTTTAACTCCTCAGTCTTCGTCTGACTTCCCACTTCTCTCCCTCTCACTGTCCCCTCTCTCTATCCTTCTGTCTGTCTCTCTCTCACACACACACACTCTTTCTCTCACTCTCTCCCTCTCCCTGTATCTCTCTGCCCATCTTTCTCCCATCCCCCTTCTCCATCCCCAATCTCTCCATCTCTGTCTCTTTTTCTCACCCTCCCTTTCTGTTTTTCGCTATTTCAGACCTGAAAGATCTCACCCAGTTTTGTAAACTCTCAAAAATATTATGCCCTTCATTTTCATTGTCCTCCCAAATTTATCCCCTTCCCCAAATATCTTCCGTTCCAAATAATTGCTTCACCAAATATGCCCCCTTCAAATATTTTGCTGCCCCAACATTGCTGTGAGCCCCACCCCCTGGGGCAGAGGGAAATGAAGGAAAAGTGTGGAGCTGGAAAAGCACAGCAGGTCAGGCCTGAACCATCAACTCTCCTGGCTGACCTGCTGGGCTTCCCCAGCTCCACACTTTGTAACTGACTTTCCAGCATCTGCAGTCCTCACTTTCTCACGCAGGTAAATGAGTCTGGGTTGACTGACTGGCCTGTGGCTGTTTTAATGTACAGCATGATCCCAATCGCAGAATTATAGAAGACTTGTATCACAGATGGAGTTCTTTCTGCCCATCCCCCCTCCTCTCATTAAATGATCCTGGTCCTGTTCAGGATCCTCAGGATTGTCCCCTGAATGGCCTCACTGACTATCCTTTCTGTGGAGACCTCTTCTCCGTGTTGTGGTTCTGTTCGCCGAGCTGGGAATTTGTGTTGCAGACATTTCGTCCCCTGTCTAGGTGATATCCTCAGTGCTTGGGAGCCTTCTGTGAAGCGCTTCTGTGATCTTTCCTCCGGAATTTATAGTGGTTTGTCTCTGCTGCTTCCGGTTGTCAGTTCCAGTTGTCCGCTGCAGTGGCTGGTATATTGGGTCCAGGTTGATGTGTTTAACAAACACATCAACTTTGAACACTTCTTCTCCATCCTGTCTCAGACTTTGCATCTCATGCTGTCCCTCCCTCAATCTCTCTGTCTCTCACAGCAGCCCCTCCTTTCTCCACCAACCCCAAAACCACATCAAACAGTCCCCGTCTCTGGCTGTCCCACTCCCCCCTTGTCTCGCAATCTCCCCTTGCCATGTAGACCCACAGCTCCTGGGCTGGAGGACATGGTGCAGAGACTAACACACCTTTTGACTGACTGCTGTCATGCACAGAAATATCCCACTCTGCAATCATTCCCCAGCCACACACACTGTCCTTCTCCCTCCATATGCGTCCTTCTCGCTCTCCCTGTTTCTCACTGTCCATCTCTCTCTCTCCTCAATTTCTCCATCCAAACTCTCTCCATGTCTCTCTTTCTCTTTTTGTCACCCTCCCCTTCTCTTTTTCTTCATTTCAGACTCAATGAGAAAAGTGCTTTTATGTCCCTTACACTAACCCCCTCCCCACAGTCGGGGTAACATTCAGGAGAGACCAGGAAAATGTTGATCCCCGCATTAACTGTACAGCATCCAGCGACACTGAGACAAACTCTTCCCATGTCCCTTCCCCAGTCACTGGGACAGGGGTCTAGGGAGACAGAGGGAGAGAAACTACAAGAGAGAAAGAGAGATGGACAGACAGACAGTGAGAGGGAGGGAGAGAATAAGACAAAGACGGGCAGGCAGAGGGAGGGAGAGAAAGTGAGAAGAACTGAAAGAGAGCAGGAGAGAGGCAGAGAGAGAAAGGGAGAGAGAGAGAGAAGAACCAGGAAGAGAAATACAATGTCAGACCGATACAAGTTGAAAAACGGGAGGCAAAGCCAGGGAGTGAAGGTCAAATAGACAGCAAGAGAGAAAACTTGGGCAGAGATATAGGACAGAGAGAGAGAGAGAGAGAGAGAGGAGTTGCAGCAGCAGCATAGAGCTGAGAGAGTGGGGGAGAGGTGGGCTGCTGCGATGCAACGACAATGATTTACAGACAAGAAAGGCAAGATCCCTCAGAGCTGAGAGAAAGATACAGAGAGAGATGAGTAAGTTGTTGGTTTTGTGGAAGATTGAATGATTAAACATTCCTGATAAACATGATGGGGTGTCAAAGGGGCAGAGTGTTGTAGGAAGGGAATCTGAAGGGGAAATGTCAACAGGGCAGAGATATGAAGGATGTTGTGAGATAGGGATTGAAGGAAAAATGTGGGAGAGACAACTGGGAACACAGAAATATACATAAGAGCTCTCATGGGAGTGGGAAGCAGTGAGATCGGTGGGATCAGACTGTGCAGCTGCCCCCTCCAGCATTTTTACCTTTGTCTCTCCTCAGTGTAGAGCTCGCATCTTGTGGTAAATTTCCCACAGACAGCCTGAATCCCACAATGTGTTTGTGTGTTCACTCTCTCTGGTTCCAGCTCCTGTCTGATGATTCCGTACAGCAGAATAATTTGATTCTCTGTCTCTGTACTGTCTGGGTTTCAGTCCCAAATCAAATGCTAAATCATCCACGATCCTATTGAATACCAGAGCAGGCTCGAGGGGCTGAATGGTCTCCTGTTCCTATTACAGATGGTCTTATGTTCTTAACACTACCTCCCAGCTCTTGGCCCCCACACTGGAGGTTATGACTACACAAGGGCCTGATCTGTAGAGTGCTGCACTCTTCCATGAGTCTCGGAGGGAACCAGCCTGATTTGGATTGGAGTTGCAGCCTCTCAGTGAGAAGTGAAATCTTCTTGAGGTTCCCCTCAGTCTCTCACTGTAAGGTGGAGCAGGCCAGTCCCGGGGAAGCAAACAGCAGGCCAGATGTGCTCTGTCCTCCAGCTCCATTTCAGAAGGCCACGTGGGCGGGGCTTGTTTCATTCATCAGCTTCCCGTGCTCTCCCTTCTGGGTTAAGGTGGGGCCGAATGGCCTTGCTCCTGGCTCCTAATAAGGTGCAGGCTGGCTATGATTGGGTTATACAGGGCATGCCCCTGGAGTGAGGTCAGTTAGCTCAGTTGGATGGACAGTTGGTTTATAATGCAGAGTAAAAACAATAGCGTGTGTTCAATTCCCACACCAGCTGGGGTTACCCTGATGGATTCTCCTTCCCAACCTCTCCCCTCAGCTGGGCCATGGTGACCCTCTGATTAAAACACCACCACACACCGCTCACTAATGAGGAGCTGACCCATGCTCTGGTCAGACTGCGGTGACATTACATTGGTTTGTACCTGGGGCACTGTGTGCAGGACTAGTCACTGCATTGCCGGAGGGATGTTAGTGTGTGGGGAAGGTTTACTGGATGAATCCCCACTGGAATGAATGGCACTCTCTTTCCCCCAGTTAAGTCACTCTTGCAGCTTTTGTGTCTTTGGAGACACAAGCACCAATTCACCTGAAGCAGCAGCTGGATTTTATATTCATGAGCACCCAATAAGATTGGCTAGTTTACACACATACACAGACACACACACACACACACACATACACTCCCTCAAACACACACAGACACACTCTCACACACACTCTCACAAAGGACCCCGCCACACACAGGCTCTCTCACACACACAGACACACGCTCCCTCAAACACAAACACAGACACACTCTCACACACAAGCACACACTCTATCTCCCACACACATACACACACAGACATACGCTCCCTCAAATACACATACGGGCACACTCTCTCACACATACACGCAGACACACTCTCTCTCAGACAGACACACTCTCTCACACACACAGACACTCTCTCTCACGCAGACACACTCTCTCACACACACAATACACACACTCTCTCTCATTTACACACACACTCTCATTCTCTCACACACCCACTCACTCTCACGCACACAGACTCTCTCTCACACACACTCTCTGTCTCTCACACACACAGACATTCTCTCTCACACACATACACACAGACAGACACACAAACACACGATCCCTCAAGCACACACAGACACACTCTCTCACATGCACACATAAACGCACAGTTACTCTCTCTCTCATACACACATACGCTCGCAGACACACGCTCCCTCAAAAACACACAGACACACTCTCCCACATACACACATAAACGCACAGTTACTCTCTCTCACACACACATACACACGCAGACACACGCTCCCTCAAACACATATAGACACACTCTCTCTCTCACACACACACATGGACACACACTCTCTCTCACACACACACTGACACACACTCTCACACACACAGACGCTCTCTCTCACACACACAGTTACACACACAGACACACGCTCCCTCAAATATGCATACACACACTCTCTCTCACACACACACTGACACACACACACTCTCTCACACACACATACACACTATTTCTCACATAAGACACACTGTCATACAGACACACAGACACATACACACATAGACACACAGACACACACACAATAGACACAGACACATTCTCTCACACACACAGACACACTCTCACACACACATACACACGGACACACTCTCTCTCACACACATACACTCTCTCTCACACACACACTGACACACACACACACTCTCACACACACATACGCACTATTTCTCACATAAGACACACTGTCATACAGACACACAGACACATACACACATAGACACACAGACACACACACAATAGACACAGACACATTCTCTCACACACACAGACACACTCTCTCTCACACACACACACACTCTCTCACGCACACCCTCACTCACACACTTGCACACAGAGACACACACACCCTCAAACACACACAGCTCCACGCTCTCACATGAACATGCAATTTCTTTCTCATGCACACATATGTGAGAAATAGTGTGTATGTGTGTGTGAGAGAGTGTGTGTGTGTCAGTGTGTGTGTGAGAGAGAGTGTGTGTATGCATATTTGAGGGAGCGTGTGTCTGTGTGTGTAACTGTGTGTTTGTGTGTGTGTGAGAGAGAGCGTCTGTGTGTGTGAGAGTGTGTGTCAGTGTGTGTGTGAGAGAGAGTGTGTGTCCATGTGTGTGTGTGTGAGAGAGAGTGTGTCTATATGTGTTTGAGGGAGCGTGTGTATGTGTGTGTGAGAGAGAGTAACTGTGTATACAAAGAGATACACATGCATCCACTCTTTCACACACACAAACACGGGCAGTCTCTCTCTCTCTCTCTCTCTCTCTCTCTCTCTCTCTCTCTCTCTCTCACACACACACACACACACACACACACACACACACACACACACACACACACACACAGCTGTAAAGGCATGGTTGAGGTATTGCTGGAGAAATGATTTCTCCGAGGACTGAGCCATGATCCCACATGATGACTGCTCCAGGGGGACAGACAGCAGCTACAGAGACTTGTTGGATCTTCCTGTGCACCACATCTTGCATCGACAGCATTAGTCTGTTTGGGTGCCTGATTTTCTAAAATGTCTCCAAGCAACAAGTAACAATAGATTGATGAAAGTTTTCCTCCAAACTATGTTTCAGACACATGCTGCTGTTATTTTTCACTGATTGTGTAAAATGATCTGGATCTGCTGAAATGGGGAGTGGCTTCCATTTCAAATTACAACACCAGAGTGCCTCGGGGACCCTGACGAAATGATCAGGGAATTGCAACTGTTCCTTTCTACCCTCTGCAAACTGTACCATCAGATAGTGCTCCCTCAGTAACTCAGATAGTTCTCCCTCAGTACCTCAGATAGTTCTCCCTCAGTACCTCAGATAGTTCTCCCTCAGTACCTCAGATAGTTCTCCCTCAATACATCAGATAGTTCTCCCTAAGTACCTCAGATAGTGCTCCCACAAAACCTCAAAGTGCTCCCGCAGCACCTCAGATAGTTCTCCCTCAGTACCTCAGATAGTGCTCCCTCAATACCTCAGAAAGTGCTTCCTCAGTACCTCAGATAGTGCTCCCTCAATTCCCCCTGATAGTTCTCCCTCAATACATCAGATAGTTCTCCCTCAGTACCTCAGATAGTGCTCCCGCAGCACCTCAGATAGTTCTCCCTCAGTACCTCAGATAGTGCTCCCTCCATACCTCAGAGAGTGCTCCCTCAGCACCTCAGAGAGTGCTCCCTCAGTACCTCGGAAAGTGCTTCATCAATATCTCAGATAGTGCTCGCTCAATATCCCAGATAGTTCTCCCTCAGTACCTCAGATAGTGCTGCCTCAGTACCTCAGAACGTGCTCCCTCAATACCTCAGATATTCTCCCTCAATCCCTCAGAAAGTCCTCCCTCAATATCTCAGATAGACCTCCCTCAATATCTCAGATAGTTCTCCCTCAATAGCTCCGATAGTGCTCCCTCAATACTTCAGATAGTGCTCCCTCAGTACCTCAGATAGTTCTCCCTCTGTACCACAGATAGTGCTCTATAAATACCTCTGAAAGTTAATCCTCAATACCTCAGAAAATGCTCCCTCAATACCTCAGATAGTGCTCCCTCAATACCTCAGGTATTTCTCCCCTCGTACATCAGAAAGTGCTCCTTCAATACCTCAGAAAGTGCCCCCTCAAAAGGTCCCATAGTTCTCCCTCAGTACCTCAGATAATGCTCCCTCAATTCCTCAGATAGTGCTCCATCAATACCTCAGAGAGTGCTCCCTCAGTACCTCAGAAATTTCTCCTTCAGTACCTCAGAAAGTGCTCCGTCGGTACCTCAGAAAGTGTTCCCTCAATACCTCTGAAAGAGCTTCCTCAATAGCACAGAAAGTGCTCCCTCTATACCTCAGATATTTCTCCCTCAATACCTCAGAATGTGCTCCCTCAATACCTCAGATAGTTCTCCCTCAATATCTCAGATAGTTCTCCCTCAATAGCTCAGATAGTGCTCCCTCAATACCTCAGAATGTGCTCCCTCAATATTTCAGATAGTGCTCCCTCAATACCTCAGAATATGCTCCCTCAATATTTCAGATAGTGCTCCCTCAATACCTCAGATAATGCTCTCTCAATTCCTCAGATAGTGCTCCTCAATACCTCAGAATGTCCTCTCTCAGTACCTCAGAAAGTGCTCCCTCAGTACCTTAGAAAGTGCTCCCTCGGAACCTCAGAAAGTGCTCCCTCAATACCTCTGAAAGAGCTCCCTCAATAGCACAGAAAGTGCTCCCTCAATTGAACAGAAATTGCTCCCTCAATACCTCAGATTTTCTCCCTCAATACCTCAGAAAGTGCTCCCTCAATACCTCAGATAGTTCTCCCTCAATATCTCAGATAGTTCTCCCTCAATAGCCCAGAAAGTGCTCCCTCAATACCTCAGAATGTGCTCCCGCAATACCTCAGAAAGTGCTCCCTCAATAGCTCAGATAGTGCTTCCTCAATACATCAGATAGTGCTCCCTCAATATCTCAGAAAGTGTTACCTCAATACCTCAAACGGTTCTCTCTCAGTACCTCAGAAAGTGCTCCCTCAATACCTCTGAAAGAGCTTCCTCAATAGCACAGAAAGTGCTCCCTCAGTACCTTAGAATATGCTCCCTCAATATCTCAAAAATGATCCCTCAATACATCACATATTGCTCCCTCATTACCTCAGTTCGAGCTCCCTCAGTACCTCAGAAAATGGTCCCTCAATATCCTAAAAATGATCCCTCAATACCTCAGAATGTGCTCTCTCAATACCTCAGACATTGCTCCCTCAGTACCACAGATAGTTCTCCCTCATTACTTCAGATAGTAATCCCTTAATACCTCAGACATTGCTCCCTCAATATGTCAAAATATGCTCCCTCAGTACCTCAGATAGTGCTCCCTCAATACCTCAAATAGTGCTTCCTCAGTACCTCAGATAGTGCTTCCTCAGTACCTCAGATAATGCTCCCGCAATACCTGAGATAGTGCTCCCTCAGTACCTCAGAAAGTGCTCCCTCAGGACCTCAAAAAGTGCTCCCTCAATACCTCAGATAGTTCTCCCCAGTACCTCAGACAGTGCTCCCTCAATACCTCAGAAAGTTCACCCTCAGTACCTCAGACAGTGCTCACTCAATACCTCTGAAAGTGCTCCCTCAATACCTCAGAAAGTGCTCCCTCTCTACTTCAGATAGTTCGCCCTCAGTACCTCAGATAGTACTCCTTTAATACCTCAGAAAGTGCTCCCTCAATACCTCAGAAAGTGCTCCCTCAGTACCTCAGATAGTTCTCCCTCAGTACCTCAGATAGTACTCCGTTAATACCTCAGAAAGTACTCCCTCAATACCTCAGATAGTGCTCCCTCAGTATCTCAGATAGTTCTCCCTCAGTACCTCAGATAGTATCCGTTAATACCTCAGAAAGTGCACCCTCAATACCTCAGATAGTGCTGCCTCAGTACCTCAGAAAGTGCTCCCTCAATATCTCAAAACGTGCTCCCTGAGTACCTCAGATAGTGCTCCCTCAGTACCGCAGAAAGTGCTCGCTCAATACCTCAGAATGTGCTCCCTCAATACCTCAGAAAGTGCTCCCTCAATAACTCAGATATTTCTCCCTCAGTACCTCAGATACTGCTCCCTCAATACCTGAGATAGTGCTCCATCAGTACCTCAGACAGTGCTCCCTCAATACCTCAGATAGGGCTACTTCAATACTTCAGATAGTGCTCCCTCATTACCGCAGATAGTTCTCCCTCAGTACCTCGGATCGTGCTCCCTTAATACCGCCGAAAGTGCTCACTCAATATTTCATCACTCCGATACCGCCGAAAGTGCTCACTCAATAGTTCTCCATCAATACCTCAGATAGTGCTCCCTCAATGCCTCAGAAAGTGCTCCCTCAATACCTTAGAATGTGCTCCCTCAATACCTTAGAAAGTGCTCCTTCAATAGCTCAGATAGTTCTCCCTCAGTACCTCAGATAATGCTCACTCACTTCCTCAGATAATGCTCCCTCAATACCTCAGAAAGTGCTCACCCAGTACCTCAGACAGTGTTCTCTCTGTACATCAGAAAGTGCTCCCTCAATACCTCAGAAAGTGCTCCCTCAATAACTCAGAAAGTGCTCCCTCAATAGCTCAGATAGTTCACCCTCAGTACCTCAGATAATGCACTCTCAATTCCTCAGATAGTGCTCCTTCAATTCCTCAGAAAGTGCTCCCTGAATACTTCAGACAGTGCTCCCTCAAAAGTTCAGAAAGTGCTCCCTCAATACCTCAGATAGTTCTCCCTCAGTACCTCAGAAGATGCTCCCTCAATATCTCAAAATGTGCTCCCTCAGTACCTCAGATAGTTCTCCCTCAATACCTCAGAAAGTGCTCCCTCAATACCTCAGATTGTGCTCCCTCTCTACTTCAGATAGTTCTCCCTCACTACCTCAGATATTACTCCCTTAATACTTCAGAAAGTGCTCCCTCAATACCTCAGATAGTGCTCCCTCAGTACCTCAGATAGTTCTCCCTCAGTACCTCAGAAAGTGCTCCCTCAATATCTCAAAAAGTGCTCCCTCAGTACCTCAGATAGTGATCACTCAGTACCTCAGAAAGTGCTCCCTCAATATCTCAAAAAGTGCTACCTCAATATCTCAAAACGTGCTACCTCAATACCTCAGAAAATGCTCCCTCAATTCTCAGATAGTGCTCCCTCAGTACCTCAGTAAGTACTCCTTCAATTCCTCAGATAGTGCTCCCTCAGTACCTCAGATAGTGCTCCCTCAGTACCTCAGAAAGTGCTCCCTCATTACCTCAGAAAGTGCTCGCTCAATGCCTCTGAATGTGCTCCCTCAATATCTCAGATAGTTCTCCCTCAATACCTCAGAAAGTGCTCCCTCAATACCACTGAAAGTGCTCCCTCAATACCTCTGAAAGTGCTCCGTAAACACCTCAGAAAGTGCTCCCTCAATACCTCAGAATGTGCTCCCTCAATAGCTCAGATATTTCTCCCTCAATGTCTCAGATAATGCTCTCTCAATTCCTCACATAGTGCTCCCTCAATACCACAGATTGTGCTCCCTCAGTACCTCGACAGTGCTCCCTCAATACCTCAGACAATGCTCATTCAAAAGCTCACAAAGTGCTCTCTAAGTACCTCAGAAAGTGCTCCCTCAGTACTTTCGATAGTTCTCCCTCAGGAGCTCAGAAAGTGCTCCCTCAATACCTCAGAATGTGCTCCCTCAATCCTTCAGATAGTGCTGCCACAGAGCCTCAGATAGTTCTTCCTCCGTTCCTCAGATAGCACTCCCTTAATACCTCAGAAAGTGCACCCTCAATACCTCAGAAAGTGCTCCCTCACTAACTCAGAAAGTGCTCCCTCAATAGCTCAGATAGTTCACCCTCAGTACCTCAGATAATTCACTCTTAATTCCTCAGATAGTGCTCCTTCAATTCCTCAGAAAGTGCTCCCTGAATACATCAGACAGTGCTCCCTCAAAAGTTCAGAAAGTGCTCCCTCAATACCTCAGATAGTTCTCCCTCAGTACCTCAGAAGATGCTCCCTCAATATCTCAAAATGTGCTCCCTCAGTACCTCAGATAGTTCTCCCTCAATACCTCAGAAAGTGCTCCCTCAATACCTCAGATTGTGCTCCCTCTCTACTTCAGATAGTTCTCCCTCACTACCTCAGATATTACTCCCTTAATACCTCAGAAAGTGCTCCCTCAATACCTCAGATAGTGTTCCCTCAGTACCTCAGATAGTTCTCCCTCAGTACCTCAGAAAGTGCTCCCTCAATATCTCAAAAAGTGCTCCCTCAGTACCTCAGATAGTGATCACTCAGTACCTCAGAAAGTGCTCCCTCAATATCTCAAAAAGTACTACCTCAATACCTCAGATAGTGCTCCCTCAATACCTCAGAAAATGCTCCCTCAATTCTCAGATAGTGCTCCCTCAGTACCTCAGGAAGTACTGCTTCAATTCCTCAGATAGTGCTCCCTCAGTACCTCAGATAGTGCTCCCTCAGTACCTCAGAACGTGCTCCCTCATTACCTCAGACAGTACTCCCTCAATACCTCAGATAGTTCTCCCTCAGTACCTCAGAAGATGCTCCCTCAATATCTCAAAATGTGCTCCCTCAGTACCTCAGATAGTGCTCCCTCAATACCTCAACAAGTGCTCTCTCAGTACCTCAGAAATTGTTCCCTCAATACTTCAGAAAGTGCTCCCACAATACCTCAGATATTTCTCCCTCAGTACCTCAGAAGATGCTCCCTCAATACCTCAAAATGTGCTCCCTCAGTACCTCAGATAGTGCTCCCTCAATACCTCAGAAATTGCTCCCTCAGTACCTCAGAAATTGTTCCCTCAATACTTAGCAAGTGCTCCCACAATACCTCAGATATTGCTTCCACAGTACAACAGATAGTTCTTTCTCAGTACCTCACATAGTTCTCCCTGAGTTCCTCAGATAGTACTCCCTAAATATCGCAGGAAGTGCTCCCTCAATACATCAGGTAGTGCGACCTCAGTACCTCAGATAGTTCTCCCTCAGTACCTCAGATAGTTCTCCCTCAATGCCTCAGATACTGCTTCCTCAGTACATCAGATAGTGCTCCCTCAATAACTCAGATAGTACTCCCTTAAGACCTCAGATACTTCTCCCTCAATACCTCAGAAAGTGCTCCCTCAGAACCTCAGTTAGTTCTCCCTCAATAGCTCAGATAGTGCCCCCTCAGTACCTCAGATAGTGCTCCCTCAATACCTCAGATAGTTCTCCCTCAATAACTCAGTTAGTACTCCCTCAACACCTCAGATAGTGCTCCCTCAGTACCTCAGAAAGTGCTCCCTCAGTACCCCAGATAGTGCTCCCTCAATAACTCAGATAGTGCTCCCTCAATGCCTCAGATACTGCTTCCTCAGTACCTCAGATACTGCTCTCTCAATACCTCTGAAAGTGCTCCCTCAATACTTCATAAAGTGCTATCTCAATACCTCAGATAGTGCTTCCTCAGCACCGCAGAAAGTGCTCCCTCAATTCCACAGATAATGCTTCCTCAGTACATCAGATAGTGCTTCCTCAGTACATCAGATAGTGCTCCCTCAATAACTCAGATAGTGCTCCCTCAGTACCTCAGATAGTTCTCCCTCAGTACCTCAGATGGTACTGTCTTAATACCTCGGAAAGTGCTCCCTCAATACCTCAGATAGTGCTCCCGCAGTACCTCAGAAAGTGCTCCCTCAATATCTCAAAAAGTCCTCCCTCAGTACCTCAGATAGTGATCACTCAGTACCTCGGAAAATGCTCCTCAATATCTCAAAAAGCACTCCCTCTGCACCTCAGATAGTGCTGCGACAATACCACAGACATTTGCTCCCTCTGTGCCTCAGAAAGTGCTCCCTCAATACCTCAGATAGTGATTCCTCAAAACACAGAAAGTGCTCCCTCAAGACCTCACTTAGTACTCCCTCAATACCTCAGATAGTGCTTCCACATTACATCAGATAGTGTTCACACAATACCTCAGATAGTGCTTCCTCAGTGTCTAAGAAAGTGCTCCCTCCGTACCTCAGAAAGTGCTCCCTCAGTACGTCTGGAAGTGCTCTCTCAATGCCTCTGAAATTGCTCCCTCAATACCTCAGATATTTCTCCCTCAATACCTCAGAAAGTGCTCCCTCAATACGTCAGATCGTTCTCCCTCAATATCTCAGATAGTTCTCCCTCAATACTTCAGAAAGTGCTCCCTCAATAGCTCAGATATTTCTCCCTCAGTGCATCAGATAATGCTATCTCAATCCCTTAGATAGTTCTCCCTCAATACCTCAGACAGTGCACCCTCAGTACCTCAGACAGTGCTCCCTCAATACCTCAGATAGTGCTTCCTCAGTACCTCAGATAGTGCTTCCTCATTACCTCACATAGTTCTCCCTGAGTTATTCAGATAGTACTCCCTTCATACCTCAGAAAGTGCTCCCTCAATACTTCAGATAGTACTTCCTCAGAACCTCAGATAGTGCTTCCGCAGTACCTCAGATATTTCTCCCTCAATACTTCAGAAAGTGCTCCCTCAATACTTCAGATAATGCTTCCGCAGTACCTCAGATAGTGCTTCGTCAGTACCTCAGATAGTGCTCCCTCAGTACCTCAGAAAGTGCTTCCTCAGTACCTCAGAAAGTGCTCCCTCAATATCTCAGATAGTGCTTTCTCATTACATCAGATAGTACTCCCTCAATACCTCAGATAGTGCTCCCTCAGTACCTCAGAAAGTGCTCCCTCATTACCTCAGAAAGCGCTCCCTCAGTACCTCAGAAAGTGCTCAATCAACGCTTCTGAAAGTGCTCCCTCAATAACTCAGAAAGTGCTACTTCAACACCTCAGAAAGTGCTCCCTCAATATCTCAAAAAGTGCTCTCTCAGTACCTCAGATAGTGCTCCCTCAATACCTCAGAAAGTGCTCCCTTAGTACCTCAGTTAGTACTCCCTCAGTACCTCAGAAAGTGCTTCCTCAGTACCTCAGAAAGTGCTCCCTCAATACCTCAGATAGTGCTTTCTCATTACATCAGATAGTACTCCCTCAATACCTCAGATAGTGCTCCCTCAGTACCTCAGAAAGTGCTCCCTCATTACCTCAGAAAGCGCTCCCTCAGTACCTCAGAAAGTGCTCAATCAACGCTTCTGAAAGTGCTCCCTCAATAACTCAGAAAGTGCTCCCTCAACACCTCAGAAAGTGCTCCCTCAATATCTCAAAAAGTGCTCTCTCAGTACCTCAGATAGTGCTCCCTCAATACCTCAGAAAGTGCTCCCTTAGTACCTCAGTTAGTACTCCCTCAATACCTCAGATAGTGCTCCCTCAGTACCTCAGATAGTGCTTCCTCAAAACCCAGAAAGTGCTCCCTCAATACCTCAGTTAGTACTCCCTCAATACCTCAGATAGTGCTCCCTCAGTACCTCAGAAAGTGCTCCCTCAGTACCTCAGAAAGTGCTTCCACAATGCCTCTAAATGTGCTCCCTCAATACCTCAGATATTTTTCCCTCAATGCCTCAGAAATTGCTTCCTCAATACGTCAGATCATTCTCCCTCAATATCTCAGATAGTGCTCCCTCAGTACCTCAGAAAGTGCTCCCTCAGTACCTCAGAAAGTGCTCCCTCAATACCTCGGATAGTGCTTCCTCATTACATCAGATAGTACTCCCTCAATACCTCAGATATTTCTCCCGCAGTACCTCAGAAAGTGCTCCCTCAGTACCTCTGAAAGTGCTCCCTCAATGCCTCTTAAAGTTCTCCCTCAATACCTCAGATATTTCTCACTCAATGCCTCAGAAATTGCTCCCTCAATACGTCAGATCGTTATCCCTCAATATCTCAGATAGTTCTCCCTCAATACCTCAGAAAGTGCTCCCTCAATACCTCAGAATGTGCTCCCACAATACCTTAGATTGTGCTCCCTCAATAGCTCAGATATTTCTCCCTCAGTACATCACATAATGTGCTCCCAATTCCTCAGATAGTGCTCCCTCAGTACCTCAGACTGTGCTCCCTCAATAGCTCAGAAAGTGCTCCCTCAATACCTCAGATTGTTCTCCCTCAGTACCTCAGAAGATGCTCACTCAATATCTCAAAATGTGCTCCCTCAATACCTCAGAAAGTGCTCCCTCAGTACATCAGAAATTGTTCCCTTAATACTTCAGAATGTGCTCCCTCAATACCTCAGATATTGCTTCCACAGTACAACAGATAGTGCTTTCTCAGGACCTCAGATAGTTCCATCCACCTTGACACCCCGTGCTGGCCTCCTACCTGCCCTCGACCTCTTCATAGCCAATTGCCGCCGCGATATTAACCGCCACCTGAACTCCCACACCCCTCTCACCCACTCCAACCTCTCACCTTCGGAACGCGCAGCCCTCCACTCCCTCCGTTGCAACCCCAACCTCACTATCAAACCAGCAGACAAGGGAGGCATGGTAGTAGTTTGGCGCACCGACCTCTACACCGCTGAGGCCAAACGCCAGCTCGCAGATACCTCCTCCTACTGCCTCCTTGACCATGACCCCACCCCCACCACCAAACCATCATCTCCCAGACCGTCCATAACCTCATCACCTCAGGGGATCTCCCATCCACCGCCTCCAACCTCATAGTCCCACAACCCCGCACCTCCCGTTTCTACCTCCTGCCCAAAATCCACAAACCTGACTGCCCCGGCCGACCCATTGTCTCCGCCTGCTCCTGCCCCACCGAACTCATCTCCGCCTACCTTGACACCGTCCTGTCCCCCTTAGTCCAAGAACTCCCCACCTACGTTCGGGACACCACCCACGCCCTCCACCTGCTCCATGATTTTCGCTTCCCCGGTCCCCAACGCCTTATTTTCACCATGGACATCCAGTCCCTGTACACCTCCATCCCCCATCACGAAGGACTCAAAGCCCTCCGCTTCTTCCTTTCCCGCCGTACCGACCAGTACCCTTCCACTGACACCCTCCTTCGACTGACTGAACTGGTCCTCACCCTGAACAACTTCTCTTTCCAATCCTCCCACTTCCTCCAAACGAAAGGAGTAGCCACGGGCACCCGCATGGGCCCCAGCTATGCCTGCCTCTTCGTAGGATATGTGGAACAATCCATCTTCCGCAACTACACTGGCCACCCCCCCCACCTTTTCCTCCGCTACATCGATGACTGTATCGGCGCCGCCTCGTGCTCACACGAGGAGGTGGAACAGTTCATCCACTTCACCAACACCTTCCACCCCGACCTCAAATTCACCTGGACAGTCTCAGATTCCTCCCTCCCCTTCCTCGACCTTTCTATTTCCATCTCAGGCGACCGAATCAACACGGACATCTACTACAAACCGACTGACTCCCACAGCTACCTGGACTACACCTCCTCCCATCCTGCCCCCTGCAAAAACGCCATCCCATTCTCCAAATTCCTTCGACTCCGCCGCATCTGCTCCCAGGAGGACCAGTTCCAAAAACGCACATCCCAGATGGCCTCCTTCTTCAAGGACCGCAATTTCCCCCCCGACGTGATCGACGATGCCCTCCACCGCATCTCTCCCACTTCCCGATCCTCCGCCCTTGAACCCCGCCCCTCCAACCGCCACCAGGACAGAACCCCACTGGTCCTCACCTACCACCCCACTAACCTCCATGTACAGCGCATCATCCGCCGTCATTTCCGCCACCTGCAAACGGACCCCACCACCAAGGATATATTTCCCTCCCCTCCCCTATCAGTATTCCGTAAAGACCACTCCCTCCATGACTCCCTCGTCAGATCCACACCCCCCACCAACCCAACCTCCACTCCCGGCATCTTCCCCTGCAACCGCAGGAGGTGCAAGACTTGCGCCCACACCTCCCCTCTCACCTCCCTCCAAGGCCCCAAAGGAAACTTCCATATCCGCCACAGATTCACCTGTACCTCCACACATATCATCTATTGCATCCTCTGCACCCGATGTGGCCTCCTCTATATTGGGGAGACAGGCCGCCGACTTGCGGAGCATTTCAGAGAACACCTCTGGGACACCCGGACCAACCAACCCAACCACCCTGTAGCTCAACATTTCAATTCCCCCTCCCACTCCACCAAGGATATGCAGATCTTTGGACTCCTCCATCGTCAGACCACAGCGAAACGACGGTTGGAGGAAGAACGCCTCATCTTCCGGCTAGGAACCCTCCAACCACAAGGGATGAACTCGGATTTCACCAGTTTCCTCATTTCCCCTCCCCCCAGCCTGTCTCAGTCAAATCCATCAAATTCAGCACCGCCTCCCTAACCTGCAATCTTCTTCCCGACCTCTCCGCCCCCACCCCAATCTGTCCTATCACCCTCACCTTGACCTTTTTCCACCTATCACATTTCCGACGCCACTCCCCCAAGTCCCTCCTCCCTATCTTTTTTCTTAGCCTGCTGGATAAACTTTCCTCATTCCTGAAGAAGGGCTAATGCCCGAAACGTCGATTCTCCTGTTCCCTAGATGCTGCCTGACCTGCTGCGCTTCTCCAGCCACACATTTCCATCTCAGATAGTTCTCCCTCAGTTCCTCAGATTGTACTCCCTTAATACCTCAGAGAGTGCTCCCTCAATACCATAGATTGTGCTCCCTCAATATTCAGGTACTGCTCCCTCAGTACCTCAGATAGTTCTCCCTCAGTACCTCAGATAGTGTTTCCACAGTACATCTGATAGTGCTCCCTCAATAACTCAGATAGTGCTCCCTCAGTACCTCAGATAGTTCTCCCTCAATGCTTCAGATACTGCTTCCTCAGTACATCAGATAGTGCTCCCTCAATAACTCAGAAAGTGCTCCCTCAACACCTCAGAAAGTGCTCCCTCAATATCTCAAAAAGCGCTCCCTCAGTACCTCAGAAAATGCTCCCTCAATATCTCAATAAGTGCTCCCTCAGTACCTCAGATAGTGTTCCCTTAATACCGCAGAAAGTGCTCCCTCAATACCTCAGATAGTGGTCCCTCAGTACCTCAGATAGTGCTCCCTCAATACCTCCGATCGTGCTCCCTCAGTACCTCAGAATGTGCACCCACAATACCTCAGATGGTGCTTCCTCAAAACCCAGAAAGTTCTCCCTCAATACCTCAGTGAGTATTCCCTCAATACCTCAGAAAGTGCTCCCTCAGTACCTCAGAAAGTGCTCACTCAGTAGCTCAGATAGTGCTCCCTCAATAACTCAGATAGTGCCCCCTCAATACCTCAGATAGTGCTTCCTCAGTACCTCAAAAACGTGCAGCACTCCCTCCGTACAGACCCCCTGGCAGTGCAGCACTCCCTCAGTACTGACCCTCTGACAGTGCAGCATTCCCTCAGTAGTGACCCTCTGACAGAACAGCATTCCCTCAGTACTGACCCTCTGACTCTGCAGCTCTCTTTTTGGACTGACATTTCTACAGTGCAGCATTTCCTCAGTACTGATACTCATACAGTGTGGCATTCCCTCCGACAATGTGGCACTTCCTTAATACAGATGCTCTCACAGTGCATCACTCCATCGGTACTGACCCTTCAATAACGTGGTATTTACTCAGTACTCACCCTCCAACAGAGCAGAACTCCCTCAGTACTGACCCTCTGAAACAACACTCCCTCAGAACTGACAAACTGACCGTGTAGCACTCCCTCAGAATGACCCTTTGAGTGTGCATCACTCTCTCAGTACTGACCCTCTGGCAATGCAGCAATCATTCAGTACTGACTGTCCGACACATAGCGTGACGATCCCTCAGTACTGAACCCCTCACAGCACGGTGATCCGTCAGTACTAATCGCCTCACAGTGCCGTGCTCCCTCAGTTCTAAACCTTTCACAGCGCGGTGATCCCTCAGTCGTAACCTTCTCACAGTGCGACACTCTGATGGCATGGCCATCCATTAGCACTGACCCTCAGAGAGTGTGCACTTCATCATCACTGACACTCTCACTGCACAGCAATCTCTCAGTCCGGGCCCTCTCACAATGCTGCATTCCCTCCACACTGACTCTCTGACAATGCTGCACTCCTTCCACACTGACCCTCTGAAAATGCTGCACTCCGTCCACACTGATCCTCTGACAATGCTGCACTCCCTCCATACTGAACCTCTGAAAATGCTGCACTCCCATCACACTGACCCTCTGATAATGCTGCACTCCCTCCACACTGACCCACTGACAATGCTGCACTCCCTCCATACTGACCCTCTGACAATGCGGCACTCCCTCCACACTGACCCTCTGACAATGCTGCACTCCCTCCACACTGACCCTCTGACAATGCTGCACTCCCTCCACACTGACCCTCTGAAAATGCTGCATTCCCTCCAGACTGACCCTCTGACAATGCTGCACTCCCTCCACACTGACCCTCTGACAATGCTGCACTCCCTCCACACTGATCCTCTGACAATGCTGCACTCCATCCATACTGACCCTCTGACAATGCTGCACTCCCTCCACACTGACCCTCTGACAATGCTGCACTCCTTCCATACTGACCCTCTGATAATGCTGCTCTCCCTCCACACTGACCCTCTGACAATGCTGGACTCCCTCCACAATGACCCTCTGACAATGCTGCACTCTCTCCACACTGATCCCTCAGTTCTGACTCTCTGACTGTGTGGAAGTGGCCCTATACTGACCTCCGAGAGTGTGGCCAATCTCAGCACAAAACCTCTGACAGTACAGCACTCCATCATAACTGACTCTCTGACAGTGCAGCACTGCCTCAGTACTGTCTCATTGACAGTGTAGCAGTCCCTCAGCACTGACCTTCTGCCTCGGTCCTGCACATCTGACAGTCCAGCAGTGCCTCAGTACTGTCTGTCTGACAGTGCAGAACTCTCCCTGTACTAACCCTCTGACAGTGCAGCACTCCCTCAGTATTGACCCTCTGACAGTGCAGCACTCCCTCAGTACTGACCCTCTGTCAATGAGGCACTCCCTCAGTACTGACCTGCTGATAGTGCAGTGCTCTCTCAGTGCGGATCCTCTGATAGTGAGGCTTGCCGTCTGGACTGAAACTCTAACAGTGTGGTGCTCACTCAGTACTGACTCTCTGACAGTGCAGCACTCCCTCAGAACTGACCCTGTGACAGTGCGGCACTCCCTCAGAACTGACCCTCTGACAGTGCAGCACTCCCTCAGTACTGACCCTCTGACAGTGCAGCACTCTCTCCGTACTGACCATCTGACTGTGCAGCATTCCCTCAGTACTGACCATCTGACTGTGCAGCACTCTCTCTGTACTGACTCTCTGAAATTGCACTGACTCAGAATTCACACTCTCACTGTGTAGCGCTCCCTCAGTAGTGACCTTTTGTTAATGCATGCTCCCTCAGTACTGACCCTCTGACAGTGTAGTGCTCGTTCAGTACTGACCCTCTGATGGTGCAGTGCTCTCAGAGTACAGAGCCTCAGACAGTGCGGCATTCCCTCTGGACTAAACCTCTGACAGTGTAGTGCTCCCTCAGTACTGACCCTTTGACAGTGTAGTACTCCTCAGAAATGGCTGTCTGGTCATGCAGCAGTCCCTCACTACTGACTGTCCGAAAGTGCAGTGATCCCTCAGTACTCACCCTCTGGCAGTGTAGCAGTCCCTCAGTACTGACCCTCCGACAGTGCAGTGATCCCTCAGTACTGACCCTCTGAAGTGCGGCACTCCCTCAGTACTGACCCTCTGACAGTGCGGCACTCCCTCAGTACTGACCCTCTGACAGTACAGTGATCCCTCAGTACTGACCCTCTGACAGTGCGGCACTCCCACAGTACTGACCCTCTGACAGTGCGGCACTCCCTCAGTCCTGACCCTCTGACAGTGCAGTGATCCCTCAGTACTGACCCTCTGACAGTGCGGCACTCCCACAGTACTGACCCTCTGACAGTGCGGCACTCTCTCAGTACTGACCCTCTGACAGTGCGGCACTCCCTCAGTACTGACCCTCTGACAGTGCAGCACTCCCTCAGTACTGACCCTCTGACAGTGCAGCACTCCCTCAGTACTGATCCTCTGACAGTGCAGCATTCCCGCAGAACTGACCCTATGACCTTGCAGCTCTTTGACAGTGCAGTGATCCTTTAGTTCTGACATTCTGACAGTGTAGCGCTCGCTCAGTACTGACTCTATGACAGTGCAGCACTCCCTCAGTGCTGACCCTCTGACAGTGCAGCACTCCCGCAGTACTGATCTTCTGACAGTGCAGCACTCCCTCAGTACTGAGCCTCTGACAGTGCAGCACTCCCTCAGTACTGACCCTCTGACAGTGCAGCACTCCCTCAGTACTGACCCTCTGACAATGCAGCACTCCCTCAGTACTGACCATCTAACAGTGCAGCCCTACCTCAGTACTTACCCTCTGACAGTGCGGCTCTCCCTCAGTACTAACCCTCTGAGAGTGCAGCACTCCCTCAGTACTGACCCTCTGACAGTGCAGCACTCCCTCAGTACTGACCCTCCGACAGTGCAGCACTTCCTCAGTACTGACCCTCTGACAGTGCAGCACTCCCTCAGTACTGACCCTCTCACAGTGCAGCACTTCCTCAGTACTGACCCTCTGACAGTGCAGCATTCCTTCAGTACTGACCCTCTGACAGTGCAGCATTCCCTCAGTACTGACCCTCTGACAGTGCAGCACTCCCACATTACTGACCATCTGACAGTGCAGCACTCCGACATTACTGACCATCTGACAGTGCAGCACTCCCACAGCACTAACCCTCTGACATTACTGCACTCCCTCAGTGCTGACCCTCTGACAGTGCACCACTCCCGCAGTACTGATCTTCTGACAGTGCAGCATTTCCTCAGTACTGACCCTCTGACAGTGCAGCACTCCCTCAGTACTGATCCTCTGACAGTGCAGCATTCCCTCAGTACTGACCCTCTGACAGTGCAGCATTCCCGCAGAACTGACCCTATGACCTTGCAGCTCTTTGACAGTGCAGTGATCCTTTAGTTCTGACATTCTGACAGTGTAGCGCTCGCTCAGTACTGACTCTATGACAGTGCAGCACTCCCTCAGTGCTGACCCTCTGACAGTGCAGCACTCCCGCAGTACTGATCTTCTGACAGTGCAGCACTCCCTCAGTACTGAGCCTCTGACAGTGCAGCACTCCCTCAGTACTGACCCTCTGACAGTGCAGCACTCCCTCAGTACTGACCCTCTGACAATGCAGCACTCCCTCAGTACTGACCATCTAACAGTGCAGCCCTACCTCAGTACTCACCCTCTGACAGTGCGGCTCTCCCTCAGTACTAACCCTCTGAGAGTGCAGCACTCCCTCAGTACTGACCCTCTGACAGTGCAGCACTCCCTCAGTACTGACCCTCCGACTGTGCAGCACTTCCTCAGTACTGACCCTCTGACAGTGCAGCACTCCCTCAGTACTGACCCTCTCACAGTGCAGCACTTCCTCAGTACTGACCCTCTGACAGTGCAGCATTCCTTCAGTACTGACCCTCTGACAGTGCAGCATTCCCTCAGTACTGACCCTCTGACAGTGCAGCACTCCCACATTACTGACCATCTGACAGTGCAGCACTCCGACATTACTGACCATCTGACAGTGCAGCACTCCCACAGCACTAACCCTCTGACATTACTGCACTCCCTCAGTGCTGACCCTCTGACAGTGCACCAATCCCGCAGTACTGATCTTCTGACAGTGCAGCATTTCCTCAGTACTGACCCTCTGACAGTGCAGCACTCCCTCAGTACTGATCCTCTGACAGTGCAGCATTCCCTCAGTACTGACCCTCTGACAGTGCAGCATTCCCGCAGAACTGACCCTATGACCTTGCAGCTCTTTGACAGTGCAGCGATCATTTAGTTCTGACAATCTAACAGTGTAGTGCTCCCTCAGTACTACCCTCTGAGAATGCACCGCTCCCTCAGTACAGACCCTCTGACAGTGCAGCACTCCCTCAGTACTGACCCTCTGACAGTGCAGCACTCCCTCAGTACTGACCCTCTCACAGTGCAGCACTTCCTCAGTACTGATCCTCTGACAGTGCAGCATTCCCTCAGTTCTGACCCTCTGACAGTGCAGCATTCCCTCATTACTGTCCCTCTGACAGTGAAGCACTCCCACATTACTGACCATCTGACAGTGCAGCACTCCCACAGTACTAACCCTCTGACATTACTGCACTCCCTCAGTACTGACCCTCTGACAGTGCATCGCTCCTCAGTACTGACCCTCTGACAGTGCAGCACTCCCTCAGTACTGACCATCTGACAGTGCAGCATTCCCTCAGTGTTGACCCTCCGACAGTGCAGCTCTCCCTCAGTGTTGACCCTCCGACAGTGCAACACTCCCGCACTACTGACCATCTGACAGTGCAGCACTCCCTCAGTGTTGACCCTCCGACAGTGCAGCACTCCCTCAGTACTGACCATCTGACAGTGCAACACTCCCTCAGTACTGACCCTGTGACAGTGCAGCACTCCCTCAGTACTGACCCTCTGACAGTGCAGCACTCCTTCAGTACTGACCCTCTGACAGTGCAACACTCCCGCAGCACTGACCCTCTGACAGTGCAGCACTCCCTCAGTACTGTCCATCTGACATTGCAGCACTCCCTCATTCCTGACCCTCTGATAGTGCAGCACTCCCTCAGTACTGACCCTCTGACAGTGCAGCACTCCCTCAGTACTGATCCTCTTGCAGTGCAGCACTCCCTCAGGACTGACCCTCTGACAGTGCAGCATTCCCTCAGCACTGACCCTCTGACAGTTCAACACTCCCTCAGAACTGACCCTGTGACAGTGCAGCACTCCCTCAGCACTGACCCTCTGACAGTGCAGTACTCCCTCAGCACTGACCCTTTGACAGTGCAGCACTCCCTCAGCACTGACCCTCTGACAGTGCAGCACTCCCTCAGTACTGTCCATCTGACATTGCAGCACTCCCTCATTCCTGACCCTCTGATAGTGCAGCACTCCCTCAGTACTGACCCTCTGACAGTGCAGCACTCCCTCAGTACTGATCCTCTTGCAGTGCAGCACTCCCTCAGGACTGACCCTCTGACAGTGCAGCATTCCCTCAGCACTGACCCTCTGACAGTTCAACACTCCCTCAGAACTGACCCTGTGACAGTGCAGCACTCCCTCAGCACTGACCCTCTGACAGTGCAGTACTCCCTCAGCACTGACCCTCTGACAGTGCAGCACTCCCTCAGTACTGACCCTCTGACAGTGCAGTGCTCCCTCAGCACTGACCCTCTGACAGTGCAGCACTCCCTCGGTACTGACCCTCTGACAGTGCAGCACTCCCTCAGTACTGACCCTTGACAGTGCACCACTCCCTCAGCACTGACCCTCTTTTTTCCTATTTCATAGAGTCTTGTGGAAATTTGGAGACATGGGGTTTGCAGATTCTGAGGAAGCCTGAGAGAGGCACACAAACCAAGCCCTGTCTGAAAGACTCTGTAATAGACTATTCAGAGGCACAGGATCACAGAGGTGCACAGCTTGGAAATGGATCCTCCTGTCCAACTCGTCCATACCAACCAGATATTCTCATCTCATTTCATTCCATTAGCTAGCACTTGGCTAATGTCCCTCTGAACCCTTCTTATTCACATACTCATCCTGATACCTTTTAAATGTCACAATTGCACCAGCCCTCATCACTTCCTCTGGCAGCTACCTGCATGCCCTTGAATAAGTGCTCAAACATTCATACTGTCGATAAAAACTCTAATAAACACCAACCAACGAAAGGCTATCATTGTCATTTTCAACCCACCCTTTGATTCTCCATTCTGCTGATTTGAACAAAGGTAAAGAAGCAGAGTTTGTGACCATCCACCGTGATCCTGTTATAAAACTTATTTTCAAATGTGGCTTGCATGTGATTCCCACACCCTCGAATAGTTGCCTGGAAGTGGGGGTGAGCTGTACTCTCCTGCTTCAGTCCTTGGGTGTCCCCCAGTGATGTTAGGGAGAGAGCTCCAGGATTTTGACCTGAACCATGTCAAGAGCTCTCTTCCTGTAGTGCCCTTTTAAAGGTGGGAAGTTAGTATAGACCAGGAGGACCCGAGAGCTGCTGTCTTGTCAGAGAGAGAGGCCTGGTGGGTCACACACCTCAGGTGAGGGGCGAGGTTGAGAAGCTGGGACCTTCATGGTAATTTCAGACATGATAGAGATTGAGCCAACAATGTTGGCATCACGAACCTGTTAGCTGTGATAACTGACCCCCCTTTGTAGCAGAGGGATTAAATCCCTTTAATAGAGCAAGCTTGAGAATTCAACACTAAAATCAATCTGTACGGACGCGCTGGAGACCTGAAACATCAATACAGAGATTGCTGAAGAAACTCAGCATGTCCGGCAGCATCTCTGAAGGGAGTGGGAGAAAGAGACAGAGAGAGAGTTCACCTTTCAATCCAGTGATTTCTGCGGGAAAGTTCCTTCAGAACAGACCGTTTTGAGGAAGGGTTACTTGAAATGTGAATTGTTCCTCTCTCTCTTCACTGTTGCTACCTGCTGAATTCTGCTGAATTTCCCCAACATCTGTTTGCTTGAGAATCTGACCTGATCCAAGCGTCACTGAGTAATTCAGTCTGTGTGCAATGCCCTGAGGCTGCTTCTGCTGAAAGTTGACAAACAGGTTTAAGGCTTTGTAAGGTATTGTATTCGGAGGGCGGGGTACATGGGAGAACAGATACAGAACACAGGCACTTCACAAAGATCCTTCTCAATGTAACTTTGTGATGTTCATTCAGAAGGAATAGCTCAGAGCTAACATTTCAGTTAATCAGCCAAGGGGAGTATATATGTCATGACAAAGACTTGTTGTAAAGACTGTACAGAACAGAACTTTAGTGACTATGTTTGTACGTAAAGTGTTTTTGTGAATAAAGTCTCTTTTTGAAATTGATATAAATATTTTTTCCAGGGGGACCAAGCATCTTGAGCTTGTGGAGGCATTGCCCTTTTCCCTAATCTTTCTTAAATAAACGCTAGACAAGTTCGATACTCCCCGGGTACAAACATCAAACGGTCATCAACGGGGAGGAGATGGTGGGATTGTCACGGGGGGGTCATTGTTGCCTCACCCCACCCGGGTTCGATTCTAGCCTTGGGCGACTGTCTGTGTGGAGTTGGCACACTCTCCCCGTGTCAGCCTCCGGGTGCTCCAGTTCCCTCTCACTGTCCAAAGATGTGCAGGCTGGTTGGGTTAGCCAGAGGAAATGAAGGGATCCAGGGATAGAGGGGGTAGTGTGGGATGCTCTGCCGAGGGTCAGTGTGAACCTGATAGGCCGAATGGCCTGCTTCCACATCTTCGGGATTCTATGATCAATCCAGAGACCCAAATGATGTTCTGGGACCTGGGCTCCAATCTTAGGGGTGGCAGTGGGTCATCACAGTAAGAACAGGTTTGGGGATGTACACGGTCCAAGGGGGCAACAGGTTTGCTTTCTGAGGTGTTGAGGGCATGAATGTTCTGTCGAGGTGCTTTGAGGATAAACATACTGATGGGATGGTTTCTAAGGTATTGAGGGAGCACTATCTGTCAGTACAGGGTGCAGATGGTCGAAAGGTCCAGATACACTTCATAGGACATAGAACAGTACAGCACAGAACAGGCCCTTCAGCCCACGATGTTGTGCTGACCATTGATCCTCATGTGAGGTAAACCTAATGTACGAACCCTCAAATGTCTGTGACCATATGCATTTCCAGCAGTCTCTTAAATATCCCCAATGACCTTGCTTCCACAACTGCTGCTGGCAACGCATTCCATGCTCTCACAACTCTCTGTAAAGAACCCGCCTCTGATATCCCCTCGATACTTTCCACCAAACAGCTTAAAACTATGACCCCTCGTGTTAGTAATTTCTGCTCGTGGAAAAATGTCTCTGGCTCTCAACTCTATCTATGCCTCTCATTATCTTGTACACCTCAATTAGGTCCCCTGTCTTCCTTCTTTTTTCCACTGAAAGCAGTCCAAGCTCAGTCAACCTCACTTTGTTAGATAAGCCCTCCATTCCAGGCAGCATCCTGGTAAACCTCCTCTGAACCCTCTCCAAAGCATCCACATCTTTCCTATAATAGAGCGTCCAGAACTGGACACAGTATTCCAAGTGCGTTCTAACAAAAGTTTTATAGAGCTGCATCAAGATTTCACGACTCTTAAACACAATCCTCCTGTTAATGAAAGCCAAAACAACATATGCTTTCTTAACAACCCTGTCCACTTGGGTAGCCATTTTAAGGGATCTATGTACCTTCACACCAACATCCCTCTGTTCCTCCACACTACCAAGAATCCTGTCTTTAATCCTGTACTCAGCTTTCAAATTTGACCTTCCAAAATGCATCACCTCGAATTTATCCAGGTTGAACTCCATCTGCCACCTCTCAGCCCATCTCTGCATCCTGTCAATTTCCCGCTGCAGCCAACAACAGCCCTCTATACTGTCAACGACACCTCCAACCTTTGTGTCATCTGCAAACTTGCTGATCCATCCTTCAATACCCGCATCCAAGTCATTAATAAAAATTACAAACAGTAGAGGCCCAAGGACAGAGCCCTGTGGAACACCACTCGCCACTGACTTCCAGGCAGAATATTTTCCTTCTACTCCCACTCGCTGTCTTCTGTTGGCCAGCCAATTCTGTATCCAGACAGCTACGTTTCCCTGTATCCCCTTCCTCCTGACCTTCTGAACGAGCCTACCATGGGAAATCCTTATCAAATGCCTTACTGAAGTCCACATACACAACATCCACCGCTCGACCCTCATCAACTTGCCTAGTAACATCCTCAAAGAACTCAGTAAGGTTTGTGAGGCATGACCTGCTCCTCACAAAGCCGTGTTGATTGCATTTAATCAAGCCATGCTCTTCCAGATGGTCATAAGTCCTGTCCCTCAGAATCCTTTCTAACTCCTTACAGACGACAGACGTGAGAGTGTCTGGTCTGTAATTGCCGGGGATTTCCCTATTTCCTTTCTTGAAGAGAGAAATTACATTTGCCTCCCTCCAGTCCTCAGATACGACTCCAATGGAGAGCGAGAATGTAAGGATTTTCGCAAGCAACGAAGCAATCACATTTCTCACTTCCCAAAGCAGCCGAGGACAAATCTGGTCTGGCCCTGGCGACTTGTCAATGTTAATGTTTGTCAAAATATTCAGCACATCAGCTTCCTCAATCCCTATCCGTCCCAGCATGCTTACCTGCTTCTCAATGGTTTCATTCACTACAAGGTCCTTTTCTTCAGTAAAGACAGAAGCAAAAAACTCATTTAGGGCTTCTCCTACCTCCTCAGACTCTATACACAAGTTCCCTATGCTACCCCTGACCGGCCCTACTCTTTCTTTGATCATTGTCTTACTCCTCACATCCGTGTAAAATATCTTTGGATTCTCCCTAATCCTTCCTGCCAAACCTTTTTTCCTGCCCCCTCCTGGTTCTCCTCAGGCCATTTTTGAGCTCCTTCCTCGCCTGCCTGTAATCCTCTAGAGCTGAGCAAGACCCTTGCTTCCTCCACCTTACGTAAGCTGCCTTCTTTCTTTTGACGAGAAGCTCCTCCTCTCTCGTCATCCAAGGTTCCTTTATCTTGCCCCTTCTTGCCTGTCTCAGAGGGACACATTTATGCATCACTCGCAACAACTATTCCTTAAACCGTCTCCACATGTATATAGTGGTCTTTCCATGGAGCAATTGCTCCCAGTCCATGGTTCTCAACTCACGTCTGATAGTATCATAGTTTCCTTTTCCCCAATTAAATATCCTCCCATTGTGCCTGTTTCTCTCCTTCTCCATAGCTGTGTAGAATGTGAGGCAGTTGTGGTCACTATCACCAAAATGCTCTCCCACCGCAAGATCTGACACCTGCCCCAGCTCATTGCCGAGCACCAAAATCAAAATGGCCTCTCCCCTCGTCGGTCAGTTAGGAAACCCTCCTGAACACACCTTACAAAAATAGCTCCTTCCAAACCATCTGCTCGAAGGAGGTTCCAATCAATATTGGGAAAGTTAAAGTCACCCATTACAACAACCCTATTACATTTACTCTTTACCAAAATCTGCCGACCTATGCTTTCTTCAATCTCCATGCTGCTGTTGGGGTGGGGGGGGGGGGGGGGGGGGGGGGGGCTGTAGTAAACCCCTAATGAGGTGACTGCTCCCTTACTGTTTCTAATTTCCACCCATACTGACTCAGTGGGCAGACCGTCCTCGACAATGGTAACTTCTGTAGCTGTGATACCCTCTCTGATTTCCTTTCTGAATTCATTGCATGTGGTGTCCCTCAAGGGTTGACCAGCACGGTGGCTCAATGGTAGGCACTGCTGCCTCACAGCATCAGGGACCCAGGTTCGATTCCAGACTCGGGCGACTGTCTCTGTGGAGTTTGCACTTTCTCCCAGTGTCTGCGTGGGTTTCCTCCGGGTGCTGCGGTTTCTTCCCACAGTCCAAAGATATGCAGGTTCGGTGAAATGGCCATGCTAAAGTGCCTTTAGCGTTAGGTGCATAAATCAGTGGTAAACGTAGGGGAATGGGTCTGGATGGGTTCCTCTTTGGGCGGTCGGTGTGGACTTGTTGGGACGAAGGGACTGTTTCCACACTGTAGGGAATCTAAGGATCTATTCTTGGACCCTCCTTTTTCTCACCTACATACTGCCAGGAGGTGACATTGTCCAAAAGCACCGTGTTAGGTTTCACATATACACTGACACTGCCCAACTCTCCCTCCCCATCATCCCTCTCCATTACTCCACTGTTACTCAGTTATCAAACTGCTTACCACGCTCCCACTACTCGAATAGCTGCAATTTTCTCCAATGAAACATTGTAATGGTTAAACCCGTTGCCTTCAGTTGCTATTACAAATTCCTTTCCCTGACTGCTGAGCCCCTCCCCCCCACTGGGAAATATCTGAGGTACACTACATTCTTTACAATATTGCTGTTATATCTGACCCCAAGGTGACCTTCTGATCAGACATCCACACAATCACAAACATCAGGAATTCCATTCTCTAAAATGTTGCTTGTCCCCCCTCACCCCAGCTCCATTGCTACTGAAACCCCTTACCCGTGTCGGTGTTACCTTAAACTTGACGAATCTGAAGCCGAACCCTTGATTCCGTGACTGACCCAGAATCTGTGAGCTTTCTGTGTTTCCTGCACAATTACCCCCTGGTCCCTTTGTGGTGCAGCTTTCTACAGTTTCCACCATTTAAATAGCACTGTGTTCTTTTATTATCTCCTCCAAAATGACCAACTTCCCATTTTCCCAAATTATACTCCATCTGGCAACTTGTTACTCCCTTCTCCTGTGCATCTCTCTCTCTTCACAATCCTTAGACCTTTACAGTTATGCCTTTTCTGACAGACTCCCCCGCACCCCGTACCCCCAATTCTTCTAACCGTTTACTGGGAATCCTGGGCAGTGGGAAGCGTGCAGTGTTGCTCTGTTTTCCGTGAGACTCTATGGGATGACTGGGAGGAGCTTGCTGCCCATTGGACAGAATGGAGACAACTTGCCCATCGCGCTGCATGAGCCTTTCACCCCCCATGTCTTATTGATGAGGCACAGCGGCAGCACGGAAGGAAAGAAAAGGAAGGAAATCCTGCTCTCCGCATCTCACTGACTCTTGGATCATTCTGTTCCTTCTATGAAAGATCTGCTCTGTTCAGTCACATGAAGTCCCAAGTTGGAAACTCATAGAAACCCACATAGATTCCCCCCTGAACCAACTGCTGACCTCCACAAGGGGTAATGTGTACAGTCATCCTGGGCCAGGAGGAGGGGATGGTATGAGTTTCTAACCTGAACTGTCAGTGATGGATTTTATAAACTTGTATTACAGGATATTACAGGTGGGCATTCAGATGGTAATCTCAGTAACTGTAACGCCAAACTCTTACTCAATTCATCAGGACCTGGATATTCACATTGTGCGTGAACATTGTGTTCCAGCTCAATCCCATTTACTGCAGAAAAGTTCTCCTTTAAATCATCCCATTCTCTCAATAGTTCTCCCCACACCTTCAATGTGTCATGTAATCCTTGTATAATGAGCTGATGGGTGTAAGGTTTATTATTATAACGGGTAACTTTTGTGAACCCCTCTGTCACAGCTCCCCTCAATTTCCTTTGCTACAAGGAGAACAATCTCAGTTTCCCTAAATCCCTGATTCCCAATGTCTGTTTGCTCTCTATAAGGCACACATCAGGGTTGTGTTGGAACAGTGTCCACTTTCCTGCATCAGTGCAGCTCCCAGCAATGTTAAAGAACATGAACATCCTCCAGGACAAAGCACTGTGCCTGAGTGGTGTCCCATCCACCACCTTCAGCATTCCCTCTCTCTACCCCCGAGGTACAGTGACATCACTGTGTAAGAGGCAAAGTCAGTATTGTCCTACCGGACCATAGGGCTGCTCTCTCATTAGGGAGAGATGACTGGTGGTGGTTTAACCTGAAGGTTACCCCAGCCCAGGCAAGGGAAGAGGTTGAAAAGGAGAGTCCATCTATTGTAGATCGATATTATCTACCCAATGTATCAGCAACAACTATATCATACCAATGAATAATGTAAAAGAATATCCAAAACATGCTGCTACAATCCCCCATTCCTTGAACCATTCTGGTAAATCCCCTGTGCCCCCTCTCAGGGACCCTGCCATCCTTCCCAATGTATGGGCGATCTCTGGTTTGCACAGACCCAGCTGCTCTGTGTTCCTGTGGGTGATGCCATCATCGAGCACCAGTTGCACTGAACCTCACTGTCTGGGAGGGTGGGAGACAAGGAATTCCCAATAGCATTTAAGACACATTTAGGTGCACACTTGTGATACCAAGACAGATGGTGCGAATGACTGTGTATTGTAAAATGGATCAGGATAGTTTGGTGATAGTTTTCTTTACTGGCACAGACTCAATGGCCCACAGAGCCTTTTTCTGTGCTGTAAACCTCAAGACACTTAATAGAGGAATATGACAGGCCACCTTTGAAACCAGGTCAGAAAAAATGATAGTAGAATAGATGACACATGATTGGTCAATGTGTTTGTGAGGAAAGTGAGATGGAGAGATTTAGGAGGAAATTCTGGAGCTCGATGCAGGAATCTGAAAGAGCCGTCATCAAGTGAGAAATAAAAATGGGGTATCCTCAAGGCCGAAATCAAAGAAAGGCACATACAGCACAGCTTTGAGAGACTGGAGGGGATTAGAGTTAGGGAGGGGTCTGAGGCTGGAGAGAAATGATTAGAGATAAGGAAGATGTTCACCGAGCTGGGAATTTGTGTTGCAGACGTTACGTCCCCTGTCTGCTGCAGCTGGAACTGACAACTGGAAGCAGCAGATACAAATCACTATAAATGCCGGAGGAAACATCACAGAAGTGCGTCACAGGAGGCTCCCAAGCCCTGAGGATGTCACCTAGACAGGGGACGAAACGTCTGCAACACAAATTCCCAGCTCGGCGAACAGAACCACAACAACGATCACCCGAGCTACATATCTTCTCACAAACTTTGAAGATAAGGAAGAGTTGTGAGGATGGGTGAGGTGACAGAGATAGGGAGAGATGTGAAAAGGGAGGAATGTAGAGATAGCAAGAATTAGAGTCGTAATGTTATGTAGCATGGAAATAGACCCTGTGATCCAATCAATCCATGTCAAACATAATTCCATACTGAGGTAATCTCACCTGCCTCCCCTTGGTCCACATGTATCCAAACATTTCCTATGAGGTACCTGTCCAAATGGGTTTCCCGTAGAATCACTGTGGTGTGGAAACTGGCCATTTAGTGTCAGAGTCATTGAGATGTACAATATGGAAACAGACCCTTCCATCCAACCCATCCATGCTGACCAGATATCTCAACCCAATCTAGTCACACCCGCCAGCACCCAGCCCATATCCCTCCAAACCCTTCCTATTCATATATCCATCCAAATGCGTCTTAAATGTTGCAATTGTACCTGCCTCTACCACTTCCTCTGGCAGCTCTTTCCATGCACGTACCACCCTCTGCATGAAAAAGTTGCCACTTTGGTCTTTTTTATATCTTTTCCCTGTCACCCTAAACCTATGCCCTCTAGTTCTGGACTAGTTTCTGGAAGACTGGTGCCATTATTTGAGAAAGGTCGTAAGGAAAAGCCAGCGAACTATTGACTGGTGAGCCTGAAGTCAGTAGAAGTCAAGTTGTTGGAAGGGCTTATAAGGGGCAGGATTTACATGTAATTGGAAAGACAAGAATGATTTGGGATAGTCAGCATGGCTTTGTGCATGGAAATCACTTACTTGGACTTCAGAAAGACGTTCAGCAAGGTTCCACATAACAGACGGGTTAGCAAGTTCATCACCATAGAATACAAGGAGATGGGGAGATTTGGATACAAAATTGGCTGGAAGGTCATAGAGTCATACAGATAAACATAACAGAAACAGACCCTTCGGTCCAACCCGTCCATGTTGACCAGGTATCCCAACCCATTCTAGTCCCACCTGCTAGCATCTGGCCCATATCCCTCTAAAACCTTCCTATTCATGTTCCCACCGACAGAGGAACCTCAATTATGTGAACGAGTTGGGTGGGCACTAATTCATTCGGACAATCAATGATTCGGTGAAGCGATTAAATGCCTTTCCTCTGGGGCTCGGAGTTTTCAACTCCCCATTCTGCTCCCCATTCAGAAGACTGCAGCAGCACACAGCACAAATGCCCACCCACACACGGCCCCCAGCCTGACCCCTACCGCCGTGCAACACCGCTCCCAGCCTGACCCTCACTGCCACCCACACACCACCCCCAGCCTGACCCTCACCGTCGTCCAACACCGCTCCCAGCCTGACCTACATGGGAATCCACACACCACCCCCAGCCAGACCCTCACTACTGTCCACACACCGCCACCAGCCTGACCCTCACTGCCGTCCACACAGCACCCCCAGCCTGACCCTTACCGCTGCCCACACACCGCCACCAGCCTAACCCTCACTGCCGTCCACACACTGCCACCAGCCTGACCCTCACCGCCGGTCAACGCCACCCCCAGTCTGACCATCATCGCCTCCAGCCTGACCATCACCGCCCCCAGACTGACTCCCTCCACCGTCCACACACTGCATCCAGCCTGCCCACCTTTGCCATCCACACACCGCACCCAGCCTGACCCTCACCGCCGTCAAACGCCACCCCCAGTCTGACCATCACCGTCCCCAGCCCGACCCCGTCCGTCGTCTACACACTGCCCCCAGCCTGACCCCCTCCACCGTGCACACAACACCCCCACCCTGAACCTCACTGCTGACCCACACCGCCACCAGCCTGACCCTCACCGCCGTCCAACACCACCCCCAGTCTGACCATCACCGCCGCCAGCCTGACCCCCTACGCCATCAACACACCACCCCCAGCCTGAACCACTCCGCCGTCCACACACCACCTGCAGCCTGACCCTCACCGACGTCCACACAACACGCTCAGCCTAATCCTCACCACCCCGAAACACCGCCCCCAGCCTGACCCTCTCTGCAGTCCACACACCTCCCCAGCCTGACCCTCACTGCCACCCACATACTGAGCCAGCCTGACCCTCACCACTGTCCACCCACTGCCCCCAGCCTGAACCTCACCCTGTCCACACACCGCCCCCTGCCTGAACCTCACCGCTGTCCACACACCGCCCCCAGCCTGACCCTCACCATGGTCCAAGTCCGCCCCCAGCCTGACCCTCACTGCCGTCAAACAGCGCCCCAGCCTGACCCACAATTCCACCTGCACACCGCCCCCAGCCTGACCCTCACCGCCGTCAACACACCACCCCAACCCTGACCCTCACTGCAGTCCACACACCTCCCCAGCCTGACCCTCACTGCCACCCACATACTGAGCCAGCCTGACCCTCACCACTGTCCACCCACTGCCCCCAGCCTGAACCTCACCCTGTCCACACACCGCCCCCTGCCTGAACCTCACCGCTGTCCACACACCGCCCCCAGCCTGACCATCACCATGGTCCAAGTCCGCCCCCAGCCTGACCCTCACTGCCGTCAAACAGCGCCCCAGCCTGACCCACAATTCCACCTGCACACCACCCCCAGCCTGACCCTCACCGCCGTCAACACCCCGCCCCAACCCTGACCCTCACCGCTGTCCAACACTGCCCAAAGCATGACACTCGTTGCCATCCAACAGCGCCCCTGGCTTGACGCTCACCACCATCCACACACCGCCCCAAGCCTGACTCTCACCGCCGTCCACAAACCGCCCCAATCCTGACACTCATTGTTGTCCAACACCACCCCCAGCCTGACCCTCGCCGCCATACACACAACGCCCCAAGCCTGATCCTCACCGCCGTCTGCACACCGCCCAAGCCTGACACTTATTGCCATCTGCACACCGTCACCAGCCTGACCCTTGCCGCCATCTGCACACCGCCCAAGCCTGACACTCATTGCTGTCTACTGACTGCCCCCAGCTTGACCCTTGCCACCGTCCACACACCACCCCAAACCTGACCATCACAACTGTCCAACTCTGCCCCAAGCCTGACCCTCACTGCCGTCTACACACCGCCCCAAGCCTGACCCTCACTGCCGTCCAACACTGCCCCAAGACTGACATTCATTGCCATCCAACACTGCCCCCAACCTGACCCTCACCGCCGTCCACACACCGCCCCCAAGCCTGACACTCATTGCCGTCCAACACCGCCCTAAGCTTGACCCTCACCTATGTCTACACACCGCCCCAAACCTGACACTCACTTACCCAAAACACCGCCATCCACCCTGACCCTCACTGCGATCCATTCACTGCCCCCAGCCTGACCCTCACCGCCATCCACCCACTGCCCCCAGCCTGACCCTCACCACCGTCCACACACTACTCTCAGACTGACCCTCACCAACGTCCAACACCGCCTCCTATGTGACCCTCATCGACGTCGAACACTGCACCCTCCATGACCCTCATTGATGTCCAACACTGCCCCCAGGCAGACTCTCACCACTGTCGACACACCGCCCCCAGCATGACCTTCACCGCCGTTCAACGTTGCCCCCAACCTGACCCTCACCACAGTCCACACATCGCCCCAAGCCTGACACTCAACGTTGTCTACACACCGCACCAAGACTGACCGTCACTGCTGTCTGCACACCACCACCAACCTGACCCCCGCCGCTGACCACTCACTGCCCCCTGCCTGACTCTCACCACCATTCAACACCACCCCCAGTCTGAACATCATCGCCCCCAGCCTGACCCCCTCCGTTGTCCACACACCTCCACCCAAAATCTCACTGCCGTCCCGACACCGCCCCCAGGCTGAACCTCACCGCCGTCCAACGCCACCCCCAGTCTGACCATCACCGTCCCCCAGTCTGACCCCCTCCGCCATCTTCACACTGCCCCCAGCCTTACCCACACCGCTGTCCAAAGCCACCCCCAGTCTGACCGTCACCGCCCCCAGCCTGACCCCCTCCGCCGTCCACTCACTGCCTCCAGCCTGACCCCCTCTGCCATCCACACAACACCCCCACCCTGAACCCCACTGCTGTCCCCACACCGCCCCCAGCCTCATACTCACCACCGTCCACTGCACCCCCAGCCTGACCATCAACGCCCCCAGCCTGAACCCCTCCGCCGTCCACACACCGGCCCCACCCAGAACCTCAATTCCGTTCACACATCACACCCAGCCTCACCCTCACCACCCCGAAACACCGCCACCAGCCTGACTCTCACTGCCGTCCACACACCTCCCCAGCCTGACCCCCACTGACACCCACATACCGAGCCAGCCTGACCCTCACCGCCATCCAATCACCGCCCCCAGCCTGAACCTCACATCTGTACACACCGCCCTCAGCCTGACCCTCACCATCGTCCAACACTGCCCCCAGCCAGACCCTCACCGCCGTCAAACGCCACCCCAGCCTGACCCAAAATGCCACCTGCACATCGCCCCCACCCTGACCCTCACCTCTGTCCAAACACCGCCCCCAGCCTGACCCTCACCGCCATCCAATCACCGCCCCCAGCCTGAACCTCACGACTGTCCACACACCGCCCCCAGCCTGAACCTCACCATCGTCCAACACTGCCCCCAGCCTGACCCTCACCGCCGTCAGACACCGCCCCAGCTTGACCCACAATGTCACCTGCACACCACCCCCAGCCGGAACGTCACCGCTGTACACTTCCTGCAGCCTGACCCTCACCATGGTCCAACACTGCCCCCAGCTTGACCCTCACCGCCTTCAAACACCGCCCAGCCTGACCTACAATGCCAACTGCACACCGCCTCCAGCCTGACCGTCACCCCTGTCAACACACCGTCCCAAGCCTGACCCTCACTGCTGCCCCAAGCATGACACTCGTTGCTGTCCAACACCGCCCCCAGCTTGACGCTCGACGCCATCCACACACCGACCCAAGCCAGACCCTTACCGCCGTCCACAAACCGCCCCAATCCTGACACTCATTCCTGTCCAATACCGTCGCAAGCCTGACACTCATTGCCATCTACACACCGTCCCCAGCCTGACCCTTACCGCCGTCTCCACACTGCCCCAAGCTTGACCCTCGCTGCTGTCCAACACCAACCCAAGCCTGAGACTCATTGACTTCCAGCACCGTCTCAAGCCTGACCCTCGCCGCTATACACACACCGCCCCAAGCCTGACACTCATTGCCGTCTGCACACCGTGCCCAGCCTGACCCTTGCCGACGTCTACACACCGCCCCAGGCCAGACACTCATTGCTGTCTACACACTGCC